>NC_091783.1:21812372-22437372 GCF_029378745.1 Bos indicus
CTCAAAGAAAGACAAAGCTAATCTATGTTTAGAGATCAAAACAATGCCTGCCCCTGGGGCTGGGAGTACTGACCGGAAAGGAACATAGGAGAACTTTTAGAGGCGATGAAAATGTTCTATAATTTGATTTGGACGATGGTTAGACAAGGTAACATGTATGTAGCAATTCACTAATTTGTATGCTTATGACTGCATACTTGACTGTTTTAAGATACACACAACTTAAAATGATCCTTTATAAAATTGACTATATAAATGCTTTGGTAATAATGAGGTTTAAAATCCCTACTAAATCCATCAAGATAAACAATTATCTTTCAAAGCCTAAAACACATGGTCCCAATGATCTCTAGAACTTGAGATATTATTTTATCAGCATTATTTCTTAAGTGGGGGGTGGTGGTAAGAAGTAACTCAGTGATGTAACATTCATTTCAAGAATAGTCAACACTGATGTGTGATTTACTGAGGATTCAGAACATACTTTTCATTCACATTAAATACCATCAGGACCACACTAGGTACTTACCCTTCTAACCTAACATCTGGTAGAGATCTGTTGAGTGCAATCATCTCACTTGCCATTAAATTGAACTGATTGATTTTAAACATCTCTTTCATCTTTTCTTGATCCTCTTTAGGAATGACGACTGGTTTCCCCATTTCTCCAGGACCTTCATGAGGCTTTTGTACTGGCTCTAGAACTAAGAATAAGGAGGAAATTTAACTAACATTAATTTTTATAGCAATTAATTCATGTTTCTGTTGAATAACATTTATGTTTAAACTATGCCCTCAACAACCAGAGCCACCTCTGAGCCCATCCTCTACCAATCTGGGACACAGCCTAGGGGCTGCCCTGTCCCCTGCTTCCACACTGTGCCCTAACTCCAGACCTTCTCACCATGCACCACTCACCTGAATCACTGCATGGCCTTGGCACTCCCATCTCGAATATTGTGGCCACAGTAACTTCTCTAAAGCACAGTCTTCACTGTGCTATTCCCATGGTCTCAGGGAGTCTAATCTCTTTAACAGGAAACTTAAGTTTCCAAACCTACCACCTGCTGGGCTCCTCGCTTCCCAGCCCCCAGCTCACCCTCCCATCAAGCACCACCTGCTGCTCTCTCTGTGCCTCATGTCTACTTGTGCCAGTGCCTTTGCTCACACTGGCCACCTCCCTTGGCACCTCCCACCTCTACCTGTGAAACACCAAACCCACACTAGTCCAAGCCCCAGCTAGGACGGCTTCTCTCCTGCAGCTTTTCTGCATCTCTCTCGAGTGATGGCTTACTACTTTTGACCACATCATTTCATCCAAGGCTCTGTGTCTTTAATCAATTGTTGTTGTTTAGACGCTCAGTCATGTCTGACTCTTTGCGACCCCAAGGACTGTAGCCCGCCAGGCTCCTCTGTCCATGAGATTTCCCAGGCAAAAATACTGGAGTGGGTTGCCATTCCCTTCTCCAGGGGATTGTCCCGACCCGGGGATCAAAACTGCATCTCCTGCATTGGCAGGAAGATTCTCTATCACTGAGCCACCAGGAAAGTCCCTCTAATCAACAGCTCTCCCTAATTATGACTGCTAAACATGCCTGTGACACCCCACCTAGCTAGATTATGATTTCTTTTTTAGCTGGAGTTTTTTGTTTATTCATGTACCTTCTGTGGAGTTTAGCAGTGTTTAATAGGCATTTTATAACTATATGCTAAATTAATACATGAGTACAAGTATTATTCAAAATAAATCAAAATGAAACCCTGGAATTAACAATAGACATTATAATAAGCATTATGCAAGGTAGAACATCAAGAAATGTAATTCTAATCAGAAGTAATGTTGTTTCTTAACACAGAGTTGTTCCTCAGTATCCACGAGGGCCTAGTTCCAAGACAACTGTCACCCCACCCTGTGGATACCAAAATCCGCAGATGTGCAAATCCTTTATGTAAAAATGTATGTGGTACAATCACCCCTCTGCATAATCCATAGATACGGAGGACTGGCTGTATCAGTAAAAAAAAAAAATATTTCTGACCAGCAAATCCCAAATCTTGTTCCTAGTTATGTACTTTTGAGATATTAAAAAGTGTTACAAGAAAAATTTGTTCTAGAATATATTAAATTTGAAAAAATTGTGTTAAACTTCCCACCTAAAAGGGATGGATAGAGAATGAGGTGAGGGTAAGAATGGGATGAAATTATCTGTTTATACATTACTTATTTTTTAAGCTGAAAGTGTTATTCTCCTGCAGTGTGTTTTTAAGGCATCCCCCCCAAAGTCTCTGGATGGAAATGTCTGAAGACATCACGGCAGTAGATGAACCAGGAGTTCTCTTCAGACAGGCTTTAGGCTTTGTCTGACCGAAAACAACTCTTGTCGGCAAAGCTGGCCTACAGGATGACTGTCCAGAGCAGGTACAAAGGAACCTATCCATACCAGAGCTGCAGAATATTACTCACTATGCCTTCAACATAAAACATAAACAGAACATAAAATCTGTTTTAAAGAACTATCAAGGAAAAAATGGTGTATAATAATTGTCCCCATTCTCAGAGCTTAGAAACTGCGATTTCAGGAAGGAAGTTAAAACATTAGGAAATAACTTGAAAAATCATAGGAAACTCCTGTAATACAATTTTAAAAAACAAATCCTATCTAATGTTTGCCAACTAAGCTCTTTAAATATAAGAATTTTTAAAAAATTCTCAGTGACAAAAATTTTTAATGACAAGTATAATGAAAACTGTAAGTACAGAAACACAATGCTCATATAAACTTTTAAAACTTAAAAAACCATAAATTATTAAACTCTCAGAGTCAATTTCTACTTACCTGTCTCTGAAAATAAAGAGCAATGAACAGATTTGGGGATTGGGACACTCAGGGGTCAGTACAAAGCACTGGAGTTCTGGAAGTCACACTTTTGTGCATGGCACAGACAAAGAGTAGGTGGGAGACATCTAGTGGCCCTGGTTATAAATATCCTTCAGTTACCTGTGCCCTATTTTAGTATAAGATGATGCTTTAAAGAAAAGTTAAAATGGAAACATTCTCACACTGCTCGGTTTTTAAATTTTTAATTGAGTATTAAGTTATACAGAACACCATCTGTAATATAGTTTTGCCTGAGGCAAGGTGAGGTGGAGTAGATTCTGAATGTAATTAAGTCCCTGGACCCACTTATCAATTCACAGGAAATACTACTGGGGACTGAGGACATGATTTAAAACAAACATTAACGGAATGCAAATCCTGACTGTGGAAAACTGGAGAAAAGAAAACAGTTTCTTCTTCTTCAACAACAACCAACAAAGCAGGGTGGAGAGGATAAAAAGAAAGAGGTACCATGTAGCTATGCCACAAGACTAGCTTTGCACTGACAGCTGTTAAAGACATGATGGATATGTGGAAGCTGCTCAGTCATGTCTGACTCTTTGTGACTCCATGGATTATACAATCCATGGAATTCTCCAGGCCAGACTGCCTGAGTGGGTAGCCTTCCCTTTCTCCAGATGATGGGTATGCTGCTGCTGCCTACTGCTGCTAAGTTGCTTCAGTCGTGTCCGACTCTGTGCGACCCCATAGATGGCAGCCCACCAGGCTCCCCCATCCCTGGGATTCTCCAGGCAAGAACACTGAAGTGGGTTGCCATTTCCTTCTCCAATGCATGAAAGTGAAAAGTGAAAGTGAAGTCGCTCAGTCTTGCCCGACTCTTAGCGACCCCATGGACTGCAGCCTACCAGGCTCCTCCGTCCATGGGATTTTCCAGGCAAGAGTACTGGAGTGGGGTGCCATTGCCTTCTCTGGATGATAGGTATATGGGAGATCAATTTTCTGTTTTCTCTAATTTTGTTTATGCTTCAAATTTTCCATGAGGATTGGGGGAGTATGAAGGAGCACTCAAGAAATTACAGTAATAACTAGTAAGACTAGTAAGTATAAACTTGATTGCTTATAGCCTAAGAGACTGTATGACCAGAAAATTAAAATCCTGCCCCATCATAGTGAACTCCAGCCTGGAAGTCTTAAAGAATTGGGCAAAACTGTACAACATACAAAATCTTCCTGGCTATAATACTTTACAAATTTGATCAGCTGGTACTTATTAACAACCCGAATATCTAGTATAATACCCACATTACATACTTTACCCCACTGATACATGTGAGTTTTCAGAGCCACATTTAAAATGACCATTAATCAAAAGTCTTGTAACTACTACTTACAGAACCCACCACAATAACTGAATTTAGAAATTATAATATCCCAAAGAATTAAAGGGGGACCAGTAAAGTAACCCACTTTAGTATTCTTGCATCAAAATCCCATGGACGGAGGAGCCTGGTAGGCTGCAGTCCATGGGGTCGCTCGCTAAGAGTTGGGCACGACTGAGCGACTTCACTTTCACTTTTCACTTTCATGCATTGGAGAAGGAAATGGCAACCCACTCCAGTATTCTTGCCTGGAGAATTCCAGGGACAGAGGAGCCTGTTGGGCTGCCGTCTATGGGGTCACACAGAGTTGGACACGACTGAAGTGACTTACAGCAGCAGTAAACTAATTTTCTTTGGCAAAGATGCCAGGATAAAATGAAATTAGTTAATGAATATTTTTATTACTAACACACTTGCAAAAAGCAACTAACAAAAAAGATAGTAAGTATTAACTTCCCTTGTTTTCTACTTACCAGTCTTTCATGTAAATTAAAAAAGAGATCAGTGAAACTTGTTTGAAAGCAATGGAAATGGGTTTGGATATTATCATTTTCCTGAACTGAAAAAAATACTTTCTTTGGCATAAAATTTCATTATGTAGATAATTTCTAAGAATAAAATCAGCTTTGACAAGGGGGTAACTAAGTGTTGTTCTGAAGTATTATGTGAAAACACAATACTAACATTTTATTGTATACTTCAGCTAAACTTCATCTACATGACAAGGTAGAAATTTTTCATTTCTTAGAAAATTTAATTATAAAAAAAAACTACAAGCTCACTCTGACTGCTGCCAAATGAGATTTACATATACAAACCACATGACATACCTTAGCTTTAACACAGCTTACAAATTTCTACAATTTGTATTTTCTCATGGAAGTAGAATAAACCCTGGTGGTTCAGTCATAAACAATCTGTCTGCAGTGCAGGAGACCCAGATTCGACCCCTGGGTCAGGAAGATCACCTGGTGAAGGAAATGACTGCCCACTCCAGTATTCTTACCTGGAGAATTCCACAGACAGAGGAGTCTGGTAGGCTACAGTTCATGGGGTCACAAAAAGTCTGACATGACTGACTGACTAACACTTCCACTTTTTCAAAGTTACAGGATATCCATTTGGGAAGATAAAAAGCTAAAAGCATTTCTCCCAAACAATTTTCTTAGGCGATCATAATTTTTCCTGTTTTTATGCACTATATTTCACTTACTCCAAAGTATTTTCCCCATATTTTAATATCTCTGAAATTGGGACTTGGCTTACAATGATAATTGAAATGTTTCTGTTTTCTTAGTGTTATATAAAATAAGTATTATATAAACAAAGCAAATTACCTAATTTTTTAACATTAAAATATTATTGCATATAACAAAATTCATTGATAACTCTGCTACCTCAATACCTGTGTTTTAACCCTTATTCCAATTTTATATACATTTGTAATGTGTACAAATAAAACTCTAAATACACTAAAAGTCTGTTAATATTTCTGAAAGCCTTTACTAACAATATTCTTGGACAGCAAGGAGATCCAACCAGTCCATTCTAAAGGAGATCAGCCCTGGGATTTCTTTGGAAGGAATGATGCTAAAGCTGAAACTCCAGTACTTTGGCCACCTCATGCGAAGAGTTGACTCATTGGAAAAGACTCTGATGCTGGGAGGGATTGGGGGCAAGAGGAGAAGGGGACGACAGAGGATGAGATGGCTGGATGGCATCACTGACTCGATGGACACGAGTCTGGGTGAACTCCGGGAGTTGGTGATGGACAGGGAAGCCTGGCGTGCTGCGATTCATGGGGTCGCAAAGAGTCGGACACGACTCAGCAACTGAACTGAACTGAACCATCTAAAGTTTCTTCTATAAAATATGTTCTCAAAGTCTTCCTAATGTGACAACTGAAATAATTCTAGCCTAAGCACGTAAAAACTTGAATAATCAGTATTTTAGTAATCTGAAAATCAGGTACCGAGCTGGCATAAAGGATTAATTCCTACTTGAAAGTGTATCTGTAAAAATACTGAATGTTCTATGCAACATCCAAATCCATAAACTGAATGAGTTAATTCCAACAAGGCAGAGGAGTTGCAAAAATACTCCTAAGACATAACTTGTACTAATTTTATTTTTCCAAGGGCAATTTTATCTACTTCTCTAGCGAAAGAAGAATTTTCCTATTCTCAGAGTCTGGTGTATAAAACACAAGTAAATATAAAACAATGAGAGAGTACTGCTCAAGAACATAAAATAAAACAGAATAAAATCAACCCTGTGTAATCACCAGACAGGCCTGCTGATACGTGATGTAGGTAAGTAGTGAGTACATGTAAGACCCTAGGATAATCTGATGAGCATTATCATAAGGATAATGAATCCATTCTGCTTAATTGCACACAACAGTATAAAGAGCAGAATTTGGTAAATTTTACCAAATTGGCACTGTAAAGCAGTTCAGAAAGGAGGTCCTTACGATACTGAGACAACTGCTCTAGAGTATCATATCTGCTCATTGTTTGTTTTAATTTGGTTTTTCAAATGCCACAGAGAATGAAGATCCTGGAGACCTTATGTGTTCTAACAGAAGAGACTTATTCTTCCAGGTCACTGACTGTACCTGCTAATTCCACTAAGAAGGTCTACATCCTTCATGCCATCGCCTGTCAACCCTCTCCCAACTACTTTAGTGAAAGATCTCTTCATCGGCACCACAATTTCTCAGCAGCCGTATATTGAGAGCAGTAACCTTAGGGTTCCTACACTACTTGGGACCTCCAAGTGCCCACTGCACTGAAACCCCCCATCAAAGCAGATTTTTCAAACTGTTCTTGCTTGGCAGCCATGGTTCCCCTTCCCTTAGTCATTTCCCCACTCTTTCCCTTCAATCCCTTGAAACAGTTTGAAAAATGGATGCTTTAGGGCCCCATCTAGAACCACTGGCCTCTCGTAAGTCTCTCCCTTCAGCTATTAACTCCCCTCCTGGCATCGTACTGCTCAGCCTGCTCTCATCCTGCCGCTGCTGACCTCTTTCTCAGTCATCCACACCATCTTGCTATTTCCACATAGTAAATATCAAGTTTCCTCAACACAGAGGTCCCATCCACCAGACTTAAACCTGACTCTCCCACAAGGCCCACTAAGCTCACAACCCTCACTCACCTTCATTCTCCTTTTTTCAGGACACGCTGTTGTCTCTCACGGCTCCACACTGCGCTCTCAGACCGTATCTCCTTTACTCTGTACTTCTATACTTTGAATAAAAGCTACTCCTTTTCTCTGATGCTCATGTCACTAGTGGTTTTCAGAAGCATACTAACCTTAGAATCCTCTTCAAGGATAAATCTTTTCTTACGGTTTTGATACCCCACTGTCTCCTCTGCCGAGAGTTTGTTCTTTGAAGTATTACTTCATTCCTTTATATTTTAAACCTCTTCAAAATACATTAAAAAATACGTCTGTACACAGAAAACCAACCTTAGCTCCATTCCTTTCTTCTAACTATTGTACTCTGTGTGTCAAAGCTTCCTAAAAGGATAAGCTACACACCAGTAAATATCAAGTCCACTGGTACTGAAATGGCACTTTCTAGGATAACGAGAAACCCCATTAGGAAATGTATCACAACCACTTTTTCATCTCAGGTGAAATCATTGAACATCCATCCATCACGCCTGGATTTCCATGACCCTGCTCCCTCTGGCTTTTCCTGACTTCCAGGCTGCCCCTGACTTCCAGAAGCCTTCTCTCCCCTTGCTGACTCTCTGTGATCCTCTCCAACTCTGCCTGTCTCTGCTGCACACTCCGGAGCCCACAGTGCCGCCCACGTGCTCCACCCCAGCCACTCTCTGCTGCATAACGCGCCCCCCGGCCCCCAGCCCCTCCACATGAAATGCTCCAAACACAACTCGTCCTTCTGCCTTCCCACTGAGCCGCTCTGCCTCTGGGGCCCCTCCTCATACCAATTTACCCAAAGACAGAGACCTGAGAGCCATGGGAGACTTTTCACTTGCCCTATTACCTACATTCAGTGACTCTCCCTACTATGTAAAGTCCTCTATCTACAAACTTCCCATATATTTTATTGTGTGCCCCATTTTAGTGTGGGCCCCAAGAACTTCTACAAACTTTCCCAGCAGTCTCACAACCAGTCTCACATGTCTCACTCTCTCCCACTACATCAGCCAAGTGACCACTCTCTTCTGAAAGTCGGGATCCCATCAGGTTACTTGTTTCCTTCTTTGAAATCCTTTGATGGCATGCCTCGCCTACAGGATAAAGTGCAAAACCCTTGGCATGTTATAAAATGCCTTCTGCGATGTGGTCTCTGCTGACCTCCCAGCCTCGTCTGTGCTCTCTCCTCACGCTTTCCTATCCATCAACTCTGTTCTCTCATGTGCTTATCTTATGCATGCTTTTCTCCTTTGCTTGGGATGTATTCCCTTCACCTGTCAAACCTAACAAACACCCATGCACCCTGATACTTTAGCCTGAGTGTTACTTCCCTGCAGCACCTTCTCAGAGGTCTCACGGTGTTCCTTCCTCCCACACACCTCTAGTGTGCTATCTACCGTATCACTGAAAGTTGCTCAGTTGTGTCCGACTCTCTGTGATCCCATGGACTATACAATCATGGAATTCTCCAGGCCAGAATACTGGAGTGGGTAGCCTTTCCCTCCTCTAGGGGATCTTTCCAACCCACAGATTGAACCAGGGTCTTCTGCACTGCAGGTGGATTCTTTACCAGCTGAGCCACTAGGGAAGCCCAAGAATACTGGAGTGGGTAGCCTATCCCTTCTCCAGTGGCTCTTCCCGACCCAGCAATCAAATGGAGGTCTTCTGCACTGCAGGTGGATTCTTTACCAAATGAACTATCAGGGAAGCTATCATATCACTACCTGTCTATTTTTCTTCCTCTCCTACTGGATTGGGAGTTTCCCAACGGGAGAAACTATTTTGTACTGTTGAAATGTGTATCACTAGCACGTAGCACACTGCCCAGCACACAGCAGTTTACAAAACATTACAAAACATTGGTGAAGACCAAGTGTGTCTTCACCCACTGCAGAGGTCCTGGTCTGTCTTATGATTGTGCTTTTGCATTTAAGATAGAATACCATGAGTTCCCACTATAAATGGCAATGGGTTAGTGTGGAATGAGGGGAAAGTTAATCTGTTCCATTTGGGAATATTCTAGGTTTTTAATGGTGAATAGCAATACCTGCCCTCTGATTTAAATGTCAACAGAGTTACAGCTCTAACACCAGTTAAGGAGGCTGGGTCTTGTCACACAACAAACTTACTAAGCAGCAGGTCCTTAAAGGAAACCAGGAAAGTCAACAGATAGGCTGACCTTGTATAAAAGTATATCTTATTAAAAATTATGGGGAAGATAAAAATTAAAAAGTTAGGGGTTAGCTTAGGTATTCCTAAAATTCAGTGTTAGCAACTGAGACTAATTTTAGGCAAATTTCCCATAAAATAAACAGAACTGGTTACATAATCCCGTCTATAAAAATTATAGTACGTAGGCAAGTAAGTTTTAGATTATAAATTTTAAAGGACCAGGTAGATCAGATCAGATCAGTCGCTCAGTCGTGTCCGACTCTTTGTGACCCCATGAATTGCAGCACGCCAGTCTTCCCTGTCCATCACCAACTCCCGGAGTTCACTCAGACTCACGTCCATCGAGTCAGTGATGCCATCCAGCCATCTCATCCTCTGTCGTCCCCTTCTCCTCTTGCCAATCCCTCCCAGCATCAGAGTCTTTTCCAATGAGTCAACTCTTCGCATGAGGTGGCCAAAGTACTGGAGTTTCAGCTTTAGCATCATTCCTTCCAAAGAAATCCCAGGGCTGATCTCCTTTAGAATGGACTGGTTGCATCTCCTTGTAGTCCAAGGGACTCTCAAGAGTCTTCTCCAACACCACAGTTCAAAAGCATCAATTCTTCGGCGCTCAGCTTTCTTCACAGTCCAACTCTCACATCCACACATGACCACAGGAAAAACCATAGCCTTGACTAGACGAATCTTTGTTGGCAAAGTAATGTCTCTGCTTTTGAATATGCTATCTAGGTTGGTCATAACCTTCCTTCCAAGGAGTAAGCGTCTTTTAATTTCATGGCTGCAGTCACCATCTGCAGTGATTTTGGAGCCCAGAAAAATAAAGTCTGACACTGTTTCCACTATTTCCCCATCTATTTCCCATGAAGTGGTGGGACCGGATGCCATGATCTTTGTTTTCTGAATGTTGAGCTTTAAGCCAACTTTTTCACTCTCCTCTTTCACTGCCATCAAGAGGCTTTTTAGTTCCTCTTCACTTTCTGCCATAAGGGTGGTGTCATCTGCATATCTGAGGTTATTGATATTTCTCCCGCCAATCTTGATTCCAGCTTGTGTTTCTTCCAGTCCAGCGTTTCTCATGATGTACTCTGCATATAAGTTAAATAAACAGGGTGACAATATACAGCCTTGACGTACTCCTTTTCCTATTTGGAACCAGTCTGTTGGTCCATGTCCAGTTCTAACTGTTGCTTCCTGACCTGCATACAAATTTCTCAAGAGGCAGATCAGGCGGTCTGGTATTCCCATCTCTTTCAGAATTGTCCACAGTTTATTGTGATCCACACAGTCAAAGGCTTTGGCATAGTCAAGAAAGCAGAAATAGATGTTTTTATGGAACTCTCTTGCTTTTTCCATGATCCAGTGGATGTTGGCAATTTGATCTCTGGTTCCTCTGCCTTTTCTAAAACCAGCTTGAACATCAGGAAGTTCACGGTTCACACATTGCTGAAGCCTGGCTTGGAGAATTTTAAGCATTACTTTACTAGCATGTGACATGAGTGCAATTGTGCGGTAGTTTGAGCATTCTTTGGCATTGCCTTTCTTTGGGATTGGAATGAAAACTGACCTTTTCCAGTCCTGTGGCCACTGCTGAGTTTTCCTAATTTGCTGGCATATTGAGTGCAGCACTTTCACAGCATCGTCTTTCAGGATTTGGAATAGCTCAACTGGAATTCTATCACTGCCACTAGCTTTGTTCATAGTGATGCTTTCTAAGGCCCACTTGACTTCACATTCCAGGATGTCTGGCTCTAGGTCAATGATCACACCATCGTGATTATCTGCGTCATGAAGATCTTTTTTGTACAGTTCTTCTGTGTATTCTTGCCACCTCTTCTTAATATCTTCTGCTTCTGTTAGGTCCATACCATTTCTGTCCTTTATCGAGCCCATCTTTGCATGAAATGTTCCTTTGGTATCTCTGATTTTCTTGAAGAGATCTCCAGTCTTTCCCATTCTGTTGTTTTCCTCTATTTCTTTGCATTGATCGCTGAAGAAGGCTTTTTTTTTATCTCTCCTTGCTATTCTTTGGAACTCTGCATTCAGATGTTTATATCTTTCCTTTTCTCCTTTGCTTTTCGCTTCTCTTCTTTTCACAGCTATTTGTAAGGCCTCCCCAGACAGCCATTTTGCTAAGGACCAGGTACCTTCATTATAAAAGTGTAAGATACTTAAATATGGCTGTATACTCAAATAAAACATTTACATATAATTCCTAAAAATAGAATTATTGTTTAGCCAGATATTCTATAACTAACCAGACAAAGTGCATGGCCCAGAATAGCTAAATTACTGACTCACAATGCAAAGTCATTTTCATTTTGTTTAAAAATAAGTAAATAAAAGGAGGCATTTGTTTTTTGGTTTAAACACAGAGTCTAAAAGGGAATTTTTCAGGTGTCTCCTTCCTTTTCCACGCCAGAGACTGCAGTGTTCTCAACGCAGCACTGATTTTATAGTCTGATCTTTTCATAAGGTCTCCCTAAATGTGCTAACTGGAGCTATTGACAGCATTAACAAAATGAACTCACCAGACCACGTCTACCTAAAATAACTTCTTCCCTTAGGACTGAGATAGGAGGGCTAGAGAACTCTCTCTCTCATGCCTGATAATGCAATTTTAACGCTCCACTCAGTATTATGACATTAGGCTAATCTCCTGTGCAGTTTTGGTAGTCCCAGCTATGCGATTCCCTACATTATTTGGTAATACGACTTCCAGAAAATTAACTACTTTTAACACTGAACACATGAATTTAGCAATTCTATACATGACACTTTAATACTATTAGAAGAACCCACTGGAGAACTGATAGAAATATGATCATCATACACAGAAAGCCAGGGATTACTATTAATCTAAAAAATGTTAAAATTCTATAGTTCCCAAATTAGTTATTACAAACAAGTAACACATGTATCAAAACAGGCCCATTATTATAAAATGTCACTCACCATCCCCAGCAGGAAGTCCTCTCTCTTTTTTTTCATCACATTTGTTGCATTCACTGAAGTAAAGCAGCAGGAACATATCCAAGAGTACCCAAATCAAGGAGGTGGCTAGGACCACCTTGCAGTATGCAAATTTTCTCATGGCACTTTAAGTCAAATGCAAAATTTTAAAATATATATATATATAAATATACAAAGATCACGAAAATTATTCCAATCCAGTTTCATCAGAAATCACCTTCATAACCTACAGACAAAAAAAGAAAAAAGATTAACTAAAAAATTCAGAACCTAAAGCACAATCGAAAGATTAACATATGCATATGAAATTTTACCATGAAGAATAAGTTTTAAATAAGACTTCAAAAAATACTTGTAAAATATATAAAAACTGACAGTATCAATAACATGCAAATAACTCCTACAAATCAATATACACAATAAAATAGAAAAATGGGTAAATGATGCAAACAAGCACTTTGCAGAAAGGAAACCGGAAGAGCCAATAAACAAGTGAAAATGGGCTCGATTCACTACAATTAAGAAAATGCAAATTAAAACAGTGAGCGACTATCTCATATCCATTAAACACGTGGGGTTTTACTGCCTTCTATTCAACTGCTATATTAAACACTCAAGTAAAAACTAACCCATTAACTGCCACAGGGGTTTAAGAAATCAGTAATTCCCAGTCCATTTCAAACACTCCCCTTCAGTTCCATGGTCCAAGGATTTATATGAGCTCTCCCGGTCGCTGTACTGCATCAGTTTAACTGGAGTGATTCTTATCTCTCTGTCCCACTGAATCCCATTCTAAAAATGCTAGTCACCAGCCATTCAGAAACAGACTCATGGAAAGCGTAGAAGAAAAGGGCATCGAGAGATCTGAGGCCTGGACTTGGCTCTGACAGTAACTGCACAGACTTCCCTGAACTTTCCTTTCTATGTGTCCCACCCTCACCCCAATCTGTTACATCTTGAGAAAATGACTGGATGGACGGTTACCAAATATGGGACGGCTAGATCAAAAACACTCCTGGCATGCTGGCACTCGTCTGGGGGCGCACTGAAGCAGTCCCCAGGACCTCAGACGAGGAATCATTGCATGGAGCCGTGGGCACCAAGGCTCAAAGGCGCGTGTCAGTGCTGACCGGGAGATGGAAGAATCAAGCGCACTTGGGGTGGATGGAGGAAACACTCGGCACAGGTGCCCCCCACTGAAGCCAATGTGCAGATGCTCTGAAGGGCTGTAAGCTCCAGGGGGGCCCAGGAGCTTCTTACAAGGGCAGTTTATGTAGCATGAACCCGGGATAGATCAGAGAGTTTATCTATGAAAAAGATAACAGTTCTTTCCTACCTTACAAAGGGGCTAGCCAGCAACCTGAAAAGCACCCCAAAATACTAGGTGACACTTGTAACTGTGAAGTATTATTTCTGCTCACCTCTCTGGGGACTGTGATCTCTTGCCTATTGGTCTCCTTCCATCAAACCAACACTCCCCACTTGTACCCTGAGAACAGGGGTGCCACTGTCGGATTCTTGCCTCAAGTCCCTCACATGGAGTGAGCAACCACTACTAACTCTAGTGACTAGGGTGAGGGCAAGGCCAAAAGGATTACAACGCGCAGTGTCATGGAACAACAGATCTCTCCAGAGAAGCCGATATACCATGTATTTCAAGCCACTTCACGTGCAAGGCTACCTCTCTTGGTCACTGGCAAAGCAAGCAGTCTAACTGCTGGTGCGCTATCTGGGACGCAAATGTGGCTGTGTTCTCTAAAACCTGCTGATTGTTATTTCTTTTAAGCTTACAGCCCAGAACACTTAAATGTAAGTCTTTATAACTCTGTACCCATCCCTGTTTAATTTTTCCAAGGCAGCACAATTAGATTCTAAAATTGAAGATGAAACGCAGTGGGTGTGTGTGTATTTGGAAGGAGAGCGGTACAGAGAAAGCAGGAGGTGCAGGGAGAAAGGAGAATAAAGAAGAGGCAAAAACCTCTGAAACCTTGGGGCAGAGATTCCTCAGACATTAACAGTAAAATGCACAAATCATTAAAAAATAAAAAGACTGCACGTTGGACTTAATAAAATCTGCTCTTCAAAAGACGGTTAAATAAAAAACAAGTCACATATGGGGAGAAAATATTTACAAATGACTCATCTGATAAATTACTTGTAACCAGACCACATAAAAAACTCTCCAAATACAGTGTTTAAAAACCCTAATCGAAAACAGTGGGCGAAAAGTTTGAACTGTCACTTCACCGGAACAGCAATTCAGGTGGTAAATGAGTACAAGAAAAGATTTTCAACATTGTTAGCTATTGTGTGTGTGTACTCAGTCAGATCCGAGTCTTTGCAATCCAGGGACTGTGGCCTGCCAGGCTCCTCTGTCCATGGGATTCTCCAGGCAAAAATACTGGAACGGGTTACCATTTCCTTCTCCAGGGGATCTTCCTGACCCAAGGATTAAACCCATGTCTCTTGTGTCTCCTGCACTGGCAGATGGATTCTTTACCGCTAATGCCACCTACTGCTGCTGCTAAGTCACTTCAGTCGTGTCTGACTCTGTGCGACCCCATAGAGGGTAGCCCACCAGGCTCTGCCATCCCTGGGATTCTCCAGGCAAGAACACTGGAGTGGGTTGCCATTTCCTTCTCCAATGCATGAAAGTGAAAAGTGAAAGTGAAGTCTCTCAGTCGTGTATGACCCTCAGCAATCCCATGGACTTCAGCCTGCACCAGGCTCCTCCGTCCATGGGATTTTCCAGGCAAGAGTACTGGAGTGGGGTGCCACTGCCTTCTCCAAATGCCACCTACTAGGGAACTGCAAATTAAAAACACAATGAAACACCACTATGCACCAATATAAACAGCTAAAGGAAAAACGAAAACTACCAAATGCTAGCAAGAACTGCTGTAACTGGACCACTAACACACTGCCAGTGGAATGCAAAACGGTACAGTCTCTCCTGAAAACAAAGTTTTTCTCCCATAAGAATCTTACTTAAGAGAAAGGATAATGTATGTCTACACAAAGACTTGTACACAACCTTTATATCAACTCAATCATAACCATCAAAATCTGGAAACAATCCACACGTCTACCACCTGGTGAATGGATAAACAAATTGTGGTACTCTAAACAGTGAAGGACTTCAACCCAGAATCCAGCAATCAAGAAAAACTCTCGATGTACATGCAACAACACTGATAAATCTCACAAGCCTTATGCTAAGTGAAAGTGGTCAGTAACAAATGGCTGCATTTTGTATACTACATGATGCCATTTATATGAGAGAGAAATCAGATCAGCCGTTGCCAGGGGCTTGGAAGAGTAGGGGACTGCCCTCAAAGGACAGTGAAAACTTGTGATGATGGGAAACCCGCTACTCCCAGCTTGTGGTGGTGCTCATACAACTGTGTCCATTTGTCCAAACGGGTATGACTACACTTAAAAGGGTGAATTCTACTGTACATAATAAATTCAACCTCAATAACCTTAAAAATAGGTAAATACAGAAGAGGTGAGGACCCTTCAAAGAAACAATTTAAATTTTAGGAGGATAACCGTTGTATATTTCTTCAAGTACCTTAAACACTATTACCAATGGGTTAAGTACCCTCCCAGTCATTCAGAAAAAAATCAGCAGTATGTCATGTCTTTTTTTTTTTAAAGTAATTGTATTATACCTACATATTCTCAGAACTTTTGGAATGAGTTCTGGGTACATGGTTATAGTACTACAGAACCAAATAAATTTTTTAATACTATTTATTTTTATTTTTGCCTGCGCTAGGCCTTTGTTGCTTTTCGCAGGCTTTCTCCAGCTGGGGTTTCTCCAGCCGCCTCTCTCCAGGGGCTACTCTGCGGCGCCTAGGCTTCTCCCTGCGGGGACCTCTCTTGCTGAGGTGCATGAGTTGCTCCAAGGCATGTGGAATCTTCCTGGACCAGGGATTAAATCCATGTCCCCTGCATTGACAGGCAGATTCTTATCCACTACACCACCAGGGAAGTCCACATGTATCATGTTTTAAAGCAACAATAACATCTATTTTGACTCAAATATTTTAATGTCTTAAATGTCCCTACAGGAGGAAAAGACTGAAATGTTTGTGACCATAAAGGGGAAGCATGAGAGATCTCTGTGGTAATGCTGCAGAGATTTTTTTTTAATTAAACTAATATGTTCAACAGACATTTAACCTCTCTTTCCACCATACGGTCTTAGACAACCAATGTCTTAATGATCACTTCAAAAAAGGCCTGATATCCACAAAGCTGTGTCAGAATGCCACATATTGTTTTACACATTACTACTCTTTAAAGAAGCGAGAAAATAGACACAGGCTGAGGTGGTTTCCTGGCTCATGATTCTGACTCTTGCTCTGCCCACCCTACCCCAAGGACTTCTGGTAATAGACCTAGTCCCATGGGCACAGGATAGCCAAATGACCTGGCCAGGCCAAGCACAGGCCCTCAGCCCTTCACTTCCCAAGTCACAGACTGGAAGCCCATGCTAACCTAGCGCTGCAGTCAGCTACACTGCCCGTCACGGAGAGAAAGCCGACCTGCAGTCCAAGAGGGCGAGCTCAGACAGAGGCACGCAGGACGAGAGGAGAAGGGTCCCGTAGTGACTGAGTCCCTGTCTCTTCTTTGGCTTTCGTGACCACTCAGGAATCCTTCTAATAATCCCCTTTTCCACTTATGAGAGTTTGAACAGGGTTCCTGACACACACCTGGGATGCGGAAGCGGGGGTAGTGGTGGGGCAGAGAGAGGAAACCTAAAGTCAGACAGGCTCTGGTCCACTTCTGAAGTTCCTCTCTACTAGTCAGAACAATTATACATTATGAGGCACACTATGCTACTTGAAGGGACACTGAACCGCTTATAAGTGGAAAACTCTGAAACTTGCTTTTCTTCTAACACTACATTCCTCAAGCCCATTCATGCTGCACGTAGTTGTAGTCCGTTCCTTTTCACCACTGTATAATGCTCAATTGGCTTATATTAATGTCATCATACACTATGGGGCTAATCATAGCTTATCCCTTTCATGCTTAATAGGCATGGCATTATTTCTAGGTTTATGCATGTTTCCTGGTACACATGTGCCAGGGGTCAGCAAACTTCTGCAAAGGGCCAGGCAGTAAACATTTTAGGCTTTGCGGGACATAACATCTCTGTGGCAATCACCTGAATCTGGGGTTGTACCACAAAAGCAGCCGTGATATGTAACCAAGTAAGTGTGACAGTATTCCAATAAAATGAAGCTTATTTATGGAAATTAAATTTGAATCTCATATAATTTTTAAATTATGAAATTATTTCTTAATCATTTAAAGATGTTAAAAATCTTTCTTTATTCATGAGTTGTCACAACCCTGATCTAGAGGACATACCTAGGGATATTAGGTCATGAGACTACACATATTTTCAACATGACAACATATGGCAAACTTCCTTTCCCAGATGTCTAAAGCAAAATGAGAACTCTGGATGTGTTATGTCCTTGGCAACACTTATTGATGTCAAACTATTTAATTTTTTGACAATCTGGTAAGTGTGTAATTTAATTTGAGTTTCCCCACCATCTCTGACATTTCCATTTCCTCTTCCTAATGTATTCACTGAAGTTTATTCTATTGGGTGAAGTTGTTTTGTCTTTTTCCTATTAGTTTGTGAAGATCTTTATACAGTCTGGATTCTAATCTGTGTCAGTTACATGTACTACAAGTATCTTTTCCCAGTTTATAGCTTATCTTCTTAATAAGAGGTGTATTTTGTAGTCCATATTTTCTATGTCTTAAGAAGTTTTTCTCTACCTAGAGATCATTAAAAATATTTTAATGTCTAGAAGTTTTAAAGTTTTACCTTTCCAGTGTAAGTACAGATTCAATATTATTTTCTTCCCTATGGATAACCAATTGTCTCAGTACTGTTTATGGAAAGTTCAATCTCTCCCTAAAAGTGTGCAATGCCAACTTTGTTGTAAGTCATGTTTCTGAGGTTCTACATTCTGTTCCATTGGTCTGCTTATCCCTACACCACACAGCATCTTAATTATAGCTTTACAACAATTTTTGGTACTAGGTAAAGCAAATATTCTCACCTTTTACTAGGTGAGGAGTACCTTGGCTACTTCTGACCCACTGGCCTTCCTTAGCTATGCTGACCACATCTACTGCAAAAGAAATCCAGTAGTTAAAAATGCTTACATGTCTATGGTGGAACAATTTTATTGTTCTGAGAAAATAAACCAATTAAAAATTCATATAAGTCATAAAAAAAGAAGTTGGTGATGAGAAGAGGAATTAAATTCAAGAAGTCAAAAGCAAAGTTCTAAAAATGTTCTTCAAAATGACATTACTAAAATAAATGTATACTATCTAAACTTTATGTCTACTACTTTGTTATTCCTTTAAAACAAAACAAAACAAAAAAAACCAGTATTCTAGAGTCCCAATCATTCCATGCTGCTTGGATATTTACTGAGTCTTGGCCAACTCTGTTCTTGATACCATGTCAGACACTGTAGATGGTAGGAGCATGAAGGCAATGATCCACACCATGGAAACTGTTATCACGCTACTAAATACCAGGGTAAGAGACACGCCATTCACATTACAAAAGAGAAACACCAACTCAGGAAACCTGGCAGGAAAAAGACATCCAGATAGGGAAGTTTCTAAACAGGTTTTATCAGACAGTGTAAGATACTAAACTTTGCTGCAATAAGGTTTTCTTTAAATTTTTTCTACAAATATTTTGTTTCTCTCTCCTTTAGCTAAAATCCTTTAAGGGCTTCCTGATGTCCTGCTATTTTGTTCTGAAGAACACCATTTGTAGGACTCATACCTGAGAGTTCTCACTAAAGAATTAAGTTAGGGAAATGTTACTTCCTCCATTTGCTCTGAGAGATTTATTCTGTATATCACTGCATCAAAGGTTCTATGAAGCCCTGCATCGAGGCAAGCTGCGTGATTCTGTTAACTCAGAACTTCTCAGATTCAAGCATGGAATCTTCCCCAACTACTCTTCCTTTTTTGCATAATAGAAAGCAGTTTTCAAACAGCAATAAATTAACTAGTGAAGACTGGCTTCAAATCCTGGAAGCAGGTAACTTTTAAGCTATGAGTTATTTTCTTTCTGCAAAATTATCTCTGTAAAGCTGCAAATTGAGTAAAAAAAAGAAATCCCATTGTGTTTAAAAGCCTCTCATGAGGCTGACTTTCACAGACAGAAGGTCAATGTGTAATTTTGTAATATGTTAATTAATTTAATTAATAAAATTAAGTTAATTTTGTTATATTTTTATTTAACATAACATATACCTGTATATAGTACAAATGAAAAGTGAAAGTGTTAGTCACTCAGTCATGTCTGACTCTTTGCAATCCCATGGACTGTAGCCCACCAGGCTCCTCAGTTCATGGAATTTTCCAGGCAAGAATACTAGAGTGAGTTGCCATTTTCTTCTCCAGGGGATCTTCCCAACCCAGGGTTTGAACCTAGGTCTTCTGCATTGCAAGCAGATTCTTTACTGTCTAAGCCACCAGGATTTGTGGACAAAATGGGAAATCCAAAAGTCACCATTATATATAAATCCCTAAAAGAAAAGAATCTAGAAGCCTCCCTTCAGGTAAGTGAAATCTGTCAACTATTTCCACTATCAGTTATTTTTTTTCAAGTGTGGAGTATCATATTCTACAGAATATATCATCATTAAATTTTGCATTCAGCAAATGCAACATTATTTCATGTGGAAGTCTGTGAGGAAAGAGTTAACACAGCAGGTGTGTTCTACCCTGTCCGTGCTAAGCCCAGGGGGATGCCTAGGGCCATGGCAATGACCCCTGGCCAAATGCTGAGAAGAAACTCCTGGAATGTTCATGGTTATTTGTTAAGGATGTTAGAGGTGGTGAGTCAGGATGTACCAGGCTGTCAGCATTGTTTAAAGAAATCATCAAGATTTATGACGCGCACCTGGTGTCTGGTCTGGGGCCCAACTCTCAGCTGCCAAAGCTAGCCACATGGCAGGAATACGCCTACGTGACCAGCTGGCTACCAACAGGAGCTCCAGGCTCTGACACTCATGTGCTTCCCTGACCAGACACGTCTTGTACATGCCTCTTATCATTCACAGCTGGAGGGGAACTCGTGGTCCTGTGATCCTTACGGAGGGAAGACTCAGAAGTCCACACCTGATCTCGTCAACATTCACCTGTTTTATCTTTTTTCTGCTGTTCTTGCACTGTATCTTTGGCTGTAATAAAAATGCAGCCGTGAGTACAACACTATGTTGAGCTGTGTCAGTCTTTCCAGCAAATCAAACTAGTGGGCAGTCAGATCAGATCTGATCAGATCAGATGCTCAGTCGTGTCCTACTCTTTGCGACCCCATGAATAGCAGCACGCCAGGCCTCCCTGTCCATCACCAACTCCCAGAGTTCACCCAGACTCACGTCCATCGAGTCAGTGATGCCATCCAGCCATCTCATCCTCTGTCGTCCCCTTCTCCTCTTGCCCCCAATCTCTCCCAGCATCAGAGTCTTTTCCAATGAGTCAACTCTTCGCATGAGGTGGCCAAAGTACTGGAGTTTCAGCTTTAGCATCATTCCTTCCAAAGAAATCCCAGGGCTGATCTCCTTTAGAATGGACTGGTTGGATCTCCTTGTAGTCCAAGGGACTCTCAAGAGTCTTCTCCAACACCACAGTTCAAAAGCATCAAAGGGCCCCCAAAACCAACACCATAATACCGACTTCTCTCATTCCTTTTCAGAAGCTGCATGATCATAAGGACGATATCCTTGAATGAATACATCAGCGTACAGCATAAAAGCTAAGACATAGGCCTGAGATTACTGTCTTTAGAAAGGTCTGGTTGCAATGTTAGCCCTTGGCTGGTGTTTGGGAACTTGAGTGATACACAGTTTCCTATGCTGATATAAATCTTACCTTAAATGATAAGCGGGCCTCACTGTGCTGAAACTGCCTGTACAAACAATATGATTTATGCAAAACACCTCTTTTCCTGTTGGGAGCCTGAAATTTTGGTATATGCTAGGCAGAAGGTACCTCCATTACCAGGTCTGATAAAAACACTGGCATTCAGACTAATGAGTTTTCCTGATTAACAACACTTCACACGTGTTGTCAAAATTCACTGCTAAAGGAATTAAGCTTACCTGGAGGAATTAAGCTTATTCCATGGGGAGAGGACTCTAGGAAGATAGTAACTGCTTTCCTCCAGATTTCACTTCTTCCCTTTGCTAACACTGCTTTGTATCCTTTTGCTGTCATAAATCTTAGCTATTATTCAGAGATCACATGCTGAATGCTATGAATCCTCCTCAGTTCAGTTTAGTCGCTCAGTCGTGTCCGACTCTTTGCAACCCCATGAATCACAGCACGCCAGGCCTCCATGTCCATCACCAACTCCTGGAATTCACTCAAACTCATGTCCATCGAGTCAGTGATGCCATCCAGCCATCTCATCCTCTGTCATCCCTTCTCCTCCTGCCCCCAGTCCCTCCCAGCATCAGAGTCTTTTCCAATGAGTCAACTCTTCGCATGAGGTGGCCAAAGTACTGGAGTTTCAGCTTCAGCATCAGTCCTTCCAAAGAACACCCAGGGCTGATCTCCTTTAGAATGGACTGGTTGGATCTCCTTGCAGTCCAAGGGACTCTCAGGAGTCTTCTCCAAAACCACAGTTCAAAAGCATCAATTCTTTGGCACTCAGCTTTCTTCACAGTCCAACTCTCACATCCATACATGACCACTGGAAAAACCACAGCCTTGACTAGACGGACCTTTGTTGACAAAGTAATATCTCTGCTTTTCAATATGCTATCTAGGTTGGTCATAACTTTCCTTCCAAGGAGTAAGCGTCTTTTAATTTCATGGCTGCAGTCACCATCTGCAGTGATTTTGGAGCCCTGAAAAATAAAGTCTGACACTGTTTCCACTGTTTCCCCATCTATTTCCCATGAAGTGATGGGACCGGATGCCATGATCTTACTTTATTGAATGTTGAGCTTTAAGACAACTTTTTCACTCTCCTCTTTCACTGTCATCAAGAGGCTTTTTTAGTTCCTCTTCACTTTCTGACATAAGGGTGGTGTCATCTGCATATTTGAGGTTATTGATATTTCTCCTGGCAATCTTGATTCCAGCTTGTGTTTCTTCCAGTCCAGCCTTTCTCATGATGTACTCTGCATATAAGTTAAATAAGCAGGGT
This sequence comes from Bos indicus, assembly GCF_029378745.1. Lineage (NCBI taxonomy): Eukaryota > Metazoa > Chordata > Mammalia > Artiodactyla > Bovidae > Bos > Bos indicus. Next base: position 21,835,127 of record NC_091783.1, read on the forward strand.
GACAATATACAGCCTTGACGTGCTCCTTTTCCTATTTGGAACCAGTCTGTTGGTCCATGTCCAGTTCTAACTGTTGCTTCCTGACCTGCATACAGATTTCTCAAGAGGCAGGTCAGGTGGTCTGGTATTCCCATCTCTTTCAGAATTTTCCACAGTTTATTGTGATCCACACAGTCAAAGGCTTTGGCACAGTCAATAAAGCAGAAATAGATCCTCCTAGGCAATCACTAAATCTGGGGGTGGTCTTGGGAACAGCCAACACAATCAGCATTTTAAAACAGAAGTGATGGTCTATTAGGCCAAATGCTAAAATTCACATTTGAATTCCAGAACGTATTAATATCAGTAATGTGCTCCTAGCAATTTTACTTTATTTGCATAAACCTGGGCCTCTTTATTCCTTGAATGAGAAAAACATACCCAGGTCACAGTCCCTGAATTAAATGCAGTAATGCACAACATACTCACAGCAAACACTCAGTAAATATTAAATAGTAATTCTAAAGGCTCTTTCTTAGATGAAACAAAAAAAATCAGGAACATTTTACATTTGTACTGATGCATTTGGAGTCCTGCAAAGAGACGCTCAGAGACAAACTTGAACCCTTCATCCTCCTAACACTGGCGCCATGAGTGCTCTCCAGTCCACACATCAGGACTACTGGTTGAACACAAGCAGGTTAAACCCTATATAATAAGTATCTTTCTATTTCTAAATGTGGTCTTCATTTAGTCTTCACATTGCTTTTGTGAATGAGAAGTGAATGTGCTAATTAATTAGTACCACATGTGGCTATGCTTGATGGTTATGTTTCTCAAATTACTGTGCTAGGATTTTAGTACAAGCCACTCACTTTCTGGCATGTATATGAGGCATCAAGTCCAGTCAGGGTAAATCTGAACCTGCGCCACTGTAAGAGCAAATCCCAATGTAAAGAGAAGTCCAACCCTGAAGTCATTTACGCCCAGTGATCAACTTACCCCAAAGTGGCTTTTCAAATGAATTCACATCCCAAATCCACATGTCCCACATCTCCTGCTGAAAAATAAATTTCCTAAAATCAGTTTATTACAGAATAACTCTGTCCTCCCCGCTTTACTTCAGCCACCCTATTCCACTGGACTAAGTGCCAGCCACTTGGCCTGAGGAGGAGCAGGTCTTACTCAGCTACTTCCCCCGTGCTGAGCACCACACCTGGCACAAAATGTGCGCTCAGTTCATGTTTATTACGTGAATGAGTGAGTCGACGAATACAGTATTTCTGAGATCCAACACCAAGCTCAGTGGAAATATTGTAAAAAGTATCTTTCCTCTTCTTGGAAATCGACAAGGATATTAACTTCCCTGGTGGGAAGGTCAAGGACACACAGACAGTACCTATGGCAGACACTGTTCCATATCCCACCCCCACCCCCTGCTTTTCGTTGCCATTAGACCTCTAACTGAATTCAAGTGATCATTTTCCGCTAGACTACCTATTCTTGACTGGTCCCAGCCAACTGTGACTGTTCCACTCCTCTTGCCAGTGTAAATAACCACATCTCAACCAGCAGGATCTGAAGGGAAATCTGTTGGGAAGCATTCAGGAAAAGTTACGCTGCCTCATAGAGAAGCGGAAGGAGACACTATTCTGCCTTTGGATACTGTGTGCAGAACATGCTGAGAAGTGCTGCAGCCATCTTGGGGGCATGAGGGGAGCCAACGTCAACATGCTTAGGATGGCAAGGTGGAAACAGAAAGCAAAAGGGACCCTGACTATCCCCAGGGGCCACTAACAGACTAATCCTGAAACTGCACAGAGCTGGACTTTTTGTTATCAAAGGGATAAAACTCTGACTGTTTAACTGGATATTCTGCAATACTACAGTCAAAAGCATGCCAATACATCACTATGCAACCTATAATTATTGATTTAGATAGGTATGTAGCCTGTGAAGAAAAAAACGAAATGTAAACCAGTGGAGGATCCAAATTAGGGAATCTACTTTTAAAGGAGATTCCATAGAAGGAGAATTTCAATATAAATGGAATAGCTGCAAGACAGAACCTGGTGTGTTACATGCCCAGTCTTAACAATCCTTAAGCCTATCAAAGAATCACATATCCCTAATTCATTCAGACTTTAATAATAAACAAGGATGTACAAGACACAACACTGTGTAGTTTGATGTACATAAACATGAAAAGGGCTCAGTTTCTGCCTTCAATGAGCTTGCAGTTCAGAAGGACAGATAATATTAGTAAGTTTGTATGACACTTTACAATTTACAAAATGCTTTTCTATTTTTGCAACAGGTGCCAAGTTACAAGGAGCTACAGCACACCAAGGAGAGAAAATGGTGAAGGAGAACGACTGGGGAATTGGTCTGAGTTAGGAAAAGGCAAAAGGATATTTCAGGTGGACAAAACAATATGAGTTAAAATAGGGAGACAGAAAAATCAAGGGACTTCTGGGGACAATGAACAGAAAAATGGGGAGATGTGGTTGTGTGTTTGGAAAAGGGAAATCTCATTCTACTTCATGTCTCAAGTAGAATGAGTATAAGAAAGAGACTTGTCTTGGTAGTTAGCACATTATGGTGATGTCCTCTCACGCTAAGGCATTTGAAGAGCAATGGTCAGGGGATGTTTCCCCATGTTTTTAATTTTATCTCCTGAATTCAAACGCCAACTCATTAAAACAGAACAACGTGGTTTCAGAAAATTTACATCTTTCCTCCTGACCATGAGCGCAGACACAAGGAAATACATTGCCATCATCAGCAATGGAAAAACTAGAGATTCTGGGGACGAGTTTCTGGCAAGTAACGGATCCAGGAGAAACCTTCTCCAGCCCAGAGGCCCACCTTATCGCCTGGCCATAGAGCCCTGAAAGTCTCCAAGGGGAGTTTTGTTTCACATCTTGCCAGAACATCCATCTTAGCCCTGACTTCCACAATGCTGCCCTCTTCCCTTCAAATCATCACTCTCTCACTCTACTGTTTCCTTTACTACCTTCTGTGCAAGAAGGCTTCACTTTCTGTGTCTAACTTCTCAAATTCTCAACCCAGTGTGGTATGGCTTCACTTCAATGAAACTTTCTTTTTTAATCAAATCACTCTAATGTTCTAACTACCAAAACAAGTCGCTTTCTTATATTCATCCTACCTGAGGTCTCAGCCTCTTAAATTATTAATATCTTGGGAACAGACAAGCTGTAAATAGAACCAAACCTTCTTCTTATCTTGGTTCCAGGGTCATTCCTTTCTCTCCCACTTTTCCCAACATGCTCTGCAGTCTTCTCTGGCTCACCCCACTCTGCCCTGGATGTGTCTGCAGGCTGACACTGCACAGGTCCCTGGGGAATCCACCAGAGGTAAAGCTGACACACCTCCCCTGTATGCTGATGGCTCTCACATCTCTAACTTCTCTGACTCTCTGGTTAGAATGCAAGTTCCTCCAGCATGGGAATCAAGTTTTTCACATTTAAGCTCTAAAAATCTTATGAAATGTCTGAGGACAAGAGAAACTCATATACAAAATAGCATCTCCACTTCTAAGTCATTCTTTATTTTGTCCTAATGCTTTCCTTTCCATTCTAGCACGAAACACCAATTTACAATGTAATATATGTATTAAATATCTTGTAAGCCTCACGAGGGCAGAGACTTTATTTTAATGCTATTACTACAGCACCTGGAATAGTACTTGGCACATGACAGAAGTTAATAATTATTTGGTTAAATGAACAAAAATACCAGAAAGCAACAGCATGTAAGAAGGAATAAAGGAACCTGAAATGAAAGCGTTTTAAGGGCGTTGTGTTTAGGTTTAGGGCAGAGATATTTGATTAAGGCCTTTATGATTAATATTTTTAATATTAAAAGATAACTAATTAAGTAAAAACAGCATGTATAATTAAAAACCAAACTGGAAAAAAAGGAGAAATAATAAAACCAGTCAATTTAGAATAAAAGGAAATTTAAAATGATTTAAAAAACCCACAAATATAGAAAGCACAAAATGGCAGAAATAAATCCCATACATAGGTAATTTAAATAAAGATAAAAAGCCTAACTGTATTCATTAAAAATTATCAGATTGGATTTTTTTCAATAAAAGCTATGTAAGGATTCAGAGCAGTTTACAGAGCAGTTAAAAGTGAAAGCAACCTTACCAAAGATATACAGATGGCAAATAAACATATGAAAAGATGCTCCCTATACCAGTAAAATACAACTCAAACAACAAAACACCTCTATACATGTACTATAATGGCTAAAATTCAGAACACTGACAGTATCAGATACTGGCAAGGAACTCTCATCCAACAGGGACTATCGTCTACCATGAAGTTTGCTGCTGCTGCTGTTTAGTTGCTAAGTCGTATCTGACTCTTTGCGACCTCACAGACTGTAGCCTGCCAGGCTCCTCTGTCCATGGGATTTTTCAGGCAAGGATACTGGAGTGGGCAGCCATTTACTTCTCCAGGGGATCTTCCTGACCCAGGATCAAACCTGCATCTCCTGCATTGGCAGGTGGATTCTTTACCACTGTGCCACCAGGGAAGCCCTTCCATGAAGTTTCCATCTGAGAAACTTATGCAGAGAAAGATATGCAGAAAAGTATACATAAAAGTAAGAACTGAAAATGTCCACAGCTGGTGGAAAAGACAAAATCGCAAATCTGAGTTCAGCTAACTCTAAGAAAAATACAAAGAAAATACAAAGAAAATCACAACGAGAGCACATCATATTCAATTTGCTGAAAACTAAAGATTCAGAGAAAATCTTCAACCAACCAGAGGAAGAAAAAAAGACAGTATCATATACAGAGAAAAAATGGATTACTTCTCATTACATGAAACAAAGGCATTTTCAGATAAGAAAAAGCCAAAGCTCATCTCTCATAGACCTGTATGCAGGTCTATAAGAAGTGCAGAAGGAAAATGAAACCAGATGGAAACTCAGATCTGTAAGAGAAATGAAGAATATCAGCAATGGTAAATATCAGTAAATTTAAAAGCCTAAATTTTTTCCTCTTGATTTCTTAAAAGAGATGGTTGATGAAAAAAAAATTCTAACTTTATATTGTACAATTTATTAACATACAGATGAAGTATAAGACAAAATTAGAGAAAAGGATAGTGGTGGGAGGAAATGTAACTATATGGTTGCCAGGGGCTTACCTTTTACACTTAATAATACAGCCTAGCATCTATTCATGATATTTAAAACAAAAACAAAGAAATGGTAGGAAATTAGAAAAAAGAATGAATTTTGTTAACCTGATAAGGTTATCTGCCCTAAATCTACAGTAAACAAAACACTTATTGGTGAAGTGTTGGAAGCATTCCCTTTGAATGAAGTTAGGAAAAGGTCAAAAATGCCGTCTATCACTTTTTCCTCTGAACAATGTACTGGAATTCCTATTCAGAACAGTAAAACAAGAAGAAATAAAGGATTTAAGAACTGGAAAGAAAAAAACAGAGCAACCACAAAGGAAATGACAGAAAATCCAAAAAAATAAAAGCAATTAGAACTAATGAGAACTTTTAGCAAGGTTGCTGGATTCAAGATCAACATACAAAATTCATCTAAGAATTCTAAGAAAATTTCTCAGAAAGACCTTTTAAAAAAATGAAGATATAGCATGCTCACATATGGAAGATTTATTAGAAAAGTAAATAATCTTGGTATTACTCCTCATAATTAATACAGTTCCAAGAAAAACCTCAACATAGTTTTTCAAAGAACTTTGAAAAGTTTTCAAAGCAGATCCTAAAATCCAACTGAACGGCAAAGCCATAAAAGATTTTGATTTTTTGTGGCCAATAAAAATTTTGAACAGCAAGGCAGTGGAACTCTGACTGCTACATGTCAATCAAGCTATAGGAATGAAGTCAGTGTGACTGTGGACAGAGGCAGATTAAAAGATTAATCAAACAGAACAAAGTACAGAATCAGACGCCCTTGAGCATGCAAATGGTGCATGACAGAGGTGGCACCACAAATGTATGAGAGAGATGGACTATTTAATAAATGTTCATCCACATGTAAAAGTTAAATTCCTACCTCAAACTTTAAAAGAAAATGAGACAAAGTATCTGTAAATCCTTGGTTACAGAAGAATTTTTCAATGAAGACTCAAAAAGCACAAACCATAAAAGAAAAAATAACTACTTTATGGAAACGAAAAATTTTTAACACAACCAAAAACATCACAGACATTTAAATGATAAGCCAAAGACTATGGGAAAATATCCACAACAGAAATAATCAGCAAAAGATTAGTGGTGGTGGTGGTGGTGTAGTCACTCAGTAGTGACTGACTCTTCGCGACCCCATGCACTGTAGCCCACCAGGCTCCTCTGTCTCGGGGTCTCCTGCATTGTAGGCAGCTTCTTTATCAGAATGTATTTAAAAACTTCTCCAAATCAAAACAAAAACACACAAATGAAAAATGGCCAAAAGGTATGAATGGGCAAATCATAGAAAAGGAATCATACATAGCCAATGAACATGAAAATATACTCAACCTCAGTAGTATTCAGGGAAATGAATTTGACTTCAACAGATTACCAAAAACACAAGTTTGGTGTTTGTACAGGCCACTCATACAACGTTGTTCCAAGTGCAATTTGACACAGCCACTTTGGAGAGCAATCTGATAGTGTCTAGTAAAGCCGACAAAAGCACTATCTTCTCACTCTGTAATTGCACTTCTAGGTACACACCCAGGAGAAACTCATACATGTGTATAGAGAAACATGTATAAAGACTGCAGCATTGTTTATAATGGGGAAGAAAGGTAATAACCTACAAATGCATCAAGAGGCAAGTGGATACATGAACCGTATAACAACACTACACATGAAGGAGGAAACAGACAGAGCTGGACTCCATCTCAGGCCAGGCTGCAGACATTAGGCTACACGCATGGTCACCCTCCCAATGGACTCTGAACTCTGAGCCCGGTGTCTATAGAAATGGCACACCAATGGAAAACCAGACCCCCGGATAAAAGAGCCTCAGGACTTGGACTTGGACTCTCCGTTGCCTAAAAGAATATGCTAATTATCTCTGTAACAGAACAAAGTGGTAAATTCCATTATGTTTATCGGGATATGACCACAGGCCTATTGATAAATATCCACTTTTTATCTAGTCTTGTGAGACACGAATCATGGGTTAACTTTGATCGTATCTCTCTTTTACCTTGTCCAGACTAGTTTCAAGGAATTTGGGGAGGTGGGTGTGAGCAAGTACACTTAGGGTCTATAAGGTTTTCACAAAAACTGGTTGGGGTCCTTGGCTAAGAGGAGATTCTGCCTTGTGCCCGCCGGTGTAATAAACTGCACTCCACTACCTGCACTGTGCTTCTGAGTGAGTCTGTTTCCCAGAGCGTGTGGCTGCAAAGCAACAGTTCAAGTAGAACTATGTGTATCAACTGGGTAAATAATGCTGAATGAAGGAAAAAAGTAATCTGCAGGATATGCACAGAATGTTCCACTTACACACAGTTTTAAAAGATACTAAAGTAAGACACTGTTCATGGACACAAACATACAATCTAAAGACAAAATAATATGCATAAGAATAATATACCACATTCATATATGGTTAATTCTAAGGAAGAAGGAAAGGGCTTCAACTACAATGGACTTTTTTTAAAGGTAAGAGACCTAAAATTGTGGCAAGTTGCTAGATGCTCCCTGAATATCTGCTTTCCTCTTGTCTCTTTTCAAACTATTGTACTGTGACTGGCAATTTACATATCCTGGCCTGCCACACAGATTAAGGTAGCCAGTAAGGATTAATTTTGGAGAAGGAAATAGCAACCCACTCCAGTATTCTCGCCTGGAAAATCCCATGGACAGAGGAGCCTGGCAGGCTACATACCATGGGATCGCAAGAGTCGGACATGACTTAGTGACTAAACCACCACCAAGGATTAATCAGAAATCACTGGGCGGGGTATGGGAAACGTACTGAAAGGGAACTGACTTCACTGCCCAGAATGTAAACATGAAGAATGGAGCTAAACTGAATATTAATACTAACTGACACAGAATCAAATAGCAAAAAATGTAAAGACAAGACACAGGGAAAAGGTGAGTTCATGGCTGTTCCTTGTCTTCTGCTACTGTACTTTTCTGTATGTTTAAAATCTTTTATTTAAAAAATATCCTTTACTTCTCAGATATTAAACAGAGATTCTTAAATGTCACCCATAGGCAGATGTTGACCCACAGATCAAGCCAAAATGCACAGGCAACATTTATACACTGAGGCGGCCAAGCAGAGACGATAAAGAATTCACTAGAAGCTGGCCAACCAACCACACTCCAAGAACGCAGACAGTACTATGCTATTACCACCAGCGCTGCTACTGCCAGTTTGGATAACAAACAAGACGGTAAGATCCCACAGTCTCTTGGCTCCGGACTTGGGATGAGAAAAACCAAAAACATTTGCAGACTAAATGGAAATCTCTGTTGTCATTCCCTTTTCCTATTTTTCCTTCTCCCATGCATTCCCCAGAGCTCAGTGCCATACTTTTCCTCCTCCTCCATGGAATCATCCAGAGAGAGAAAGGGGGGGAAAAATATCAAAGGACGACAGAACCCTCAAACGAAACCTGGCTTTTATGACTGCAAACATGAAGAGGCTTTCGAGAATTACTTCACTTAAAACACTGTCTGATGTTACTTGGATGTTAACTTTAAGTGACCTTTTGAGATCAAAAAAGTTTTAAATTTGCTCAACAGACCAAAATGGAAATCTGGGCTGGAGGTAGGCATCAGACCAAAATGATGGTCTGAAATATTTAGTTACCATTAAAACAAAACAGGAAAACAAAAACAAAACACCAACCCTTTGTTAATCTATTACTGTGTTACAGAAAGACGGTATTCCAGTTAGTCATGAATTCTACTTCACAGATTTATTCCAGGTCCACAAACTACAGGGCTTCCCTGGTGGCTCAGTGGTAAAAAATTCATCTGTCAACGCAGGCTTCTTTTGGGGTTGAGAAAATCCCCTGGGGAAGGAAATGGCAACTCACTCCAGTATTCTTGCCTGGAGAATCCCAGGGACAGAGAAGCCTGGCGGGCTACATACTCCAAGGGGTCGCAAAACAGTCAGTACAACTTGGCGATTAAATAACAAGCACCAGAGATTATAAAACATGCTCTTCAGATTCTCCCCTTAACCAGCCAGCAATGTGGTATATCAGGTTTTGTGGGGATTTTTTTCCCCCAATTTGGTTTCTCCCTAACACCACTTAACCTCTTTGTTGCTTATATTGTTTCTGCATTTTATCTTGCTGTTTTTACTCAACTCTAGCCCTTTGCCTTTTGTTTCTGAGAATAGCTGTTTTCTACCTCACTCCCTTAATTTAGTCTTCTAGTTTCACATGGCTTCTGCACCAATGCTACATAAGATCCACACTAGGAGATAATACCCCAAGTGTATTTTCTTGGAATTTTTTTTCAGCTCTTTGGGAGCAAACACAGGATTTGCTTCCTGCTCTCAGAAAGCCCCCAAACCACTGCAATTAGGATATTAATCATTTAACAATATAATAGAAAGTTAACAAGGAAATTGTTGAAAAAGTCCCTGGAATAACTCTATTTAATTCACATCAAGAACTCAAAACATTACTTCTGCACTATTTTTTAAACTCCCACTTAATTCTCAAAATTATATTCTGCCAAAACCTCTAAACACTTGGGTCATCGCTCCTTTCCTTATTATACACACTGAACAGTTACACATTTTTCTTTATCATTGACAAAAATATAACCAAAAGGCAAATTTTCTACAGATGATATTTCTCCATGTCAGAACTTAAGAATTACGTTCATCAATAAGTAGAGTTTTCGAAACATACTATGTTACAGCCTAGATTTCGTTTCCTCCTTACAATCATAAATTCAAGAAAAATAACTATAAAATATTTAAGATATGTTTAAACATTATCTAAGAGCATAACTTTTAATGAACATAAAATAGTTTGATAGGCTTCATGAAAAGTCCTAACAGTACTGCGGGAAACTGTTGACTGTAACAGCGTTCCATCTGCATTTGCTGTGCTGCAGAGGATAGCACTGCCCTGCACATGTGAAGTAATTCACAAAAAGGAACAGCAAAGCAGTCTTAAGGGAGATGGACCCTGTACCTACAATTGCAAAGATTTTGGTTTTATTATAAAGAACTCTAATCTTGAGAGAGCATAAAGAAAAGGAAAAAAAGGGGGGGGGTAATAAAAACTAGGTATTGCTTTATTTCTTAAGAAGGGTTTTTTCACAAAAACCAAATGTAACGTGTGGATCTGTTTGACTTATGAATCAACAAGCCAACTCAAATGGACACTAAGGGACCACTGGGGAAATTCGACTATGGACTGGGTAACAGATGATACCAAGAAATTATTGTTAATTTTATTAGGAATAACAGTGTCATGGCTAGATGTGAAAATAGACTCACTTTTAAAAGATCCACTATGGATACTGTTAGAGGCAAAACAGCATGATGTCTCGTATTGCTTTAAGATACTTGGGTTTCTAATGCAACATCTTAAATCAACTATGCCACAATAAAATTAATTTAAAAAAAAGATACTTGGGCTTGGGAGGAAGGTGTGGAAAGAAATGAGAGGTGAAGCATACATGGCAAATCTTAACTTTTGCTGAATCTGGAAGATGGAAACCAGAGTCAGGGGTTCGCTTTACTATTTCCTCTACTTTTAAATATATTACAATTTTTTGAGACATAAAGAAACAACTTTTAAATTTGTTTCAGATAGCTAAAAGCCGATTTAGAGTTATGAATAGATTTAAAATCCTACTTTGGCAGGCCAATTATCGAAAACACTGGTTTTTTGTGAACAAAATCAAGTCATGAATACATTCATTCACTTAACTTCAATATAATAAGCACCTATGTACTATATACCAAGCATGTAACCAGACCATGGGAAAATAAAGGTGAGTTAGACCATGTCATTATCCTTAGGGAGGAGACAGCTAATATGAACATCTGTGATCAGGATACTGATGGTATCAAGAGAGGTTACAGAGAACAGAAGCCACAGACAAAAGATCGAGGGGGAAATTTTATCATTTTTCAGCTGAAGAAGCTGATATGTCATGAGTTTCAGGAGTGAGCAACATTTAGAGAACTGAAAGGGCTAAGAGGTCAGAGAAGAGCCTGGAGAGCGGAACATAAAGGCAAAAGATGACAGCGCTCTGAGAGGAGTCCCCACAATTGCTCCATGCTAACTACAGAGGACAGTTAAGTGACACTGGAAGCTGTTTTTGTCTTGTATTTAGCAAGTTACACAGAGTCTGTGATTTAAACATGACACTAAAACATCAGAGGGTCTCACAAACTGTGCTAATTAAAAGAAATCAAATCTTACTCAGGACTTCGGGGTAAGGCTATTTCAAACCTTACTATCAGCCACATTAACCACATGCAGTGCAAGGCTGGATTAAAAAAAATACCTCAAGTTCCCAAAGCAAGAAAGGTTATCCTTTCTTTTAATGGAAATTTAGGTTGTAAAAGGAGAATGAAGGCAGAGCCACAGTTTCTGAACTTTTAACTTTGTGCTAATAAGCACTTTCAGGGCCACTATACAACAAAATCCTCCCAACAAGCCCAAGAACTAGGAACCATTAAGCCCATCAAACAGGTAAGAATCCTGATGCTCTAAGGTAGGTAGGTAATTTGGCCAACAGAGACTGTTAAAGGCCAGAACTCAAAACCAGTCAAGTCCCAGTAAACATGGTAAACCCATACATCTGTATTCTTTATTGTCCACCTTTGGAAGGTACATTCATGGAATCACATGATAATGTCTTTTTTGCTATCTTAGTAATCCAGTTTGTGAGAGATCTGTCCATATTGATTTATTAATAGTTCATTACCTCTGGCGCCACAGAGCAGGGGTTGGCGAACCACTATTTTTATAAATAAAATTTTATGGAAACACAGCCACATCCATTCTATTTGTTTATGTATGGTTTATGGCTGCTTTTGCTCTACAACAGCAAAGCTGAGCGATTACAACAGAGACTGCACAGCCTGAAAAGCCTAAAATACTATCTGGCCCTTTATAGAAAGTTGGCTGACTTTGGCCATAGAGCATTACAGGAGTATACTGGGTATTATTCAACTTTTATAATTTTGTCAATGTAGTTTTAATTTACATTTCCCTGTTGACAAATATTTAGTGGCTATTCATTTTTTTCTATGAAAAGCTTTTCCTCTCTATTGCTCATTTATCTTTTCACATTAACATATGCATGTGTACTGACATATATACATATGAGCGTATATATTACTGCGACAAAAAAAAATCTTTGTCAGTTGTATGTGTTAGAAATAACTTCTATTTGTGCACTTGTGACTTGTCTTTACACACTGTTTTCTGTTCTTTTAGCTTTTTTACTTGCTGAGCCAGGCCTTAGCTGCAGCATGTGGGATCCCATTCCCTAGTCAGGGACTGAATGTAGGCCCCCTGCATTGGGAGTGTGGCGGCTTAGCCACTGGACCACTAAGGAAGTCCCGACACACTGTTTTCAACAAGAAACAAAAGATCTTGGTTTTAATACAGCCCAATTTATTAACCTTTTCCTTCAACAGCTGTGCTTCTGGAAACTAGTTAAGAAAGCCTGAAATCATAAAGCACCCTCTGAAGGCTTAAGTTTTGCCTTTCACACGTTTTTAATCCATCTGGAATTTTTTTTTTTAAATATGGTGTGAAGTAAGAAACTATCCATACTCCTCACTAATTTCTTGGATTTTTTTTTTTTTTTTGGTGCCATTCTGATAGCATGAGCTCCAACCCCAAACTTGGTGAAGAATGGACGTGTGGTTACCATTTCCCAGGGAGGACTGCTCACCTTTCCAATGACAGACAACCTGAGACGGGCAATCCTCCTTACCTCACGTCTACTGTCCCCACCCATGCACACTGTGTGACAGGTTTTTAAATTTTTCCTAGTTTATCTACCAACATCTTTTAGGGAATTTCAGCTTTAAACAAGAGTCCCTGGACCTAACTTCTCACCTTGCTTGATCCAGAGACTCTGTCTAGACAGTTCCCCCATGGTCACCCTGAAAACCCAAAGCTCCAGGTGACCTGGCACCCTGGCACAGCAGCCATAATCCCGTTAGCTTACCTCCCTGGATTCAAGATGTCTTGTTTTGACTTCTGAGGAGTTTCCTTACTTGCTTGTCAGTTCATCTACACATGTAAAAGGCACTCTGAATATCTGATCCAGTATTTGCAATGTTTCATAAGAGGAAACATTCTTGTTTTTTTTACTCTCTAATTTGCCACACTGCCAGAAACTGAAGCCTCTATACATTCTGAATAGTTTGTTGCTGAGTATCCTCCCCCAGCCAAGAAATGTACCTCTACTTCTAAAACCCAAAAGAAAAATGATTCATTTGATTAACAAAAACATACCCAACACTGTTCTACACACTTGGCATATATCACTAAATAAAGAGTAACGCATTCAAACACCCTAAGTGGGAGGAGAGGTACAGACAGCAAACAGTGAAACATAAGCAAACTGAACTGTATCCCAGAAGGTAGTAGGAGCAATGGAAAGAAGAAATAATAATCCTTTAAGAAGGATCTGGAGTAAGGTGGGGATTTCAACCTTAAACAAGCTAGCTATTACTAAAACATTAAGTATTTCCACCTCATACCACCAATTAATTTTTACTAGACATACAATTATAAGAAATGAGCATTTTCTTCTCTTGATGTGAAGTAGGATGCTAAGCAGCCTACAGATATGTTAATATTACACAACTCGATCCACTTCAAAGAAACAGAGGTACACTCTAATATTAATAATTGGAGATGCTGCTTAACAAGTTATTATGCTACCTATTCAAAAAATTAAAGTAAATGAAATTTTAAAATAAACTTACGCTATCCAAGCCAAATAGACAATTTAACATTTACTGAGAGAATGGTTAAATGAGAATCATCCTTCATACTTCTAAAGATAATTAGGAATCAATTGCTATCACTAATTAGGCAGTTTTCTGAATGTTAAACCTAATAAAGAAGGCAATTTGCCCAATTATATTTCATTCTATCTTTTATGGAGATGAGCCCTATTTATAACTCTTTAAAACAGGTTTTTCTCTTTCCATAAGAAGACTCACATATGAAGTTGAGTCAGTAATTAAATCACCTTAAAACACTGAACTACAAAACTGAGACTGTACTTTTCAGTCCTGTAATTATTTTCATTGCTCTTCTCTGTATCCCTCAATCTTTGCTTCCATCTCTTAAAAGACAGACAATAAAGCTAGAGTTTATATTCTATATAAACACTGTATTGTAACTATAAACAACGGATGACCTCTTTTTTAATGATACGGGTACTAAAGATGGTAATGGACTAATATTCCAACATGGTCACTTTACTTTGTCAGAGAAAACTCCCAAAGGACAGGATCTACAAAACAGAGAGATGGGATTCACTTGTAAAAGGAGAAGCTTTAGAGGAAACTGTAATCTTTCTTCAAGATAAAAAATACTAGAAACAGTTCCACATAATAACAAAACAGACCAACCTGAGAATGTTTCCTGAGGCAAAGTGAAAGTGAAAGTTGCTCAGCTGTGTCTGACTCTCTGCAACCCCATGGGCTGTAGCCCTCTAGGCTCCTCTGTCCATGGAATTATCCAGGCAAGAATACTGGAGTGGGTCGCCGTTCCCTTCCCCAGGGATCTTCCTGACCCAGGGACTGAACCTGTGTCTCCTGCATCGCAGGCAGATTCTTTACCATCTGAGCTACAGGGAAGCTCCTGAGTTACAATAGCATTTTAAACATACTAAAGCTAGCTAGCAGTGATGCTACTTATAGCACTGTCCAAGGCTTCCCTGATAGCTCTGTTGTTAAAGAATCCACCTGCAACACAGGAGACCCTGGAGACCCTGGTTCAATTCTTGGGCTGGGAAGATCCGCTGGAGAAGGGATGGACTACCCATTCCAATATTCTTGGGCTTCCCTTGTGGCTCAGCTGGCAAAGAATCTGCCTGCAATGCAGGAGCTGGGTTCGATCCATGGATCGGCAAGATCCCCTGGAGAAGGGAAAAGATACCCACTCCAGTATTCTGGCCTGGAGAATTCTATGCACTGTATAGTCCATTGGGGTCGCACAGTCCGACCTGACTGAGCAACTTTCAGTTTCACAAGCACTTGCTGGCTTCTTGCCAGCTGCCTCTCTCCTCCACTCTCCCGACCATCAGAATTTCTCCTGTATTTGGCAAGTAGAATTAGATTACGTTACCTTCTCACTTTGTCTGATTACATATTGGGCCTTGATTGAATTTTATTTTACCTACTCTCTGATGTATAAAGAAAGCAACTTGTTTTTTAAAAACCTGGGTTAGGTAATGTTTAATGGCATACTTATTTCTATAAGGTTGCTGCAAATTTCAGTAAAATTTCTTATTGGAAAAGTAAACCTAAGAAAATAAGGTCTCTGGTTGCAATTAATCTTTTTTTTTTTTTTTTAAATAAAAGCAAACCAATGATCATGTATTTTAGGGAAAACAGCCTTTATAAAATCTAGTAGTGCATGCTAAAACATAGTAAGCTATGCTATATTAACAGCCATTAAATAAAACACTGAAATTTAACTTATAGTACCAAGTGGTTCAGAGCAAACCCACTATGCTCCCTCTCTCACACAATGTTCCATTCTGGAGGTATCAACTCCTTGGTCAATTTAGCAGCTTAGCCAAGGAATGAGAAAGAAAGTGAATTTAGGGGTTCTGGGACCTAACTCCCAACACAGATGCACTGTTATACACACTTGGCATATATCACTAAATAAAGAGTAACGCATTCAAAAACCCTAAGTGGGAGGAGAGGTTACAGACAGCAAACAGTGAAACATAAGCAAACTGAACTGTATCCCAGAAGGTAGTAGGAGCAATGGAAAGAAGAAATAACAATCCTTTAAGAAGGATCTAGAGTAAGGTGAGGACTTCAACCTTAAACAAGGTAGCTATTACTAAAACATTAAGTATTTCCACCACATACCACCAATTAATTTTTACTAGACATACAATTATAAGAAATGAGCATTTTCCTCTTCTCTTGATGTGAAGTAGGAATGCTAAGCAGCCTACCGATATGTTAATATTACACCACTCAATCCACTTCAACGAAACAGAGGTATGCTCTAATAACCCATACAGTAACCCATACACCTGTAACCCTACACTGTAACCCATACAGCTCTCTTTATCTATACACTGAAGCTTGGTAGAAGATATTTGAGAACACACTCCTGCTACTAAAAGTTGCAAAACCATCCACCTACAGCAGCAGATCTTAAAATGGCAGCAGTCCAGGGACCCCATCTGGGGTGGGGGTCCTCAAGATCCTTTCAAGAAGTCTGCAAGGTTAAAACTAACTGAATACTAATATCAAGTCACCATTCGCCTTTCCCTCTCATTCCACCACGAGTATATAGCTGAGTCCAGAGGATAGGGGACATACGATATCATAAAAGACTGAATAGGGAAGAAGATCTGAGAATCCAGCTGTGTGAAGCTGGACAATGAGACGTGCACAAATGTAACAATTTCACACTTCTCACTCATTTTTTGCTTTGGAAGACAGTTTTTTTTTTTTTTAATACATTTATATTAACATGTAATGGGTTTATTATTTTAAATCAATTAATGTCTTTAAAATGTCTAGGTTATCTTTAATATGATAAACATTAAGAGGCATAACCCACATACAAAAAAACTTTGAGGTCTTCAATAATTTTTTGGTAAAAAGGGGTCTAGAGAACAATAATATTGAGAGCCACTGGTCCACACAATAAAATCCAAAATTTATAGTACAACATTCCATACTTACATTCATTCCACAAACACGCAGCAGATGCCAGCTGTATGCTGGACTCTAGGTGCGAGGGACACAGAAATAAACATGACAGACCGGCTCCTGCCTTCACTGGATCCAAGTGTCGGGACACAGATTACAAATAAAAAATAAACAAAAAGGGTCAGCTAGTAAGGAGGGCTCCGAAAAAAAAAAAAAAAAGACAGGTGCTGTGTTAGCAACGGCCTGGGCAGTTCCTCTCTGCCGGGTGACCAGGAAAGGCACTTTCCTGCGGCAGTGCCACTGAGGAGGAGACGGAAGCCACAGAGCCCGGAGGAGCGCCGCGGCCCTGCCCCTCACGAGCAGGCCCGCGGCAGCCCCCAGTCCACACCCGCCTCAGGGGCCCTGCCTGTAACCACGCCCAGGCTCCAGGGCCATGCTCTCTCTGGCTTCCCGTCTCCATAGGTGTTGACTCTTCTGTCTGAAACGGCCTCTGCCTGTCCATCTGCCGGATTCATACACCACTCAGGACGGAGCTCCGTGAAGGCCGAAGGTTTGTATTCCCGGGACCCGGGCGGTGCCTGCTGACACACAGCTGTGGCTCGAGGAATGCCTCCTCACCTCATCGGACCTCAGGCTCCGCACACGTCTACTGACGTCATCACGCGGGTGTACATCTGTACGTCAAGTCTACTCTCTGACTGTGGGTTTTGGCAGGCATTTTTGAACTCACAGTGCGGAGCAGTGTCTGCTTCACCGAGCTATAAGACAAGTGACTACATCACTGAATCAACTTTTAGTCTAACTATAGTTTTAGGTCTTATCTTTACAGCAGGAATTACGTCTTACCTTTCTGTAGGTGTAGATTCACCTACAGAATCTAACACATCATACACACTCCACAAATGTTCACCAGATTACTGAACTGATTTTCACCTGCAAAGCACTTTATGAACTTCAGAGTCATTCTGTAAAAGGCAACACTCTCAAACAGGCATGTCATTTCCCTTATTCTGTTTTTACCCTAATGTGCAAGAGGTGTCTGGTATCCACGACACGGGTCTCAGCTCCTGGCTCAGCGCTTAAGCAAAGGCTCCTTGTTAGCCACCAGACTGTAGTAAAAGTCAGCCAAAAACGGAAAGTTGAGTAAAGTGGATTCAGCATTCTAGCTGGCAACTTCACAGAGCAATCAAAACAGTAAAAGATGATCCCCAAATTATTCAATTTAGAAGGGTGTTAGGTCTTATTGTTTCTCATCAACTGAGCTGATTTCTGTTGTGTGAGCTGAGAGGCAGCTCCACGACATGGCAGCTGTCTGCATCACAAATCCTCTTAACCCCACCATGCTCCTAAATTAGTAGTTTGTTTGCTTATGAACTTTTTTAGTAGTTCTCTTCAGTTGGCTATCCAATGTATTCTACAATGCTAGAAGAGCAGGTCTACTTCACATTATAGTCTGTCAGTTTTATTAAAACATCATTTAAAATTGGCTAAGCTAATGAAACAAGATATAAAAATGTCCCCTAAAGTAGCTATCTGAGCAACATTGAAGTTTTAAAGTGATGTGACCATCCACCATGCTCAAGCGCAAGCTGCTTCCATTTATTTCCATCAGCAGTCATAATTAAAGAGATTCTCCAAAACCATCTGATTACTAGTTAATAAAAGTATTTAATTAAAAAAAAAACTATAGTGACAGGGATGTATACAGCAGACTTTCAATAACTAACACATGCTGGGGACTTCCCTGGTAGTCCAGTGGTTAAGACTCCATGCTCCCAATGCAGGGGGCAGGAGTGGAGTTCAATCCCTTGGTCAGGGCACTAGATCCTACATGCCACAACTGAGAGTTTGTATGCCGCAACTAAGACTGGGTGCAGTCAAATAAACAAAAGAAACAGACAAAAATAAATAACAAACACATGCTGCCTGCTCTTCCATGTGCCCACAGCAATGGAATACCCACCACCCTGACACAGGCACATTCTCAGCTGTAAAGGGCTCATTATCTACACTGTAGGTTATAAGTGTCCTCTGCTTCTCTTCAGTCCCTCTCCTGTGGGGCCGTTCAAGGGAGAACTCTTGAGGGCATTTACAGGAGAATAAAGAAATTTAAATCTAAACTAACAAGATTTGCAGCAGGACAGAAACTATGACAAAGATTTTAAAAAAGAAAAGAGAAACCTTGCTGGATGGAAAACTGGGGAACAATTTAGGATACAATTCTCTGGAATCATTTATTTCACCTATCAATGCCATTATTTTTATGACCACTACGAATAACTGATAGCAGTTTTAAATTATACTGACTAAATACGCCTAGAGAAACCTTCAGAAGGACCATTTTTAAAGGTTGAGGTTTTGGTCCTGCTATATGGTAACAGCATCTCATTACATATAAATGCTATGTATTTTCATCTATAAAAGGAGGGGCCTGTACTAAATGTGCACTAAGATTTCCTTGCAGGGCAGGCTTTACACACCTGTGACCTGTGGAGTCACATGGGGCCCCACACTAGGAAGGGCTCCACATTTGGTTTAATACTCTGCCTTCACAGTCTTGAAATTCTTAATAGTTTTTAATAAGAGGCCCCACATTTTCATTTTGCACTGGACTCACTCACATTATATGGCTACCACTATTCCTTGGTGGCGTTAGTGGTAAAGAACCCGCTTGCCAAGGCAGGAAACCTAAGAGATGCAAGTTCGACCCCTGGGTCAGGAAGCTCCCCTGGAGGAGGGCGTGGCAACCCACTCCAGAGAATCCCATGGACAAAGGAGACTGGCGGGCTACAGTCCCCGGGGTTGCAGAGAGCTGGACACAACTGAAGGGACTTAGCACGCATGCTATTCCTTTAAATTCTAATACTCTGTGACTCCATGAAAGTACACCTCTACCATTCCAGGCACAATGAAGATTAAAAAACAAACAAACAAAACAAAACAAAAGCTGAAGTTACCTATGCTCTATTAGTTTCAGAATAATGACTTTCCGAATAATTTTCTACCTCTATCAAAAAGAATCAAATGTACATTGAAGATAATTCAAATGCTAGGGACTCATTCCATTTTTAAATATAAAAAATGTTAAGTACTATTTAAGATGTCATTATTACAATATACTCCTTCAAAGAGATAATCTAAAGGGATTAATATAAGCAAAGAGTAAGCAGCTGATTATAATCAATATAAAAAGTTAATTCACTTTGTCTTAGTCACTGCTCTCTCCCAAATGCTTCTGACCATATCTGTCTTTTTCACCTTCCATATTAAAAAGTAGTTCTGAGGAAAACAATTTTAACAGTCCCAATAGTACTTATGATTTCAAGAATTAAAACAAAATTTAGTTATAATTAATCTAAATAAACTATGATGTATAGCAGCGTTTTCAACTTAAAAACTTAAAGCATAATCTAACAGAGCAAACAGAAGAGTTCAATGAAAACAACGACAGGCTCCAGGTAAAATCATCAAAGAGAAAACGCCGCTTCAGAGAAGAGGTCTGAAAAACAGCTATTTCCAGATCCCATGAGATAGGCTGCAGGAGCAATGCTGAATTAATCTCAAGTTATCCCCTTTATCTGATAAGCTGACAGCACTTTAACTGATCTGAATTTTTTTGTATAAAAATTCCATTTCAACCTAAGATCCCTAAAGCACCACTAATTCTGATCAAAGATCAGCTCTCTACAGACAGAGGCAGGCAAAAGGTAAATAAAAAGAAGATTTAAAGTAAAACAAAAACACCATCGTAACAAACAAAGACTGTCATATAGATAATGTCCAAAAGGAATCTTAGTTTTGCTAAAACTAGGTAACTGGATTTCTGGATAACTGAGGTTTGTAATGAGAAGGCTATATGACATAAAGCACTGTCAGTTCAGTTGCTCAGTCGTGTCCGACTCTGCTGTGGATGTAACTGGTGATAGAAGCAAGGTCCGATGCTGTAAAGAGCAATACTGCATAGGAACCTGGAATGTCAGGTCCATGAATCAAGGCAAATTGGAAGTGGTCAAACAAGAGACGGCAAGAGTGAATGTCGACATTCTAGGAATCAGCAAACTAAAATGGACCGGAATGGGTGAATTTAACTCAGATGACCATTATATCTACAACTGCAGGCAGGAATCCCTCAGAAGAAATGGAGTAGCCATCATGGTCAACAAAGAGTCCGAAATGCAGTACTTGGATGCAATCTCAAAAATCACAGAATGATCTCTGTTTGTTTCCAAGGCAAACCATTCAATATCACAGTAATCCAAGTCTATGCCCCAAGACTGGAGGGGATCACAGTTTCCTCCAGAAGGTGATATAAATATGGCCGGTGCTATGACTGATAGGACTCACGTGGCACGGTCAGAATCTAGCAAAAGACATAAACGAGAGAGATCTGATATAAAATCCTGAACCCCACTTGAAACATAGACTAATGCTGAAGAAGCTGAAGTTGAACGGTTCTATGCAGACCTACAAGAACTTTTAGAACTAACACCCAAAAAAGATGTCCTTTTCATTATAGGGGACTGGAATGCAAAGGTAGGAAGTCAAGAAACACCTGGAGTAACAGGCAAATTTGGCCTTGGAATACAGAATGAAGCAGGGCAAAGGCTAATAGAGTTTTGCCAAGAAAATGCACTGGTCATAACAAACACCCTCTTCCAACAACACAAGAGAAGACTCTATAAAGCACTGTACATACAGATATATGTATGTTAAACTATGCATATATATTGCTCTTTATTGTGGTAGATTCAGGGATTTGCTTTTAGAAACCTTTTATCTGCACACTAATAGGAAAGCACTGGGAAATTCTTGCAGGAAAGAGTATCTGAATTTGCACAGATGGTGCCCCTACCATGGCTAGCGCTTAGTTAGGGCGAGGTTGGCGGCCTTCATTTCCTGCGTCTTGGCGGAAGAAAAGAGGGGGACGATGCAGTCAGCAGTTCCTCTCCGCCATCCTAGTCAGTATACTGCCTATCTTCAACAAGGACCTTCATTACTGCACTTATCACACAACACTGCTGCTATTCATTTACATCTCTCTGCCACACTGTGAGCTCCCTGAGGGCAGGAGTTTTTTTTTTATTTTTTTTTTATTTTTTTATTACTTCATTTTTGTGTTTTCTCAATACCCAGGACTGTACTTGAAGTGGGATGATGATTAAAGAACATTTTAGTAAACAGACACATGGATCTTTGTTTAGTTTAGCTGAAACAATTAGTGGAATAGGCACAAATAGGCATGAAACGAAAAGACATTATGAGACGTGACTTACATGCCTTTCATCCCAAGGCATGATAACAGCCTTAAGCAACAGAGTTTACTTTCAAGATACACCAAGCAAACAGTGAGGGGTCCATTGTTTGAGTCGCCTTCTGCAGTTACAGAACCCCCAATTTTTGCAAGGCACATGAGACAGCTAGAGTATGGGTACATTTCCCAGTCTCCCTGCAGTGAAGTTCTAGCTGATATGAGAAGTCTTGTGCACCTTTCCTGAGGTGTCCAAAAAGGATTGGAGCTGAGGGCAGGAGAAGGGGGTGACAAAGGATGAGATGGTTAGACGGCATCACCGATTCAATGGACATGAGTCTGAGCAAACTCTGGGAGATGAAGAAGGACAGGGAAGCCTGGCGTGCTGCAGTCCATGGGGTCGGACACAACTTAGCAACTGACAACGACAACGTGCATCCTCTTCTGTTCTTCCTCCATCCTGCTTTGTGGAATGTGAATGTGACAGCTCAGGCCACGAGGATGAAGACTCGACCCCGGGAAGGCAGAGAAGAGAGCTGGAGCCACCAAGGTCCCAGAGTCCCATGGAGCTGCCACGTCCACCAAGAGCCGTCTATGCCCCGACCTGGACACGAGAGAGAACAGCTTTTCTTGCCCCAGCTACTCTTGTTCTGGGTCTTTGGAACAAATACTCCTAATTCTATTCTACAGAACATGCAAGGAACCCAGGACTCCCAAGCCAAGCAGGACAGAAGTGACCAGAGAGCTGGGCACACAGATAGAAGCAGAAATGCAAAGCCCCTCGGCAGCTAGAATTGATCTAGTCTCTTTTCTACTCTCTTATGGCTTTTTAACAGGCTCAGAGCCTCGGACTCAGTCTTGGTGGTTAAATTCTCCAGGAGAGAGAGGAGCTAGCTGCTCTCCCTTGTCAAGCCAGGTCTCACAGAAGCCTGGCTGCCTTGGTCTGGTGCACATTCCTGAAGGCTATAAAATCATGACCAACCAAGAGCACCTTGGAGCAAAGACTGGAGGGGATCACACAGTTTCCTCCAGAAGGTGATATAAATATGGCCGGTGCTATGACTGATAGGACTCATGTGGCACGGTCAGAATCTAGCAAAAGACATAAACCAAAGAGATCTGATATAAAATCCTGAACCCCACTTGAAACATTCTAGGGGTCTGAGCCAGGATTTTACCCGTCAGAATTCAAATCCAAAATGTTACTTTTTAAAAGATGAGGGGCAAAGATGGGGAAAGGTCTTCCTCTAAAGAGAAGTGAAGCAGCTACAATTATCCTGCCGATTCCCTGACCCACCACATCACCTGAGAGTCTACAGTTACCCTGCGGATTCCCTGATCCACTATATCAGCTGAGAGACATGGAAAATCTGTCTCTTCCAGAAAGAGCCAGGGATCTGATCTCAAAACCGGTATTTCCTCTCTTGAGGACTTTTCCTAAATAACTTGTCTGAAAGTAGCTTTTAAATAAACAAGAGCTAAGAAAACAATGAGGTTAATTTTAATATCATGACCTATACTTGTTCCATGAGAGGAAACAAGTTTTGAAGCGTTAGCTGTTACATATAAAGCTGAAAGGCAGAAGAGATTTGTCTATTTGTCTCAATACTGTGATAATCGTTTAGTGCTATCCACTAAATACTTCTGGTTCCCTTGGCAGGCAGCTGGTAGGTTTGCAAGTTTCCATCCCCTTAAAATATGGGTTAGCCATATGACCTGCTCTGGCCCCTGATATGTGAACAAAAATGACGCAAAGAAGCTTTAAGAGACAGTGCACAATTTGCCTGCTCTCTTCCTTCTGTGACAATGCTGGCAGCATTCAAGACAGTAACTGCTCCCTCAGCTTGGCTCCCAGAGGGGAAGAAGGCAGAGTCCCCAGCCAACCAGTATATAAGCCACTGCGATTTGGGGGCTGCACATTAGTACAGCGTTAATTCATCCTACCGTGACGGGCACAAACACAAATGCCTAAACAGTCATAATTGTTTGGACACAGCTGCTAACAGAAAGACTTGTTTTCACAGTGCTGTAACTTCTTTTGATGCTAAAAAAAACAGTATTAAACAAACAAATGCAGACAACTGAAACCTTAAAGCAAGGGAGACCTAATTTAGCTCCAAAGTTTAGCTGGGAAGAAAAATCTCTACTAGAAGAGCCAACCATAAGCACTTAAAAAGCTACGGCTTTAAGACTGTCAAAATGTGAAGTGAGAAGATGACTATATGGGAATTCATTATACTATTCTACTTGTGCATATATTTGAAATATTCCACAGAAAATGTTAAAGAGAGAGAGATGATGGGGGGATACGAACAATCTGAAGAATCTTAAAAAAAAACTCCTGTGTATGAGACAGCAAAAGAGACACTGATGTATAGAACAGTCTTATGGACTCTGTGGGATAGGGAGAGGGTGGAAAGATTTGGGAGAATGGCATTGAAACATGTAAAATATCATGTATGAAACGAGATGCCAGTCCAGGTTCGATGCACGATACTGGATGCTTGGGGCTAGTGCACTGGGACGACCCAGAGGGATGGTATGGGGAGGGAGGAGGGAGGAGGGTTCAGGATGGGGAACACATGTATACCTGTGGCGGATTCATTTTGATATTTGGCAAAACTAATACAATTATGTAAAGTTTAAAAATAAAATAAAATTTAAAAAAACTCCAACAAATTTTTTAATAAATAAAAAGTGCTACTGGTTTTAAGCCCTTGGAGAGTTGGGGTGGGTGGAAGAGTTTTTAAAACACTGTTAAAAACTTTACCGGTGCTATGTTCATACAAGCCACAGCAACATTGCCTTGGGGCTACTAGACTATGACAGAAATCTAAGATGGCTCACTGTTTAAAAAAAAAAAATCCTCAATTCCTAATTAAATTTAACGAGATACTTTTCATGGGCCCCAAAATAGAGGATGTTTGAGATGAAAAGTACTTGGCAGCTTGTTCAGCGCAACCTTCTTGTCACTGCTGATAGGAAATTTTAGTTCTGTGATATCCGTCCGTGCGTGCGTGCTCAATCGCTTCAGTCGAGTCCACCTCTTTGTGACCCACCCCATGGACTGTAGCCCGCCAGGCTCCTCTGTCCATGGCATTCTCCAGGCAAGAATACTGGAGTGGGTTGTCATGCCCTCCTCCAGGGGATCTTCTCAATCCAGGGATTACACCCACATCTCCTACATTGCAGACAGATCCTTTACCACTGAGCCACCAGGGAAGCCCATGATATAGGTACTTTACGGCAAAGCACAAACTGTAACTCGGGTCCTCTGACTCTAATTCATGCAATTTCTTCCTTCCCAGGCTAGCAAATCAGCCTGCTTTAACAGTATCTCAATAGTTTTACTTTGAATATTCAGCAGAAGGAATCTTGTTATCTCTTCCCATTGCAATTCTGCATTATGACATCTGCTGAGATGCCATTAGCTTTAAGTGAACAGAAATGACATCTCAAACTGCTTAAACGTAAAGAAAATTACTGGCTCACATAACTGTTATTCCAGGGGTAGGGTGGAATTCAGGATTGGCTTAGCCTAACAACTCCTGCTCCCTTCCTCTGCAATTCTTTCAGCCCCGTTCTAGAGCTGGTTTCCTCCTGGAGTTTGATAACAAGATCACTGTAGCAGCTCAGAGCCTCACAGTCAAATCTGACAACATCTACAGAAAGAGATGGGCCTCTTCCCTGTGCCGTGGACAAGGAAAAAAGTCCTTCCCAGAAGCTTCTGCACACTTTGCTCAGCCTAAAATGGGAACACGCCTATTTTTGAATCAGTCCCTAGCAAGGGGTATGGGACTACCATGACTGCCTTAGATTACTCAGGGCCACTGACAGCCACACAGTGGGGACAGAGAAGCTGTGCCTGGGAGAAAACTGCACATCAACACAAGCACGGCCAGTGATTCCTAATCTAGAGCCAAGAAGCCTCGGGAAGTTGAAGAACTCCCTCACGAACTTTCTGAACACATTATATAAGTTGTGTGTGAGTGACAGAGAGAGAGACCTTTTAAAAATCTGCACATAAAGTTAATAAAACTCAATTGTATTTAAAAGCATTAACTAATTCATAATTTTTTGAACAGCACAGAGGCGATGCAGCACACACTACCTGGGTTTGTACCTGGCTCTCGCACCTTTTATCGGGGAAGTTCACACAAGTGGTTACCCACATTACAAGACTCTTGTGATGATTAAGGAAGCAGCATGTGGAGGGCTGATTTCAGACAGTATAAACTGTATTGAGCAAAGCACTAAATAAATTCTAGCTATTATTTCTCTCCTACAAATAAGGTACTACAGTGGGAAGAACTGCAAAAACATTTCTGAGGTAACATTGGTTTGTAACATAAATTTCACATGTACAACAGTGTATCTCTACCTCTGTATACCCTGCAGGGTGCTCAGCACCAAAAATTCAGCTTCCATCTGTCACCATACAGTTGATCTCCTTTATCCATTTTGCCCTTGGGTAACCACTACTCTGTTCTCTGCGTGTGTGTCTGTTTTGTCCGATTTGTTCATTTATTTTTGTTTTCTGTTTGTTTTTTAGATTCCACATGAGTGAAATCATGTATTTAGAATGATTAGTGAATCATGTATTTAAATCATACGGTATTTAGTCTGACTTATTGCACTTAGCATAATTTCCTCGAGGTCCATCCATGTTATTGCAAATGGCAAGATGTCATCTTCTTCGTGGCTGAGTAGTAGTCCACTGTGTCTATATACCACATACTCTTTATCTGCCCAGCTCCTGATGGGCACTCAAGTTGTTTTCATGTCTTGGCCATTGTACGTAAGGCTGCAATGAATGTAGGCACGCATATACCTTTCTGAATTCATGCTTTTGATTCTTTGGGTAAATACCCAGAAGTGGAAGGGGGGATCATATGGTAGTTCTAGACCTAATTTTTTGAGGAACCCCCAAACTGTTTTCCATAGTGGCTGCACCAATTGACATTCTCACCAACTGTGTATGAGGGCTCCCTTTAAGAATAATGAAAACTTTTGATATTGAAAAGCAGACGTTTCTTTTTAGCTGTCTGGCAGCCATCCTCAATTCCTTCAGGAGAATTACCTTTCTCCAGCCTGTATAATCTTGCTGAGACTTTATCAGCATACGTCCATCTCAGGTTCACTGCTGCTCTCTATACAGAAACACAAAGGCGGAGACCGTCCCCCTTTTTCTTTCTCTGGTGGAAACCTTTCTCCCTAGTTCTGCACACTTTAGCATTTAGAAGGTTCATGTTCATAATGAAACTCTATTATAGCTCAACAGTATGTAAAGTTGAGTGAAAGTGTTAGTCGCTCAGTCGTGTCTGACTCCTTGTGACCCCATGGACTGTAACCCACCAGACTCCTCTGTCCATGGAATTCTCCAGGCAAGAATACTGCAACGAGTTGCCGTTCCCTTCTCCAGGGGATCTTCCCAACCGAGGGATCAAACCCGGTCCCTGCACTGCAGGTGCATTCTTTGCAGTCTGAGCCACCAGGGAAGCCCAAAGCAGGTAAGGGCAGAGATTATCCAAAGGTAGGAGAAAAGTATAAGTTATCCAGCTAGGTTGTTTTAGGTTTAAAGTCCTCAACAAATTTTCCCGGAATTCTATTTTTACTATGCTACTCTACATCACTAGATTCCAGGCTACTTTGATCCGTCTTATTTCCACCTTCCTGCCCAATCTGAATCTTGCTACTATTTTTAGCTCCCATTTTGAGTCTGTGGAGAAAAGAAGTTTTTAAATTTCAGGGCTCAGAAAAGCCCAGGCTAAGTGACTGGGTGCTGCTTTCTGCTCCGACAGAACCTATCCTAACTTCTGCACCTAACACCCAGTGTCCCAAGTTCTCTCCCAAACCTCTCCTGTTTTCCCTGGTCTCCAAAGCACCCTGTCTCTCCAAAACACACTCTCCTTACCTTCCTTCATGTCTCTAAATACAACCCAAATTAAACTTTTAAAAAATGCCTACTGAAAATCACATCCAACTGGGAGTTTCTTTCCCCTATAGCTTAGTTATCATGTCTCTCTGTAATATTCTAATTTACAAAAAGAAAGTTAAGTCAACTCTCATCTGACCCAGAAACATCTATGACGTCCATGTGCAAGTGAAAAAAAAAAAACTGGGGTGGAAGAATTACTTTTCACTATATAACTTTTAGTACTGTCAGGATATTTTACTATGTAAACATTAACTTCTATTACAAAAAAATTCCTATTACTTAACAATGCAAAAAAAAAAAAAATGACTTTAGTCTTACTCTCCCAGTAGTATTTTTATGCAGGAACATGTGGACATCAGATGGAGAGAAGAAAGCATCCCTAAATTCATAATCATTTTTGTTTAGTTTTGTTTGGAGGGTGCCAAGTCAACAGGCAGCAGCTGGCTGCCATAGGCTTATGGTCTGGTTACTAACCCAGCCAATGGGGTTCTACTGCTGAAAGTTTAAGGGAAATCTGAAGACCTTCATTGAGCCCCTGGCCTTGCAGAAAGTGATATAGGCAAGGATTTCTAGGTGCCCAGGTGATGGCCTGACTGGGTCAGTCACTGCTACTTCTCAAAAGTCTCGGAGCTGCTAAGAAATGAGAACAGAATAGGTCAGGGCTGGCAATCAAGCCTTGCTGCAGGTGTGGGTCAAGTGAATCGCAAGTGGACCCACCTGTCAGTCCCAACCCTCTTACGTGTTATTTTATTACATTTTTTGTTATATATGAGAATATTCTACATAGGACATTTGCCATATTATTAAAAATAGCGTATTGTAATTGTTAAGCTTGACCTGTGGATTAGTCAAAATCTGCTGCTTCATTTAGGCCCCACCCACAAAGTATCCTTATTTTGAGACTGATCTTCAAGACACCAGCCAACCTTCCCCGATGGGTTGAGTCAGCACTGGATTCACTACCTACTTCCAACCCCTCCATCTTCTGTTGCTTGCAACACTCAAGTTGCCTTCTAACACTGTCTTCCTCATCAGCCTCTATCCTGTGATCTGTCTTCTGTCTCAGAGCCTGACACCAACCTGCCTATTGATATCTTACACAATGTGAGTGTGTGCTCAGTTGTGTCCAACTCTTTTGCAACCCCATGGACTGTAGCCTGCCAGGCTCCACTGTCCATGAAATTCTCCAGGCAAGAATATTGGAGTGGGTTGCCATTCCCTTCTCCAGGGGATCTTCCCAACCCAGGGATCAAACCTGGGTCTCCTACATTGGAGGCAGATTCCTTACTGCCTGAGACACCAGGGAAGCCCCTATCTTACACAATCCTTCAGCCCAAACACAGACACAGATCACACCCAGCCACACTCTCCCCATCTGGCTCAAACACTCCTCACCCCACCAAACCTGCCCTTCTGCATCTGCCCCTGAGCCACTTCCTCTTCCCCCATCCCACTTCCCACATGCTCAGCTACCAACCTAGAAGTCATACAACCTTTGTAATAACACCCTCCTGACACAAAAAACCCTCACCCACTGGACCTTTCAGCTTTTCAGTTCGAAGCCCAGGCCAGCGCCACTGTTTTATTCTGCTTCGGCTTCTAGGGTATTATCATTACAGAGAAAGTCCTGACACAGGCTGACTAGGTCCACTGTAAACCCGTCTCACCAGCCCGGCCAGCCACCTGTGCACACCCTCTTGGCCATGTGTATACACACTCTTGGCCACCTGTGCACACCCTATTGGCCATGTGTATACACACTCTTGGCCACGTGTGCATGCCTCATACCCACACGTGCACACCCCCTTGGCCACCCCAGGCAGCCCCAGTCCTCTTCCCAAGACTCACACCCCTCTGCTCCACTCAGAGCCCTCCCCGTGTTTTCCCCTGGCACACTTGACTGCATCCCTTCCCAGAGCCTCGGAAGCCTTGTTCCACACACTTTTCTGCTGTCTCTGACACTCGCCAGCCCTTTCTCCTGAGGTAACTGTCAGAGGTGAGGGCTTGGTTTCTCCCCAATAAAACAAGATTCTGGAAAAAAAAAAAAAATGAACTGCCAACAGTGAAAAATCAGGACTTTTCACTTAAAAAAACCAGGATTCCTGGTTCCTGTGGGAACACAGAACCCTCTGCCCTGAAGGAGGGGCACACCCAAAGAGCAAAGTCCTCAGAGCTGATGACTGGCCACCGGCCGCCCTGTCCCTCCTTCCTTGCCCCGCCGCCCCGTGCGGGCACCTGCTCTCACAGGCCACCCCACTGCTTACACACAGGCTCTGCTGCCCACCCCCGGCCCCGGTCCTGGGGGCCACCCCACCCAGCTGCCCCCATCGACCCCACCCTCTCCCCTCACACTTCCTTGGGGAACTGGCTCCCCTTGCGGCCGCCACTTCTCACCACGTAATAGGATTTCTGCTGTCAGCTCTGCTGGAACTAGAGAGGCTCTCCAGGTCCTCCCGCCCAGGAGCACCGGGAACTGAGCGCTGGACGGCCGCCCCCATGGCTCTCCTGACTTTGTTTCGTTTCTCCTCCCGACCTCCGGTGATCAGGCACCTGGAAACACCTCTGAGTGCCATACAGACCCCACAGTGAGCACACTCTCCCCGAAACACTGCCACCGGCCAGCCCAGGCCTTAGAGTTTCTCTCAGGGAAAAACTCAATCCAAACCTAACCATAGTCCTGCACCTCCAAAGGTTCGCAGGCGAATTCTCTTATTCAGCATTACTGCTCACTCCTCAGCTGCAAAGCACCGGTTCTTAAGAGACTAGTAACTGAAGGTCCCTACCTCTGCTGAGGAAGTCACAGTCTAGAGGGAACACAGATGGATAAACTGAGCGTCAATACGATACATCGAGCGACAGAGAAAAAATCAGCACCAAGAGGAAGGCCAGGGAGGGCACGGGCCGCCTGCTGGGAGAAATGCTAGCACCATCCTCGTCCTCACACACCCACTGCCACCACTGCAGCCCAGGCCTCCTGCAAGTCTCCTCACTGGTCTCCACGCCTCTCTTCCACCCATCCTGCCTCCTGCTTAAAACCATGCTCCCCACTGCAGCGGAGTGATCTGCCTAAAATCTGAAACAGAGTTCTCTCCTGCTCAAAGCCTTCCAACAGCATTGGGATGAACGTCCATCGTCCCATCAGCCAACACCGATTTCTCTCCCTGCATCTCACCTCTCTTTCCCTTGCACCAGTGGCCCTTCAGCTACACTGATCTTCCTGTTCCTTAGGGTGAGCTCTCTTCTGCTGCCTGACTTCTGCACACACCACTCTTGTTACCTGGAATCCTCTGGCCCCCACTCTCTGTACTAAAAGCTTTTCTGACATCTGGATCTTAACTGGAACACCATTTCCCCATTATTTAGCTTTCTTTGAAAACTCTCATAATTCACTTAATTATCCTCGTTTTTCTCTACCCCATTAGATTGTATGATCAACAAGCACAGGGACCGTGTTTTTTGTTCACTGTGTATTTACAGCATCTGGCACTTAGCAGACACTCAATAAATATTTGCTCAGTGATGATGTAAAAGGCTCCTTACTTCTCTGAAGTCCCAAATGTAAGCATCCCCTTTGCTTCGTCTCTCATCCCTCTCTTCCATGCCCTGTTTTCATCATCTCCAGGCTGCTCACGCTCATCTGTACCTCCAGAACTGATCTCTCCTGCCAAGATCAAGCTCCACAATTATGATGTCCGCAGGACAGTTTCAGGAGTTCCTCTCTGGCACCTGCAGCTGAATGTGTCTCAAGACACACTCAGCAACTATCCTCAGACAAAGTCTCCTGTCTTTTTGCGTTTCTGTTAATGATGATATTCTTCTACAGCTCCAGTGACTAACTTCTCTCTTTCCTTCACTCACTGACAAGAAAAACTGATTCCACCTCTGAAAATGCACCAATATGTTCCTATACATACAGTCAACTAGACCGGTGCACCTCAGGTACTACCTCTAGTCTTAAAATAAAAATCACCCAATTACACACATATCAAAGTTGAATTCGGATGTCAATCAACAGTCCCATCAAAATCAATGGCTCTCTACTGTCCCCCAAATAATGTGATCTTCTTCTGCTTGGCATTCGAAGCCTCTCAATCTTGCCTGAACTATCCTAACCAGGCAGTCTACTTAGAGTTTAGTGGTTAAGACCATAAACTCTGGAGCCAGACTGTCATGTAAAGGCACAGAAACAGGGATGAGTGCAGATACCAGCTTCACCAACTTCCCTGGGCTGTGGTCCCTTCATCCTTCATCTGAAGGACGGGATAACGGGAAGAGTATTAACCTCCAGGGACTGTTAATAGATGAATTACAATGAAAACTAAGAAACAGACAAAACAACAGATTAAATGACTAGAGCACTTAGCATAGTGCCCGGCACTGATCAGTCTACCAGCATCGCGTCCCGTGTGCGCTGTGTGCGCCTTGTAGCAGCGTCTCCCGCTGTCAACAGCCTACGTCCCAGTCTATCTCAACCAACCTGCTGTTCCCCTGATACTCCCCAAGCTTCCCCTCGTGAGGTGGGAGCCCGCAACAGCAGCTCATCAACACTGGCTGGTAAGCCGCCAGCACTGCACCCCTTCCTCCAACTCAGAGCATTTCCAGTCAAAAGCTCCTACCACCAAGCCCCCTTCTCTCGGGGGCGTCCTTACAGCTCAAGTGCTGAAATGCGCCAGAGGCTGCTTGTCATAGGGCTCCAGCTCTGCGCAAAGATGCCTTGTCTACCATTAACCGTCTTCTTCGTCCCTCTCTTTTCTCACCCCTCTCCCAAGTTTCCCATCAGAGACCATCTTGCAACCCTTCTCCATGCAGAGTGGCAAAGCTGTTTTTGTTCTCTTATGGCCCTGATTCTGGGTAAAAGTTGAAGTTCTCATGCCTGCTCTCCCTGCAACAGGCCTATTTCATTAGGATGTGTTCTCTTTGCATGGAAATGCTTAAAATAATTAAAACTAATTCTGCAGCCTGACTATGAGCAGAATATGGACTTCTCTCTGAAGTGGTCAGACCTCACTTAACCCTCT
Organism: Bos indicus; assembly: GCF_029378745.1. Lineage (NCBI taxonomy): Eukaryota > Metazoa > Chordata > Mammalia > Artiodactyla > Bovidae > Bos > Bos indicus. The sequence continues at coordinate 21,868,194 of NC_091783.1, forward strand.
ACAACTCCTGCCATGCACAGGGACTTGTAAATACTAATAAAATGTTTATTGATAACTCACTAATCCCAAGAGATGGAAAAATGAGATTACTAGAAAATTTTATTCGCTATTTAACCTTAAGATAAACAATAAATTATAAACTGCAGTGTACAATTTCCAAAGCCCAATCCAATAACTTAGCATGTGGCGTTACCAACAAATGCAAATTCTACTTCTTTTTATAACTAAACTGATACTTAAAAAAAACTTTTTTTTTTTTTTTAACAAAAAGGAAGTCGTAACTACTGAGGACATAAAATCTAGCAAAAACAATGACATCTAAACCTAAGGAACTGTTTTCAATTCACTTCAAGGCTCCCCAGAAGGCTTTATCTAGTGTCCCTTGGTGTTTGTCCCACAGCTAAGGTTGTCAACCAGAAGACTACACACCAGAAACCTATGCTTAGACATCTTTACAGAACCCATGATTTACAGAACCATCATACATTCTCCATGTAACATTAGAAGTTACAATGACTAAAAGATTCTTATAAACATGCATAGGAATTTATTCTATAACTTATGACATTGTATAAGAACCCTAAAAATTAAAGGAGAAATAAGACATATAAAATCAGAGATGCACTCTGAACTCTCATTGCTAATGTTACATCTGCCCTAAAACATTCCTTCTCCTTAAGGACTAAAAGGGTTTCACATTGAAGATGTCCCTACAAAAAGACAAGGAAAATGGCAGAGGAGAGCCTGAACTGAATGACTGATCACTGACTTCTAATTTCAAAAAGAATCAAGTAGTTATACCCTAGGCAATGCTAGTCAGTGTGGTCCTTAGACACTCCACAAGGACTGAGTACAGAGACTGAGAGTAAAGACTCAGAAACTCTGACAGCTACGTTACAGAACTGTACATCCACTGAATCTAAAACTACAAAACTGGCAGTTATATATTGTACATTTTTTATTTCATTTTTCTTGTAATTCATTTTTTACATATGTTAGAAAAGAACTGGCCCAGGACAAAAACTGGTTGTCAGGGACATTTGCTTCCCAGAAGAAACAAATGTAATAAAACTCATAAATGAGGAGAGAAGGCAAAACCTCAGTCCCTGAAGAACAACCCAATGGTGACTACCCTGGGTCTCACCTTTGCTCCTGGACTTGGAGCTGAAGGAGCTGGCCAACTGGAAATGCTAACAGGCACAGACCCAAAAAAAAAAAAAAAAGCCCAACAAAAGCCTGCTCTCTCTAGCCAAAGGACCAGCAAAGGGACATCCTAGCAAGACAGAAAACTCTACAGGGGGTTGGTGGGTGGGGGGAAACACTCTACTCCAGACAAACACCGTAGAAAAAACTGTGGCCCACCCAGGCCAACAAAGGTAAGGTACAACAAGCTCAGACTTCCATATACCCACCAAGCTGTAACAAGGCACCCCGACCCCCTCCACAATGGAGTGCTGCTGAGAAGGCCAAGTGGAGCACCCAGGCTGGTAACAAGGCACCCTTCCACACCATGTGCCCTGAGAATCCTGGACCTCTAACCCCACCTGGCCATAACAGAACACTTTCTCTACTTCTTAGGTCAAGGGACGTCAAGGGGGGAGCCTGTACTTCTACTATACCTAGCAGTAGCAAGGCTGCACCACATGGCATCCCCTAGCCCTGATGGAGAGAGAGGTATCCAGAAAAGCCAGCTACAATGAAGGCTTAAATAAGATCTAGAATTTCATAGCATATTGTGAAAATTTCCAGGTTTTAATTAAAAAAAAAAAAAATCACTCGCAATACCAAAAGCCAGGAGGACTCAAACTAAATGAAAAAGACATCAGCAGACACCAACACTAAAATGACAGAGATAGCAGGATTATCTCAGAATGATTATAATGCAGCTATGACAGAAATGCTTCAACGAGAAATTTCAAGCATGCTTGAAATTTAAAATAAATAAATAACCTCAACAAAGAAAGAGGAGATACAAGAACAAAATGGAAATTTCAGAGCTGAAAAATACTGCAATAAAAAGTTGATGAACTCAATAGCAGAATGGAAGGGACAAAACTGGAAGACACAGCAATAGACATTACTCAATCTGAACAGGGGAAAGAAACTAGAAAAGAACTGCCAGCCTTAGGAACCTGTGGGACCATAAGAAAAGATCTAACATCTAAGTAATTAAGAGTTGAGAAGACAGAGAAGAGAGTGGACTGAAAAAGTACTCAAATAATGGTGGGACTTCCTGGTGGTCCAGTGGCTAAAACTCTGAGCTCCCAATGCAGGGGGCCTGGTTTCAATCCCTGGTCAGGGAACTAGATCCCACATGCCACAACTAAAAAAAAAAAAAAAATCCTGCATGCTGCAATCAAGATGGAAGACCCCAAGAGCTGCAACTAAGACCTGGTACAGCCAAATAAATTAATAATTTTTTTAAAAAGAAAAGAAATAATAGCAAAAACTTACCGAATTTGGCAAAAGACATAAACTTACAGGTTCCGGGAGTTGAGTGAATGCAAATAGGATAAACCCAAAGGAATTCAAACCAATATTTACTGCAATTAAGCTGAAAACTAGAAGTAAAGAAAAAGTCCCGAGGATGGTGAGAGATAAATGATAACTTAAATACAGAGGAAAAACCTGCAAACACCAGGTTTCTCATTAAAAACCGTGGACGCCATACAACTTCCCTGGTGGTCCGGTGGTTAAGACTCCAAGTGCAGGGGGCATGGGTTTGATCCCTGGTCAGGGAGCTAGGATCCCATGAGGCACGGCACGGCCAAACAAAACAAAAGCAAGAAAAGAGTAGAATAAACAAGGCTGTAATTTAGGAAACAAGGAAGGAAGAAACCATAGAGGCCAGAGGTAAATGGTACAACAGTTTTTAAGTGCTGAAAGAAAAGACCAACACAGAATCCTGGGCTTCCCTGGTGGCTCAGTGGTAAAGAATCCACCTGCCAACGCAGGAGTCACAGGTTCCATCCCTGATCCGGGAAGATCCCACATGCTGTGGAGCAACTAAGCCCGTGTGCCACAACTATTGAGCCTGTGCTCTAGAGCAAAGAAGCCAAACTACTGAGCCCATGTGCCACAACCACTGAAGCCTGCATGCCCTAGAGGCCATGCTGCTGCTGCTGAGTCGCTTCAGTCGTGTCCAACTCTGTGCGACCCCATAGACGGCAGCCCACCAGGCTCCCCCGTCCCCGGGATTCTCCAGGCAAGAACATTGGAGTGGGTTGCCATTGCCTTCTCCAATGTATGAAAGTGAAAAGGGAAAGTGAAGTCACTCAGTTGTGTCTGACTCTTCGCGACCCCATGGACTGCAGTCTACCAGGCTCCTCTGTCCATGGGATTTTCCAGGCAAGAGTACTGGAGTGGAGTGCCATTGCCTTCTCCACCTAGAAGCCATGCTCCGTAACCAAGAGGAGACACCACAATGAGAAGCCCATGCACCGTAACTAGAGAGTAGTCCCGACCTCTGCAACTAGAGAAAAGCCCACACAGCAACGGAGACCCAGCACAGCCAAAAATAAATAAATAAAAATTAAAAGGAAAAAAACACAACAACACACAGTCCTATACTCAAAGAAAATATCCTTCAGGAATGAAGAGCAAAATTGAGTCATTCTCAAATGAAGAAAAACTAAGAAAGTCTGTCACCAGCAGACATACCCTTAAGAAAGGCTAAAGAAGTTCTTAAAAAAGAAATAATAAGGGAAGGAATCTTGAGACATCAGGAGAAAATACAATACGCAAAAATATAGAAAAAGAGGCTTCCCTTCTGCCCTTGAGTTTACTTGTTTATGTTTGTGAAAGCAAAAACTATAACAGTGTCTAGGGTGCTTATAAATGTTTTAGAAGAAATACATACAATCGTATTAAAATGAGTGAGGATTAAGCGATGCACAGGGAAGCAAAGGTTCTGGTAAAATGATGACGCCGGTAGACAGCAATTAGTTACATATATATAATGTAATACTTAGAAGAAGTATACCAGTAAAAATATTTTTAATTAAAAAAACCCATACAAAGAAATACACTCAAAAAAATAGTATGTATGTCTGTGTATGTGTTCAGTTGAGTCCGACTCTTTATGACTCCATGAACTATAGCTGACCAGGCTCCTCTGTCTATGGCATTTTCTAGGCAAGAATACTGGAGTGGGTTGCCATTTCCTTCTCCACAAAAAACAGTATCTATAAATTAAAATGGAATTCTACAAAAACAAAAAACAAAAACTCACGTAACCCACAGGAAGCTGAGGGCAGAGGAGGAGGGGGGCAATATTCAGAGAAACAAAAAAATGGAGGGAATAAACAAAAAATTAAATGTCAGACTTAAGTTCTAACATCAATAATTACATTCAATGTAAATGGTCTAAATGCCTCAATGAAAAAGACAAAGATTGCTAAAATCAATTAAAGAAAAACAACCCTACTATATATATGCTGTCTACAGGACACAGTTCAAACAAAACAGTTTAGGCAGGTTGAAAGTAAAAGAATGGAAAAGGATATATCATCCAAACAATAAAGGAAAAGCAATCAAAGAAGAAAAAAGAAAAGTAGTGGCTATGTTAATATCAAAGTAGAATTCAGAGCAAAGAGAATTACCAGAGACAGAGAAGGACATCATGCAGTGACAGAAAAGGTAAAGCCACCAAGGAAACACAGCCACCCTAAATGTGTATGCACCAGAGAACTGAAGAATACGTAAAGCTAAAAACGGATGTAACCTAAAAGGAGAAACAGACAGGGGACTTCCCTGGCAGTCCAACAGTTAAGACTCTACCTTCCAATGCAGAGGGTGCAGGTTCAACCCTTGGTAAGACAGCAAAGATCCCACATACCTCGGGGCCAAAAGACCGAAACATAAAAGGGAAGCAATATTGCAACAAATTCAATAAACACTTTAAAAACAGTCAACATTAAAAAATAAAAAAGAAACAGACAAATCCAAAAATACAGTTGAAGACTTCAATACCCCGCTCTCAAGAGTTGACAGAACACTTAAGCAGGAAGGTACAGAAGAACTCAACACCATCAACCAACATTATCTAATGAACATTTATAAAACACTCCAACGGCAGAAAAAACATTCTAGTCAAGTGTCCACAGAACATATACCAAGATGGAGCATACTTTGAGTCATAAAACAAGTCAAAACAAATTTAAAAGAACTGAAACATACAGAGTTTGTTCTCCAACCACAACAGGATCAAAGCAGAAGCCAAAACCAGAAAGATAACAGTAAGATCTCCAAACACTGGGAAGCTAAACCACACACTTCTAAACAATCCATGGGTCAAAGAAGTTTCAAGGGAAATAAATACATATATTAAACTGAAAGAAAATAAAAACATAAAATTCATGAGACACAACTAAATCAGTGCTTAGAGGAAAATTTATAGTGCTAAAAGCCCCCATGAACATAAATCCAGAAAGTCCTTTACAAATTATTAGTAATTAAAATTCAACAACATATAAAAGAGATAAAAAACCAAGTGGGATTTATCCCAGGAATGCAAGGCTGGCTCAATTAAAAATCAATCAAAATAATCCATCATATCAATAGGCTAAAGAAGAAAAACTACATGACCATAAAAATCAATGCACAAAAAGCACTTAACGAAATTCAACACCCATTCATGATAAAAACTCTCAGAAAGACAGGAATAAAAGGGAACTTCCTCAACGTGATGAAGAGCATCTACAAAAACCCTACAGTTAACACTAAACTTAATAGTGTGTAGCATAAATGCCCAACAGTCAGCTTTTTCGGTTCTACAATATAAATGCCTAGCATTAAGCTTCTGCTTGCCCGGGCATCCGAAGACATCCAGCTTGAATAAACACACTGCAGGATATACAAGATAGAGTCAGGCCACCTCACCCATAAAATTCGGTTTTTTGGTTTTTTCCGAGAGCTCTGTAGATTAGATAACTGACCATTTGATGGTTTGCTTTTCCCTTCCTGCGTCCTAATTCTTGCTCTTACATTTTACATTCACCAACAGAGAAGCCACAAAATCCCAGGAACCTCACCATCAGCCACAATGAAAGCAGAAGCCCAATCAGCACTCTCTACCCACAATCCCACTGTGAGGCCTCAGGCGTGCCATGCACCCTCCTCCAGGTCCTGTAAGTAATAAACCTCTTCTTTTCCAAGTTCCCTGATGGTTCTCACTGAGGTGTATCTTACAATCATGGTAAGAACCACCAGGGCCAGTCCAGACACAACACTGGCTCCAAAAGGGGGAAAGTCTGGGTGGGGGCTCACCAGAGGCCCAGGTGAATGCCCTCGGTCATTTCTAGCCAATGGCGTCACTACGGACTGCCTGAGACTGACCCAAAACATAGTGAAAGACTGAATGCTTTCTCCCTAAGATCAGGGACAAGGCAAAAAGGTCTTCTCTTACTATTCTTCTTAAACACAGTACTGGAAGTTTTAGCCAGTATCAATAAGAAGAGGAAATAAATAGCATATAGATGGAAAAGGAAAAAATAAAACTGTCCCTATGTAGACATGACAAGGTTGTCTATTTAGAAAATCTCAAGGAATCTACCAAAAAACTCCTGAACTAATAAACAGGTTCAGCAAGACTGTAGCATACAAGATCAACATAAGAAAGTTATAATAATATTTCTCTATACTAGCAATGAACACATGGATCCCGAAAAATTTTAAACAGCAGTTGCTCAAAATACAAACACTTATACATAAGTCTAACAAAAACCCAACAAAATTTAACAAAACATAGACTTGTATGATAAAACTACACAATGCTGATTAAAGACATCAAGGACCTAAATAAATGGAGAGACATACCATGTTCATAGATTAGAAGAGACAACATAGTAAGACATCAATTTTCCCCCAAATGATATACAGGTCTAACGAAACTCCTATCAAAATTCCAATAAGACTTTTTTGTAAATATAAACAAGATTATTCTACAACTTATATGGATAGGCAAAGGAATGAAAAGCTAATACAATTTTGAAAAAGAAGACTGAAGTGGGAGGAATCATTCCACACCCACTTAAGACTTCTTATATCCCACAGTAACCAAGACTATAACATTGGAGGAGGGATAGACACATAGATCAATAGAACAGAATCAAGAACCTAGAAACAGACTCATACACATATACTCAACTGATTTTTTTTACAGATACAAAAACACTTCCATGGAAGAAAATGTTGCCTTTTCAACCAACAGTGTCACAACAGCCAAAACTGGAAGCAACCAGATGCCCTTCAACAGGAAAATGGTTATAGGAACCATAAAAGTACATCCATATTATGAAATACTACTCAGCAATAAAAAGGAAGCAACTATTGATATACACAGCACTTCTCTTAGTCTCCAGAGAATTATGCTGGGGGGGAGGGCGGAGACGTGAATTCCAAAAGGTACTTATTATATGATTCCATGTATAAAACATTTTTGAAATGACAAAATTATAGAATGGAGAACAGATGAGTGATTGCCAGGCCTTAAGGAGTGGATAGAACAGGAGGGAAGAGGGTATGGTTATAAAAGAACAACATGCAGAAAGCATGCGGTGTTGGAAATGTTCTCTATCTTGACTGCACTGATGACACCGTCATAGTGTCTGATACTGCACTACAGTTTTACATGATACCACTGGAAGCAACTGGGTAAAGGGTACATGGGATCTTTCTAGATTATTCCTTGTAAATGCATGTGGATCTGCAATTATGCTCCACAAAAACAGTTTAATTTAAAAAGCCCAAAACTGGACCTTCACTCACTGCTCTAAGATTCATTACCCAAATGTCAACACTTCAGAATAGGTCCACCTTTGTAACAACCCCTTATCAACCTTGGCTTTGTGGTCGACTGAGGATGCATAGTTATAAATGTAAAACATTATGCCTACCCTCAAGCATCATACACTCAAGTAGCGAGACGAACATAGGCATAAATCAACAGTGAAAGACTTCATAAAGGAGATGGGATTTCAGCAAAGCCTTGAACAAGAGACAGCACTTCCACAAGTGGAAGTGGACAGGGGGACATTCTGGGTAAAAGAAATCACATATAAAGACGCCAAGCTAAAAATAAGCACCTATGAAGAAAGGGACATGTGTGTGTTGTGAAATAACACAAAAGATGGACTAAGCAGTGTGGGGTAACAGTAGAAGGCCCCCAAAAGCCAGAGCAAGGAATGCAAATGTCACATACCAAAAGAAGACTTCTTCACCAACCCAGCCAACCAAAGGCAGCAGCCCCCCTGCCCCAGTCTCTCCAACACCCTTCACCTTTTCTTTTTAGCACCCTGCACAAGTTGTAATTATCATGTATTTCCCTGCACGTTCATCTAATGCTGTCTCACCCCAGTCATGGTGAGTACCTAGCGGCACTGGATCTGATACGCAGGAACTGCCCAGCACACATTAACCAAGTCAATGAACCAACAGTCGGTACTCGCTCCTTGTCCTCTTCTGCGCAGCTGCCTGTCTTCTTTCCTCCACTGTCTGTCACTCTGTGCAGCTTGGTCCCTCTCTGACAGCCTACCTCTTTTAGTTCATCCTTCCTTTTTCCTTGCTCCACCTCAGCCCAGTTCTCAACCCACCATAAAAATAAAAACAGTATATTTTAAAACAGGGGTTCACATTTGGAATGTTGTTAACACTCTTTTCAATCTCAACCAAATAAGAACCTATCCCAAAAATCTGCTACTGAAAACCGAGTACTACAGTTACAAGTTGTTACAGAAGCATAACAGATTCATATATTACATAAACAAACAAGTAAGAGCTATTCCTGTCATGGACTTACTCTCCTGAATATGAGATGCTTTGCCCAGAACTGATGATCCTATCTGGTCCATGGAAAGCTGTCCACTGAAGACAGCCAGGACAGTACTCCTCAAAGCTACCAAGGTTACACAGAACAAAAGCTGAGAAACTGCCACCGACCAAAGACTGAGGAGCCATGACTTTAAATGCAATGTGGTGCCGTGGACTGGAGCCTGGAATGGAAAGAGGGCACTAATGGAAAAATTGGCGAAATCCAAATACAGTCTGGAATTTAGTTTAAAAACAAAAGATACAAATATATATACACACACACACACACGAGCACATATATATATGGTATTAACAAACAATGAAGACCCAGATTTATAAATATTATTTTATATTATTAAAAAGAGAAAGAGATGGGGCACACAAGGGAACCAGGAAATGAAACTTAGATCAGGGTAGCTAGGGGCTTAGAGCTGAAAAGCTACATGTAGATCTACCTTCATTTTGCTTCTGGTGCTATGCTCTTACCTGATGCCCTGAAAATTACTTGGCCTGAAACTGCTTGGAATTAACTAGTTTTGACTTCAGAATAGGCTCATTAATATACACAACAAGCATTTATTGAGTGCCTACTGTTTACCAGGCACTGTAAAGTTTTTGGGAATACACGGCTGGAAAAGACACAGAAACGGAAGACACCCTCTCTGCTCCCATACAAGCTGACTCTCTACTGCAGAAGCCAGGCATTTAACAAGTATCTGCGTAAATGATGAGTATTTCCAGGCCTTTCAAAGTTGGCTTCAGAGTCCTACCAAACAATCCATCAGGACATTTGCTAAACCCAGTTATCACTGGTGTTCTGAATAAGGCCTTCAATGTGAAATCAAATCACTTGAGATCTGATATCTGTATCACCTGTGACCTGCTAAATCACTTTAACAAACTCATTCAGCTGACGTGGTTTGTGACCTGAGATTCGGCATTTCTTCCAAACTCTCAGAGGACAGAGATGCTGCTGGATCACAAACCACATCGAATTAGCAAAGCAGTGAAGGTACCACAGAAAGCATCCCTCAAACTATCATGTAAAATGCAAGCTCCGTAAAGCCAAGGACATTTTGCCTCTTATTCACCACAGTATACCCAGGACTTAAAACTGTGCCTTATACATGGATAGCACTCAATAAATATTTACTGAATGAACAAATGGATATATGGTCTTAGACAAGTTCAACAGTAGCCACTGGTTACATGTGGCTGCCGAACACTGGTCACGTGGCTAGTGACTTTTCAAAACTTCAATTTTAATTAATTTAAATAGCCACATGTGGTTAGTGGCTACCATAATGGCCAATCTAGGTCTAGACACAGATGTGATGTCAAGAGCCCTGGATTAATAAGACCTAGGTGTGAATTCCAGCTCTCCTGCTTTAGCTTGTGACCTGGAAAGTTACAATGTCTCAGGGCCTTAACTTCCTTCATTTGTGAAAGGAGGACAAAATACCCCCCACCCCAACCCCACCTCCAGCCTCTCAGGGTTCTTGACAAGAATTGTTACAGGTCATTGTATTAACCATAAAGTATCGTCTCTGCCCTCCAGAAACACTTCACAATCACAAAGATTACTTTGACCATTGCCCACACTTGCCAAAAAATGTCAAGTCCGCTTGGTTAGCTGAGTGGCTCTGTGAATGAGGCCAAGGTCATAAGTTCGAAGGAGGGGGGACCTTCACGTGGCAAGGTTGACCAGGTAAGAGAGGCAATGACACTGCAAATCATCACAATTCCTGGCAAATCTTTAAATGGGCATTGTATTGATTATGGATGAGTAAATGACATTTCATTCATTCATTCTTCCAGGAAGCGCTGCCACATTATCTAAAGCCCGCTACTTCCCATCCACAGACATTTGCTAATTGGGCCGGGTCCTCTTCGCGGGCAGAGGGCCGGGAAGCCCCCACCTCCGGCCGCCCGCGTGTCCTCCCCTCCTCCGTCGCGCGGGCCCGGCGAGGGTCAGCCTGGCACAGCGGCTCCAAGTACCACACCGCCGGACCGAACCAGGAGCCATATTTAGCTGTATTTTTTGGTCAATAAAACAAACTTCCGTCTTCTAAAGAAAAACGGTCCCAACTCAATGTCAAACTAGGACGGAAACTCGAGGCTCGCCGCAGCTGCCAACCAGAGACGCCGCGTGTCCAGCAGCCCCCGAGTCCCCGACCCGGACCCCGCGCCTCGCGCGCCCGCGCCCCGGCCACGGCCGCGCCGGCCACAAAGGGACGGGAGACGCGGACGCGGCCGGGCCTCTCCGCCTCCTCCCGCCCCGAGCCAGCGGCCGCGGCTCCGGGACGGCCCGGGCGCGAGCGGACACTCACCTCGCTCCGCGCGCGGCGGCGGCGGCAGCGGGCGCTCCTCGAGGCCGGCCCCGGCGGTCGCGGCGCGGTCCCGCGGGCCGCAGCGCGGGCGCTACTCTCGGGCCGCCGTCCGCCGCGCCGCCTTCTCGGCCACTGCCGGCGGCTCCCCCGGCGAGCGGGCGGGCCCGGCGCGGGCCCCGCCTCCGCCGCGCCCGCCCCCGCCTCCGCGCCGGGCCTCGCGGGCTCGGCGCGCTACTCCGGGCGGCCCCGCATGCCGCCGCCGCTGCCGCTAGCTCGGGGCCGCCTCAGCGCGGCGGGCCGGGGCCGCAAGGCCACCCGCGCAGGCCGCTTGGGCGCGGTCCTCCCCGCGCGCGCGGCGTGCTCGCGGCGGCGGCGGCCCGTGCGGCTGCGCGGGGGAGGCGGGGGCGCCGCGCGCTCACCCGGATGCGCCGCCCCCGTCCCTGCGGCGAGCCCACCTCGGGGCCGCGGCGCTTCCCTCGGGGCCGTGGAGGTTCCGGCTCCTCCGCGCCTCTGCCCCCTGCCGGTCCGACCCGCTGGGAGGCGCGGAACCCGAGCCCCGGAGCGAGGGGTCCCCGGGCGAGAGGCTGGGGCTGAGACGGGCTCGGCCGTGCCGTCCGGGCTGGTGGTCTCCACCTGAACCTGGGCACGGACAAAGGGGCCGCTACCGCCGCCCCAAGTGAAGCACAACTCGGGCCGTTTCACGTCGAGCAGATCGCGGGGTGGGAGGAAAGGACGGTGCCCTCACCGCGCCGACGAGATCCTCTTATCGAGCCCCTGGCTGCTTCTCACCCGCGAGCTGCAGCAGAGGACTCGGAGCTGGAGGACCGTCAGCGGCCCCTCGGCCCGGCCGTGCTGAGCTCTGCGGCCGGCTCCGGGGATGCAGGAGGTTCTGGACCCAGGGTGGGCGGCGAGAGGGGAGGCCCCCGACCAGCACAGCCGGAAGAGGCAGCCAGGCCTTGGGGGTACTGAACAGCCGCGGCCCCCCGCAACGCGGGTAACTGGGGCAGTGTCTCCCGCGTGGTGCTGAGAGGGGCCCTTCCACTTCTGACCTCTTGGGCACCAATCTTCCTTGGCACTAATTCCAGTACCTGGCTGTCCCTTAATCTAAGAAAAGATGCAAGGCTGGTCTTCTGCCACTCATAGACATAATAAATTTTCTACTTGAATCATTCAGAGGTTTTTGTAAAGTCTTGCCTGCCAGCCAAGAGTTGGAATGATGAAGCTCATGTTTATACTTTTTCTTTTTTAAATAAAGGTATGTTCACAGAAAGAACCAAAAGGCTGGAAGCGAATAATGTTACCGAAGATTGTCTCTGGAATTTTACTATCCTATTTTGTGCTTATCTACATTTTCCAAGTAGTCTAAAATAAAAGTTTAAAGTTGCTTTTTAAAAGTACTTACATAATATTTTGAAACAAAGTGAATCATGATTGGCCTGTTAATGTACCACAAGGAAACTTCACTTTGAAGTTTGTATCTTTTTTAAAAATAACCATATTAAGGAAAAAAAAAAACCATCTCGGGCAAAAAAGAGTTGCAAATTGTATATCTGCTAAAAAAACTTGTATTCAGAATATATAAACAACTCATAACTTAATAAGACTAATAATCAAATTTTAAATGGACAAAAGAATGGAATAGGCATTTTACCAAAGAAAATATTTAAATGGTCAACTATAGCATGAAAAGATGTTCAACATCATTAGTCACTAGGGAAATGCAAATCAGAACCACAATGAGAAAGCTCCTCACACCCACTATAATGACTGTAATAAGACTGAAAATAGCAAGTGTTGGTGAGATGAGAAATTAGAACCCTGATCTACATTTCTGATGGGTATGTGAAATGGTGCAGCCACTTTGGAAGTTGATTTAAAAGATGCTTTAAAAATTATACGTAAGAGTACCACATGCCCCTGGTAATTCCACTCCTAGGTGGGAGAAAAACCTGAGAATATGTTCAGATAGCAAATGGTATATAAACTTTCATAGGAGCATTGTTCACAATACCCGAAAGGTAGAAACAGTCCAGGTGTCCAGCAACTGGTGAATGGATACACTAAATGTGGTATATGTATACAGTGATTGCTATTCAGCAATAAAACAGAATGAAAGATACATAGAACATACATGGAAGGTACATACATCACAGAGGAACCTCAAAAACATTAATCTAAGTGGAAGTAGCCAGGTGGGTAGTCATCATGGGTAAGGTTAGGCAGTAAGCATGTGTCAGCAGGGTGAAGGCAATCTTGGGAGTGGTTAATGGGGATCATAAGCAGTGGGGAAGTTGCCTTGCTTTGGATCTGGTGATAAGAGCAGTACATTTGAAGCATTTCTAAGGGGCATGGGCAAGTAATGGTGATTAATTGTTGTATTAGTTTATTGATGTCTATATCCAAAAGCCCCAAATGCTGGGAGCTTACACAGTTCCTTTCCGGCCTGTACTCCAAGTCCTTTAGCGGTGGGGGTGGGGGACTTTAGCCCAGGCTGAAGAAGAGTCCAGAACAGCACACGGTTCCTCTTTGGTAGACATAGTAGAAGTGCACATGGCAAGTTGCACAAGGTCTTCTAACACTTCTCCCCACGTGTAATTTTTATATATGTGTTTCAATGGCCAAATCGAATGACCTGCCATATGTAACTTTCAAAGAAGCAGGAAAATGCAATATATCCCAACATTGTCCCCAGAAAGCAGAGAGCTGCAAAAATCTGGATTATAATGTTAATAATTATCATAAGTATCAAAATTGGAGGATAACTTTTTTTAACCTTTTATTTTGAAATAATTATGAATGCATAAGAAGTTGTAAAAACTGTACAGAGATGTACTTCATACCCTTCACCCATTCCCCTGGGTGGTTACTTCTTATAACACTAACTTATAAAAAAGCTATAAACTTGTTAACTATACTTAAATATCAAAACCCGGAAATTAGCATTGGTACAATGTGTGTGTATGGTTCAGTACCATTTTATCACATGTGCAGATTCTCTAACAAAGTATAGAACTATTCCATCACCACAAAGATCTTCACACTCTTCCTTCGTTAGTCACCCCCATCTATCCCCCACCCACACCCTCTAACCCCTGGCAACCACAATCTGTTTTATATCTATATATTTTTTTTATTCAAGGATGTTATGTAATAGAATTATACAGTATGTGACCGCTTGAGACTGGCTTTTTCTTTTTTGTCTCTGCCAGTTAAGCATGGACTGTGGGCCTTCCATAGAAGGTTGCCCACAGCCTTCTATTTAAAAAAAAAAATTCTTATAATTTATTTATTTGGCTGCTTCTGGTTTTAGTCATGTCATGTGAAATCTTGTGTGTGGGCTCAGTAGTTATGGTACTCAGACTTAGCTGCCCTGGAACACGTGGGATCATTTCCCTGACCAGGGATCAAACCCATGTCTCCTGCACTGGAAGGCAGGTTCTTAACCACTGGACCACTAGGTAAGTCCTTTTTATTATTATTATTTTTTTTTTTTTAGACAGCATAATACACTTCCATAAGGTTTGGTCATTTTGTTTGTTTTTGCTCGCCACTTGTCAGTTGGTCTGGGGTGAAAGTGCTGGCTTCCCATGTGGTCTTCTCTAACACCACCCCAGCAGTGGGTAGAGGGGTCATGAGAGGTGCCTTCTAATGTTAGAGTGAAGGTAGGACTCCCTCTGTTCAGCCTTTAGTTACCTGGGACAGGGGTGAGGTCACTTTTTTTTTTTTTTTTTGCAGGCTTTGGCTAGAATAGAGTGAAGTGAAAGTTGCTCAGTCATGTCCAACTCTCTGTGACTCCATGGACTGTAGCCTGTCAGGCTCCTCTGTCCATGGGGATTCTCCAAGCCAGAATACTAGAGTGGGTAGCCATTCCCTTTTCCAGGAGATTTTCCCAACCCAGGGATCTAACCCAGCTTTCCCGCATTCCAGGCGGATTCTTTCCCATATGAGCCCGCAGATAAGTCAGAATAGGGCAGTTCCTGGTGTAAACATTTTATACATTGCCCCTCTCCTGGTCCTTTGGCTAGTGAGAGCAGGCGATGCTTAGGGTTTTTTAAAAAATAGTTCTGTCATGCTCCTGGGTTGCCAGCTTCTCCAGTCCAAGACGTACAGGGCAAAACAAACCGACAGAAAACAACTCAGAGAACTCATCATCCTGTCATTCCTTGGATCCCAAAGTCCTTAGTCAATTGCTTTCTCTCTGCCTTTCAGAGTTTTCTCTTGTTTGTTTCATATACAATGTCCAGGGCTTTTACCTGTTCTTAGTGGGAAATGCACTTCAACCAAACTATTAGACAGGAACCAGAAGTGGAGAATAAAGGTTTAAAACGTAAATTAGAGCAGATTTCAGATTATTTCTATTAAAAAAAAAAAAAAACCACTCCCAGTTTCTTGCATTTCAGTAGGCTTTTATGAGTCAGAGAGAAAAGGCAAGATTTATTGCTGGTCTATTAGGAATTCTACAGATAAACTCTGGACATTTACATGGGCTATAATCTCATATGAGAAATAATAGAGGAAATCTTGAGAACTGCCAGATCATAGACTCCATGGAGTCTGAGGCCAGCAAGCATGAAGGAGTGGAAAAGCTGAGACATCCAGTTAGAAGAAGAAGCTGGAGGTTCTGCAAGTGAAATAGGCCTTGCACTGCGAAGCCTCAGAATGTGCCATTTGGGCACATGGTCAGTGAAGGTGAAGAATGCAGTGACAGAAATGAACCTAAAGACACTGAAAATAAGAGTCAGACAAGTCATCAATATGATTTTTTTTTTTTTTTAAGGTTAAGGAAATCAGGAGACAGGTTAGAAGCTAAAACCTAAGTCAGGAACAAAAATCATTAAGGGCAATGGGAGCAAGTCAGTTGACAGTAGATTTAGGTGGGCAGTCATCACTTGAAATCAAATGGAATGAATCTGAAAGGAAGAAAAACGGGAGAGACGATGGATTCACCGTTCAAAAGAGATAGGTGGATTAAAACAATCTGAGTTTTAGCACATGTGAATTCATTGTATTGTTAGATGACATTCAGGAAGACTCAGTGAAAAAAAGCTTGATAACTAGCACATGGTGGAAGAGGAGGCTGCAGGTCTTTTCCAGCTAAGAATGGCTTTGAGAAATTTATAAAATGCATTTTCTTGGGCCCTTCTTTCCCCCAGTTGTAGCTTGTCAGTCTTGCAGGGCATCAGTCAACCTGGAGAATTATTTACACATTTTTAGCAAAGGACTGAGGCACTGCTTTTATAGATTTAGATCCAAAAGATGTGGTAACAGAAGCTTAGTGACTAATAGCAAAACCCTCACAATATGCCACACCACCTGGCTAAGTGACCCTTGAGATAGTTTCTACTAGCTCTGAGGATTCTGAATACAATCCGTCTTACACTGCCCTGCTGTGTTGGTCTTCCTGAAACACCAAGTTCATAAAACCGCTCTGTCCACACATATATTACTCAAGCCATCCAAGCCCTTCACAACCTGGTTGATTTCCACCCATCCCAGCCCTCTTGCGCACAGCTCACTCATAAGTATTCTCTGCTGCAGTCACCCCAGCCAGCTCATTGCTCCCTCTCTCCAGATTTATTATACTCTTATTTTTTCCTTGCCTTCTTTCCTCCACTTATCTTAATCCCTAAGGATTCTTTTTCAGTGCAATCTTCTTTACCTTCTACAACCTCTTCAGTAATCTCTTTCTCTTTTTGAATTCCTATCATCTGGGGCATTTTTCCCCCCCAACAAATTAGCTGGCTCATGATATGTTATCTACAATGTTTTATGTGTTTATGGTTTATATCACCTCCTAGACAGTATGTGCTATACTTTGCACATTTTACATATGAAAATAATATATACATATATAAGGTACATACATATGATAAAAAAAATTCAAATAGGATGGAAAGGTATGAAACAAAGGCTCAAAATTTTTCAACCCAACAGCATCCCCAAAGATAACTGCCTTTAACTGATTCTTCCTGGTTGTTGCCACCCCACCTCTGCTGATGGAAATCTCCCCTGCTTCTAAATAATATAGTTCAAATTCTTGATATATCAACTTTAGACAATTGTGTTTATCAATCCTTGTGGTCGTACAAATAATCCCCAAATCGTGGTTTACAACAAACACTTACTGCAATCTCCCAAGTCACTTGGCTTGGGTTAGTCATGGGCCTTGGGCTAATGAAGTGTCTGTTATTATTTGGGATACGCTTTTCCCATGACAGAGGGCCACAGCTGAAGGAAACAATTGAAACACGTGTTACTTCTAAAAGCCTCTGTTCAGAGCTAACCACTGTCATTTCCACCCACATTCCATGTTCAAAATAATTCACATGGCCAAACCCAGAGCTCATGGGGATAAAGGAGAAATTATGTATGCCCCTCAATCTTTCCCAGCAGCAGGGTCTTTTCCAATGAGTCAGTTCTTCGCATCAGGTGGCCGAAGTTTTGGAGCTTCAGCTTCAGCATCAGCCCTTCCAATGAATACTCAGGGTTGATTTCCTTTAGGATTGTCTGGTTTGATCTCCTTGTAGTCCAAGAGACCCTCAAGATTCTTCTCCAGCACCAAAACTCAAAAGGCAAAAGGAGAAGAGGGTGACAAAGGATGAGATGGTGAGCTAGCATCACTGACTCAGTGGACATGAATCCGAGTGAACCCTGGGAGATAGTGAAGGACAGGGAAGCCTGGTGTGCTGGTGTCCATGGGGTCGTAAAGACTCAGACGTGACTTAGCGACGGAACAACAACATACGTGCCCTGTGAAGTGGCATGACAGAGAGAGTGGATGCATTATCCACTACATAGAAGAAGCAAAGATTTGGAAACAACATCCCACATATAGAAGTTTTTATTGATTTCCACTTATCGAAGATTAGGAATTGGGCCTATTAACCCCACCTCTGTCCCCCTCCTCTTTTTAATACTTTGTTAGTTGTGTTATAAGTACTTCTTCTACTAGCTTACTTTATAACTTTAAATTACAAAGAGAAAGTGCTTTTCTGGATCACTCAACTTCAGGTAGTGTCTCACAAGAGTCTTCATTATAAAAAAAATGAGGATATGTACACCCTTATACTCTTATATCCTCTCTTCTCTTTACATCTCATAATTTATATGTCATAGAGTTTTATAACATTTTCCTTCTGTTCTGGAACTATAAGTAAATCTTCCATGCTTTGTGTATAAATTGATTTAAAAAACTAAAATCCAATAAAAGGTGCTTGAAATATAAAATTGTGTACATATTTCTTGATTCTGTAGAATCAAGAAATCTAGGTAGACCTGTGAAGAAGGAAATGCACTTACACTTTTCCTAAATATGTGTAGATTCAAAAATAATATTTCAAAAACCAAGATTGAATATTTTATTTTCATTACACTCCATATGCTAGTGAGAATCATGTTACATTTGTTTTATATAGGCTGTGATTTTGCTATAGAGATTTTTTTTTTAGAAAACTTCCGTTTGCCTTACTTTTCTCTTGTTAACAGAAGAAATAATCACCTTCACTCTATCACTAAGTTTATGTAACTTTAAAAATAATACTTGTTTCTTAAAGTGAATTCATTTTCTTATCAAATGCATTTGTTTGAAAGTCATATATCTAGTTAAATAGTTAAAAGTCTTCTGTTTTATTTTGAAACAATTATCTTTATACCTGCTGCCCAACAAATAGCCTAGAGGTTCTTTTTATTGCTGTTCTGAGTTGTGGCCATTATTTTTTGGATTTCATTTCTTCATCTTCCTTTATTTTGATTTTCTTTTTTTTAAATTGGAATGTAATTGCTTTACAGTGCTGTGTTGCTGCTGCTGCTAAGTCGCTTCAGTCGTGTCCGACTCTGTGCGACCCCATAGATGGCAGCCCACCAGGCTCTTCCGTCCCTGGGATTCTCCAGGCAAGAATACTGGAGTGGGTTGCCATTTCCTTCTCCAAGGCATGCAAGTGAAAAGTGAAAGTGAAGTCGCTCAGTCGTGTCTGACTCTTAGCGACCCCATGGACTGCAGCCCACCAGGCTCCTCCATCCATGGGATTTTCCAAGCAAGAGTACTGGAGTGGGTTGCCATTGCCTTCTCCACCCATGTTGTGTTAGCTTCTGCTATACAACAAAGTGAATCAGCTATATGTATACATATACCGCTTCCCTCTTGAACCTCCCTCCCACACCTCCGGTCATCACAGCACTGATAGCTCCCCGTGCTATACAGCAGCTTCCCACTAGCTGTCTATTTCACACAGGGCAGTATATATATGTCAGTTCAACTCTCCCAGTTCGTCTCACCCTCCCTTTCCCTCCCCGTGGCTGCATGTCTGTTCTCTACATTTGCATCTCTATTCCTGCCCTGAAAACAGATTCATCTGTACTATCTTTCTAGATTCCATACATATGCATTAATATATGATTTTTTTTTTCCTCATTCTGACTTACTTCAAACTGTATGACAGACTCTAGGTCCAACCACATCACTACAAAGGACCCAATTTCTTTCTTTTTTATGGCTGAGTAATATTCCATTGAATACACACACCACGTCTTCCTTATCCATTCATTGGTCAATGGACATTTACTCTGCTTCCATGTCCTGACTGTTGTAAATAGTGCTGCAATGAACACTGGGGTACATGTACCATTGAATTATGGCTTTCTCAGGGTATATGCCCAGTAGTGAGATTGCTGGGTTTTTTTGTTTTCTTAAAGTATATACTCAAGTGATTTTTTTTCCATAAAGGGAGGAAAATGTTGAACTCTTTCAGTGTGGCTTGCAGACTGGTAAATTGGCTAGATATAGAATTCTACACTCCAAATGACTTTCTGTTAGCATTTTGAAGGCATTGTTCTACTGTATTCCAGCCTACAGCTGAAAAATCTGAAAGCCATATGTGAAAATAAAGTGAAAGTTGCTCAGTCATGTCTGACTCTTTATGACCACCTGGACTATACAGGCCATGGAATTCTCCAGACCAGAATACTGGAGTGGGTAGCCTTTCCCTTCTCCAGGGGATCTTCCTAACCCAGGGACTGAACCCAGGTCTCATGCATTGCAGGTGGATCCATTACCAGCTGAGCCACAAGGGAAGCCCAAGGATACTGGAGTGGGTAGCCTATCCCTTTTCCAGCGGATATTCCCGCCCTAGGAATCAAACCAGGGTCTCCTGCATTGCAGGCAGATTCTTTACCAGCTGAGCCACCAGGGGATCCGTCAGCAAATGAGTTGTTTTTGCTCTCAAGAAGCTTCCAGAGTTTCCTCTTTAACTTAGTATAGTCAAAGTTCATAAGAATATCTGTGTCCACAATAAGTGCTGTTCAAAAAGCAGTCAACTATTTAACCAACAAGCATTTTGATGTCCTATTACATGATCAACAGTGTTGAAGATATGTGCGGCACATACAAGAGGAACACAGTTATTTCTCAGAGAGCTTCAATGTACAGGAATACATTTGTGGTCGGGAATAAATCTCGACTCTTACATAATGGATTCTTAAATAAGCCAAGTTGCATTCAGTCATTTATTTTGTGTTTGATGAGGCTGTGTACAATAAAAGCTATTTATTTTTCCACCTTCTGGTAAAAATATTAAATTCTGTGACTTGTGAGGAGGAAATAAAGTTAGCCATTCCTTTGTGCTATTGCTCCCTTTTGCTGAAAGCTGCCTTTTGTTTTCCTGTCTGAAGTTTCCTTTTCTTCTAATCTTCCATTACCGTCATTTAAAAATAATTATTAAATATTTTAAATATTTAGTAAGTGACTAAGGCAATGGCACCCCACTCCAGTACTCTTGCCTGGAAAATCCCAGGGATGGGGGAGCCTGGTGGGCTGCCATCTATGGGATCGCACAGCGTCGGACACAACTGAAGTGACTTAGCAGCAGCAGCATACAGTTGAAATTCATCCTTTTTATTCCCTCGTTTTGGTTTCTCCTGCAACTTGATCACATTTACAGTGAGCTTCTCACTGGCTTGGTTTGTCTATTGCTATACTTTCTCACAGGATCATAGCACTCACATCCCCTAACCTAGGTATCTATACCAACAAAGAAAACAAAACCAAGACCATTTCTTTCCTTTTCTTGTGGGTATACTCCTAGAGCACTTAAACCAGCGGCCCCCAACTCATTGGCACCAGGGACTGGTTTTGTGGAAGACAGTTTTTCCACAGATGGGGAGCAGAGTGGCAGGGAAGGCTTCAGGATGATTCAAATGCATTACATTTATTGTTCATTTTATTTCTATTATTATTACATCAGCTCCACCTCAGATCACTGGGTATTAGACCCCAGAAGTTGGGCAACCCTGACTTAGACCATGAAGGCCAGATTTCTGCCATTACAGTGAGTAATGACATGATCTCCTTTTAAAGTTGATGAGAATAAATGAAATATGACTGGAAAAAAGGACCCAAGATGGTTTCTCCTCAAAGTAAGGTGAGAACATTACCTCCAAATGTCTTTATAATCTGTGTCACCAGTTTCAAGAAAAAGACAATCAAGGAATATTTTAAAGAAATAGATACTTAAAAGCATGGAGAAAGAGCTCACTTCTTTTATACTACATCCTTGAAATATCTTAAATTCATGTTTCTCAATTTTTAGTGTGATTCAGACTCCTCTGGAGATGCTTGTTAAAAATAGGATTCTCTGGGTCCCACTGCTGGAGTATCGTGGAGCAGGTAGAGCAGGTTCTATCCACTCCCAGATCCAGACATCTTCCAGGAAATTTTTTGAGATTTTTAGGCTAGATCTCGACCAAGCAGTTTAAAACCTGAAGATCTGTATTGCAAAAGAACAGCTGAATGCTATTGCCAAACAGTTGCCACCCACCCCACCCTCAAAATGTGTCGAGTATTCTGAAGACTTTGCCGTGTTTATCTTTCTTTGCATATCTGTTAGTGACTCAGACAACTAACTGTTGTTGACGAAGTGAGACAAGGTAGGACATTAATATTTTCCTTTGGGAGTTTTCTCAACATCCCTTTCAGACAAATGATTGGAAGATAAATCTTGAAGCAGAGGAGGTTGAAGCCTGAACAATGTACACATGTGTCTTGTTTGGTCGCTAAGTTGTGTCTGATCCTTTGCAACCCCATGGACTGCAGCATGCCAGGCTCCCCTGTCCTTCTCTATCTCCAGAAATTTGCTCAACTTCATGTCCATTGAGTCCATGACACTATCTAACCATTTTATAATCTGCTGCTGCCTTCTCCTTTTACCTTCAATCTTTCCCAACAGAAGGCAGAAGAAGGCAGAGGAGGCAGGAACAGATTGTGCTGTGCTGTGCTGTGCTTAGTCGCTCAGTCGTGTCCGACTATTTGCAACCCCATGGACTATAGCCCTCCAGGCTCCTCTGGCCATGGGGATTCTCCAGGCAAGAATACTGGTGTGGGTTGCCATGCTCTCCTCCATGGGATTTTCTCAACCCTGGGATCGAACTCAGGTCTCCCGCTTTGCAGGTGGATTCTTTACCATCTGAGCCACTTCACTCAGTCATGACTGAGTCTTTGTGAACTCATGGACTGTGGCTCGACAGACTCCTCTGTCCATGGAATTCTCCAGACAAGAATACTGGAGTGGGTAGCCATTACCTTCTCCAGGGGATCTTCCTGATCCAGGGATCAAACGCAGGTCTCCTGCATTGTAGGCAGATTCTTTACCATCTGAGTCACCAGGGAAGTCCTCTTTCCCAGTATCAGGGTCTTTTCCAATGGGCCTAAACACACATAAATTACATTCTTATATAGACATCTATGTGCAACAGATTTTCTACTTTAGAGATGAGGTAAAAAGGAGGTGAGACGGGAATGTAGGAGCTTCCTTCTAATACATGACTAATCAGAAAATCTTCTAGCCATTAAAAAAATAAAATAATTTGAAAGTCAATGGGAAAAATCAGATAAAATATTAGGATTTGATGACCTACAGAGAAACTGTATGGTCATCAAATTCCTACCTTTCTGGATGTTTTACTAATAATGTCCTCCCTAACCCATCTACCAAGAGGTCATCACCTGAGATTTTAATTTCTCAAAGTATTGAGAATTCAGTGACTCCAGAAGTCACTCATTCCACTATTGTTAAAGCTCCCTTAGACATTTCTGGCTTACACTGACAGAAAATCTGTGTCCTTTAGTTTCACCTTAACGTCAATTTTGTCTGACATTAAAACAGTTACACTATCTATTTTTGTGTTTTGGATATTTTTTTTCCTGTCCTTTTGAGACCGGAAGGGGACAAAACACGTTTAAAAGAATGACATAGCCCAAGGACATGACATAAACCCATTAAAAGCAACTAGATCCAGGATGGTGGATGAACTCACGTTCACTTGCCCTTGAGGCTCAGTATGCCCTCATTGTAACACATCAGCATGCTAAACCACACAGCCACAGGGGCCACGACCTCAAAGGTCAAAAAGTGGGCGATGGCCTGATTCCTGAAAATCCCCACCCCTTTCCCAAAGGAACTGGAATACTCCTCCCACTCATTAGCCTGTGAAATTACCCACTCCTACAAAAACTGACAACCCCATACCAAAGGGCCTCTCTTACCTCTTTTGCCTTCCAAGACGGCCCTCCCTCTGTCTGTGGAGTGTGTTTCTTCCCTGAATAAACCTTCTTTCACTTTGCTGTGGCTCACTCTTGAATTCTTTCCTATGCAAAGCCAACAACCCACAATTGGCAGCCATCCCATGGACTCAGACATCCATCCTCTCCTGCCCCACTCTGTGCTTAATTTTCAACTTTCTGTGTCTCATGTTTTAGGTATGTCTTTTGAAAATGACGTATAACTAGAGTTTAAAAGTGAGCAGCAAATTTTGTATTCAAGACCGAGTTTATTCTATTTAGAATTATATTTGAATCTAGTCCTACTCTCATTTTATACTTTCTTGTCCTATTTTTCTGATTTTGTTTCTGGTGTCCTTTTTTTGTCTTTTAAAAAATCCATTCTACTTTAATCCTGTCACTTATGCTTACCCATCTAACAGTTTAGAGATTATAATACAATATTTCTATTTCTTCTAGAAAGTCTAACAATGTTTAGATTCACTGATACTCTTACTGATGTATGTCTCTTTGAGAAATTTCTAGCCAAATCCTTTGCCCACATTTTAAAACAATTTTAAAGCAATTTTTAATTATTGAGTTGTAAGAGATTTTTACATATTCTAGATATAAGCCCCATATCAGATATCTGATTTATAAATATTTTCTTCCATTCTGTACGTTTCTTCTCACTTTCATGATGGTATCCATTGAAGCACATTTTTAAAAAGTTTTGATGAAGTCCAATGTATCTGCTTTTTCTGTTGTCATGTGTGCTTTTCATGTCATATCTAAGAAATCATACAATCCAAGATCACAAAGACTTACTCCAGTGTTTTCTTCTAAGAATTTTGTATTTTCTGTTGAGATGATTATGTGGTTTTTGTCTTTCATTCTATTAATATAGTGTTTTACATTGATTATTTTTCATATCTTAAGCCAACCTTGCATCCCTATGAAAAATCTTGCTTATTCATGGTGTATAATCCTTTTTATAAGCTGTTGAATTCAGTTTGCTGGTATTTTGTTGAGGATATTTGAGTCTATCCCATAAGGGATTTTGTAGTTTTCTTGTGATGTCTTTGCTTAATTTTGGTATCAAGGTAACATTGCCCTCATAGAATGAGTTGAGAAGTGTACCATCTGTTCTAATTTTTGGAAGAGTTTATTAAGAACTGGTGCTAATTCTTTCTTAAAAGAATTCACTAGTGAGGTCATGTGGGACTGGATTTTTCATTTTGGAAAGTTGTTGTTTGGTTGGTGTTTTGTTTGTTTTCTTTTTGTTTTTGTTTCACTGATAATGCTATGTCTTTACTTACAGTTCTACTCAGATTTTCTCTTTCTTTTGGACTCAGTTATGATAGTTTGTGTCTTTCTAGCAATTTGTTCATTTTATCTAGTCTATTGAGTTTTTAAAATTATTATTGTTTTCTAGATTTATTGTTCTGCTGAATGCCTGGACATAAGTGATAGAACATTCAACATTGTATATTCCCTTATAATCCTTTTTATTTCTGAAATATCAGAAACACTATCTCCATTTTCATTCCTGATTTTAGTAATTTGAATCTTCTCTCTCTTTTCTGTTTGACAGTCTAGCTCATATTTTGTCAAATTTTTGATATTTCAAATAAAAAAACTTTTCATTTTGTTGATTTTTCTCTTTTGGTTTTATATTCTTTGTTTTATTTATTTTCTCTCTAGTTTCTATGATTTTGTTCCTTCTGCTTGTTTTGGGTTTAATTTGCTCTTCTTTTTCTAATTTCTTAAGGTAGAAGATTAGGCTCTTGATTGAGATTTTTCTTTCTTTCTTTTTTTTTTTTTAAATATAGGTGTTTGCAGGTATAAATTTCCCTCTAAGCCCTGTTTTGCGTTTCATTTTCACATTCATCTCAAAGTATTTTCTAATTTCTCTTGTGAATTCTTCTTTGACCCATTGGTTATTTAGGGGTATATTATTTAATTTTAATATATTTATTTATAAGTATCCTAAATTTCTTCTGTTATTGACTTCTAATTTCATTCTACTTTGTTCAGATTACATATTTTGTATGATTTCAATATTGCTTTCTATTATTGAGGCTTGTTTTATGCCCTAGAATATGGTCTATTCTGGAGTATGTTCTAAGTGCACTTGAGAAGAATATAAATTCTGATGCTATTAGATAGAATGTTATACACATGACTATTAGATCTACTTGGCTTATAACATTATTTAAAACATCTACTTTTTAACTGGCCTTTTGCCTGTTCTTGAAACTATTATATTTTTCATTTTCTGTAACTTCTTTTTTAGTCATTTAAAATTATCCTTGGTTATTTTTCTTATTGCTCTTTTTCTCGTCATATTCCTCTCCTCTTTTTATTTCTATATACAAATTAAGCAAATTTGTTTTATAGTTAGTGTATGATACTTCCACTTAATAGAAGTTTTTGTAGATTGAGTCTTCTGTCTGCTCTCACTTGGGTTGCCTTGTTTTCTTGCATGTTCTGTAGTACTTGAGAGTGAGCTCCTGTTCTTTGGAACTTTATCTGGAAATAAACTTCAACTTTTCACAAAAGATTTGACTTGGTTCTCTAGGTGCTTGAAATTACTTGAACTTTTTAGACTAAGATTTTTTTTTAGAACCTTGTAGATAGTTGAATACAGGACAAAACTCATATGAGGCTGACTGAGACAGACTTACACACCTTACCAGACAGACTTTTACCAGGTAGACTTACTTAACTACTTACCAGGTAAACTTTTCTCCCTCTCCCCAAGTCCAAAGTCAACATGTTTCCTTGTTGTCTTTTTCATTAGGGTGGATTTCTTTGTAATTTATCATTTTATCAATGCTATGTTCCTTGGGGGTTCCCAACATTACACAGGATATCCTTTTGATTCTACACTTGGGCAGGCCTTGGATTTTGGCTTCTGTTTTCCTATCCTGAAGGACTACCTATTGACAGATCACGGTCACTTGGGCTGATGGTCTCAAAGTAAAAGCCAACCTCAGGGCCATCTTCCCTCCCTGGATTTAACTTTCATTTCATTTTTGGCTTATGAGGCATTTTTTCTTGCAAGTTCAGTAATGCATTTTTAAATAGATGTATTTTAAAATTGTATTCAGCAGTTTTAGTTGTATCTTTGGGATGGTTATTTAAGGTATGTAGTTCATCATACTGCCCCATATTATCCAGTAAGCCTCAGAAGCACAGCAACTTCTACACTTCAGAGAAAAGAACACATTAGAAAGTTGTTACTTTTGGGAATTCCCTGGCATCCCAGTAGTTAGGACTCCATGCTTTCATGCTGAGGGCACAGGTTTAATTTCTGCTGGGGAACTAAGATCCCACAAGTTGCACAGCAAAGCATCCCCCACCACAAAAGAAAAAAAGTTACTGCTTTTAACTGCCTTCTGGGTGCATCTCACAATCTGAAAAGACACTGCTTGAACAGGAAGTTCTTGAGGCATAACCATTCACGCTGCTCACCCTTAGCTTCTCCACTCTTGTGTCTACCCAGTCTCCTTGATACCAAGGTCTCAGGTCAGAAAGACAATGTTCCCAAAGCAGAGAGCAGCAGGATGAACCAATGTGTGAGGATAAGCAGCAGGAATAGACTGGCAAGCTGAGGGTCTGGAGCATGGTGATAGTTGTATACATGTGAGTGAAATGTGGGCAGCAGAGTGAGGGACCAGGGCCATGGCTGTGTATAGTCAGGATGCCACAGGAGAGCCCACCAATATTTGAGGTCAGTTTCATGTCTCCTCCATTCCTGCAAGCTGTGCATCTATTTACACATCTTTCAGATCATGACATGAGAACTGCCACTATGAACATTGCTGACAGAACCATATCCCCCCAGATGCTGTCACCTCATTAACAGAGTCAGCCGGGACTGCCTCAGTTTTGCCCTGTTGATTCATTTAGAGGCATCACCTAAAATACTTAATAATAATTCATATCTCTCCCATTTCTTATTGGATGGTTTTTTTTTAATCTTAGTATATAAACACACATTTATCACTTCAATTTGTTTGTTTCATCCTTCCAGTCTAGCCAGCAAGAGCTTTCAGTTCTGATTCTGTCTTTAGTATGTACTGTCTTTCTTGTCATCTGCTAATAGGATGAGTACTTCACTGTCTACGCATCCAAATCACTGATAAAATATTAAGCTAGATCAAAGCTTACCTCTTGAAATTTCCTTCCAAACTGATGTTGATACATTACTCAATACCCTTTGGGTATGATTGTTCAACTGATTATTAATCCACCTAGGTGTACCCAGAACAAGTCTGCATGAATGCCACATATGTTCTTGTCAGTAGCCTTATTATAGGCACACATGTTGCTGAGCTACCAGTACAGTAAACATCTCAAAAGAGTGAAACAAAACAAGTTTAACAAGATTTGTTCTTGGTGCAACCGTGTCCAAGCTTGGCAATCTGTGTTGCCTTTTTAAGTGACTCACCAACATCATTTTGTTAATCGACTCTAGAAAAATGACCAAAGACTGTCATCAAATTTACCAGTTTGCAGTTTGTTTAGGCCTTCTTCCTTCTTTTTAAGATTAAAAAAAAAATTATTTTCATTAAAAAAAATGTTTGTTTATTTGGCTGTACAGGTTCTTAGCTGCAGCACGTGGGATCTTCAATCTTCATTGTAGCACGCAAGATCTAGTTCCCCAACCAGGGGTTGCACCCAGGCCCCCTGCATTGGGAGTATGAACTTTAAGCCACTGGACCACCAGGGAAGTCCTTCAAAAACTCTCATTTATATCCATTTAAATCATTTAGCTTGCCTGGTTGAGCTCTTATATACTGTATTATGTAGAAAACTTTAAAAGGAGGTCTGAAACATCAGCTTATACAAAATCGAAATTTATTTCTCTCTTACATAAAGGCTGAGTAGGCACCTCTGGTTGTTATGGCAGCTTCATAATAATAAGGGGCTCCTCGTCCTTCTCTCCTGTTTCTGTGGCATTCTTAACCTGCAGCTTCTATCTCACAGATTAGGATGGGCATGCCTGCTCCTGCTCTCACTTCTTCATTCGAGCCAGTGGGAAGGCAAAAAGGAACGAGAGGAGGACATGCTCTTTCCTTTAACATGAATACTCCAGAAAGTTCAGACATCACCTTTGCTTTATGTCACTGGTCATAACTTAATTGCATGGCCACATCTAGCTGAACAGGAGCCTGGGAAATAGCCATCTTCATTTTTGATGGCTAAGGACCTCCCTAGGTTTACCAAGGTCTTTTCTAGGAAGTCCTGCATCCTAGGAATCCCTGCAGACCTGGGCAAAAAGAGAGACTGGCCACTCTATATCTAACTAAAACTCGGAGTTTCTAAAGAAAGAAGGTGTGTGTATGTGCTCAGTAATGTCTGACTCTTTGCAAACCCATGGACTGTAGCCTGCTAGGCTCCTCTGTCCATGGAATTTTCCAGGCAAGAGTATTGCAGTGGGTTGCCATTTCCTACTCCAAGGGATCTTCCTGACCCAGGGATCAAATCTGTGTCTCTTGTTTCTCCTGCATTGGTTGTGCTTAGCCACTTAGTGGTGTCTGACTCTTTGCTACCCCATGGACTGTCGCCCACCAGGATCCTCTGTCTATGGGGATTCTCCAGGCAAGAATACTGAGTAGATCGCCATTTCCTTCTCCAGGGGATCTAGCCGACCCAGGGATCGAACCCAGGTCTTCCACATTGGCAGTGGGTTCTTAACCACTGTGCCACTGGGGAAGCCCAAAAGAAAGAAGGGGAAGATGATTATTGGTGGACCACTAGGTCTCTCCCTCACCCTCCAATTTGTTTTATGGATCTACTATTTCTTCCTATATGCAGCCTGCCTTTCCTCCTTTTAGACTGCAGATTTCCCCCTGAAATAGAAGCCTAAAGCAAAATAAGTGTTAAAGAGTCTGCATTGTCCTTATTATCCAGGAACACTGCATCTATGGTCCACTCTCCCTTCTCTTCCTCTGAACATTTGTGTAAGCCTGTTTAACTGATATTGGCATTAAAAAAAAATCACTCAGACAATTCACAAAAGAATTTATTAAAACGGCAAAGAAGGGCATGAACAGATGTTTCACATCACTAGTCATCAGGAAAATGCAAACTAAACCCACAATGAAACCCCACTATACATCCCCTAGAATAACTAAACTTTAAAAAGACACAGATAGTAGGGACTTCCTTCCTGGAGGAGGACATGGCAACCCACTCCAGTATTCTTGCCTGGAGAATCCCTATGGACAGAGGACCCTGGAGGGATACAGTCCATGGAGTCGCAAAGAGTCTGACATGACTGAGTGACTAAGCACAGCTAAGCACAGATACTTCCCTGGTGGTCCAGTGACTAAGACTCCACGGTCCCAATCAGGGGGCCTGGGTTCAAACCCTCATAAAGGAATTAGATCCCACATGCTGAAACTAAGAGTTTGCCTGCCATAACGAAGGTTGAAGATCCCACATGTTATGACTAAGACTCACTGCAGCCTAAATGGATAAATATATTTTTTAAAAAAGACTGATGATAGCAAGCAGTGGTGAGAATGGGACACAACTGGCCTTCTCATACATCCCTTTGGAAGACAGTTTGACTTCATCTTAAGGCGTTGAACACACACAGTACAATCTAGCCATTCCACTCCTAGGCATTTGCTCAAGAAAAGTGAAAGCTTATGTTTCTCCAAAGACTTGATCATGGATGTTCACAGCAACTTGGTGCAACTTTATTTGCAATAACCATAAGCCTGTGAATAACCCAATGGATAAACAAATTGTGGTGTAGCCACGCAATAGATGCTACTCAAGCAAACAAAAGAACAAACCACTGACTTATGAAACAGCATGGATGGATCTGAAAATCATTACACTGAGTAAAAGAAGACAAGAGCTAAAATATATATATATGTATGTATATGAGCCCATTTATTGTAAGATCTCATTTGTATAAGATTCTAGTAAATGCAAATAACATAGTGACAGAAACAGATCAGAGGTTACCTACGAACAGAAGTAGTAGGAGGGCTGGGTTATCAAGGGACATAGGAACTTTTCAAGAGTGACGGGAAGAAATGTTCAGTACCTTGACTGGGTGTTGTTTAATTTCACACTTAAAAATATTCAGATTATACCTGAGCAAAGCAGTTTTAAGAAAGTGAACTATTTTTGGCAAAACTAAGATATAGTGTTAGAAGTCAAGATAGCAGTTAGCCTTAGCCAAGCGTGAGGGTTGGGGTGCTTAATGATTAGAAAAGCCATGAGGAGGTTTCTAGAGGTGCTGGCTGTATTCTGGGTATTTTTTAATCTGGGTGCTGGTTACATGGATGTGTTCAGTTGTGAAAATGGATGTATGATATGGTTGTGATTGTTGTGCTTTGGGGTATGCATGCTGTTGTTCCATAATGTTTACTGATGGAAAAAAATCAAGCCCTGTCTCCACGGGGCTTTGTTCTTCCTGATAGCGTTCTTACACATCTGTCTAACCGTGCAGTCATCCTTGGTTCTGCATCCTTCTTTTCCTCTTCTGTGTGTGTGTTTTCAGAAAGACTGATCACAACTCAAGCGTTCAGTGAATTAACACAGCTTTCTTGCAGGTATGTCCGTATTTACCCACTAGAACAATTTGGGATTATTTATATACCTGGATGATGGCTTCCCTGATGGCTCAGTGGTAAAGAATCTGCCTGCGATACAGGAGCCACCGGAGGTTCAGTTTCCACCCCTGGGTAGGGAAGATCCCCTGGAGAAGGGCATGACACCCACTCCAGTATGCTTGCTTGCAGAATCCCATGGACAGAGGAGCCTGAAGGGCTACATGCATGCATACCTGGATGAATTCAAAAAGCAATTTGAGATCATGGACTATAAGCTCCTTGAGAGCAGCTGTTGGATTCCAATATCTAGAATGGCTCCTGAAAGATGATACGTGCTCGATGAATACACTGATTTCATGAAGATTGCTGCATTTTCTCGATACATTAATACATTTCTTTTGAATAAAGTAAGGTCTTCCATCACATTCTACTTTTGAATTTCAACATATCAGTCTTCGTTAACTACAATTATGAATTTACCTTTTTGGCCATTTCCTCCACATTGGAGAAATCAAGGCCAAAAGCATTTTGCTTCTCAACCACTTTCCTCATGAGAGTCATTGGGAACCTCTTGCCTGCTTGGTCTTCTTTCCATGTAATACTTGTTTTCTTTCCCTCCATCCTCATTCATATTTTGTATAAAAACCTCTCAGGTACTATTTGAACTTTACTCATAAGTGCATAAGTTATTGTATCTATTCATTGTTTAAAATTAAGATTTATTCTGTCCAGTAAACTTTTGAATCATTATTGTCTTTATTACTGTGTCTCTTTACTTTAAAAAAACTAATAGGCTTAAAAAAGAACAAAAAACCTAATAGGCTTTCCTTTAGAATTTTCCTGAGCAGGTCAGCTAGTCTCGGGACAAGACTGTTCTTCTCTATCTTTGTGGGCTCCATTTCCCCTCTAGTTAGAAACACCTCATCCCAGCTGTTTATGTGAAGGTTCAGAATGCCAAATGGGCTCATACCATCTGGTAGAAAACCACTTCCGCAATAAATTTCTCTCCCCAGATCCCATAGACAGCTTGTGAGAAGTAACAACAATACTGTGCATATTCCTTAGGTCTTCGGTCTCCTGCTAATCATTTACAAATATTGAAAATTCCCTCTGACCTCTTCTAAGCTGGGCCACTTGTTTTTCTGTAAGTTAGCCGATGTGGACATCTGTGAGTGGGTCTGAGATGATACCCACTCAACTCCGTGCCATCTAGGAAGATGCCTCAGTCATGCCTGGACCCATTAATTCATATCTATCTGTCTATCTGTTTTCTATCTATTCTGTGTTTGTTTCTGAGGAGGTCTTATAGCTTCTCACTTGGTTTCTCTGTCACCGTTTTGTTCTAGTCAACAATACTTTGATTCCAGCCTTATTTTCGTTCACTTCCTCAGAATCTTACATTTTCTAGTTTCTTTTCTTTCTGGACTGTATATTATTTCTTCCAGGGATCTAGGAATTTTACCTCTTCTCTCAAGTGGCATCAGAATAATATTAAATTGGTCTTTGGTCATGGAAAATATGAATTTAGAAATATGAGCATCCCTTCTAAAAAGGGGATTGATGCTTGATGAAGGAGAAATAAGGACGCAATCTCAGGAGCCTTTGTTTATTCAGGTGCAGTAGGGAAAATTGCCTCTGCTCCAGCATTTTTCCAAAGCTCGTGAGTTACACAGCTCATTTCAAAACCAGCCCAGGTGGACTCAGATCAAAGGTCTGTGCAGACAGCGCTCTGCTGTGCGCTGGTTTTCCCTCCTGACGTCATTCGCTTTTTGCTTATTGTTACTCAAGGTCTGAGGAGATAAGAACGCTCTCAGATGTGGCCTTTATCTTACAAAATGAAGCCCTAGCTCCGATGTGTGCATATGCCTCTAGGTCTGTGAACACTAAATAACCTCACAAAGCCACAGGCACAACTTTGGAGAAGACAGTGGAGCACCTGCCTGGCTGGAACCCTGAAGACTGCAGCCCCGGGTGTGAACACTAGTGTGCAGAGAATGAGTCACACACAGGCAGAGCCGAGATCTGAACGAAGAGAGTACATTGATGTTGTCTCTGAGGCCTGCCCCACCCAACGTCGTCATTGATTATTTACTTTAACCGAAACTTTCTTAAGTTACCTTAGAATATCTGGGTTTCAGTTGCTAGTAACCAAAAGAGCCTTGCTCAGCACATGTGCTCCCTACACCAGTGGGATCCTAGATGCCCACAGGCTTTGTCAGTAACTAGACTTCTCGGGGCGGGGGGCGGGGTTGGATCTAGACCCTCCAAATGGAAGCCGAGGAGAGGGAAGAGGGTGGTTCCACAAACAGGGTCAGACATGTGGCTTATTCTTCCACATTCTGGGCCAAGGTCAACCTGGTAAACCAAGTGCTGGGCAGCACCCCGCAGACCTGCAAGGCCTGCGCTTGCCCAGCTTCAAGACTGAAGAAAGAGCCTGGAGTCAGCAAAGGGGTTATCAGTGGTTTAATGGATGGGGGAGCTTACATGCCTGAGCAAGGTCTTGCAGAGACACCCCCCGTGTATGGAGGATGACAGGCAGGACATGGCAGCAGTCAGCCCCCCGGGGGGAAGGGGAGATTACCAGTTATAGGGGAATTGACATCAGGTGGGTTCATTAGTCACCAGAGAAACCAGCAGAGGGGCCTGCCCCTCACCACCCTCTGATAAGAACAGTCACTAGCTGAAAGCGTGCAGGAAGGTCACTCAAGTGAGTGGAGTGTAGGTGAAGCAGGCACTGGTCAGGCAGGGGATTTACAGAGACCAAGAGAGCAGCCACCTTGAGTGGCCTGACCACACACCAAGTAATCGACATCTACAAAAAGCAAAATGAGACGTGTTCCCAAGCTATAAGTAGACCTTTGCCCCTCTTTTCAAAGCCCATTGTCTTCCCATTTCTGGGGGAGGTACCCTACAGAGGTGCTGTCTGCTCCAGCCATGAGGGACTCACATTCCCCTCTTCATCTCAATAATAAACTTTTTGGAGGCTTTCAGGAACTAACTTGTTCTGTTGTGCTAATGACACTGTGAGGTCCTCCAACCCAGTGGCTCAGACAGTAAAGAATCTGCCTGCAATGAGGGAGACCCGGGTTCAATCCCTGGGTTTGGAAGATCCCCCGGAGTAGGAAATGGCAACCCACTCCGAGTATTCTTGCCTGGGAAATCCCATGGACAGAGGAGCCCTGTGGGCTACAGTCCATGGGATCGCAAAGAGTCAGACTGAACTGAGTAAGTAACACACATATGTGAGGTAGTAAAACCAAGCAGCACCCTGTAGGGCTCCAGGGCACAGAAGTCTTTCTGTCCCCCATTTTCTGCTTGCAGGGGATAGACTCCAGCCTCCATGACCTTCCTTGACTTCTAATCAGGGGAGGAGCTGCCAAGTAAGCACCTGAGGCTAGATTAAAGGAACTAGAGAAACTCATCAAGATTCTGTTGAGTTCAGTTCAGTCGCTCAGTTGTGTCCAACTCTGTGCAACCCCATGGACTGCAGCACTCCAGGCTTCCCTGTCCATCACCAATTCCTGGAGTCTACTCAAACTCATGTCCATTGAGTCAGTTATGCCATCCAACCATCTCATCTTCTGTCATCCCCTTCTCCTCCCACCTTCAATCTGTCCCAGCATCAGAGTCTTTTCAGATGAGTCAGTTCTTCGAATCAGGTGGCCAAAGTATTGGAATTTCAGCTTCAGCATCTGTCCTGCCAATGAATATTCAGGACTGATTTCCTTTAGGATGGACTGGTTGGATCTCCTTGCAGTCCAAGGGACTCTCAAGAGTCTTTAACACCACAGTTCAAAAGCATCAATTCTTTGCTGCTCAGCTTTCTTTATAGTCCATCTCTCACATCCATACATGACTACTGGAAAAACCATCACTTTGACCAGATGGACCTTTGTTGGCAAAGTAATGTCTCTGTTTTTTAATATGCTGTCTAGGTTGGTCATAGCTTTTCTTCCAAGGAGCAAGGGTCTTTTAATTTCATGGCTTCAGTCACCATCTGCAGTGATTTTGGAGCCCAGAAAAATAAAGTCTGTCACTGTTTCCTTTGTTTCCCCATCTATTTGCCATGAAGTGATGGGACCATATGCCATGATCTGGCAACATCAAGGTTATCTGAGACCAGATTAGAGAACTGCAGGGCCTGCCTACATCCTTATCTTATCAGCAGCCTCCATCAACCTTGAGTATTCATTGGAAGGACTGATGCTGAGGCTGAAACTCCAACACTTTGGCCACCTGATGTGAAGAGCCCACTCATCTGAAAAGACCCTGATGCTGGGAAAGATTGAAGGCAGGAGGAGAAGGGGACGACAGAAGACAAGATGGTTGTATGACATCACCAACTCAATGGATATGAGTTTGAGCAAAGTCCGGGAGATGGTGAAGGACAGGGAAACCTGGCGTGCTGCAGTCCATGGGGTCAGAAAGAGTCAGACATGACTGAGCGACTGAACAACAACAACCACCACCCATGAACTGTTGCTATAAGACTTCTCATCAAATCCTCTCAGGCTGGGGACACATAATTTTGAGGGCAAGAGCCTGCTATGTCCTCCTTTGCCTGGCAAAGCAATAGAGCTATTCTTTTCTATTTCACCCAGAACTCTGTCTCTACGACTCAATTCTGCTCCTGTGTAAAAAGGCCAAGATTTCAGCATCAGCAGTACTATTACAATACCCCTGTTGCATAGGTAAGAAGTGAAGTGAAGTGAAATCACTCAGTCGTGTCCAACTCTTTGCGACCCCATGGACTGCAGCCCACCAGGCTTCTCCATCCATGGGATTTTCCAGGCAAGAGCACCAGAGTGGGTTGCCATTTCCTTCTCCATAGGAGAAGGCATAATGAGAACCAGTAACATGCCCAGGTCACGTGACTGCTGATTGAGAGCTGGGGTAGGAGCCATGTTTCAGATCTGGTCTGGCAGAGAGAGTCAACATGTCATCAGAAGCCCCTTCTGAGCTTGTTGTTATCCCCTCTTTGTGGATTCCTTTTCAAGGCCCTAAGTGGCAGACCAGTCTCAGTTACTGAACTCCACTTCCCCTAAAATCCCACCAAATTATAGTAAACAAAAAAGGAACATGTCCACCCATGAGGAACAAGAACATTAAAGACAATATTGGATGAGAAATTTGAACACATTTTTTAAAAAAAGATTAACAGAAAGGGGAAGGAGAATTGATTTAAGAAAGTTCAGAGAGAGGCTGCTGAGGGGAGGGAGGGCTCAGAAACCCAGCAGGCACTTCTTAGGTAACCTCAAAACCATGGATGAGGGGGTGGCAGGCTGCCTCCAAGCCAGGGGGACCACCAGGTTGATTCTCCCCTTAATTATCTCCATCCTGCACCACTTCCCTCAAATGGGCAAGGGGAGGTTACTCTTTTGAGAAATTGTACCACAAAGGCTTGCCTGCTTCATGTTCCTACAGCTTGTGGACGGTCTGCTGTTCTCTGCTGAAATTCTCTTTTTATTTTTTTTTTCTTTTCTTGAATGTTGAGTAAATCCCCTCATTCAATGGATTCAAAGAAAATGTTCATTCACTCTCTTAAGTCCAGACACAAAGACTTCTCCTTGCCTGGATGTTTTAAACACTTTTTAAAGCCTGGCCTTTTGGGGACTGTGTTTCTTGCCAGAAGTTTGAATATAAAGGTTTAAAGATCAGATTTGATGTTATTACCACATCAACCTTTGTATGATTCGGTTCGTTATCCCCACCACAGCTACTTTGTTTTTCAGCTTTATAGAGATATTATTAACATACAACACTGTGTTTTGGGGCTTCTCTGGTGGCTCAGATGGTAAAGAATCTGGCTGCAATGAAGGAGACATGGGTTTGATCCCTGGGTCAGGAAGATCCTCTGGAGGAGTAAATGGCAATCCATGCCAGTATTCTTGCCTGGAGAATCCCAAGGACAGAGGAGACCAGTGGGCTACAGTCCATGGGGTTGCAAAGAGTCAGACATGACTCAGCGACTAACGCAATAGTCGCTGTACAATATGATGACTCGATAAACATATACAAACATATATACTTTATATATTACAAAGTGCTTACTACAGGAAGGTTAGCTGACACATCCTTCCCCTCACATAATCACCATTTTCTTGTTGCTAATGATGAAAACATTAAGGCTCTACTCTCACAGAAACTCTCAAGTAATACAGTTCAGTATTGTTAACTGCAGTCACTGTGCTGTATCTTGGATCCAGCAACATACTCATCTTATGACTGAAAGTTTGTACCGTTTGACCAACATCTCCCCATTTCCCTGTGAAATTCTGACTAAATTTTGAACCAGGGGCTCTGCATGTTCATTTTGCACTGGTCCCTGTGAACCAGTGGTTGGTCCTGTGAACCGCTGAGGTGCAGGTGTCAGGGTGCAGGGTGCAGAGGTGGCTGGAGGTCACCTGCAGGCCTGGCCACAGGTGAAAGCAAGTAGCAGTGGACACTGAACTGTGAGACCTGCACCCTCCCCGCAGCCCTGTCTCCACAGCACAGACAGCCACACATTTAATGCCTCTCTTACTCTAATTTTCCTCCTAACCTTCCCCACCTCTTATTACCTTATTTGAGTTAAGGGAATTCTCAACCCCCCACCATTCATGTCACCTTGTTCTTTGATCTCAATAATCCCTTGACTGCCCATTTTCCCCAATCCTTTCATTCATTTCTTGGTTGGGTCCATCAGCACAACTCTTCCTTCCTTGATGGAGTCTCTTCTGGAGAGTCTGAATGACCCAAAGGAAAGGCTTCTAGAAACTTCTAGAAATTTTTGAGAATTTAGAAAAGCCCCACTACTCTATAATAAAGTTCATGCTCTCTGAAGTTGTGGTTAGTTCTTAAACATAAGTAGCACCTTCCACTCAGGATCACCAGATACTTAAGGAAGCCCTCAATGTGAGAGTCAGATGGCAAAACAATAGGAGGGAAAACAGGAGCTCAGGAAGTTTATCCCAACATCTCAGAGCATGTGAGATGAAGTGAAGATCTAAATGATTCTAGATTGGTGGGGGGATCACACAGAAAGAATCAGGAAAATAGAAGTGGATTTTACAAAAAGGTAACACTGAGAGCTAGGAGAAAATGATGCTGTTGCTTGTGTTCAGATAATTTTCATCATCATGGATCTTCTGGCCACTCGCTCTGTCATCACTGAGAACTGAGAACTGAGGTCCCCACAGCACTTATGAACCTGATCCCTCCTTTCTGCTCTAATAGTGTTTCTCTCATGGAGTTTGGACTTTTGCGGTTCAGTCCATATTCAGAGTCCTTACATATGCTTGGATAAGTCACGTGCTTATCATTATGTAATACCTCTCTTTATCCCTAATATTATTTCTTGTTCTGAAGTCTATTTTATCTGATATTAATAAAGCTAATCCAGCTTCCTTCTGGTTACTGTTTACATGCTTTATACCTCTCCACAGTCAAGCTGTATATTGTCACCCTTCTTATTTAACTTATAAGCAGAGTACATCATGCAAAATGCAGGGCTGGATGAAGCACAAGCCGGAATCAAGATTGCTGGGAGAAATATCAATAACCTCAGATATGTAGAAGACACTACCCTTATGGCAGAAAGTGAAGAGGAACTAAAGAGCCTCTTGATGAAAGTGAAAGAGAAGACTGAAAAAGCTAGCTTAAAACTCAACATTCAGAAAACTAAGATCATGGCATCTGGTCCCATCACTTCATGGCAAATAGATGGGGAAACAATGGAAACAGTGAGAAACTTTATTTTGGGGGGCTCCAAAATCACAGCAGCCATGAAATTAAGAGACCCTTGCTCCTTGAAAGAAAAGCTATGACCAATCTAGACAGCATACTAAAAAGCAGAGACATTACTTTGCCAACAAAAGTCCATCAAGTAAAAGCTATGGTTTTTCCAGTAGTCATGTATGGATGTGAGAGTTGGACTATAAAGAAAGCTGAGTGCTGAAGAATTGATGCTTTTAAACTGTGGAGTTGGAAAAGACTCTTGAGAGTCCCTTGGACTACACGGAGATCCAAGCAGTCCATCCTAAAGTAAATCAGTCCTGAATATTCATTGGAAGGACTGATGCTGAAGCTGAAACTCCAATACTTTGTCCACCTGATGTGAAGAACTCACTCCTTGCAAAAGACCCTGATGCTGGGAAAGATTGAGGGCAGGAGGAGAAGGGGACGACAGAGGATGAGATGGTTGGATGTCATCACCGACTCAACGGACATGGGTTTGGGTAAACTCTGGGAGTTGGTAATGGACAGGGAAGCCTGGTGTGCTGCAGTCATGGGGTTGCAAGGAGTCGGACACGACTGAGCGACTGAACTGAACTGAACAGATACCTCTCCATCTAAGCACATTTAATGTGATTATTGATGTAATGTGAGTGGGTTAAATTCTATTTTGCTAGTTGGCCTATTTTCTGACTGTTCATTGTTTCATTTTTCTTCTTTTTCTGCTGCCTTCTGTGGTGTAATTTGAACACTTTTTATGACTCCATTTAATCTCTTCCATAGAGAAGATTCATTAAAAACATTTAGTAGCCACTGTAGAATCTAATGGGCTTGCCTGGTGGCTCAGACAGTAGAGAATCCGCCTGCAGTGTGGGAGACCTGGGTTCCATCCCTGGGTTAGGAAGATCCCCCAAAGGAGAGCATGGCAACCCACTCTAGTATTCTTGCCTGGAGAATCCACATGGACAGAGGAGCCTGATGGGCTATAGTCCATGAAATCAGAGTCAGACACGACTAACAACACCACCTAGAGTCTAATACACACATATATATACATGTGTGTATGTATATACATATGCACATAGTGGGCTGTATATTTATATACATATATATATGAAATTAATCATTATTTACCTTGGAATAATAATACAGCACTTCATCATCAATATAATGACTTTATAACCATATATTGTCAATTTTTTCCCTCCCATCTTTTGTACTATTGTCATACATTGTACATATACTTTAAACATGTAATACATTATCATTTTGTTTTAGGTAGTAAGTTATATCTTAGAGTAATTAAAAATATGGAAAACATTTATTTTACTTTATTTATTTCTAGAGTTTCTTGTTTGTTTCTGTATATCCAGTTTCAGTTTGATATATTTTTTTGACTGAAGAATTTCCTTTAATATTTCTTATAGAGTAGATCTGCTAGCAATGAATTTTCTCAGGTTTGTCTGAGAAAGTATTTATTTTTCCTTTTATTTTTTGAAAAATACTATTGCTGAGTATATAGGATTCTGGGTTGAAAGCTTTTTCTCAGCACTTTGACAATATCACACCTGTTTCTTATTTTCTTATGAGAAATCTCCTATAACTTTTATTTTTCTTCCTTTGTAATGCTTCTCTCTGACTGCCTTCGAGATTTTCCCTTTGTTTTTGTTTTCAGTAATTTTAATATGATATGCCGTGTGTGTGTGTGCGTGTGTGTGTGCTTTTTGTTTGGGTATTCATCCAATTTGGTGTTCTCTGAGCTTTTTGAATCTGTGATTTAGTGTTAATTGTTAACACTTGTTAATTTTGGAAAATTCTCAGCCATTATTTCTTCATATATTTCTTCTGCCCCATTCTCGCTCTCTTTTTTTAATTCTGGAATTCCAATTATGCATAAGTTAGAATGTTCTATAATGTCCCACAGTTCCTTGAATGTTCTGGTCCTCCCCAGCCCCTACTCACCACTTTTTGTCTATTTGTGTATCAGTTTGGGAAATTCCTAGTAACCTATCTTCATGTGGACTGTTTATTTCCTCAGTGTGGTTGAGTCTACTGACAAACCATTACCACTGGTTTTTACTTCTGCTTTTCCTTTCAAGCATTTCTATCTGATTCTTCTTTATAGTTTATTACAGTTTCTAACTCTGCTGAAATTACTCATTTAAACTTGCATGTTCTCAACTTTTTCCATTAACCATATATTAATCAGAGTTATTTTAAATGTCCTATTGGTTCCAACTTCTGTGTCATTTCTGAGTCTGGTTCTGATCATTGCTTTGTCTCTTGGGAGTGTGTTTTTTTTCACACGTTTTAATATGCCTTATAATTTTTTACTGGAAGCTGGACATCCTGCACAGAACAAAAAGACTGAGGTCATCGTTTTTATGCCTGGCAATGGGCGTATCTTTCCTTCAGTGAGGGCTTTAGTACAGGGATGAGAAGCCATGTAGACAGGCGTTGGGCTGGGTTGGAGATGAACTAGGGCTATGATTACATTTTGCACCACAAGCTGCAAATTCCAATAAGGGACTTTGTAGTTTATGGGTTGGTTTACCAGAGGAAAGTCTGTTTAAGTCTGAGCTTTAGATCTTCCCCTTATG
Organism: Bos indicus; assembly: GCF_029378745.1. Taxonomy (NCBI): domain Eukaryota; kingdom Metazoa; phylum Chordata; class Mammalia; order Artiodactyla; family Bovidae; genus Bos; species Bos indicus. Next base: position 21,909,757 of record NC_091783.1, read on the forward strand.
TTTTGCCTCATTTAAGAGGGTCTGTCTGAACATTTCATTTTTTCCTGTCCCTCTCCCAGTAGTCTGCTCTAGCGTGCATGGGTGCATGCTCAGTCACGTCTGACTCTTTGCGACCCCATGGACTATAGCCCGGCAGGCTCCTCTGTCCATAGGGTTTTCCAGGCAAGAGTACTGGAGTGGGTTGCCATTGCCTTCTCCAGGGGATCTTCCCCACCCAGGGATTGAACCAGCGTCTCCTGTGTCTCCTGCATTGGCAGATGGATCCTTTTACCCACTGAACCACCTGGAAGCCCCAGTCTGCTCTAACTTATTATTTAAAACTTGTTAGTATAAAAGAGAGAGTGTATTCTAGGTTTCCTATGCTGGTCTAATTGGGCCTCACAATTAAGCGTGTACCAAATCCCTGGAACCAGGGTGGAGGAGTGGCCTTCCCAGTTTTCCTGCCCTCCTTCTGGTGGAGTTGTGGGCTCTGCACAATCCCCGCCTCTCACAGGAGGGTCTCGGTTCCCAGCTGCACTGGTGCCCTAAGGAAGCAGCGCTTGTTGCCCTCCTTCCCCTTGCTTCTTGTACACACACACACACACACACACCACAGAATACGGCTTTGATTTTATTTGAGATATTGAGAGGGAAAAGATCTAGGCCATTTTTTGCCTCTCCCTTATGGGCTGTTATAAAGGACATTATCAGGTCAATGTAGAGTTCCGATATGTACTATAGCTTAATGTATTTTGTCAACGTTAAATTTCCTGAACTGGATAACTGTACCACAGTTACATAGGAAAAATAACCTTATTCTTAGGAAATCTACACCAAAGTATTAATATTACTAGGTAAAGGGGTATGAGGCATGTAACCTCTTCTCAAATGATTCAGAACAGATAGACCAATATTAATAGATGGAGAATAACAAAACAAACACGGCAAAATGTTTTTTTTAAATGAGTGAATTAGAGTATAAGATAGTTTTCTGCATCACTTAATTGCAACATTTTTGCAAATTAGAAGTTATATCAAAATTAAAAGTTTTTCAGACGAATCGGTTTGTTCCCCCCCAGGATATAAAGGGCTTGGTACAACATCACTCCCATCCTTAAAACAAAAATGGAGGGGGGCAGGCTTGAAATAGAGCTGGACCCTATGGTCCTTGCCCCTCATTTCCCCAACCTACCTTTTGCCTATGGAAAAACTTTAACTGAAGAATAAGTTTAATCAGAGAAGTGAGAAAATGCAGAAACAAAGGAAAACAAAGGAAACCACATAATAAAAATGTAGTCATTAAGCAAAGTCAAGGATGTTTAGTTCCTTCTCAAGGGTAATAGATGATATTCTGAGCCATATCCTGTGAGCTGTCTTACAGATACTGAAATGCTTACTGGGTGGAAGAAGTTAACTACATGATGACTAGACTGTAACCATGACATAAGCTGCCACAATTCCAAGAATTGGCCTCAAGAAAATGAGAACAAACTGATCATGGAACTGTAGATTATCTGTACTTGAAGCAATCAAGATGATGCCAGTCAAACCATCGATGACCAATTTCAAGATGACTGTCAGAGATGAATGTGCCGTTTCTGCATGTAGCCCCCTCCCTCTGTCTATAAATGCTCTGGCCCACTGATTATCAGTGGAGGGGAGTTGGCCTTAGGACAGCTGTCCACCCTCCCCACCCCAGCCCCAGTCACTGGCATCCAAAATAAAGCTAACTTCCTTTCTACCAACATGGCCTCTTAATTGGCTTTTGAGCGGCAAGCAGCCGGACCCCACTTTTGGTTATAGGCTAACTTCAGATTCATAGCTTTTTTGAAGTCCATTGGAGAGCTGAGGTTGCGCAATAACCATTTGACTCAACATCCCAGTAGAGACATCCACCTGCAGGAAGAGAGGAGACCCAGCCATGCACTTACCCAGGGTGGATGGGATTAGAAACACTTGTCAGAAGAGTTCTGCTCGAGTGACTGACGTGTTGAGGAAAGGCCAGACATGAGTTGATGGGACAGTGTTCTCTGTTGTTACTGGTTTCGCTTTCTCACTGATGGTAATGTTACACACCTTATGTTTACCGGTCATTAATGTTTTTTCTTTTGGGCATCATCTTTGTCCATTTCTCATTCCAGTAATCTTACCTGGAGAATTCCATGGACAGAGGAGCCTGGCAGGCTACAGTCCATGGGGTTGCAAAGAGTGAGGCATGACTGAGTAACTATCACTCACTCACTCACTATTTTACAAAAGCTATTCATTTCATCATAGACAGTCAGCCTTTAACACTGCAAATACTTCCTCCATCTATCACATAATTTTGTTTTTTGATGAAGAAAAAATTTACTTTGCCTTATATTTTATGTGTATTTCTTTTCCTTCATGTTACTTTCTTCTTTGATTTTTGTACTTAGACAAACTTTTCATAATCTGATATTATTACTATTTGTTCATTTATTTAACAAATATTTTCTTCTCAGCTAGTGCCTGGAGAATCCGGAGGACGGAGGAGCCTGGTTGGCTGCTGTCTATGGGGTCGCACAGAGTCGGACACGACTGAAGCGACTTAGCAGCAGCAGCAGCAGCAGTGTATCCTAGAAGTTTTCCAAGGCACAGGGGATAAATAGTTAAGAATCCTGCCTTCTTGGAGCTTGTATTCTATACAGTAAACAAAATAATTAAAAACTGATATAATATTTTAGGAGCGTGGTTGATTAGCAATGTTGTTAGTTTCAGATGTACAGCAAAGTGATTCAGTTATAAATAAATATGCATCTATTCTTTTTCAAATTCTTTTCAATGTGGTAACACTTTCTGTCATTCAGGTGACTCTTTCAGTCAAGGTCCCAGGGGAAAAAAATCCAGTTAAACCACAAAGATTGGTCTAGAACTCTGAAGCTAGAAACAGCAGGTGCAGTCACTCCCCTGAACAGACTCTGAGATCAGAATCTGGAGATGAAAGGAATGTGGTATAGCTGGGATGAGAGAACTTTTTAAAAAAAAAATTGAAACATACAATGTTTCAGGTATACAGCAAAGTGATTAAGTTATAGATCATTATTTTTCAGGTTCTTTCCATCATAGATCATTACAAGATATTGACTATAGGTCCCTGTGTTATATATTAGGTCCTTGTTTATTTTATATATAGTAGTGTGAATCTGTTAATCCCAAATTCCCAATTTATCCCTCCCTCCGCTTCCCCTTTGGTAATCATAAATTTGTTTTCTATGTCTGTGAGTCGACTTCTGTATTTGTTTTTTTTTTTGAAGTATAGTTGATTCACAATGTGTTGTTAGTTTCAGGTATAGTGATTCAGTTGTGTGTGTGTGTGTGTGTGTGTGTGTGTGTGTGTGTATATATGACTTTTTAAGACTTTTCCACTTATAGGCTAATGTAAAATATTAAGTATAGTTCCCTGTGCTATACAGTTGGTCTTTGTTGGTTCTCTATTTTACATAGATTAGTGTGTGTATATTAATCCCAGTCTCCTAATTTATTCCTCCCCCATTTTTTCCCCTTCAGTAATCATGTTTGTTTTCTATGTCTGTGAGTCTATTTCTATTTTGTAAATAAGTTCAATTATATCTTTTCTTAGGTTCCACATGTAAGTGATATCATATGATATTTGTCTTTGATTTATAACAATTATAAATATTTATCTATTTATTACATTTTTTATACATATATAATAGTATTATTATTAAAATAATTTTTTACATTACAAAACCACATAATTATATAGAATATTATAAAATAATTATAAAATTATTTAAATTATAAAATATTACACTTATTATAATAATCTCTAGACCCATCTATGTCACTGCAAATGGTGTTACAGTAAGTCCCCTACATACAAACCTTCAAGTTGTGAACTTTCAACTTTCAAAGATGTGAATATATGTTTGCATGTCCAATTACGTAAGTTAGCTCACATGTCTGGTGTACATTGTTACCTGAGTGCATCCTCTACAAGTAATTGTCCTTTTGTGTACTTTACTGTGCAGCACTGTATAGAGTCCAGTAGTAGAGTATCTTTATTTCAAGTCCAGGATGTCCAGAAGCAAGTATTAAAGCAGCAGTGATGTTGCTGGTACTGCTAAGAAATGTCACGCGATAACAATGGCAACAAAAATGAAAATAATTGATAAGAGTGGAGCAAGGTGAAACGATGGAGGCCTAGCAAAAGAATGAAGAGCGGCAAGAGGAAGAAGAAAGAACTGAAGAACCGAAGAGACTCATGACACAGGAAATGGCAGGGGGATTTTCTTCATTCGAGGAGGCACCGTTAGCTTTGGAGGCACAGGACCTGCGCATAGAACGGGACAGGAAAGTTTTCGTGAGGCCACCATTCAGAATGCAAGCCAGTGCTACTGTGTCCCCTATGATGAGAAAAAAAGAGCTATGACCTAGTTATCACTGGATGATTTTTTCAAGAGGGTAGAGAGAGTTGAATCCAGCAACAAACCAGAACCTGTGCATCAATGCAAGGCATGAGTGAAATTGCAGCTTGATTCCATTTCCTGTTGCTGACAACTGTTCAGCTCTACCATCTCCCGCCTCCCCGCCCTCCTCCAGTCAGTAACTCTTCTTGCCTGTTCACTGATGCCAGCTCCTGTATGCCAGCTGTTATACTGCACTACTTCTTGTACTTTTCAAGCTACTATACTGTAAGATTAAAAATGTTTTCTTTATTTTCTGTGTTTTTGTGTATTATTATGTACAAAGACATGACTAAAATGTTTGGTTTTTGTATATTATTTTCATGAACAGTAATATAAACCTATTACAGTACACAATTCACCTGCCAGTGCAGGAGATGCAGGTTCGATTCCTGAGGTAGGAAGATTGCCTGGAGAAGGAAAAGGCAACCCACTCCAGTATTCTTGCCTGGGAAATCCCATGGACAGAGAAGCCTGGTGGGCTACAGTCCATGGAGTCTCAAAAGAGCTGGACACGACTTAGCAACTAAACGACAACAGTAGCATGGAGTGAACTGTATTAGTTGGATATCTAGGCTAACTTTGTTGGACTTACAAACAAATTGGACTTATGAACATGCTCTAGGAATGGACCCTGTTTGTATGTGGGGGACTTAATGCATTTCATTCTTTTTATGGCTGAGCAATACTCCATTGAATATATGCACCACATCTTCTTTATCCATTCGTCTGTCAGTGGACACTTAGGTTGCTTCTATGTCTTGGCTATTATGAACAGTTGCTGATATGAACATTGGGGAGCATATCTTTTCAAATTAGTGTTTTCTTGTTTCCCAGATACATGCCCAGGAGTGGAATTATTGGGTCATATGGTAACTGTATTTTTAGTTTTTTAAGGAACTTGCATACTGTCTTCCGTAGTGGCTGCATCTATTTATATTCCCACCAACAGTGGAGGAGCGCTCCCTTCGAAGGAGAGAACTCTCGATGGGAACTGAGACTTTCTGTCTGGAGTTGCAGCCTGCTGAGAAGACCTATAGGGAAGGAACTTGGGGGAAAACACCAAGAACTCAATCTTTCCCTTCCTCCCTCTGAACTCATTCTGACTCCTCCCAGTTGGCTGAACCCAGGGAGCCAGGGAGCTGGTCAACACAGGCTACCTCCTGGGGCATGCAGCAAGGGGGCAGGGTGGGACAGCCTGGGAGTGGAGCCAGTGGAAAAAAGACTTGGTATAATGCAAAATTGAAATCAAAATACAACATAGAGAATAAAAGTTTAAATAAACAGCTGGAAGAAAATACACTGAAAGTTTGCCTATAGGTCTTTCCGAGAGTGGGATTAAATATTTTCTTCATGCTATTTTGGGTGTGCAAAATTTTCTTCAGTGAACGTAAAGAATTTATAATTGGGAAAAGTTATCTTAAAAAATTGAAATTCCTTTTAAAATTTGCAAGGCAGAAATGAAGAGGAAAGGAAAGAAACAGCTGGCAAAACAGCATTTATGCTAAGTGCTTTAATATAGCTGTAATTGTCTGATTTCGAGGCTTAAAACATAATTTTAAAATAGGTCATATAGTCAATAACTTTGAATTAGTTAATTTTCTCTTATTCTTTTACCTCAGAGGCAAAACTCAAAGGAATAAATGGATCTATGGCTAAGTAGATAAATGTATTTGAGACTGAAAGGATTTTATTGTACATTTTTATTGCAGATATTTTCTCCTTTCATTTTGGCTATTAATGTGCACAGCTGAATTGAAGTCGAGACCTTATTGGCTTTTAAATACTTCAGCGGAACTCCCAGCTATTAATAATAGCCCACGTCTCTCCCTTATCTTTGAAGGCTTGGATGCTGAGTACTCATTCATTTGAGCTTAAGTGGGCGATTATGATTGGAGGAACACACCAAGTCTGGGGAATGCAGGAAGCTGTCAGGCCTGGCTGGGCCTTGCCTGGGGCAGTGTGCTCAGTCTTGTCTCCCTGTCTTTGTGGTCCTAGTTTAGTAGCCGCCAAGTCATCTCTGATGCTCTGAGACCCCACGCGGTGTATTCCATCAGCTGCCCGTCTTGGTTTCTACTAAAAGCCATGTTCTCAACAAATCAGAGCATAGGATGGAGCCTGCCAGAACTGCGGTGGCCAAAAACCCAACCAGATGCTGAGCTGCTTGCATTGTTTTCCCGCTAAAAGTGCCCCAACAGACTCAGGCCCCCAGGCTATATTGAAAGGCCCTATACCATTAAAACTACAGCAAGAAGACACTGGGGAAAGGGGAGAATTCAGGCACCAGGGTCTTGCTGCCCAACTGCCATTTTAAATTCATTGATTCATTAAAAAAAAAAAAAAAAAAACACTTATTAAACAGGGAGTTCAACCTGGTACTCTGTGACAACTAGAGGGGCAAGATGGGATGGGGTAGGGTATGGGAGGAAGGTTCAAGAGGGAGGGGACATATGTATCTCATGGCTGATGCACATTGTTGTATGACAGAAAGCAACACAACATTGTGAAGCAATGATCCTCCAATTAAAAATAATTTTTGAAAAAATATTTATTAAAGCCCCTCTATTTTCCAGGCACTGGATACTGGAGATAGATCAGTGTTAATTGTGCCCTCCCCACCCAATTCATAAATTGAAGTTCTAACTCTCAATGCCTCAGAATGTGCCTGTTTAGAGTCAAAATTCCTTTATAGAGATGATTAAAGGAGGTCATTACAGTGGGCCCCAATCCAACATGAGTGATGTGCTTATAAGAAAAGGAAGATTTGGATATAGACATTGACACCAAAGGAAGATAGTGTGAAGACGCTGGGAGAAGACAACTATCTATGAACCAGGGAGAGGCCTGACTGGATCCTCCCTTTATGCCCTTTGGAAGGAAACGAACTGCTGGCACCTTGATCTTGGACTTCCAGCCTCCAGAACAGTGGGAAAATGCATTTCTGTTGTCTAAGCCCCAGTCTGTGGTACTTTGTTAGAGAAACTAATACAGAAGGAGGAAGATATAAGGCCCCCATCCTATTGGAACTCACTTAAAAAAAAATTACAGAAAACAAAACCCTGGGAATTCCCTGGTGGTCCAGAGGTCAGGGCTCCATGCTTTCACTGCAAGGGCCAAGGTTCAATCCCTGGTTAGGAGATTAGGATCCTGCAAGCCTCAAAGTGAAGCCGGAAAAAAAAAAGAAGAGAAAACAAACCCCTTTCTATTATGGACATCTTCATTCTACATAAAGTAGAGAGAATGGTACAATAAACTCCAAGGTACACATGGCCCAACTTCAGTCATTATCAGCGCACGACCAATCTTTCTTTTTTACTTCCCCATTCCCTCTGAATCTCTACTATTTTAAAGCAAATCCCAATTACTTTATGACTTCATCTGTAAATATTTCCAAATATATCTCTAAGACATAAAAGCTCTATTTGAAAAACAGAACAATATCATTATCATACATTAATATTAATTCATTAATATCATCTAACATCCAGTGGTCAAATGTCTCTGATGGTCCACAAATAGGGTTTGTTTTTTTCCTGATACAATGAAGTCAGGATCTGAACAAATTCTATCTACACCAACTGGCATTTTACATTTTATGGCATTTTTCATTTCTCCTCTGTGCTTACTAAGTCACTTTAGTTGTGTCCGACTCTGTGTGACCCTATGGACTGTAGCCTGCCAGGCTCCTCTGTCCATGGGATTCTCCAGGCAACAATACTGGAATGGGTTGCCATGCCCTTCTCCGGGAGATCTTCCTGACCCAGGGATTGAACTTGCATCTCTGACGTCTCCTGCATTGGCAGGCAGGTTCTTTAACACTTGCACCACCTGGGAAGCTCTGCTTGCTTTTTTTCTTGCTCTTTACTTATTGTAGAAACTTATTGTAGAGTTTCCCAGATTCTGAATTTGGCTGCCTGCATCCTTATGGCATTGTCTAACATGCTCTGTTGCTTATCTCTTACAAACTGGTAGCTGATTTCAAAGGCTTGATGAGACTCAGGTCAATTATTTGACAAGAATACTTTGAAGAAGGTACTCTGAGTTTCCTGTTACATCACATCATGAAGCATATAGTGTTTTGGGTATCTAGGTCTTGGGCTGCCCTCATGGCTCAGCAGTAAAGAATCATCTGCCAATGCAAGAGACTCGGGTTTGATCACTGCGTCTGGAGGATCCCCTGGAGAAGGAAATGGCAACCCGCTTCAGTATTCTTGCCAGGGAAAGCCCATTGACAGAGGAGCCTGGAGGGCTAAAGTCCATGTGGTCTCAAGAGTTGAACAGAGTGACTAAACCGCCACCACCACCACCACCACACACACACACACACACACACATGCTTATCGTTTTTAAAATAAAGAGTAAATTAAAATCTGTTGAAGTTATTAGTTATTGTCAAGGGAGGAAATGGGATGGAGAGAGACAAGGATGGAAACTAGACTTAACTAAGGTGTCTTGTCTTATGGTTTTGACTTGGTACTGTGCACACCCACACACCGTTTAGTTCACTTAACAATATATCCTGGTGATCAGTCTAGAACATTTTATAAAGATCGTCTTCACCCCTTTTTATAGCTCCAAAATGTTCCATTGCATAGATGTACATTCTAGTTCTCTCTTGATAGAAAATTGAGCTGTTGTATGGCAGAAACCAATAAAACATTGTTAAACAACTTTCCTCCAATTAATTTTGGCGTAGACTATTTAAAAACAAGACTAAATTGTATAATTTATTACAGAAAATAAATTTTTAATAAAGCAAAAAAGAACATTGAGCTGTTTTATTTATTGCAGTGCCAGAGTTAATATCTTTATGCATATGATATTTTTTACTTTTGCCAGTATATCTGTGTGAAAGATTCTTAGAAGAGGGTTTGTTGTGTCAAAGGGTAATTGCAGATGTACTGTTGCTAGATATTCCTAAACCCCACCCACGTCATACATTTTTTTTTTTGCACTCCAATCAGCAGTATGAATATGTCAGTTCTTACATTGCTTCGTCAAAAGAGTATCTTTTCCACTATTTGGATCATTTGACAGAAATAAATCTGACAGGGAGAAAAGTTATCATGATTTTAATTGGTAATACTGTTATTGTGGTGCTTCCCTGGTGGTTCATATGGTAAAGAATCTGCCTGCAATGTGAGAGACCCAGGTTCGGTCCCTGGATCAGGAAGATTCCCTGGAGAAGGGAATGGCTACCCACTCCAGTTTTTTTGCCTGGAGAATTCCATAGACAGAGGAGCCGGGTGGGCTGTAGTTCCCAGGGTCGCAGAGTCGGACACGACTGAGCGACTAACACTTTCACTTTCTGTCTTTACTTTTCTGTTATTGTGAGTCCGATTGGATATCTTTTCAAATATTTAAGGACATGGAGCATGGAAAAGACTTTCTCTTTTTGTGAACTGCCTTCATAACTCTAGCCCACCTTTTCTACAAGATTATTGGTCTTTTTTTCCCCTTAGTATTTTAGAGTGAACTTACTTTTGAGAAAGAAGGTAAACAAAGAAATGTGATAGATAAATAAGATGAATCTGGCTCAATAAATTGATAAATTCTAAGAAGGGACTGAATAGTCAGAGAGGTGGCAGAGTGAGAGGTGCTTTAGCTGAAGAGGTCAAGAGAAGCCTACTGGGGAAGGTGACTTAAAAAAAAAATGATGTGGTAAAAAGGGAGGCAGTATTTGAGCATTTATTATTTATTTATTTATTTTTGGCTGCTGCTGTAGCACGTGGGATCTTAGTTCTCCCACCAGGATTGGAACATGTGCTCCCTGCATTGAAAGGGCAGACAGGACCACCAGGGAAACCCTGGAAGGTGACTTTTTAAGAGGAAGTTAAGAGAAGCAGGTATATGAAGAGCAGATGAGTCCAGAGGTAGATTCATGAATGAGCCGGGTAGGGAGAACATCATATGTCAAAAGTCCTGAATTAAGAAAGAATTTTAAATGTTCATGGAATAAACCGAAAACCAGATTGTTTAGCATTACCCTTGTTGTTCAGTCTCTAAGTCGTGTCCGACTCTGTGCGACCCCATAGACGGCAGCCCACCAGGCTCCTCTGTCCCTGGGATTCTCCAGGCAAGAACACTGGAGTGGGTTGCCATTTCCTTCTCCAATGCATGAAAGTGAAAAGTGAAAGTGAAGTCATTCAGTCGTGTCCGACTCTTCGTGACCCCATGGACTGCAGCCTACCAGGCTTCTCCGTCCATGGGATCCTCCAGGCAAGAGTACTGGAGTGGGGTGCCATTGCCCTTTCCACTTGCGGATATGACACCTGAACAAAATAGTGAGATGTGATTCTTGAATGTTTCACAAAAATAAATTTTTCTCCTGTTTGGGATGTGCAGCTTTACCTGTGCTGAGAGATCCCCTGACTGTAGGATAAAGGGCATTAAACACTGGGTTGTGAGGCACTGGCCCAGTGCCGTGCTCTGATGGGAAGGAGATGAGAAATGGTATTAAAACTACGTCCCCATAATGAGAAAAGAGGAAAATGAATTTTTTAAAATTAATTTTGATACCGCTTTTAAATGGGAACAAATGGGAAAATGGCCTTATTTATTAATGCATTATTTTTGGCTGCACTAGGTCTTTGTTGCTGTATGCAGGCTTCCTCTAGTTGCCGCAAGTAGGGGCCACTCCTTGCTGCGGTCTCTCTTGTTGCAGAGCGTGGGCTCTAGCTGCACAGGCTTCTGTAGTTGTGGTGCACGGGCTCAGCTGCCCTGGAGCATGTGGGGTCTTAGCTCCTGCCCAGGAATTAAACCGATGTTCCCTGCATTGGCAAGGGATTCTTAACCACTGGACCACCAGGGAAGTCCAGGAGAATGTCTTTTTGAAAAAAAAAGACTTTCATCCTTCATTTCTTAAATTTACATTCAGTAAAATTGACCTATGTGTGTATGAAAGTTGAAAGCGGAAGAAGTTGCTCAGTTGTGTCGGACTCTTTGTGTCCCCATGGACTATACAGTCCATGGAATTCTCCAGGCCAGAATACTGGAGTGGGTAGCCTTTCCCTTCTCCAGGGGATCTTCCCAACCCAGGGATCAAACTCAGGTCTCCTGTATTGCAGGCAGATTCTTTACCAGTTGAACCACCAGGGAAGCCCAAGAATATTGGAGTGGGTAGTCTATCCCTTCTCTAGCAGATCTTCCTAACCCAGAGATTGAACCGGGGTCTCCTGCCTTGCAGGTGGATTCTTTACCAGCTAAACAATCAGGGAAGTATATATAGTATATATGTGTGTGTGTATATAGTATGAGTTTTAGGAGATCCAATCAGTCCATTCTAAAAGAGTCCTGGATGTTCTTTGGAAGGACTGATGTTGAAGCTGAGACTCCAATACTTTGGCCACCTCATGTGAAGAGTTGACTTATTGGAAAAGACTGATGCTGGGAGGGATTGAGGGCAGGAGGAGAACAGGATGACAGAGGATGAGGAGGCTGGATGGCATCACTGATTCGATGGACATGAGTTTGGGTGAACTCCGGGAGTTGGTGATGGACAGGGAGGCCTGGCGCGCTGAAGTTCATGGGGTCACAAAGAGTCGGACACGACTGAGCGACTGAACTGAACTGAGATTCATGTAATCATCAAAACAATCAGGATACAAATAGTTCCATTACCCCTGAAAATTGGCTCTATGGCTCATTTGTCCACCAATCATTCCCCTTATGCCTCAATTCTTACAGCCACTTTCCTCTTATTGTAGTTGGCTTAATTCTAAAATGGCTCCATGAACTTCACTTCCAGAGGTATAACCTATATCACCTCCCCAATCTTGGGTGTGGAAATGACCTGTGACTTACTTCTAGCTAGTAGAATACGGCCAGAATTATTGGATCTTGGTTAGATTATTATGTAGCAAAGGTCACTCCCATGATCACATTGTATTATATAACAGGGTTTTTTTTTTTTAGCAGATTGGAGCAAGAGACACTCTTTTACAAGAGACACGCTTCTACTTTGTTTGCTTAAAAAAAGCAAACTATCCTGTGTGACTGGGAGGAGGGCTACATGGAAGGAAACCCAGGACCCGAGGATAGCTTCCAGTCAACAGCCAGTAAGAAGTCAGCACCCTCAGTCACAGAGCTGCAAATGACTTCTGCCAACAACCTGAATGAGCTTGAAAATGAATGCTGCCTAGTTAAGCCTTCACGTAGGACACAGCCTGACTGACATGTTGATTTCAGCCTTGTGAGTATAAGCCCTGAGTATAAGACTCAGCTAACCAGAACTCTGACTCCCAACCCACAGAAACCGTGAGATAATTATGCATTGCTTTAAGCTACTACGTTTGTGGGCATTTGTTATGAAGCAATAGGAAACCAATAAACTTCCCTATAAAAAGTGTTGCCTTTTCCAAATGTCATATAAAAGAAATCACATGATATGTAAATTTGGGGACCAGTTTTGTAAATTCAGCATAATACTTTTATGATCATTCCTATTCCCAAAATGTATTCTATTACATACAGACACCATAGTTTGTTTTTTTTTTTTTTTAATCATGTACCTGTTGAGGACATTTGAGCTATTTCTAATTTTTGGTAATTATGAAAAGAGTTGCTATAGACATTTGTGTACGGCTGTTTGTGTGAACATTATTTTGGGGGGGTAAATATGATTGCTTGGTCATCAGGTGAGCATGTGTTTAATTTTATAAGAAACTTTCAAACTGTACATGCCTATACCATTTTGCATTTCCCCTAGCAAAGAATGAGGGTTCCAGTTAATCTTCATTACCATTAGCATTTGATATTGTCTTTATTTTTTTCAAAAGCTGTCCAAATCAGTGTGCAGTGGTTTCTCATTGTGGTTTTAATTTGCATTTTCTTAATGGTTATTGGTGTTGAACATCTTTATATGTGCTTAGTTGCCATCTTCACATCCTCTTTGGTAAAATTTTTAAGTCTTTTGTTCGCTTTTTTATTGAAGCCATCTTTCACCATTGTGATATTGGATATTTTTTTTTTGTTTATTTTTATAGACGCTTGTTAGCAATTTAAATAATTTGTCTTCTATTTCTACTTTGCTTGGGGTTTTTTTTATTTTTCATGAAAGGATATTGAAATTTTCAAGCAGTTTTTCTGCATTAACTTATATAATTGTGTGTGGTTTTTCTTCTTTGGCCTGTTCATATGGAAGATTATGTTAAATGATTTTCAAATTTAAACCATTCTTACAGTCTTGAAAATAATCCCATGTAATTGTGGTGAATTATTCTTTTTATTGCTGGAATCAGTTTGTTCGTATTCTGTTGAGGATACTGTTTCTATGTTAATGATGGATGATGGACTCTAATTTCTTCTCTTTTTCATTGGCTCAAGAATGAACCTAGACTACACATTCAACTTTATAGTGCTGCTTCCTTAAGTTTCTTCTTCACCATGATCTCTGTGACATTTTCGGGCCCCCAGGAACCTCTACTGGTCTTGTGACTGGAAAGCTGGAGTTTGCTTTTCCCTACTCTATGGCATTTTTGGGGCTTCCCTGGTGGCTCAGATTGTAAAGAATCCACCTGCAATTCGGGAGTCCTGGGTTTGATCCCTGGTCAGGAAGATCCCCTGGAGAAGGGAATGGCAACCCACTCTAGTATTCTTGCCTAGAGAATCTCATGGACAGAAGAGCCTGATGGGCTATAGTCCATGGGGTCACAAAGTGTCGGACACGACCAAGTGACTAACACTAACCTATCCTATGGCATATTTCTGACTATGTCGACCTTCAAAGCCAAGCAGGAGGAGGGAAAGATAGAGATAAAAATCAATGCAAACGACTCCTATACTCTTGGAACTATAGTCCTTTTGGTCAGAGGGAAGGGTTCTGTTCCCTTGTAGTTTTAGGTTCCTGTTCAGCTGCTGTTGCCATTGCTGTCACTATCACCATCATAGCGATGCTTTTGAATTTTGGTACCTAGAGGTTTAGGTGGAGAAGATAGAAATAACTAAAAATATGGGGGATTCCCTCCATTATCTCTGAGCTTTATGGGTCCTCTTGCTTCTTCTCAAACAAGGAAGAGAGAGTTTCTTTTAGAGATCTTTTTCACCACCCGTAGTACACAGTTCCAGGTTTCATTGCCTTTAATTACAGACTAAGGGACAGTGGAGTAGGAAAAGATAACAGGAAATTTGCCCATGAATCTATCTTATTTGGAGTTTTGATTTTCTTATGCAATTTTCCTATTTTTTCCCTCCAAAATCTTTAATAGCTCCTCCATATATATTTTTTTTTCTGTCATTTTTAGTTGTATTCAGTGGAAATAACCGGAGAAGGCAATGGCAACCCACTCCAGCACTCTTGCCTGGACAATCCCATGGGCGGAGGAGCCTGGTACGCTGTGGTCCATGGGGTTGCTGAGAGTCGGACACGACTGAACGTCTTTACTTTCACTTTTCACCTTCCTGCATTGGAAAAGGAATGGCAACCCACTCCAGTGTTCTTGCCTGGACAATCCCATGGAAGGAGGAGCCTGGCGGGCTGCCGTCTATGGGGTTGCACAGAGTCGGACACAACTGAAGCGACTTAGCAGCAGCAGCAGCAGTGGAAATAACAGAGCAAAGTGTGCTTATGTCATTTTAACTGAACCAGAATGGAAAATGGCTTTTGATATATATAGTAATTTATTCACAGAGTGGTTGAATCTACTGTGATCCTTCCATTAATTGAAACACTTCCACCTTGGGGAATTCTCTCTTTAAGAGATTCTAATGAATTCAAGGATGGTTGAATACCTACAAACCAATCAATATGATACACCACATCAATAAATTTAAGAATAAAGATCTTATGAACATCTGCTGCTGCTGCTGCTGCTGCTAAATCACTTCAGTCGTGTCCAACTCTGTGCAACCCCATAAACGGCAGCCCACCAGGCTCCCCTGTCCCTGGGATTCTCCAGGCAAGAACACTGGAGTGGGTTGCCATTTCCTTCTCCAATGCATGAAAGTGAAAAGTGAAAGTGAAGTTGCTCAGTCGTGTCCGACTTTTAACAACCCCATGGACTGCAGTCTACCAGGCTCCTCCATCCATGGGATTTTCCAGGCAAGAGTACTGGAGTGGGGCGCCATTGCCTTCTCCGTATGAATATCTAAATAGATGCAAAAACTTTTGACAAAATTCAACATCAATTCTCAACCAAATGGGTATCAAAGGAACATTCCTCAACATAAGAAGAGCCATATATGACAAACCCACAGCTGTCACCATATTCAATGATAAAAAGCTGAAAGCATTTTCTGTAAAATCAGGACCAAGACAAGGACCCCCACTTCTGCCATTTTTATTCTAAATATTGGAAGTCCTAGTCACAGTAATCAGACAAGAAAAATAAATAAAATGAATCCAAATTGGAAGTGAAGAAGAAAAACTTTCACTCTTTGTAGAGGACATAATGTTATGTATAGAAAACTTGGAAAACACCACCAAAAAAATTATTAGGACTAATAAATTCAGTAAAGTTGCAGGATGCAAAATTAATATATGAAACTCTTTTGTGTCTCTACATTAACAGTGAACTATCAGAAAGAGAAATTAATAAAGCAGTCTCATTTACAATTGTATAAAAAAAAATACCTGGGAATAAGTATAACCAAGGAGGTAAAAGATCTGTACTTGGAAACTATAAGATGTTGATGAAAGAAGTTGAAGATGGCATAAATGGAAAGACAGATCATCCTCGTGGATTAGTACTGATATTGTTAAAATGACCATACTACCCAAAGCCATATACAGATTTAATGCAACCCTTGTTAAAATACCACTGGAATTTTTTTCACAGAACTAGAACAAATAATTCCAAAATTTGTAGACCCCAAATGCCTTGAGAAAAAAGAACAAGGTTGGAAGTATCATGGTTCCTGATTAAAAATTATACTACAAAACTACATTCATAAAAACAATATGGTACTGGCACAAAAACAGACACATATGTAATAGAGATGCAATGTAATAGACACAATGTAATAGAGAGCCCAGAAATGAATCTACACTTATATGGGCAATTAATCTATGAGAAAGGAGGCAAGACAATATCTTCAAAAACGGATGCTGGCGAAACTAGACAGCTGTATGCAAAAGAACCAGGTTGGACCACTTTGTTACTTCATACACAAAAACAAACTTAAAATGGGTTAAAAGCTAAATGCAAGACCTGAAACCATAAACATCTTAGCAGAAAATATAAGCTGAATACTCTTTAACACTAGTCTTAGCAATATCTTTTTGTATGTATCTCCTCAGGCAAGGGAAACAAAAATAAACAAATGGAACTACTTCAAGTCAAAAAGTTTTTGCCCAGGGAAAGAAACTATCAACAAAATGAAAGCACTGCTTACTGAATGGGAGAAGATAGTTGCAAATGATATATCTGATAAGGGATTTATGACCAAAATATACAAAAAACTCATACAACTCAACATTAATTAAAAAAAAAAAAAAACCCACAACTCTAACAGAAAATGGGCAGAAGACCTGAATAAACATTTTTTTCCAAAGAAGACATACAAATGGCTAACAGGCATGTGAGAAGATGCCCAATATTACTAATTATTAGGGAAATACAAATCAAAGCTACAATGAGATACTGCCTCACACCCATTGGAACGGTGATCATCAAAAAGACCACAAAGGATGTGGAGAAAAAGGCACCCGCGTGCAGTATTGGAAGGACTGTGAACTGGCACAGCTACTATGGAAAACAGTACGAAGTTTCCTCAAAAAATTAAAAATAAAACTACCATGTGATCCAGCAAGTCCACTTTGGGGCATTTTTTTCAAAGAAAACAAAAACACTAACTCTAAAAGATACATGTACCCATATGTTCATCGCAGCATTAGCCAAGATATGGAAGTAACTTAAATGTTCATTCTCGATAGATGAATGGACAAAGAAGATTAGATAGACAGAAGATAGATATACATTAGAATATTACACAGCCCTCAACCTACAATGAAATCTTGTCATTTGTGGCAACACGGATGAACCTAGAGGCTCTCATGCTAAGTGAGGTGAGTCGGATAGAGAAAGGGAAATACGATATGCCTTCATTTACATGCGGAAGCTAAAACACAAAAGAAATGAATAAATATAACAAAACAGAAATAGACTAATACATACAGAGAAAAGGTGATTGCCAGAGCGGGGAGGAAAACAAAACAAAACAAACCCCCGAGATGGTAACTATGGGAGGGAATGATTTCTAATTAGCTTGATTGTGGTGATCACTTTACAATGTGTATTTATATGAAACAACCATGCTGTACACCTTCGATGAGTATTTTTGTCAATTATATCTCAATTAAGTTAAAAAAAGAAAAAAAAAATGTATCCTTCACCCGGATTAAGCTCCTCTGTGCTGGAGAAGGCAATGGCACCCCACTCCAGTACTCTTGCCTGGGAAATCCCATGGACAGAGGAGACTGGAGGGCTGCAGTCCATGGGGTTGCTAAGAGTCATATACGACTGAGCAACTTCACTTTCACTTTTCACCTTCATGCATTGGAGAAGGAAATGGCAACCCACTCCAGTGTTCTTGCCTGGAGAATCCCAGGGACGGGGGAGCTTGGTGGGCTGCTGTCTATGGGGTCGCACAGAGTCGGACACGACTGAAGTGACTTAGCAGCAGCAGCAGCAGCTGCTGGTTAAGATCACGCTCAGTTAGGGTAGGTGTGGGTTACCAGCTTTTTCTTCCTTGTCTCCTCATCTTGTTTCCATCTACTGCGCTGGCCAGCCTCTAACTCCTCCTGGTTGACTCAAGGAGGCAGGAAGATAAAGGGAATAGAGAAGGTTTTACTAGGTCTGTACTACTGTCATCTGGTTTGGTGCCCTCTGGGTGTGTGGCTCATGTTCAAATGCTCATCCCCCACCCCTACACATACACACAGAATGGACGTGTAGTGTAGTCTTCTGTGGTTTGTAGTTTTCTGCCCTGGACTGTGCTTCCTCCAGCTGGAACCTATGACTCCTTCCGGTTCCAAAGTGCACCCCACACATACCCTCTACTGGGTTATCTCATTCTCTGGGATGGCCTCTGGGCAGAGTCCTGTTCAAGATTGTGCTTCCTCTTGGGAAGTTCATGGCTGACCCGTGGTGAGATTTGCTTTTCTTTGTCTCTGGAAGTGCAGCTGGTTTGCCTTCTTCCTCTATCAGCGAGAAGTGAAGTGAAGTTGCTCAGCTGTGTATGATTCTTTGCGATCCTATGGACTGTAGCCTACCAGGCTCCTCCATCCATGGCATTTTCCAAGCAAGAGTCCTGGAGTGGGTTGCCATTTCCTTCTCCAGGGGATCATCCTGAGCCAGGGATTGAATCCAGGTCTCCCACATTGAGGGCAGACGCTTTACCCTCTGACCCACCAGGAAAGCCCCAGGAGAAGCTTTAACTACCATGTCTCACTCTTATATTTTTCTCAAACATCAGCCCCTCACCTTCCAACAGACATGTGACAAATTCTCTGCCCCGCTCCCTGCCACCTCTTCCTGGGAAATAACTTCCAAAGAAAGGGCTCCCATTAGTTTTACTTGATTTTCTCTTATAGATCCTAGAAAGAGGACTTGAGCTAGTGGCTGCTTTTGTAGGTATAGTCTCTTAGTATGCAGAGCACTGGTGATGTAGCCCCTGTTGTTACTGATGTCAGGAAATGTCTCATTTACCTTCCTCATATGCACTCAACTTAAGAATCTTCTGCATGACATATTTTTCAACTTGAAGGTTCAAGGCTTGGACCCAACCCCACACTCATGACCTGAGCTAATCCTGTTGAATTAGCTCAGGTCAAATCCCATCTGTGTGTGCTCAGCCTTCTCTCCTGGGCCTGAGCAGGGATCTGGGTTTCTCTACCTTACACTCTTCTGGCCCTGGCTCTTGGCCTGCCTACCACACATTCCAGCACATCTCCAGTAGGCTAAGGAGAGGAAAGAGGATCCTGAAAGCAGCAGCTGCATGGTTCCTTTGCTGGGTCAGTTTCCAGCCGATGATGCTTGGACATTGCTCTTGTAACAGCATCTAATGAGACTTGGTGCCTTAGCTTCTCATTAATGCTTATATCCTCAACTTCAGCATGTTCAGATCATGATTTCTGGTTTAGTTATCAGTTGTGCAGCCTGATTATTTGATAACCTTGGTATCTGCTTCCTGTGCTCAGCTATTTGAATCTCAGTGCTGCCTTGGAGGGCTTTGCTCATGATACTAACTAGAATTCAGCAGTTACTCTCTGCCAAGTGTATGCCGAGAACTACTGTAGGCCCTTTTACATGCACTAACCCATTTATTTTTCGCAAGAACTTTGAAAGATAGACTACTGAGATTCAGAGAGGGTAGGGAAACTGCCCAAGCTCTCACAGCACAGCTAGTTCATTAACAGACGAGAACAACACTTAATTCTGCCTGATTTCTGAATTAATTCTTTCACTTAAGAATGAATTCTTAATTCTTTCACTTAATTCTGCCGGGCATAGTTTTTCCTTTGCACCAGATTCAGGAGTATTTGTTCAGCAAGGGCTTGGAGAGGAAGCTGAGTTCTGGGTGTTTTCTTAGCTGTTTTCACAAGCTTCTCCTGATTTTGGTGAGCAGGACAATTTCTTTGGGGTTGGTGTCTGGTTTGCCCCTGCCTTACCTCTGGGGTGCTAACACTCCCACCTGAACCACTTCCCAACTCACTGTTCACAATTCAGCTCTTGTCAAGCCCCTTGCATAAGTACAAGTTCAACTTGTCCACATTTCACTAAGTAAGCCAGATATGTTCCATGGAGAACATTGTACTGATGTATTTGGAATTACCTAACTTGATGAGAGAAGGTGCTAACAGAATCAGAAGAGATTAAGAGAGATGTGCTGTGCTTGTGCTTAGTCACTCAGTTGTGTCCGACTCTTTGTGGTCCCATGGACTGTAGCCCTCCTGGCTCCTCTATCCATGGGAATTCTCTAGGCAAGAATACTGGAGTGGGTTGCCATGGCCTCCTCCAGGGGATCTTCCCGACCCAGGAATTGAACTGGGGTCTCCTACATTGCAGGCAGATTCTTTACCAGCTGAGCTACCAGGGAAGTCCCAGGGAAGCTACCAGGGAAGAGAGGTGGTAAGATTACAAAATGGTACAAAAAAGTCTTAATGAACCGGAAAAAGCACAATGGTGTGATCACTCACCTAGAGCCAGACATCCTGGAGTACAAAGTCAAGTGGGCTTTAAGAAGCATTATTAAAAACAAAGCTAGTGGAGGTGATGCAATTACGGTTGAGCTATTTCAAATCCCAGAAGATGATGCTGATAAAGTGCTGCATTCAATATGTCAACAAATTAGGAAAACTCAGCAGTGGCCACAGGACTGGAAAAGGTCAGTTTTCATCCCAATTCCAAAGAAAAGCAATGCCAAAGAATGCTCAAACTACTGTACAATTGTGCTCATTTCACATGCTAGCCAGTTAACGTTCAAAGTCATTCAAGCTAGGCTTCAACAGTACATGAACCAAGAACTTCCAGACCTACAAGTTGGATTTAGAAAAGGCAGAGGAACCAGAGATCAAATTGCCAACAAATGTTGGATCAAAGAAAAAGCAAGAGAATTCCAGAAAAACATCTATTTCTGCTTCATTGAATACACTAAAGCCTTTGACTGTGTGGATCACAATAAACTGTGGGAAATTCTGAAAGAGTTGGGAATACCACCACCTTACCTGTCTCCTGAGAAACCTGTATGCAGGTCAAGAAGCAACAGTTAGAACTGGACATGGAACAACGGACTGGTTCAAAATTGAGAAAGGAGTATGTTAAGGCTGTATATTGTCACCCTGTTTATTTAACTTATATGCAGAGTACATCATGCAAAATGCTGGGCTGAATGAAGCTCAAACAGAAATCAAGATTGCTGGGAGAAATATCAATAACTTCAGATATCCATGCTATGGCAGAAAGTGGAGAGGAACTAAAGAGCCTCTTGATGAAAGTGAAAGAGGAGAATGAAAAAGCTGGCTTAAAACTTAACATTCAGAAAACTAAGATCATGGCATCTGGTCCCATCACTTTATGGCAAACAGATGGGGAAAAAGTGGAAACAGTGACAGATTTTATTTTCTTGGGCTCCAAAATCATTGCAGGTGGTGACTGCAGCCATGAAATTAAAAGATGCTTGCTCTGTGGAAGGAAAGCTATGACAAACCTAGACAGTATATTAAAAAGTAGAGACATCACTTTGCTGACAAAGGTCCATATAGTCAAAGCTGTGGTTTTTCCAGTAGTCATGTATGGATGGGAAAGTTGGACCATAAGGAAGGCTGAGTGCTAAAGAATTGATGCTTTCCAATTGTGATGCTGGAGAAGACTCTGGGACAGCAAAGAGATCAAACCAGTCAATTCTAAAGGAAATCAACCCTGAATATTCATTGGAAAGACTGATGCTGAAACTGAAACTCCAATACTTTGGCGTGATGTGAAGAGCAGACTCAGTGAAAAAGACCCTGATGCTGGGAAAGACTGAGGACAGGAGGAGAAGGGGATGACAGAGGACAAGATGGTTGGATGGCATCACCGACTCAATGCACACGAGTTTGAGCAAACTTTGGGAGATGGTGAAGGACAAGAAAGCCTGGTGTGCTGCAGTTCATGGGGTAGCAAAGAGCCAGATACAACTTGCTGTTGTTCAGCTGCTCAGTTGTGACTAACTCTTTGCGACCCCACAGACTGCAGCACATCAGGCTTCCCTGTCTTTCACCTTCTCCCAAAGCTTGCTCAAACTCATGTCCATTGAGTCAGTGATGCCATCCAACTATCTCATCCTCTGTCGTCCCCTTCTCCTCCTGCCTTCAATCTTGCCCAGCATCAGGGTCTTTTCCAATCAGTCAGTTCTTCCATCAGGTGGCCAAAGTATTGGTGCTTCAGCTTCAGCATCGGTCCTTCCAAAGAATGTGCAGGGTCTATTTCTTTTAGGATTGATCGGTTTGATCTCCTTGCTGTCCAAGGGACTCTCAAGAGTCTTCTCCAACACCACAGTTCAAAAAGATTGATTCTTTAGACACAACTTAGTGACTGAACAACAGTATCCAAGAGTATGCAAAATACATCAACATAGTTGATATAGAAGAGATGTGGCTTTTTAAAAACACCTATAGACATTGGAGAGCCTAGGGCTGGAGTTTTGCTCAAACAGGGCAAGTGGGGAAAATGAGATGTGGAATGTAGATTTCCTATGAAAAGTGTAGGGGAGAAGTGACTTTGCTGAAAAACCCTGGTAGCTGCGGGTAGCCATGGAAACGCAGAAAAGTCATCTGCATTATGAGGAAGTTCCTATAGGTTGGACTTTACCAGAAGGAAAGGAGATAGCAAGTGAAGGGGGAAGGGAGAGGAGGTGAGAGGGAAGTGCTGGGCTGAGAGGAGAGGGAGGGAGAGAAGTGGCTAGTGGGGGTTGGGGCTGCAACAAAGGGAAGGGAAGGGCTGGGATCCAGGTAGGCAGCCATCTCCAAGGGTTTTCTCTTATTCTTAAAAAATTTCTATAACTGAAAGTAGAAAAGACTGGTGTGGTCCTGGCAGGTGAGGTCGCATCCTGCCTCTTGGATTCAGACTCTGTCACTTAATCAGTGGTGACCATGGCATGGGTCTGCATGACAGGAGCTCCAGCGAGCCGCGCAAAGTCTCCCCAAGTCCCTCGCAGCCTGGTGCTGGGCTGGTGTCAGCTAAGTGCTGACTGAGTTCTGGAAGGCTCTCCTTCAGAAGTTGCCTGGAGGAAACAGGTCAGGCTCTCTTATTTGTTTTGAGCTTCAGCTCAAACAAATAAAAAATAAACCAAACAGGAAGTTAAGTGCTGTGTCAGAAGCACTCCCAACCCTCTAAGAGCAAAAACAGCAAGGGGGTACATGCCAGCTGCAAGGAAGTGTTGGGCTGCAGGCAGGCTGCTGTTCTGGCGTGGGAGGGAAGGAAAGGAGACCAGGGACACGCGATAGTGCTGTCAACAGGCCGGGTCTGAAGCTCTGTGGGCTCTACCAAAGATAAAAACAAAAACACTGAGGTTGAGCCCCAGATCTGCCACTTAATAGCTCTGTAGCTTTGGGCAAGTTGCTTAACTTTTTCGTGCTTCCGTTTCCTCATCTGTAAAAGAAAAATCATAGTAGTTCCTGTCTCACAGGCTTGCTGAGAGAATTGCAAAGAACAGAGTGCTTAAATAATAAGCACTTGATACCCAGGGATCCATGACTGGGTATGTGATTACTATAACCCACCTGAGGAGCCATGGTCAGGCCCTTGGCTATCAGGCAGGGTGTCACTGAGCCTTTAGAGGACCAGGCATCGCTGCCTTTCATTTTTCTACTGTGGTCTAAGGTCTTGATATTGGAGTATGTGGCACCTACAACCCAGCTGCCCAGAGTTTTGTTATATATGGAGTTAGATGACTATACCGTTGCATGCTAAGTCGCTTCAGGTGTGTCTGACTGTTTGTGACCCCATGGCTTATAGCCCATGAGGCTCCTCTGCCCATGGGATTCTGCAGGCAAGAATACTGGAGTGGGTTGCCATGCTCTCCTCCAGGGGATCTTCTTGACCCAGGGATCGAACCACGTCTCTTAAGTCTCCTCCACTGGCAGGCAGGTTCTTTACCACTAGTGCCGCCTGGGAAGCCTGATTATACCATTAAGTCCTATTGATTTTTACTCATTTTCTTAAGAAAAATTCAATTTGGTTAAGAAAATGTAAACTTAAAGACTTGGGGTTTCCCTGGTGAGACTTGGGTTTGATCCCTGGGTTGGGAAAATCCCCTGGAGAAGGGAAAGGCTATCCTCTCCAGTATTCTTGCCTGGACAATCCACATGGACAGAGGAGCCTAACAGGTTACTGTCCAGGGAGTTGCCAAGAGTCAGACACGACTGAACGACTAATTACACACATGCAAACTTAAAAGACTTGGAAAATTGTCTGTCGGTTCCCACAAGTAGAAGAGCTAAAATCATAAAATGGTCAGTTTGTTCAGAAAGATGAGCCCTAGAACAGGAGCTCTCTTACTCACCTCTCTTGTTGAACTTGGGCCAGGAGATGGTCAGACCTAGAGCCCCTTGAGGGCCAGGATCAGACTGGTTCATTTCCTTGGTCCCCAGTGCACCACCAGGCACGTGGTGAGAGCTCAGGAGACACTCGATCAATGGAAGGAAGGAGAAAATGTGAGAGCTCACCCCCACAAGCTGCATCTCTCTTCCCAAAGAGAACCCCTTCCTGCTACTCCATCAGCTGAATCCAGCACCTGTGGCCAAGTTAGTCACAGCTAAGGTGTCCTGTGAGAGAAGGGAATTTCCTGATATGTTAAGTACGTTAACATGAACTTTGATAATACCCAGTTGGCTCAGTCCAGGTTTTAAGCTTGAAAACCAGGCACTCCCAAATCTCTATCCTCTCTGAAGGCTAGGCTTGGCCATTTTTAAATCTCCAGCTCTCAGAATTCTTCTTTTTTTTTTTTTAACTTTTTGTTACTGTTATTGTTCTTTTGGCCACACTGTGTGGCGTGTGGGATCTTAGTTCCCCAACCAGAGATTGAACCTGTGCCCTCAGCAACTAAAGCAGAGTCCTAGCCACTAGACCATCAGGGAATTCCTCAACATTCTTTATTAGCGTTGTTATCATCAAAAACAAACATTCGTTGAGGACCAGCTATCGCGAGCAAGACTGGATTCCGAGGATTCAGATAAGGTGGGTCAGAGCTCAGTACCTGACCTAGGGCATTTAGAATCTTATATTTGTTAGCTTGTGCTGCATAGCAAACCATTCTAAATTGTGCTGGCTTGTAAAAACAAACATCTACTGCTTGTTCACAATGAGTTGGCTGGGATGGCTTTTGTGACCCGGACAGCATAACTGGGGCTGGACGATGTAGGATAGCCTCGCTCGCACATTTTGCAGGCTGGTTGGTCTAGGATCGCTCGTCTTTGGTAGGTCAGCTGAGGGATCCGTCTCCTTTTTCCTTGTGTTTTCTACCCCTTAACTGGCTAGCCGAAGCTCCTCACACAGTAATCTCAGGATTTTCTAATGTTTCATTGGCCAAAACAAGCCATATTTACATTTAAACTCAGACTCAAAAGAGTGAAGACACAGACTCTGCCTCTTGGAGGTAGAAGTGGCCAAGGCAAGTCACGTGGCAAAGGGGCAGCAGCTAGGCAAGGGAGAAACTATTGTGGTTGCTTTGAAAATTACCTACCATAGGTCTTATTGGGACAACAAGGGTGATTCATGAAAACATAAATAAGAATACGAAATAGCACAGGATATCTGCCAGGAAAACTGCAGAGGAACTGAGACCTGAGTTGAAAAGAGTGATGGAACTGAGATTGGATGGACGTCAGGGAATATTCCAGCTGCAGGGAGTAGCACGGATGTGCAAATGCACTTGACCTATTCCGGGGGCGGGGGGCAGTGAATGTCCAGCTGTGGCCACAACGGGGAGCTCACTTAAGAAAAAAGGAGGAACTAAGGACACCAGAGTAGTCAAGACAGAGTCTCAGCACTGGCCGGGGGCTTGACATACGGCATTCGGGCTCCATTCTCTAGGCGATAGGGAGCCATGCAGGGTTTTGGTCCAGAGCCAAATGACACTCTACTCTGGAAATGGTGTGCAGGTGGAAAGGAAGTTCTCTGATTTTGCCATCCTGCACAGATGCACAGTATGCCACGTGATCAAGCGCCAGAGGGACTTTTCAGCAGTGGGTGGAGTAGAGTTCTTTGTCAGGTTTTGCTTTGCTGTTGTTATTGTTTTTTACCCTATGCATACCTGAGTTACCCTACCATCAAAATGAAAACGCTACTATCCTTGCTCTCTAGGGTTATTTTAAGGGTCAAATATGAAAATGTATGTAAAGTGTTCGGCACAGCAGTTGGGTTTTGGTAACAATACAGAGCAGAAAGATTTGGAAAAGGAGTCATGATAAGCAGGAAAAACGCTTGTATGTATTTGGGGTTACTCCCCTCAGAAGATCCCAGAAACCCTTCATCTACACAGGGTGGACCCAGCCTGTCTGCCTCCCTGGATAATCTTTCAGCTTTCTTCTGGGTGGAGGGGCAGGCCAGGGGGTGGGGAGGGAAGGGGAGAACTAGGGAACTAGAAGTGACTGAGAATATGGATGGGGGGACACAAACAGTCTCACAGAGCACCAACATCAGGAAAGCCCACTCTGAGACCATGACAAAGTGAGACAGCACGGGCCACTTCATCCCTGTGACCAAGCACAGGGAAACCGAAGTCACTGTGCCACCCACAAACTTCCAAAACCTCGCTCTTGGCTAAAATGAGAGATGGCTGCATCTTTGCTAAGCACAGCTTTATCCCTGCTCTAGTCAGCCCTCCCCAGAGAGAAGGTATTTGTTGAGAATATCGTAGAATTGCCTCACTTTTTTGTGCAATCCGTTGCTTTCTCAGATCCTCCCCGATCACCATCAAAGCCTAAATTCTATAATAGGTTCTAACACCCTCTTACAGAGATGTTCCACGCTCCCCACGGTGTGCGTGCTCCCTCAGTGTGTGTCCCTGGGAGATTTTGGCTGAAGATCACTGAGATCCTGTTCATTGTTATGAACACTTTCAATCCTAACTGCTCTGTTTTTGGATAGACTGGGTGCATTAGTTACAGTTCTTTGGAGAAACAGAAGCAATAGGAGATACTTACATTGTATATAAAACACACAAATATATAGGTAGGTAGGTGGGTAGATAGATAGGTGTGTGTGTGTGTGTGTGTGTGTGCTCAGTCACTCAGTTGTGTCTGACTCTCTGCAATCCCAGGGACTATGGCCCAACAGGCCCCTCTGTCCACGAGATTTCCTAGACAAAAGTATTGGGGTGGGTTAGCCATTTCCTTCTCCAGGGGATCTTCCTAGACCAGGAATCAAAGCTGCATCTCATGCTTAGAAAGCAGATTCTTCACCACTGAGCCACCAGGGAAGCCCAGAACATATAAATACAGAAGCTTATTTTAGACAGATACACAGGAAGGTAGGTAAGTAGTTAGATAGCTAGAGGAAATTTATTATAAGGAATTAGCTCATGAAATTATGGAGGCTGACCAGTCACACAGTCTGCAGTCAGCAGAATATCTGGAGTCAGCAGGTTAGAGACCCAGGAGAGCTGATGGTGGAAGCTCCAGCCCCAAAGCCAGCAGGCTCCATACCCAAGAAGAGCTAGTATTTCAGTTTGCAAAGGCAGGAGACCAATGTCGCAGCTCAAGGGAATCAGGCGGGACGTGTTTTTCCTCTTCATCACGAGAGGGTCAGCCTTTAAATTCTATTCAGGCCTTTGATTGATTGGGTAATGCCCACCCATACTGGGTCTGCTTCACTCAGTCTGCTGAATTCAACATGAATCTCATCCAGAACAACCCCACGGACACACTCAGAGTGTTTGACCAAGTATCTGGGCATCTTGTGGCCCAGTCAAATAGACGCATAAAATCAACCATCACACTGGGGTTTAATGTTGGCTAAAGACCTAAAGAAAGGCCTGGGTGCAGCCAGTGTGCTGAAGGGGTGGACCAGTGAACAAGCAGAGGCTGAATCAGGAAGGACCCAGCATGAACACCGCAGCCCCAGGTTTCCCAGGTGACAACCTGCCTGCCAGTGTAGGAGACATAAGAGACGCGGGTTTGATCCCTGGGTCAGGATGATCCCCTGGAGTGGGGCATGGAAACCTACTCCAGTATTCCTCCCTGGAGAATCCCATGGACAGAGGAGCCTGGCGGGCTACAGTCCATAGGGTCACCAAGAGTCAGACACGACTGAAGCGACGTAGGACGGACGGACTGTGTTCCTATTTTTGAAAGTATGTCAAAGGGGAAGTTTTGTGCAGGCACAGTGGGAGGTGGAAAGCATGCTGGTTTAGAGACTGTCTGCTTAGCCAGATAGTCATGGGGCCCTGGAAGCAGAGGGTGTCTCTGAGGCCAGGACCCAGAGAAGCCTTCCTTAGGGGAATCTCGGTCCACACAATGGAAGGAGACTTAATGAAGGCACCTGGGAAATCTGGACAGAAAATGGGACATGAGCCAGGAGGGTCAGGGTTGTCCAGCAAGCAGGTAGGTGCTGCATTCAGGGCCTGCTTGCTGAACATGTGGCCTGTGCAGAAACACGTACAGGTGCCCTGGGCTTGATTCAACGCTCTGCTCCTCTGAGTTACAAACTGGCAGTTGAGGACCTGCTACTTTCTCTTTTTTTGATGCAGTTAAATTATCTCAGTAAATTAAAAGCAGAAATGTCAACCCCTCCTCCCGCTAAACGGTAGCACCTTGTGTGTGGCTCTCATCCTTGTCAGAGGT
Organism: Bos indicus; assembly: GCF_029378745.1. Lineage (NCBI taxonomy): Eukaryota > Metazoa > Chordata > Mammalia > Artiodactyla > Bovidae > Bos > Bos indicus. The sequence goes on from NC_091783.1 coordinate 21,938,446, forward strand.
GGGGGGAGCGGACGGGGAGGTGTGTTGAGGGTGAGGCGGAGCCAGGAAGTGGCCAGTGGACACAGACAGTGGAGGAGGCCTGGCTCCGGGAAGTTCTAGGGGAGAAATGTGTGGGTTGCTGGGACTTGCCAGGAATTCCATCACAATTTTCCACATCCCCTCCTTGTTTTATCTACTTTATGCCCAGAGCAAGGCTTCAGGACGCAGGAAACGGCTGCATTCAAGCCCCAGTGGAGAATTTTTAAGTACCTGGACTTAAACTAGTCACTGTACCATTTACTTGGTCAATTTTAATATAACATTTTTCCACTTGGCTTCATTACCACCTTGTGACAGTATTGTTTTCCACTAGTTGGACTGCACATGAATCATGGATTTGTTTTAGCACAGTTTTCATGTGAAACTGAATTCTGACAGCCAACTAACCAACCTGCAAATCTACTTTTGGAACACAACTTGTTTGTAAGCTGAGACTGTGTGTGTTTAAAATTAGTAGAATACTGTATTGCAAAATCGCAAAGACAGTTACAAAGCAAGAATGCCCTAAATATATCCTTGGGAGAATTACAGAGGTAAGCAGTCTCCAAAAAGGCCTCAGGAATTGGCAATGCTGACAAGGGGGAGAGTTTGGGGGTACAGAGTGACTCTGTGCAATTTTCAGAGTTTCTCTTTTATGTGAGGCCATGAAATTGTATTTGATTCTGTGCCATTTGGTGAAGTCACTGGAACCAGGTTTTAGTGTCTATTTTGATGGTCAGGAAAACCGAGGTCTTGGATAGAAATTGCCCTGGCTGGTCCACGGGCCAAGGGCGCACGGGAGCTGAAGGAACTGTGAGATCTCTGTCCCTTAAGCATTTCAGGAAGCCAAGGATGCCTCCTTGCTCGAGCAGCCCTCTTTTCCACTCTGATCTCTGATTTTTGCTTGCTTTTGATGGTGTGTCTGGGCTAAGATTTTGAGAGTAATCTGTACACACTCTTGGTATTATTGTTCTCCAGTCTGTGAGTAGCCCTGCATGTATAGGATTTGATTGTATCATAATTTTGGCCCTCCTGCAGTTTTGTTGTGGCTTCTCCTTTGTCCTGGGATGTGGGGTAGCTTTTTTCGGTGGGTGCCAGTGTCTTCCTGTCGATGGTTGTTCAACAGCTAGCTGTGATTTTCGTGCTCTGGCAGGAGAAGATGAGCGCACATCCTTCTACTCTGCCATCTTGCACCAATCTATCTACATACTTGTAAATCCTTCCTATATTTTTCCTCTTCCCGGCTTCTTGCTCGAGCTGGCGTTGCCCTGTCCTCATTTCCCTTGGGAAGGATGCAGTGGACAGGAGAGTAGAGTAACTTCTAAGACCCTATCTTCCAAAGGTCTGTGCTTTCAGGTCAGACCCAGATCATCTAGAATAAACACAAAGTGTGTATTCCCCAGGTAGACAGAGTCTCCTGGGGCTGGAGGAAGCTGATCTGTTTAGAAGCTGAACCTGCTAGGACACAAATAGGAAATGGCTTTACTTTACCTTTCTCTGTCTTTAAACATATTTAATTGAATTTCCATTCCTGGCTCCTTGACATCTCAGGCTGACTTTTTCTTGGAGGGTGGTAAATGTCTAGGGCCAATTTAAAACAATTGAAAATGCCAACCTCCCTTCCCCCGCATCTAATCCTAAATCTCTCTGCTCAAGGCTGGCATCCCAGCATCGCAGGGAGAAAGGGGAGCGGGGGGTCTCTTTACACGCCCCTGCACCTCTCCGTCGGCTTGAGCCAAGGCCACTTTTCTCTCTGGTCACTGGTAATTCTCTTTCACCGACTCTCCCGTTTGAATGTCCGTCCTTCTTTTTCATCAGGACATGAGGGGCCAGTTTACCTCTCTAGTCGGATCTGTGGAGATGCCCTTGAGGATGTGCCTGTGTGGCAGGGAAGGCTGGAGAGATGAGGAGATGCACACACAGGGCTCTGTGGGGGCCTGAAACCAGAGAGAGCTGCGCTGAGATGCTCAGCATCCCTGGAGATGAGGCTGTGCCCTAAATATACCCTTAGGAGAATTACAGAGGGAACCAGTATGTGCAAGTTTGCACCTTCCCTCCAGAGTGAAGGCTGGAAACTGGAGACCACAAGCCAGACTTGGTTGTAGAGGGAGACATCTTGGTTAGCACGGTGCCGTGAGCAACTTGAATGTCACTCCAGTCTGTCGTCAGCCCATGTTTGTCAGAGTCTGGCTCAGTGGGCCCCACTCAGGCCCACTCACAGCCTGGATCCTAGAGCCTGTGACCTTGCTTGGGAACCAGGAACACAGGCTGCTGCGGGCCAGATGCCATCCCCTGAGGCACCCTGGGAACAGATGATGCAAAGGAACCCAAGTCCTGAAGGCGCCACCTGGGGACAGAAGATGGGAGACGGTTCTCCCCCACCATACACACCCTGGTGCTGTGTAACCCGGGATTAGGACATTCAGCAAGGACAGCTTGTGTTCTCCACCAGCCAGGAAGATCTGGAGCCAGGAGCCAGCAAGTAATTAACCACTTCAATCAAGTAACTTTTCTTTGCCCACTTGAGTTGGTGAGAGAAAAAAATTAGAAGGCAAAATTAATAATTTATCAAGTTATCTTATTCCTCATGCCGAATGTCACCCATCCATTCAAATGTCTATCTTTTGTGGTCATCTTCACCATTATTCACAGTCTTTGCTTTTAATGAATGAACTCATTGATCCATCTGTTCTTTCATCCATTCGTTAAAACCAAGCACTTACTACCTGCCTGTGATGAGGACTTGGGATAAAAACAAGCAAACCACCAAAAAATAAAAATAAAAAATGAGAAAGCACCCCAGCCTTGGTTGAATCCACAGCCAGGGGGAGGAGAAAGTATGATCCTCAGAAACAGACTCATCTCATCCATAGGTAGACACATCCTAAATCATGACCATTCTGCTTCTTCATTTAGAAGTTACTTATTTATTAGCATCTCAATGTGATGGGAGCGAACTGGGCTTCCCTGGTGACTCAGACAGTAACGAATCCGCCTGCAGTGTAGGAGACCCAGGTTTGATCCCTCGTCAGGAAGATCCCCTGGAGAAGGGAATGGCAACCCACTCCAGTATTCTTGCCTGGAGAAGTCTGTAGACAGAGGAGCCTAATGGACTACAGTCCATGATGTCTCAAAGAGTTGGACACAACTGAGCGACTAACACTTTCAGTTTCAGTGTGATGGGGGTGAATCAGCCCAATGGTCACTATCTCTGACCCCCAGCTTCCCATCAGAAGGACGTTGGGTAGAAAGGATTAAATCAGACCTGGTTCCTTTCTGCCTGAGCAACAGAGAGAGCCACAGTTAATGGCTGGTTGCGTGTGTGTGTGTCTGTGAGAGTATGTGTGTTATGTATGGTAAGTGTGTAAGAGTATGTTATGGGTAATTGTGTCCATTATGCACAAAGTGTGTAAGAACATGCACGTGTCATGTGTATAGAGGTGTTTATGGATTGGGTTGGCCAAAAAGTTCATTCAGATTTTTCCATCAGCTGTTACAGAAAACCCAAACTTTTTGGGCCACCCTAATATTTTGTGCACATATGTGTATCAGGTGTGTGTGTGTGTGTGTGTGTGTGTGTAAGGTATTAATATGATGCCAAACCTGGGGACAAGGTGGGTCATGGAGCGATAAAGGCTTCTCAGCCCCACAGCACAGAAATGCAGCCCCGGGTTGGGTGGTTCAGGTTTGGGTTAGGGGAGGGAATGGTTAGAATTAGGGAAGCTTGGGTTGGGGAAGAATTGGAGCCTCCAGTAGAAGCATCTTCTTCTCTCCTCCAGTGGGGTCAGCTTCAAGTGCCTCTGAGAATGTGATTCCTTCTCTCTGTGCAGCTCATGTGTCCCTGATGGGCTGGGGCCCGGCTCACACACTCCTGGAGGCCTGACCTGGCCAAGCCTGAGTGCCCTGCATTCCATAGAGCACCGTTGGGAACTTGGGGTGGGAACCCTGACTGTGGGGCGCTGCCTGTTTCCAGAGGTGACAGGGTGCCCCTTTGGGTAGGCTGGCCCAGGTCAGAGGGCAGGCAGGCCCAGAAAGGTGGCCCCCCACCCCATGGGGCTGCTGGAACCTCCAACTTCATGTCTCCTTCACTGGGAAACCATCTGAGACTGCCTGACTCATACTAAATAACGCTCACAACACCTGCCATGATGCCATGGAGGGAAGCATGATCTCCAGAGTTCAGGGCTGTGAAATACAGGGCCAAGTTATGAGGAAATAGCCAGGGGATCAGGGTGGCCTGTGAAGCTAACAGACAACTGCTGACCTGGCTCAGGTCTCCACAGGTACAGTCCTGGGTCAGGGGAGAGGCCTGGCCTGACCTGGGGGTCAGGAGGAGGGTGGTCTGGGAGGGGCGGGGGCTCAGCCCCGCACAGAGGCTCCTGTGAGGTCACCATGATGGTCTGTGACAACGGGAGGCGGGAACAACCCCAACCCCTCCATGTAGGAGAAACAGTAAGATCCTATTTCCCGCTTGCTCCCTGAAGTTAGTCACCCTGCAGAAGTGAGAAAGAGGAGTACACACTCTCCAGACACCGTTTTCACTCCAAGAGACTCAGCAGGTGGGGCACCAGGCTCTGAGAGGTGCATCATGTACAGGCAAGGAGGAGTGGGCGGGCATCGAAGGGCAATCCCAGGCTCATAACCCGGCCACCTCAGCGGGTGAGGTCACACACGGGAAGGCCCACGGGAGCTATTAGTGGCATCCCCTGGATGTTTCCTTCCAAGTGAGCGCCTGGCCCAGGCCCCTGCTATGCTTCCGGCTCCCCAGTTCCGAGATGTCCTTGCAGGCCGCCAGGCCAGCAGACCCCCCCAGGGCTGAGCTGAGGACGGCTGGGATGCTGCATGTGACATGCTGGGCGCAGATCTGGCATGTGGGACGTCCTCAGGACATAGAACCCCTGGAGACCCTGCAGGTTTGGTGCTCAGGCTGAACCTCGGCCTCCTCTAAACTTCACCAACCAGCCGAGCAGAGTGAAATGGAGTTGTTTATTCTGGTGGCATAAAAATCACAACATAACTTACCCTGACATGGAGAAACAGGCAAAGAGTTTAAGGTTGCCAGGATTCCAAATTTCAGGGGTGATTTAAAACACATTTTAAAACAACTTTCATGCTATTTACTTCTTTCCTAGTATTTTCGCTATCTAAGATGTTCATCAGTTCCAACACAGGATTTCCAGGGATGCAACTTCCTTGAGTGAAATCAAAAGATTTCTCACCCAGGCTCTCACTTGAGTCTGTCACTCTCCTTGGATATGAGATTATATCTAGGTGGTATGATATTGTCAACTAAATGTGGTATGATATTGTCAACCAACCATTATCTCTGAATGAGGGTTTCAAACACTTTTCCAAGTCTTTCAGCAGGAAATCAGTGGCACACCTGAGTTAGGAAAAACTAATGAAAAAGGTCTTCCCTGGTAGCTTAGTTGGTAAAGAATCTGCCTGCAGTGCAGGAGACTCCAGTTCGATTCCTGGTTGGGAAGATCTGTTGGAGAGGGATAGGCTACACACTCCAGTATCCTTGGGCTTCCCTGTGGCTCAGCTGGTAAAGAATCCACCTGCAATGTGGGATATCTGGGTTTGATCCCTGGGCTGGGAAGATCCCCTGGAGAAGGGAAAGGCTACCCATAAGTATTCTGGCCTGGAGAATACCATGGACTGTGTAGTCCATGGGGTCATGAAGAGTCAGACATGACTAAGTCAGACATGACTTCCACTTTCACTTTCATGAAGGATTCAATAACAGAAGAGTTTAGAGAGGAGTGGTTGAGTGTCAGGAAACCAGAAGGGAGAGTACAGTTCCAGGGGCTGTTTCTGAAGGAGAAAGCCTCACAGAGCAGGCTTCCTTGAGGGGACTTGATGTTGGGGCCAGTGTGAGGAAAGCAGGAGAGACTCCATCTTGAAGCCTGTCATCCATCTTAAAACAGGATGTGAACTGGGTCTGAACCCTGCCCAAGAGTGAGGAAACCGTTGCTAGGGAAAACCAGGTCTCCTGGAAACTTCCCTCCTTGCAGATGACAAACGGAGATTGCAGTTGAGGTCAGGCTGCCCCTGTTAGATTAACCGTGGAGACATCCCCGCCTTGATGTATAATCATTGTTCCCCCCCTTTAACTTTGTTTGTTCTCCAAGCACCTACTTGTTGTAAAACTCAATCATATACAGCAAAGAGGTTGCTAACATGTAACCAGTCATGTAGTGGGGGTATAAAACTGGGCCTCTCAGAAACAGCAGGGTCCTTGTTGGGAACTGATTCCCTTTGGACCCGCTGGCGTAATAAACTGTACTCCACTGTCCTGAGTGTCCTTCTAGAAGTGTTTTGTGACTCCGGATTCCACAACACTGGGTCCTCTAGTTGAGAGCTATGACCTTGTCCTGAAGGAGCTAAGGGAATAAATACTCTTCCCACCCATCTCCTGCTCAGGCTCCCCGCTGGCTACACTCACCTGGGCATCAGCGGGCTAGAGAGAGAACCCTTGTTCTGGGTCAGGCACATGGGCAGACAGCAGGAGGAAGAAGAGCAGAAGACAGACTTGGAAGATCATCAGTCCGAGGAGGGTGTGTTTTCCAATTTTAGACGCACCTATTTGGGACTAACATATAAAGGGGGTAACATCTGAAGAGGAACTAAAAAAACAACCTGAGTGGCTGCTGAGTTGGAGTTGCAAAAATCGCTGTGTTGAACTTTTAAGGCTAAAGTGTTATTTTATCTCAAACTAGATTTTGATCTTGTTGCTGTTCAGTCTCTAAGTGGTGTCTGACTCTGCAGCATGCCAGGCTTCCCTGTCCTTCACTGTCTCCTGGAGTTTACCCAAACTCGTGTCCATTGAGTTGGTTAAAAATATAATCACAAAAAATTCACATCAACACAATGTCAGTTAACCAGCTGTATGACCTGGTACCCCCTGAAGCTGGGGGTGGGTGTATGAACTCATTAGCTCTGACACTCAGGATCCGGGGTCCAGGGCACCTGCTGTGTGTTACCCAGTCGTAGGCTGACAGTTGGTCTCCAGGGATTAGGTAAGAAGGGAGTAATACAGACACACAGTTGTGCTTGACCCCTCTGGGACAAGAAGTGAAAATGCAGTGTCTACACAGCACAGGGCTGGGCTCTGTGGGTAAGGAAGTTTCTGAGAGTCACTGTCCTTTCTGACTCCTGATTGCCAAGACCTGGTGGGACCTAACGTCCAGTCAGCCCAAGTTACGGCAACAATAAAAGAATAAGGAAGGCGACAAAGAAAGGCAAGAAAAGGGAAGAGAAAATAAACAGTCAGGAGCCCCGGGCCAAGGCAGAACCACGAGCAGAAACAAAGAGACACTTGAGACTGTACACCCAGAGAAATGAGGATCAGAAGAATGGGGAACTGGAAAACAGCGAGACTAGACGGTATTTAGAGACTTCCTGGGTTTTGGTGGTAAACGTGTTTATTTTAACAATTGCTAATAGCTTGGGTTTGGGCCATCAGAATCAATGTTCTCTGCCCTTGGAAATGCTGACAAACTCTCCAATGATGGGAATGACTATCAACTTTACTATTTATTTTTGAAATGAAGGCATATTTTATTAATGAGTTTTGATTAATGAGTTCTAAAGATTTTTAAAAATAGAACGTGATGAAGCAAATAAAAAGGTGGTTTTAGAAATTTACATTCTAGTAATTAATTTAGCTTGGGGGCAGGAGTGGATAGTATTCATGTGAGGCTATGTCTGAATTAGACTCCAGTGGATTTCCAGGTCAAGGGCATGGTGTGAGGCCTGGGGCATGGAACAGCACGGCGTTGGGCCCAGGGAGTGAGAGCCGAGGCCAAGCACAGAGGGGGCAGGACATAGCCAGGGCTTGTAAAATATGAGCATGAAACTTGCTCTCTCCACCTCATGGTAGAGTGTAATGAAAAGAAGCAGACAGGCTTCAGATATTAAGAGAGACTAACTTCTGTCATCTATGCTTTTAGAGTAAAAAATCAAGCCTGCAATTTTGCCAATAGGAAAACAGGGCAGTGTTTAGGAGATATGCAGAACTGACACAGAACGCGTGCAATCATTTATGAGAGCAAGTTATACATGAGAAGATGTTTTCCCTCGTATTTGTCTCCTAGTAGAATCAATGCTGGATGAGCAGACACTGAAGTAAATTCATATGCCATTTGCTAGGATGACTAGCCCTAAATCAACCTTCCAGCAGGTGCTTGAGGCAATATAAGATAAGTAGTTTATAATCTAGTTAGAGAGAAACATATAGACAAATCAATGAGAAGATAACACATGCAGAATTTCACAAAGGGCTCAGCTGTGTAGTTCTGGCTGTCAGGGTGGCAGGAATTCAGGCAGCCTCGGGTGGTGTTGACAGATTCTCAGGGAAATCAAGACAGATGCCAGCTGGGCCTGGAAGGATGGAAAGAATCTGCACGGTGCGACAGAGAGAATGTAGTGCTTGAGGGGTGGGGGCAGCGAGGCCACAGAGGAAGGTGTGCGAACCAGCTGCACGCAGGGCACAGGCCTGGCTGCAGGTCCTGTGTGAGGGGCTGGGGGTCAGTGTCGGGAAGAGTTAGTACTAATTCTCAGAAGCTGTTGGTTTCTGCAATGTCTGGGTCAAAAGAGAAAGAAGCTCTTGCTGACTTCAGCCCCATAAAGTATTACTAGAGCATCATTCAGATGCCAGCTTCAATCTTCCTGGGAGCTGGCAGGGATGATAAACAATAAGGATACTGTCTGCCGCCGGTGAAGATGCTGACGCCAACATTAGCAACCGAGATGGCCTGTTGTTGACATTTTCTGTATTGTTATTTTTTTGTTTTTAAATCACCACCAAAAAGCCTCAAAATAGCCACAGATGATTTCACTGGTGAATTCAATGAAACATTTAAGGAATAAATAATACACAAAGTCTTCCAGAAAACTGAAGAGGAGGGAATAACTTTAAACCCAATCTATGAGGCCAGTGTTACCCTAACACCAAAACCAGGCAAAGACATGACCAGAAAAGAAAGTAGAGACGAATTATGAACACAGATGCAAAACTTCTTAACAAAATTTTAGCAAATCAAATCCAACAATACACTAAGAGGATAATACATTCCCACCAAGTGGGATTTAATCCAGGAATTCAAGATTGGTTTAACATTCAAAAAGTACTCAATTTAACTCCTCGTATTAACAGACTAGAAGAAAAACTATATGATGACCTTGCGTTGTGTTGTGTGTGCTCAGTCATATCTGACTCTTTGCGATCCCATGGACTGCAGCCTGCCAGGCTCCTTGGTCCACAGAATTCTTCAGGCAAGAATACTGGAGTGGGTTGCCATTTCCTCCTCCAGGGTATGATGACCATGATAGATACATAACAAGCATTTAATAAAATCCCACTCCCGTTCCTGATTAAAAACTCTCAGTGAACCAGGAATAGGAGGCAACTTCCTCAACTGATAAATAACATTAGACTCAATGAAAACCCCACAGCAAACTTCAGACTTCATGATCAAAGACGGTTTCCCTCTGTGATCAGGAATGAGACGAGGATGTCTGTTCGCATCCCTTCTGTTCAATATTGCACTGGAGATTCTGATCTGTGCAATAAGCAAAAAAAAAAAAATTGAAAACTTGCGTGGCTCAGGCCTGACACTGGGCGGGGCCCCAGGTCCTCCGGGAATGCCTCTAATGTCCTCCAGCACATGACTGGATAAGATGTTGACTCAAGCCAGCTTGACCACTATGTAGCTTAAAACATCTCCTCCCGGCCCTCCCTGCCTTTGGATATTATTTCATTTTTCATTCTCTTGGAACTTCAGTTTCCTAAGGGATGGAATGGGTATAATAGCACTCCCCTATAGATCTATCACGAAGGCTACATGGACTAAGTATATAAAAGTAAACTGCAAAGGGCCATTCCAGAGTCTGGTTTTGCTACATTCATGCTGAGTGCTGGGGAACCATGTGATCTGCTAAGAATGCAGGTAGGTACATGTGGGGGGTTGGGATTTGAGGAGCAAAGTGTATAGAAGGAAGGGCTGGGGCTAGAGGTGTGGGCCCTCGCCTCCTAAGCGCTGGGGCACCCAGCTGGGCTGGGCCTCTTCTTCTCCTGGGGGGGTGGGGGTGGGGCCTGAAGGCCAGTGGGAAGAGAGGAGGGGGCTCCAGAGCCCTGGATCAGATCAGAACCCCTCCTTACTGCTTGGCTCCCTTCGCTGACCTTTAGAAGCTCCCTCCACCCCTAAAGAGTGAAGTTGAAAGTAGTCACTCAGTCGTGTCCACTCTTTGAGACCCCAAGGACTGTAGCCCACCAGGCTCCTCTGTCCATGGAATTCCTTGGGCAATACTGGAGTGGATTGCCATTTCCTTCTCCAAGAGATCTTCCTGACTCAGGGATCAAACCTGGGCCTCCTGCATTGCAGGCGGATTCTTTACCATCTGAACCACAAGGGAAACCAACCTCTAGAGGCTCCTCCTAATTCAGAGGAAAGTAATCTGATGAAAATAACCTACAGTGAGACACCAGGGGCGATGACTCAACACTTGACCTCTTCTGGGAGTTTCTGCCTTTTAAAAGAGCCCAGGACAAAGGCGGCGCCTAATGTGACTCACCAGGAGCCTGGGGAGGGCTAGGGCTGGGCTCCTGCCCAGGAGGTATTTTAGGTCACAGTCTCTTAGTCTTCTGCACCAGAGTTTCCTCCTCTCAGACTGAGTTGACTAGCTGCCTGCCCTGCAGCAGGGGTGGGGGGAGACCTCAGGAGAGGATGAGGCCACCTTGCCAGAGGAAGCACCAGGAGTGGGGGAAGGGTGAGGATGCAGAAAGGATGGACAGGTGTGGCTAGTTCACAGTTGTTACTGGTAGGGTGAGGCGGACTAGGCAATACAAAAGCCGGCTGGTCTGAAACCATTTGCCACAGTCAGTTCAGTCGCTCAGTCATGTCCGACTCTTTGCAACCCAATGGACTGCAGCACGCCCCAGACTGGGACTCAAACCCAGCCTAAAACCAGTTTGAGACTCGAACCCACGTGACTAGGACTCAGACCCAGCCAAAACCTGCTTGGGACTTGAACCCACGTGGCTGGGACTCAAACCCAGCCAAAATCCACCATACCTGGTTTCAGAGCTTAATGAAGATCAGGTTCTTAATGTCTCATCGCAGAAAGAATTCAGCGAGAGACAAAGTGACAGGTAAAAAGTGGATTTATTCAAATACAGAGAGAAGCACACTCCACAGACAGAGTGTGTGCCATCGCAGAGGGTGACTGTGGCTGTGAAATGCGGCAAGGTTAGTTTTTATCAGCTCAGTTCAGTTGCTCAGTCACATCCGACTCTTTGTGACCCCATGAACTGCAGCACCCCAGGCCTCCCTGTCCATCACCAACTCCCAGAGTTCACTCAAACTCATGTCCATCAAGTCAGTGATGCCATCCAGCCATCTATCCTCTATCATCCCCTTCTCCTCCTGCCCCTAATCTCTCCCATCATCAGAGTCTTTTCCAATGCGTCAACTCTTCGCATGAGGTGGCCAAAGTATTGGAGTTTCAGCTTTAGCATCATTCCTTTCAAAGAAATCCCAGGACTGATCTCCTTCAGAATGGACTGGTTGGATCTCCTTGCAGTCCAAGGGACTCTCAAGAGTCTTCTCCAACACCACAGTTCAAAAGCATCAATTCTTGGGCACTCAGCTTTCTTCACAGTCCAACTCTCACATCCATACATGACCACAGGAAAAACCATAGCCTTGACTAGATGGACCTTTGTTGGCAAAGTAATGTCTCTGCTTTTGAATATGCTGTCTAGGTTGGTCATAATTTTCCTTCCAAGGAGTAAGCGTCTTTTAATTTCATGGCTGCAGTCACCATCTGCAGTGATTTTGGAGCCCAGAAAAATAAAGTCTGACACTGTTTCCACTGTTTCCCCATCTATTTCCCATGAAGTGATGGGACCGGATGCCATGATCTTCGTTTTCTGAATGTTGAGCTTTAAGCCAACTTTTTCAATCTCCTCTCTCACTTCCATCAAGAGGCTTTTTAGTTCCTCTTCACTTTCTGCCATAAGCGTGGTGTCATCTGCATATCTGAGGTTATTGACATTTCTCCTGGCAATCTTGATTCCAGCTTGTGCTTCTTCCAGTCCAGCGTTTCTCATGATGTACTCTGCATGGAAGTTAAATAGGCAGGGTGACAATATACAGCCTTGATGTACTCCTTTTCCTATTTGGAACCAGTCTGTTGGTTCATGTCCAGTTCTAACTGTTGCTTCCTGACCTGCATACAGGTTTCTCAAGAGGCAGGTCAGGTGGTCTGGTATTTCCATCTCTTTCAGAATTGTCCACAGTTTATTGTGATCCACAGTCAAAGGCTTTGGCATAGTCAATAAAGCAGAAATAGATGTTTTTCTGGAACTCTCTTGCTTTTTCCATGAGCCAGCAGATGTTGGCAATTTGATCTCTGGTTCCTCTGCCTTTTGTAAAACCAGCTTGAACATCAGGAAGTTCACAGTTCACATATTGCTGAAGCCTGGCTTGGAGAATTTTGAGCATTACTTTACCAGCATGTGAGATGAGTGCAATTGTGTGGTAGTTTGAGCATTCTTTGGCATTGCCTTTTTTTGGGATTGGAATGAAAACTGACCTTTTCCATTCCTGTGGCCACTGCTGAGTTTTCCAAATTTGCTGGCATATTGAGTGAGTCAACAAAAGAGTCCGAAATGCAGTACTTGGATGCAATCTTGAAAACGACAGAATGATCTCTGTTCGTTTCCAAGGCAAACCGTTCAATATCACAGTAATCCAAGCCTATGCCCCAACCAGTAACACTGAAGAAGCTGAAGTTGAACGGTTCTATGAAGACCTACAAGAACTTTTAGAAGTAACACCCAAAAAATATGTCCTTTTCATTATAGGGGACTGAAATGCAAAAGTACGAAGTCAGGAAGCACCTGGGGTAACAGACAAATATGGCCTTGGAATATGGAATGAAGCAAGGCAAAGGTAATAGAGTTTTGCCAAGAGAACACACTGGTCATAGCAAACACCCTCTTCCAACAACACAAGAGAAGACTAGGGTTAGGGTTAGGGTTAGGGCATGGACATCACCAGATGGTGAACACCGAAATCAGATTGATTATATTCTTTGCAGCCAAAGATGGAGAAGCTCTATACAGTCAGCAAAAACAAGACAGGGAGCTGACTGTGGCTCAGATCATGAACTCCTTATTGCCAAATTCAGACTTAAATAGAAGAAAGTAGGGAAAACCACTAGACCATTCAGGTATTAGTTTTTATAGGCTGGGTAATTTCACATGCTAATGAGTGGGAGGACTATTCCAACTATTTTGGGTAAAAGGCAGAGATTTCCAAGATCTGGGCCACCACCCACTGCTTGGACTCTAGAGTGCCTTGGAACTGTTATGGCACCTCTGGGTGTGTCATTTCACTTGCTGATTCAGGATCAAGGTCAAGTCTTGTCCTATTTGATTCTAATCAGCTTATGTTGTGTCCTTGAGCTGTGTCACTCTTTCAAAAGTTGTGCCCTGCCCCTTTCTCTCCTGTTACAGGTCTGCCCAGCCACAGGAGAGTGGCCAGGAGGGCTGGGCAGGAGGCTAAGGAGGGAGACACTGGAATGTGTGCATTTGTCAGTTTGCAGCTGTGCATCTGGGCCCAGTGGGAAGAAAGCACATCTCTACCACTCTCAGAATGAGTACCTGATCAAGTCTTTGTGTGAAGGAGTTGGTTTGTTAAGTCCTGTCTGACTCTTTGTGACCCCATGGACTGCAGCACATCAGGCGTCCCTGTCCTTCACCATCTCCTGGAGCTTGCTCAAACTCATGTCCATTGAGTCGGTGATGCCATCCAACCATCTCATCCTCTGTCGTCCCCTTCTCCCACTGCCCTCATCTTTCCTAGCATCAGAGTCTTTTCCAATGAGTCAGCTCTTTGCATCAGGTGGCCAAAGTATTGGAGCTTCAGCTTCAGCATCAGTCCTTCCAATGAATATTCAGGATTGATTTCCTTTAGGGTTGATTGGTTTGATCTTGCAGTCCAAGGAACTCTCAAGAGTCTTCTCCAACACCACAGTTCAAAAGCACCAATTCTTCTGCGCTCAGCCTTCTTTATGGTCCAACTCTCACATGACTTTATGGCCCAACTATACATGACTACTAGAAGGAGACGAACTTTTAACTGAGGAATTGTGAACTATTGAGCTCCAGGTCTGGGAACAAACACTTGCCCTGTTAGACAGCTTCTTCTGACAGTGGGGAGCTGTAGGGCCTTGATTCCGCCACCATTTGATTCAGTCAGTCTTCCTACATACCTTGCATGGTTTTGAGAAGCTGTGTCACTTCTGAACATGTGGCAGTTGTGGAGTGGATCTAAGGAGCAGATCCTGGAGCTTTAACTTTAGAAAACAATGAGGAATAAAAGAGTGTCTTAATCCTCTTTAGTTGTGATTAAAAAAAAAAATCCAGGAAGGGTGACAACTGATCATCGCTCCAGCTCTAGTTACCATCAGTAACAATATCCTAGCAATACCACTCAGGTTTAGGGCACCCTTCCCTCTGCTGCTGCTGCTGCTGCTAAGTTGCTTCAGTCGTATCTGACTCTGTGCGACCCCATAGACGGCAGCCCACTAGGCTTCCCCGTCCCTGGGATTCTCCAGGCAAGAACACTGGAGTGGGTTGCCATTTCCTTCTCCAATGCATGAAAGTGAAAAGTGAAAGTGAAGTCGCTCAGCCATGTCCAACTCTAGCAACCCCATGGACTGCAGGCCACCAGGCTCCTCCATCCATGGGATTTTCCAGGCAAAAGTACTGGAGTAGGGTGCCATTGCCTTCTCCGCCCTTCCCTCTACAGAAGCTGAAAATGCCAGGTCCTCATTTTCCAAGTCTCTTTTGCAGCTTGGGTCTGAGCACAGCCAAAGGCTCCATCAAGCCAAAGACTGAGCCCAAACTTTGATGCAGTGGAGCATCGAAGCAGAAGGTGGGCAGCCACCTTCCCTGTCTGGCTGGGCACAGAGGAGGTGGGTTTGTGTGGCCAAGCAGTGAGGTGACTCGCCTGCAATGGCTCAAGCATTGTCTCTTCCTTGGCTCCTTTTGGACTCGGACCATTTGTTCTGGTAGCTCAGCCTTGCTGCCTAGAACACTCTGGACCCAAGAACTCTTCTTGCAAATTTCTTTCACCCGCCCTTCCTAAACCCTTCAGCAGTCAGCATCCTTGCTCCAGGGCAGCCTCTGCACTTGAAGCCAGACACTGATGGCCCACATGTATACATCTGTTGCTTAGTGTCCACCACGCCAGAAACTACATGATGAACAAAGCACTTCTTAAGAGAATCAGAAAATGAGCCAAGAGAGTTAAAGATGAAAGTGATCTTAGAGATTAGCTCTGCTTCAGAAATGAGGACTTCATGGTCCAGAATGATTTCACACTTTGCTTGAGGTTTCCCTTTATCATGATTTCTGCCACACTCCACTGCCTCTCCTCTTACTAGGGGCATTTATTTGGCAAACACAGTAACTTATTGTAAAATTCAAGGAAAAGTTCCTTGATCATTTGGAGTAATTGGAACTCTAATTCGCTGCTAGTGGGAAGGTAAATTGGTACAATCACTTACCAAAACTATTGGCGGGATTTATTAAGCCATAGCCTATGACCCAGCAATTCCATTCTTGGCATTACCGACAGAAATGTGTATGAGTGCATCAAAAGATGTGCACAGTGTTCATAGCAGGGTAATCCAACAGAACCCCCAAAGCCTGGAAACCACCTAAGTTTCCAGGAGAGGGACGGATACATTGTGGTGTATTCTCACAATGGAAAACTATACAGCAATGAAAACGAAGCAGAGCTGCATGACTGAATCTTCGAGTAGTGGGGAGGAAAAGGGGTTGGCAATGGGCATAAAACAGAGGGCTTTTAAGGCACTGATGATGTTCTACTTCTTGAACCAGATTGCCAAAATTCATCTTGCTGTACACTTATGATCTGAGTAATTTTGGTATGTGAGTTATGCTTTAATAAAAATGTTTTTTTTTTTACTTTAATCTCTGAAAACTTAGATAAACAGGATTGGCTAACTCATTTTAGAGATGAAGTCATAAAAAGTTACAAGACTTAAAAAAGGAAAGTCCTTGATTCACCAAACGAAATCTTCAAAGTCCATACACCAAAGCACATGCCCTGGTCCATGAATGCTCACCCCAAGGCCTCCCGCACGGGCATCTGTGATGATTTTAGACATACCTCTAACACCTTTGGGGATCTGTCACTTTAGTCCACAGCATATTAAAAAGAGACAATCTGCTAAGCATATGGATGTGCTAGGAGAGAAATCTAAAGCCAACTCTTTAATGGCAGAAGTGAAAAACAGAAGGCGAGCACTCCAAGTGAGTATTGGTACAGGGCCATTCTGTACAGGGAAAACGCCTTACACACCAGCTCCAACTCAAGACAAGTTCCTTGTCTTAGAGCGGCATTCAAACATTCAGATGCTCCATTCACACTGACGATTCCCAATCCTTACAAAAGTTCAGGTCCTTAGCGCAAGTAGGTGGGGAATCAAATGGACCATTTCAGAAATGGCTCCACAATGGGGTCAGAGTTGCAAAGGTAAATGTGGGCTAAGGTGAGAGGTCAGGAGCCATTTGCACTCAGATTCAGGGATGGACTCAGAGCAGCCACTTCAGGAACTGGGGTGAGGTTGCGGGGGGGTGGTGTCCAGGAACCCTGAGACGAGCAGATGGGAGGCCAGGGCAGCTGGACTTGGTCAGCACCCATTCAAGTGTGCCTCAGTAAGAGTTAAAAAGAAAAGATAATGAGACTGATCATAGGGCCTTGTAAGTAGTTCGAGACTTTATAGAATGAATAGTTTTCTAAAAAACTGTGAATGACATCACATGTTCCATTTCTGCTCTTCCAAATAATGGCAACCCATTATTGGGTTGATGAGGAAACCCCATCAGCTAGCCAGGCTTCCTTGGGCAAGGCGGGGGTGGGGGCTTCTGTGCCCCCACAGCTCTTGGGGCCTCCCAGTGTCCCACTAAGGAGAAAGGTGGCTGCTGCTGGCCCTTTGCCCGGAATGGGTCTCCCTTCCTCGGCTGGCCATGGATCTTCTGGCCCTGCCCCCGTCTCCAAGCCGGGCACACTCTGGGAGCTGGGCTGGCCGGTTCACCGGCCTTGGAGCAGGAAAAGCAAGGTCTTGTGAGGACATAGAATGAACAACACCTGGGAGGAGACCTCAGCTCCTTAGAGTCTTCTGAGGATTTCTTTGCAAACTTAGAAAATGAACAGCTCTGGGCCTCTGTATCATCACTGTTTTGTTCCGCAACCAACTGTCCCCAAAACTTTTGGACTGACTGTCTCCACTGCTACCTCAAAGTATAAGTACAGCTGATGCTGGTGGAAACAAAATGTCATGGGTGAGTGAAAACACAAAACCAACAACATCGCAGCAGAATTCGGAACCATGACACATGGGGAAAACTGAAGCTGGCTGACATTAAGAAGGCAGGTGTTGCCACAGCCCAGGGATTAGCAAATTTGAGGTTTGCAGAGAGCAAAATAGGGAGGCAACCTCAGAGACACAGAATTATAGTAATCACAATTGTTTTCTCTATATATAATATGCACAAAGAGTAAACGTTAAGATGCTAAGTAATTCATTTTAAGTAATGGGTGGGGCCTCTGGTAAGAGACGAGGGCAGGACCAGTGCTCAGAGAAGGGGTATGGGGCTGATCAGGATAAGAAAATACTATCCCCGGAGCATGACACTAGCCCTCAAAATTAAAGGGAAGAACCCCACTATTTGGGGAGACATATGTCAGCATTTGGGGGCATATTTGTAATGTTAAATTCATGTTTATATAACATGAATGGGTTTAAGGATTAATTCCAGAAACCATGTTGTTGCTGTTATTTAGTCTCCGAGTCATGTCCAACTCTTTGTGACCCCATGGACTGTAGCCCACTAGTCTCCTCTGTCCATGGGATTTCCCAGGCAAGAGTACTGGAGTAGGTTGCCAATTCTTTCTCCACCAGTAAACACAGCAGCCCTTAAAACTATTTTCTCTCATTCAGACTTTGCAAAGCAATATTACCTATTGAGGTCAAAATTCAGAGAGGAGACTGCATGAGCCTGGGTCTGCCAGGTGTGACTGTGTGACAGGTGCAATGCCTGACTAGAGGGGTTGCCATCATATCATAGCTGACATAAAAGGTGCATCCGGAGTTGGGCTGTGTGCAGCCTGCCCACGGGCACATGGTAACTAGGGCAGGCCTGCAGCACGCTGGTATAGTAAGGCCCTCAGCAGATCATCACTGCAGGGTGTGCAAAGCTCCGAAAACAGTGATGGAGAAGAAACTGTTTCTGCCCAAGTGAGCCTAAAATCCACACTACACAATGTGTCCTGTGATGGAAGAAACAGGCAGCTGGGAGCATGTCCTTCAGGGACATCTTACTTGGTTTAAAGGTGGGAACAGAGAGATCAGAGGTGAGTTCTGGGAGGTGACATCCAAAGAACAAATCCAGATAAGACTGTGACCCTCTCCGAGGGGCTCCATCGACTTCTGGTAGCCCTGGGCTATTTTGGCCTGCATACCTCTATAGTCTGGGACAGGCACTGCACTCTCTGCTCCTCTCCTGGTGGCTGGGAGTTGGGGATTTTGAGGGTCTTGACTGCAGCTTCGAGATTTGTGTCAAGGAGTCCCATACCAACTGGAGCAGCCACTGATCATACAGAAACACCCATTGTACTTTACACAAGTTATCAAGAGAAGACAGACACCGTGTCCTCCATCCTATAGCATGATCCCAACACACACCATTCTTCCTGAGACTGATGAGACGATTGAGTAGATAACATTATATCTCAGGTGAGATGGAGTAGCTTAAAAGCTCATCAAGTTGAGCCTTGGACAACATGGGGGCTGGGGGGAGGGGCGGCCCACCCACGAGCCATTGAAAATCTGCATATAACTTTACAGGAAGCCCTCCAGATGCATGGTTCCACATCTGTAGATTCAGTCAGCCCAGACTGTATTGTTTTCTTGTTCAGTTACTAAGACATGTTCGACTCTTTGTGACCCCATGAATGGCAGCATACCAGGCCTCCCCATCCATCACCAACTCCTGGAGTTTACTCAAACTCATGTCCATCAAGTCAGAGATGCTATCCAACCATCTCATCCTCTGTCGTCCCCTTTTCCTCCTGCCCTCAGTCTTTCCCAGCATCAGGGTCTTTTCTAATGAGTTGGCTCTTCACATCAGGTGGCCAAAGTATTGGAGTTTCAGCTTCAGCATCAGTCGTTCCAATGAATATTCAGGGTTGATTTCCTTTAGGATTGATTGGTTTGGTCTCCTTGCTGTTCAAGGGACTCTCAAGGGTCTTCTCCAGCACTGCAGTTCGAGAGCATCAATTCTTCAGTGCTCGGCCTTAGTACTGTAGTATGTATTTATCCAAAAAAACCCCAAAAATCCTTGTGTAAGTGGCTCCACACAGTTCAAACCCACGTTGTTCAAGGTCAATTGTATTTATTCTTTTTATTTAACATTTACTAATTTGGCTGTGCTAGGTCTTAGTTGTGGCACACAGAATCTAGTTCCCTGCCCAGGGATTCAGCCCAGGCCCCCTGCTTTGGGAGTGTGGAGTCTTAGCCACTGGACCACTAAGGAAGTGCCAACTGTATTTATTCTTAATTATGTCTTAACTGGGATCGAGACTCTGGCTAAAAATACTTAATTGGCGGTCACAGTGAGGGCACCAGCAGCTTTCACCAAAGGAAAGGTGGCATCGGTGAGGGACACGGGAGCCACGGGTAGCAGCAAGAAGGCTGCAGAGGAAGTCCATAGAGAGGCCTCGTGCTACAGCAGATGTGCCTGCAAGTTCTCAAGAAAAACTGGGGAGGGGACTTAGGGAAGGCTGAGGCCCTGCCTCCACATGAAAGCTAGCAGAATACGGGTCATCACTGTTCACATATCTCCTCTCCAGCATGTGTGAGCCACATCCAGGGTCTTCCTAGGCAGCTCAGTAAAGAACCCGCCTGCCAAAGCAAGGAGACACAGGTTCAGTTTCTGGGTCAGGAAGATCTCCTGGAGGAGGAAATGGCAACCCACTCCAGTATTCTTGCCTGGAGAATCCCACAGACAGAGGAGCCCGGCCAATGACTGAGCACACACAGAAGCCACACCCATGGCAGGGCATGGAGCCCTTGCAGGTGCCCACGGTGTGCAGTGATGGCTCTGCAAGGTGGACGTGGGCCAGGTTTCTTCCCAACCTGAAGCTTTTTGCTCCCTTGAGTGTTTGTGCGCCTGCATTTCTCTCCTTCTCCTTGTTCCTCATCATCTCCTGCTGCTCAGCCACTCGATCCTCGATAGCTCCAGTCACTGCCACAGACAGCTTCTGTCCAGCTGAGAAGACAATCTAATGTCTGTCCCCAGCTAGACTGGGGGCTCCCTGAGAGCAGGGAGTACTCGTTTTGCTTGTCCTTGGCTCCATCCTCAGGGCTGGACACATTACAACCGCTTCGTAGATACTGGATGATCAACAGTGATGGGAACACAGAACAGAGCTTTTAACCAAGCCAGAGAGATGGGGAGGGCTAAAATAATAGAACATCAGCCAAGACAGGAAGGGTGAGCGGAAAGAAATGAGGGTGGGGTGGAGAGAAAAGCAACTTCCAGGGAGAAGTAGTAGCAACGTGGGTGAAGGCCCTGAGGGAGGAGGGAATACAGCTGATTGGTGGAACCAAGAAAAACGTGAAAACTGGACTGGAGGATAGGGAACTGGTGAGAGGCAAGGTTAGAGAGGGGGGTACCTCCCTGAAGGCCTGTTAATCCATGCTGTGGACACTGGACTTCACTCTAGGGACCAGGGGAAGCCACCAAAGGGTTTCAAGCAGAGGGCATGATAACACAGGCACGTCTGTACTGTACAAAAGGTCAAGTGGAATTGCATGCGGGGATTGGGTTGGAGGGACCACAGGAATCCAAAAGATACAAGGCATTATGGGAGTCCTAGAGAGAGAGGCGGAGAAGGCAATGGCAACCCGATCCAGTACTCTTGCCTGGAAAATCCCATGGACGGAGGAGACTGGTAGGCTGCAGTTCATGGGGTCACGAAGAGTCAGACACGACTGAGTGACTTCACTTTCACTTTTCACTTTCATGCATTGGAGAAGGAAATGGCAACCCACTCCAGTGTTCTTGCCTGGAGACTCCCGGGGATGGTGGAGCCTGGTGGGCTGTCATCTATGGGGTCACACACAATCAGACATGACTGAAGTGACTTAGCAGCAGCAGCAGCAGCAGAGAGAGACGATGGTGGCTAGAATGGGGTTACAGTTCGGAGGTGGCCAAAGAGGAGGAGTCCAGGATGACGTCCAGGTTTCCAGTTTGAACAACTGGTGGATAATGGTGGCATTTACTGTGATAGGAAACAGTAGGGAGGAGTGTGCTTTGGAGGAGGAGGGAGGAAGACAAATTCTGTTTTTGCCATGTTGACTGTGAGATGACTGTAGGCATCATCATTGTTGAATATGAATTCATATCCACATGGGGAATTTTATATCTGGATATGCATATTTGTAGAAAGACCCAGATAAAAGATGTAGATCTGAAAGTCATCTTCATTTAGATGGCACCTGAACCCCCTGTGAATTGGTGAAATGTCTGGGGAGACTACAAAGTGTGGAGGGCAGAGGGCCTTTAACCAAGCAGTGAGGAACTAGTAAGTAAGGACTGAGCAGGAGGAGCTGATTCCAAACCTGACTGACCTTTAGAATCACCTGGGAAATTTTAAAAGCCTACCTGCTGGAGGAGGAGTAAATCTAGTGTGGTGGACGTGTGCTCAGTTGTGTCTGACTCTTTGCGACCCCAAGGACTGCAGCCTGACAGGCTCCTCTGTCCATGGGATTCTTCAGGTAAGAATACCTGTGTAGGTTGCTATTTCCTTCTCCAGGGGATCTTCCCAACCCAGGGATCACACCAGTGTCTCTGGAGCCTTCTGGAGCAGGCAAATTCATTACCACTTGGGCCACCTGGGAAGTCCAGGGAGCATGTCTATATAACCTATATTTTGAAAAAAGTATAGTGCGATTAGAAACCATTTGGTAAAAAACTGTCAAAGAAAGGATCCATGGTTAGGAAAAAGGGGGAAAAAAAAAAAAAGGATGGTGGTGTTTCAGAGTCCCAGGGGAAGGAATTCAGGAAGAAAGGAGGAGACAAAATCAGGACTGAATTTTGTGCTAGGAAGCCAGATGGTGAGGTACCCACTTGTCTGACTCCTCAGAAGCAGGGGATAGGTGTTTGAACTCAGTAAACATTTATGATTTAGGGGATTATGGGAAGGTGCCCAGCAGAGCATACTGTGCTCGATGCCCTCTGGGAGGCATGCATAGGGTGGGCAAAAGGCAGGGGAGGGAAATGGAAGGGGCATCAGGTGGCAGGGAGCTTTTCACTGGAAGTAGCATCTGAACTGCAGAATTCTTAGGAAATAGTGGAAATGAAACTATGAAGAATTATCAGAATGAATGTACACTCTTCGCAAGAGTTAGACCCACCCAGAGCACAGAGAATTAAATGTTCGGTATGAAACAAGAGAAGGGGGCAGAGGCAGTTATTAGGAACTGTATGTTGTTGTTCAGTTGTGTCTGACTCTTTGCAACACCATGGACTACAGCAAGCCAGGCTCCCCTGTCCATCACCAACTCCCAGAGCTTGCACAAACTCATGTCATGGAGTCGGTGATGCCATCCAATCATCTTGTCCTCTGTCACCCTCTTCTCCTCCTGCATTCAATCTTTCCCAGCATCAGGGTCTTTTCCAATGAGTTGGTTCTTTGCATCAGGTGGCCAAAGTATTGGAGCTTCAGCATCAGTCCTTCCAATGAATACTCCAGACTGATTTCCTTTAAGATTGACTGGTTGGATCTCCTTGCAGTCCGAGGGACTCTCAAGAGTCTTCTCCAACACCACAGTTCAAATGCATCAATTCTTCAGCACTCAGCGTTTTTTATGGTCCAACTGTCACATCCATACATGACCACTGGAAAAACCATACATGACTTGACTAGATGGACCTTTTTTGGCAAAGTAATGTCTCTGCTTTTTATTTATTTTTTTTTAATTTTTATTTAATTAGTATACATGTGTTCCCCATCCTGAACCCTATGCTGTCTAGGTTGGTCATAACTTTTCTTCCAAGGAGTAAGTATCTTTTAATTTCATGGCTGCAGTCACTATCTGCAGTGACTTTGGAGCCCAAGAAAATAAAGTTTGTCACTGTTTCCTCTTTTTCCCCATCTATTTGCCATGAAGTGATGGGACCAGATGCCATGATCTTAGTTTTATGAATGTTGAGCTTTAAGCCAAATTTTTCACTCTCCTCTTTCACTTTCATCAAGACCTTCTTTCGTTCTTCTTTGCTTTCTGCCATAAGGGTGGTATCATTTGCATATCTGTGGTTATTGATATTTCTCCCAGCAATCTTGAATCCAGCTTGTGCTTCATCCAGCCCGGCATTTTACATGATGTACTCTGTATATAAGTTAAATAAGCAGGGTGACAATATACAGCCTTGACGGACTCCTTTCTGAATTTGGAACTAGTCCGTTGTTCCATATCTGGTTCTAACTGTTGCTTCTTGACCCACATACAGGTTTCTCTGGGGCAGGTAAGGTGGTTTAGTATTCCCATCTCTTTAAAAATTTTCTACACTTTGCTGTGATCCACATAGTCAAGAAGCAGACGTTTTTCTGGAATTCTCTTGCTTTTTCTATGATCCAGTGGATGGTGGCAATTTGATCTCTGGTTCCTCTGCCTTTTCTAAATCCAGTTTGAACATCTGGGAGTTCTCAGTTAATGTACTATTGAAGCCTTTCTTGGAGAATTTTGAGCATTACTTTGCTAGCATGTGAAATGAGTACGGTAGTTTAGTTGTGCGGTAGTTTGAACATTCTTTAGCATTGCCCTTCTTTGGGACTGGAATGAAAACTGACCTTTTCCAGTCCTGTGGCCACTGCTGATTTTCCAAATTTGCTGGCATGTTGAGTGCAGCACTTTCACAGCATCATCTTTTTGGATTTGAAAAGCTCAGCTGGAATTCCATCACCTCCATAAGAACCTTATATGCCAAAGTAAAAGGCCACTGAAGAACACAGGTGACGTGATTAGCTCTGTGATCTAATCAGACCATTCTGGAAACCAGTATGAAGGTTGGTCTTCGGTCAGGGTGGTATCTGAAAAGACAAAAGTTCAAACTGACATAAAGGGGCTTTGTGAGATAACAGTGTAAATCCAATATAAAATAAAAATTAAAAAAAAAAAAGTTAAAACAAAACAAAACAAAAAGAGTGTGTGTGTTGCAAGGATCCAGATGAGGGTCAATGGATTCCCCAGGATAGGAACAGAAGTGAGGGGGTAGTTACCCAGAATGAGAAGAGAATGGACCCAGGAGGCCAGGATCACTACCTAGGTTCTGGCTTAGGTGACAAGCCTGCTGGAGGTGTTAGTTACTGAAATAAGGAATGAGGAAGACTAGATCTAGGTGAAGAGGGGGTGGAGATTGGAGCACACAAGGGAACATTTCAACAGTGGTAAGCTATTCTTTTCTCTAAAGGAGAAAAGATGTCAGTAACATTACTACTAGTTTCCTAACTGTTCTTTCTCTCACCTTTTAAGTCATTTTGCAGCCTATGTCTTTCAAATATCCAGATTGACCAATATCCCTTTCCTCTATCAGAAAACAGCAGCTTCAACGAGTTACTACAAGGTTTTTAATTACTTCATTCAGTTTTAATTACTTCATTACATTCAGTTTTTAATTACTTCACTACACAAATACGTATAATGGAACAACGACTTGCAAGGTACTTGTGAACCTGGGAAAGAAAAGTGAGGAAAACATAACTGGTTTCCCCTCATACAGCTTGTGTTCCAGCAGAAGCCAAATAAATTAGCCTACCAATTATAAACCAGGTAACTTATGTCACGAAACTTTGAAGACATATAAAGTAGTACATGGCTAGTAACTGAGGGGGGCAGGGGGGTGGTGGTGTTCCACTTAAGTTTATAAACAGGTTTTAGCCGATCTGTGAACTTTTTAATGTTTGCTTGTACACTTGACAGAAATGGTATGGACCTAACAGAAGCAGAAGATATTAAGAAGAGGTGGCAAGAATACACAGAAGAACTATACAAAAAAGATCTTCATGACCCAGATAATCACGATGGTGTGATCACTCACCTACAGCCAGACATCCTGGAATGTGAAGTCAAGTGGGCCTTAGGAAGCATCGCTATGAACAAAGCTAGTGGAGGTGATGGAATACCAGTAGAGCTATTCCAAATCCTGAAAGATGATGCTGTGAAAGTGCTGCACTCAATATGCCAGCAAATTTGGAAAACTCAGCAGTGGCCACAGGACTGGAAAAGGTCAGTTTTCATTCCAGTCCCAAAGAAAGGCAACGCCAAAGAATGCTCAAACTACTGCACAATTGCACTCATTTCACACGCTAGTAAAGTAATGCTTAAAATTCTCCAAGCCAGGCTTCAGTAATACGTGAACCGCGAACTTCCTGATGTTCAAGCTGGTTTTAGAAAAGGCAGAGGAACCAGAGATCAAATTGCCAACATCTGCTGGATCATCAGAACAGCAAGAGAGTTCCAGAAAAACATCTATTTCTGCTTTATTGAATATGCCAAAGCCTTGGTGTGGATCACAATAAACTGTGGAAAATTCTGAAAGAGATGGGAATACCAGACCACCTGACCTGCCTCTTGAGAAACCTGTATGCAGGTCAGGAAGCAACAGTTAGAACTGGACATGGACCAACAGACTGGTTCCAAATAGAAAAAGGAGTACGTCTAAGAGTCTTGCTTACAATGCGGGAAACCTGGGTTCGATTCCTGGGTCAGGAAGATAGTCTGGAGAAGGAAATGGCAACCCATTCCAGTACTCTTGCCTGGAAAATCCCATGGACAGAGGAGCCTGGTAGGCTGCAGTCCAT
The DNA here is from genome assembly GCF_029378745.1 of Bos indicus. NCBI lineage: Eukaryota > Metazoa > Chordata > Mammalia > Artiodactyla > Bovidae > Bos > Bos indicus. Next base: position 21,964,434 of record NC_091783.1, read on the forward strand.
GGGGTCGCAAAGAGTCGGACACGACTGAACGACTTCACTTTCACTTTATTTAACTTATATGCAGAGTACATCATGAGAAATGCTGGGCTGGAGGAAGCACAAGCTGGAATCAAGATTGCTGGGAGAAATATCAATAACCTCAGATATGCAAATGACACCACCCTTATGGCAGAAAGCAAAGAAGAACTAAAGAGCCTCTTGATGAAAGTGAAAGAGGAGAGTGAAAAAGTTGGCTTAAAGCTCAACATTCAGAAAACGAAGATCATGGCATCTGGTCCCATTACTTCATGGGAAATAGATGGGGAAACAGTGGCAGACTTTATTTTGTGGGGCTCCAAAATCACTGCAGATGGTGATTGCAGCCATGAAATTAAAAGCCGCTTACTCCTTGGAAGGAAAGTTATGACCAACCTAGACAGCATATTAAAAAGCAGAGACATTACTTTGCCAAAAAAGGTCGGTCTAGTCAAGGCTATAGTTTTTCCAGTGGTCATGTATGGATGTGAGAGTTGGACTGTAAAGAAAGCTGAGCACCAAAGAATTGATGCTTTTGAACTGTGGTGTTGGAGAAGCCTCTTGAGAGTCCCTTGGACTGCAAGGAGATCCAACCAGTCCATCCTAAAGGAGATCAGTCCTGGGTGTTCATTGGAAGGGCTGATGCTGAAGCTGAAACTCCAATACTTGGCCACCTCATGAGAAGAGCTGACTCATTTGAAAAGACCCTGATTCTGGGAAAGATTGAGGACAGGAGGAGAAGGGGATGACAGAGAATGAGATGGTTGGATGGCATCACCAACTCGATGGACATAGGTTTGTGTGGACTCCGGGAGTTGGTGTTGGACAGGGTGGCCTGGCATGCTGCAGTTCATGGGGTCGCAAAGAGTCGGACACGACTAAGCGACTGAACTGTACACTTGCACGAGGAGGTGTGGAGGGGGAGCTCAGATGCTCAGTGGGGTCGATGACCCCTACAAGGTTAGCAGCCACTCTACCCTTCAAGTTTATCTGGGTACCACGAAACACAAACTTCTGAGCAACAAGGCTGCGTCTAAGGGGAGAGCCAGGAGCGTCGCAGTACTGGTCCACAGACAATGCCCTGACTTGTATACTTACAAGTACAAACTTACAAGTATACTTACAGGCAACAAAAGGGATCAATCTTCTGACCTGAGAAGAGACAACGTGGTGATTAACTTTTTAAAAATCCACTTAATCAGAACAGATCGTGGGATGGTCTATTCCTCCATCCCTGGGGATGTCCTAGCACGTGCCCGGCGTCAGAACGCGAGAGGAGCTGCATTCGGCCCTGGCAGACGCCGTCCCGCCCGGAAGGAACAAACTGTTCCGAGCTCCGCCTTTTAGATCTGGCCCAGAGACAAGTAACGCACGCTCTCCGAGTCCGGGCCGGGTTTTCAAACCATCGAGACGGAAGTACAGCGGGCCGGAAGTTCCAGGGCCTGCACCGGGACCCGAGTGGGGAGGGGGGGAGGAGCAAGGCTCAGGGTGGGAATGGCGGCTCAGATCCCCATTGTGGCCACCACGTCCACTCCGGGGATAGCCCGGAACAGCAAGAAGAGGCCGGCCAGTCCTTCCCACAACGGCAGCAGCGCCGGGGGCTACAGCGCCAGCAAGAAGAAAAAGGTGTCCGCCTCCGGCTTTGCGCAGGTTCGCTGTCACTCGCCTAATCTGCGCGTGCGCGGAAGCCCACATTCCCTTCCCCCTCCCGATCCCAGGGGCTCGAGGGCACATGCGCGGGCCCGAGTGGGTGGGGCTCAGCGAGGCTGGGCGTTTCTTGTGGGCGGGGCCGTACAGTCACACCTCTTTCGTAGATGCGGTCTCTGGTGCGAGTGAAACTTCTCCGCACCCTCTTACTTTGGCTACGTGGGTTTTGATTAAATAACCATCCGCGTTGCATTGTCTAGAACAGGGGAGGTGGGGAGGCTGTTATTGCCTTAATCGTAGGGCCACCTCTTCCCGTCGAAGTCTCGTTTGGAGCGAGGCTGCGGACTTCTCCTTAATGTGAGTTTCAGTTAAGCAGAAGTTCGCGTGTGTCTCGCCTTGCTCCATTCTTCAGACATTTACCAGATACCTGTGAGGTGCAGAGCGCCCTAATGAACCGTGTGGAGGAATATAAAGATGTATTGCTACGGATGATTTCCCTCATCCTCAGGAAAGTGCTTTTTTGACCTTTAGTTTCCCTGCCCCAGAGTAGGTTTAGTCTTACCTCATAGGGTTGTTATGAGGATTCAATGAGATCATGGTCGTAAAGATCTTGAGCACAGCGCCTGGCACGACTTCACCGCATCTGGGCGATCCGGGCTCCACGATTCCAGAAAAGCATTTGCAGCACAAGAGTAGCTTGGTTAGATAAGTGTTTTTCTTGGCTCCTGTATTTTATTTAAAGCCGTGAGAGAGCAAAGATGGAGTGTGTTACTTTGTACTCTCCAACACAAGGTGTAGCATCCTTCACCCAGAAGGATAGTCTAGCGATATTAGCTGTCTATGGTTTTCTCCATTGGTAATTGGTAGCGCACTTTTTCGGAGAAGGCAATGGCACCCCACTCCAGTACTCTTGCCTGGAAAATCCCATAGACGGAGGAGCCTAGTATGCTGCAGTCCATGCGGTCGCTGAGGGTCGGACACGACTGAGCGACTTCCCTTTCACTTTTCACTTTCATGCATTGGAGAAGGAAATGGCAATCCACTCCAGTGTTCTTGCCTGGAGAATCCCAGGAACGGCGGAGCCTGGTGGGCTGCCTTCTATGGGGTCGCACAGCGTTGGACACGACTGAAGTGACTTAGCAGCAGTGCACTTTTTTCCTTTTAAAATATTTGTGTATGATTTGCATACAGTGACATGCAAGAGTAGAGACCAGTGACTTTACATATGTACCCACCTATGTGGCCACCATCCAGATTAGGATAGAGAGCATTTCTAAGAGCCCCAGAATATTCCTTGGTGACCTTTCCAGTTGGTACTCTCTTCCCTCCCAACTGGAGGTAATTGCTACTCTGACCTCTCCCACCATAGACTGACTTTGTCTTTTTGAGCAGAATATAAATGGAATCATACAGAGCATAGGGCTTCCCTGGTGGCTCAGACGGTGAAGAATCTCCTGCAATGCAGGAGACCTGGGTTCGACCCCTGGGTTGAGAAAATCCCCTGGAGGAGGGCATGGCAACCCACTCCAGTATTCTCACCTGGAGTATCCCATGGACTGAGGAGCCTGGTGAGCTGCAGTCCATGGGTCACAAAGAGTTGGACACTCCTGAGTGACTAACACCGTTTCTTTTCTTACAGAGCATATTCTTTTGTGTGTGTTTGGATTTCTCTGTGAAACAGTGTTTCCCCATTTCCTTCTCCAGGGGATCTTCCTGACCCAGGAATCCAACCCAAGCCTTCTGCGTTGACAAGTGGGTTCTTTACCACTGAGCCACCAGGGAACTAAAGTATAAGAATTCTTTACGTATTCTTGGCTGGAAGAAGAAATGGCAGTCCACTCCAGTGTTCTTGCCTGGAGAATCCCATGGACAGAGGAGCCTGGTGGGTTACAGTCCAAGGGGTTGCGAAGAGTCAGACACGACTGAAGTGACTTAGCATGCATGCACTAGCACGCACGGAGTTCTCTGCCAGATATATGCATTGTGAGTACTTTCTCCCAGTATTGTGCTCAGTGCATTTTGATATCCAGCTGTGCCAAGACCAAAGAATGTAGTCAGTACCTATTGAGAGGAATGATTGTCTTGACCCAAGGTAGCACTGCTCATCAACTCCCACCACCACAGCAAGCTTCAGAAAGTGGATGAATGCCTTCTGAATGGGGGGATTTCCAGTAACCCCACTGGGTGGACATCGAAACCTTGCTGGTCTTAGAACTCTCAGTAATGGGAAGGGCTGCCTAGGTTCTTCCTGTGAGTCCCCTCCATCTCAGCAGCCTCAGCCCTTTTTTGGGCTGGAAAGAGAAGGGCATTCCCGGGAATAGTGACTTCTTTGTTCACTTCTCCCCAGCTGGTGTTTAACTAATGAGGTGGATAGCCAGTTACCTGACTCCCACCCTCAGCATCTCACGAAGGAAAAAAAAAATTGTCTTCTGTCTCCAGAAGTCTTAGATTTCCCCCCTGTTCTAACATAGCACCAGGGCTTCCCAAATGGCTCAGTAGTAAAGAATCTGCCTGCAAGGCAGGAGATGGGTTCAGTCCCTGGGTTGGAAAGATCCCCTGCTGGAGGGCATGGCAACCCACTCCAGTATTCTTGCCTGGACAATCCCCATGGACAGAGGAGCCTGGTGGGCTACAGTCCATGGGGTCACAAAGAGTCAGACACGCCTGAGCAATTAAACCACCACCACCACCAACATAACATTGCGTCCTCATTCCCTGGTCCGCAGTAAATGCAGGCATTAGCACAGTGCTGCCCTGAGGGCTGCCTGGCATCTTCCTAAATTGTCCTCAGCCTTCGGTTATGTTTCTGTTGAGTTCAGTCAGCAAGTATTTATATCTGTTCTGTCTCCAGCAGTAAGCTTAAGTTATTTCAGTGGATTATCGCTTGTCTCTGCCCTCCCAAAATCCTTCCAGGAGGAGAGAATGACCTACATATATTGTAGTAGTTTTCTTCTGCTATCATAACAGATGACCACAAATTCTGTGGCTTAGATAACACTGGTTTATCAGTTCCTGGTTTTGTAGGTCATAAGTCCAGGCACAACGAGATAGGTTTGGTTCCCTGGTCCCTGAAATCAAAGTGTCGGCTGGGCTGGTTTGTTGGGTGGATGCTCTGAGGGAGGATCTTTTTTGAGCCTTACTGAGATCGTTGGCAGAATTCAGTTCTTTGCAGTGGTAGGACTGAAGTCCCTGTCTCCTGGCTGTCAGTTCGTCCCCGTCCAAGTTCCTTGACGCACTGTCTCCTCCGTCTTTGAAGCCAACTGTTGAGAATCTCTTTTGTGTCTAATCCCTCTTACTCCTCAAACATCTCTGACTTCTCTTGTCTCTGACTCTGAGCCCAGCTTTAAAGAGCATATGTGATTAGGGCAGGCCCACCAGGATAGTCTCCTTTAAGATCAGCTGACCTGAGACCTTAATTTTATTTCAAATATAAGATATGTGTTGCATTTCCCTTCAATATATCACAGATCGCTTCACAGTGGTACATACATTAGCATTTGCGTAAAAATGGGGTCAAGGTGTGTATACACCAGAGACCTGGAATCTTAAGGGCCATCTCTGAATTCTGCCTGTCACATATCTGAAATGGGAAAATCTCATCATTTCTAACCATGTCCCAAAGCCAGTTATGGGTCTTTTCTGGTATTGGTGCCTTAGTGGTGGGACACAGGAAGATGAAGACTCAGAGCCAGAGATGGTCACCAGAGAAGGAGAAGTGGAGAGAAGAGGGACTAGAGGCGGCCTTTGAGGAATGGACAGTTTGACTAGGGAAGGCCTTCCAGACTTGGAGCTATGCCCAAGTGTCAGGATGCTCAAAGTGTCATCAATGGGAAATGAGTGTTTTTCTATATAAATGATCATAGTTATTGAGTTAAAAGGGACTTTACAGATCTTTCAGTATCTTAAATTTCCCTACTTCAGTCATTTCAGCTATTTTGTGTCTTACAAAAAAATTAAACAGTGTCTGTTAACCTTTCATGGGATTTAAAAATTTACAAAGGACACTCACATAGACATTAGAGTGCTTTTTGAAATTAGTGAAAATAACTTGATGGATTCTTAAGGTGGGTTTTACTTTTCCAGAAGGTGCATGCTTTTTCTGAAGTAAAATTGAATGAATGGATGAAATATAAAGGGCTTACTGCTTGGAAATCCTCAGGGGTTGAAGGGAATATTTTTGACCTGAAAGTATTTGGAGCAAAGCATTTATAGATGTCTCATTTATGTCAGCCATGTAAAGTGATATTAAATACTTTGAGTACTAAAACAATTTTGTTTTATTAGTTCATCAGGATGAATCTTTAGTTCAGCAGAAATCATTAGTGTTTGTGCTTGCTAAGTAGTACATCTGTACAAAACTACAAGTCTTCTTTTTGGATTTAGATTTTCAGTGTAACTAACATATTTATTGATTACTTACATTATAATTTGGAAAGTGCCACCTCCCACCCATTTTGGTCCTGATACTTTGAAAATGACTAGTGTTAAGTTGGGTTGAAAAACAGATACACTGTGCTAAAGTGAAAGCAATCGTGATAAATAATAATAGTTATATTTATTGGGCACTTACTGTGTATACCCTGGAGAAGGCAATGGCAACCCACTCCCAGTACTCTTGCCTGGAAAATCCCATGGACGGAGGAGCCTGGTAGGCTGCAGTCCATGGGGTCGCAAAAAGTCGGGCACGACTGAGCGACTTCACTTTCACTTTACTATGTATACCAAGTACTGTTCTAAGTACTTTCTAATTGCTGTCTCATTTAATTCTCAGAACAACCCTCTGAGAATTGTTATTCTACAGATAAAAAGACAGACGCATAGAGAGGTTAAGTAACTTTTCTGTGGTCACACAGCTGACAAGTGATAGAGTCGGTATTGAGATACAAATGGACTACCCAGAATCTACATTCTTTTTCTTGACTGCCTGTCTTAACATCATTCTTACTGCTCTACATCTGAGAAGATACAATTAGATCTCTAATATAACCATATCCCAGGTGCAGAGAATGCTTTGGGGTGGGGGGAAGATTTTATTAGATCAATACAGGGCATTTTTTTAAATTGGAGGGGAGTTGCTTTACAATATTGCCTTAGTTTCTGGTGTACAACAACGCGAATCAGCTATTTGTTGTTAAGTCACTAAGTTGTGTCTGAATCTTTGCAACCCCATGGACTGCAGCACGCCAGGCTCCCCTGTCCTTCACTGTCTCCTGGGGTTTGTTTAACTTCATGTCCATTGATTCACTGATGCTATATAACCATTTCATCTTCTGCCGCCCCCTTTTCCTCCTGCCGTCAATCTTTCCTAGCATCAGGGTCTTTTCCAATGAGTCTGCTCTTTGCATCAAGTGGCCAAAGTACTGGAGCTTCAGCTTCAGCATCAGTCCTTCCAATGAATATTCAGGGTTGATTTCCTTTAGGATTGACTGGTTTGATCTCCTTGCAGTCCAGGGAATTCTCAAGAGTCTTCTCCAGCACCACAATTTGAAAGCATCAGTTCTTTGGCTGTCAACCTTCTTTATGGTCCAACTGTCACATCCATACATGACTACTGAAAAAATCATAGCTTTGATTAGACGGACTTTTGTCGACCAAGTAATATCTCTGCTTTTTAACCAGCTATAAGTATACATACATCTCCTCCCTCTTGAGCTTCCCTCCCACTCCTACCCCTATCCCACCCCTCTAGGTCATCACAGAGCACCTGAGCTGAGCTCCCTTTGTTATACAGTAAATTCCCACTAGCTATCTATTTTACATATGGTAGTCTATGTGTCGGAGAAGGCAATGACACCCCACTCCAGTACTCTTGCCTAGAAAATCCCATGGACAGAGGAGCCTGGTAGGCTGCAGTCCATAGGGTCGCAAAGAGCTGGACACGACTGGACGACTTCATTTTCACTTTTCACTTTCATGCGTTTGAGAAGGAAATGGCAACCCACTCCAGTGTTCTTGCCTGGAGAATCCCAGGGACAGGGGAGCCTGGTGGGAGGCCGTCTATGGGGTCGCAGAGTCGGGCTCGACTGAAGCGACTTAGCAGCAGCAGCAGCAGCAGCAGTCTATGTGTGTATGTGTGTTAGTCACTCAGTCATGTCTGACTCTTTGTGGCCCCAAGGACTGTAGCCCGCCAGGCTCCTCTGTCCATGAGATTCTCCAGGAAAGAATACTGGAGTGGATTGCCATTCCCTTCTCCAGGGGATCTTTCTGATCCAGGGATCCAACCCAAGTCTCTTGCATTGCGGGCAGTTTCTTTAACACCAAGCCACCAGGGAAGCCCCATGGTAGTCTATATATATGTCAATGATACTCTCTCAATTCGTCCCACCCTCTCCTCCCTCTGTGTCCGCAAGTCCTTCTCTATGAATACAGGGCAGTTTATATTTTCCAAGTGGCTATTCAGGTTAATAAAATCTACAGAGAAACCTAATTGACCTACAGACTAATAGGTTACCTAATCGGCTGATGTATGATGGTGACGCAGTTATCATAACATCATGTAAGCTGAGAGGCAACAGTTGCTTCTTTAGAAGGCTAGTGCAGAGTACAGGGGACAGTAGACTCTTCTGCCATTGGAGGCAGCTGGAGAACACTATCCTGGCTTGCTTTATTCATTTAAGCAAGCGATCATTCTACCTCACCTTTCAAACAAACCATATTTTTAGTTTTCTTTTTTCTATTTTTAAAGTGGCCATAAAACACCAGCCAGTCTTCTTCCCCCACAACTATGATCATTTGTGTTTCCTACTTGTAGATACAGGTTTTCATAAACCATATTTGGTGTATAACATTGTGGGCCCTGCCTTCCACTTAGCATTGTTTCCTGGCCCTTTCTCTGTGTTGATAGTCTTCACAAGGAATTAAGTGCTCTAACTTAATTGACTTGATTGGATGTTAGATTACATCTCACATTTTTGCTGTTTCAAGTAATAACCCTACAGTAGCCCTGCGTTGTAGACTAGGCTCAGGTGTTTGAATCTAGGTTACTATTAGATAGATGTAACTGGGTGTTGGGTTCTTACATGATAGACAAAGGACATTTGTCTCTCTCTGTGTAACCAGAGAGAAGGCCCCAGTTACCCTTCGGTTGGAGTCAGGACCCTGCGAGCTGCCCTGGAGACACGAAGCTGTGTGACTGGGATCTCCAGGCAGGCAAGCTGAGGCCTGGCTGATTCTGGAGTCACGTAGGGGTTGTCAGGTGTTCCTTTGTTGGCGGGTTGGGTTTCTCTTCCTTGGGACTTCAGTTCAGTCGCTCAGTCGTGTCCAACTCTGCGACCCCATGGACTATAGCACACCAGGCTTCCGTGTCCATCACCAACTCCCAGAGCTTGCTCAAACTCATGTCCTCTGTCGTCCCCTTCTGCTCCTGCCCTCAATCTTTCCCAGCATCAGGGTCTTTTTAGCTCTTTCTGTGTTGCAGAGTAGACACCCCTTAGGGCCAGGCGTCACTTCTTTCCTGATCGCAGGGCGGTCATGTCTTCAACCGTTCAGCTCCTAAAGTCTCTTAGCAAAGGAAATGGCAACCCACTCCAGTGTTCTTGCCTTGAGAGTCCCAGGGACGGAGAAGCCTGGTAGGCCACCGTCTATGGGGTCACAAAGAGTCGGACACGACTGAAGCGACTTAGCAGTCACATATTAATTGCAGCCCTGCCTCCCGGACTCAATCCTCCTCTGGACAGAAGGTCTCTCCCTCTCATCTCGTCACTAACAGACCCAGGCGTCCAGCTTGGCAGAAGCCCAGGGGAAGGGAAGACCGAGGGTGGAGTACCACAGAGGGTGGGTTTAAAGGGGAAAGAAAAGCAGAGCACCCAGCCCTGGGCCCAGAGCCACGTGTTCTTTGCACCTGCTCAGAGAGGGAAGCCAGCAGTCGTTGTTTCAGGGTCAGGAAGCGGCTCCGGGTCAACGGTGGCCCATTTGGTGTCAGGATGGTGTCCTTTCCTGTCCCCGCCTCAGCTGCTGGAGGTCTGGCCTGCGGACGGGGAAGCGGCGAGGAAAAGGTGATCAGACAAACAGGAGGGCTCGGTTGGTGCTGGGGTCAGGGCTAGAGCGCGGCCTCGTCAATCCCTTCCTACTGCTGGAGCAGCCCGAGCAGCAGGCCTCTCCTCCCACTGCCTCCCTCCCTCTGGCTGCTGTCTGTCTCCAGGTGGGGTCCCTGCCCTCCCAACCCACGTGGGCTGCAAAGCACCTGCGTTCCTCAGCAGCCCAGGTCCAGCGAGGCATTCCTGCTGCGTCCTCCTGGGCCTCCCAGGACCTGGGAGCAAACAACCCTTATCAAAGGGCTGTTCTGTGTTCCCTCCCGGGATTTCCCTGTGCACCCAGCACCTCTGAGCCTCCCCACTTAGGAGTCGGGGGCTTCCTAGGTAATGAACCCCGCTGCCAATGCAGGAGATATAAGAGACTCGGGTTTGATCCTTGGGTTGGGAAGACCCCTGGAGGAGGGCATGGCATCCCACTCCAGTAGTCTTGCCTGGAGAATCCACGGACAGAGGAACCTGGCAGGCTACAGTCCACGGGGTCACACAGAGTCAGGCAGGACTGATGCAGCTTAGCACACACGCGCACACACTTCTGGTTCAGAAGAAAAAGCTGACGCCCCTGCTGAGGACGGTGCCCTGCGAGCCAGGCATGTTCTGTGGATGGTTCTGGAATCACCAGCAGAGCCTTCTGGGCCTGGTTCTTCATTGCCCTCAAGTATCTCCTCTTTTCTTCTGAGCAGTTCCGTTGGTTTCTTTTCTCCCTGGTGGAAACAGCATTATGTAAGCAGTCATTTTCTTTATGAAAAACTCAGTGAAGCTGAATCTTAAAGTGGATCTGGCCCCAGGATACCTCTTTCACATTCCACCTGTTTTTCTCGAGTTGGCCCCGGCTGGCTGGGCTTTTCTGGTCTGACCTGATGCTCACCATGTAGTTCTTAGAGTTGTTTTTCTCTCTCTCCCTTAACATGGGCCGCCCTATAGGCCCTGTGTCCTGGCAGTCCACACCCACTGGCCTGCTCCTCGCTGGTGTCGTGACCCCCAAAAGCAACGCCTGCCCATTAGCAGCACTCCCCGGTCCCCTGTCCTGCCAGCTCCTGACAACCCCTGGCCTACTCTCTATCTCTGTGAGTTTGACTACTCTAGGTGCCTCAGCTAAATGCAACCATACAATAGGTGGCCTTCTGTGTCTGGCTTCTTTCAGTTAGCATAATATACTCGGGTTTATCCATGTCGTACCATGTATTAGTACTTCATTCCTTCTTACAACTGTAGAATATTCCACTGTATGGATGAACCTCATTTTATTTATGCGCTCATTGGTTGATGGATATTTAGGTTGTTTGTACTTTTGGGTTATTATAAATAATGCTTCTATGAATATTTATGTATGAGTTTTTGCATAAACATTTGTTTTTAATTCTCTTAGCTAAGTACCTAGGACTGGAATTATTAGGTCATATGATAATTCTGTGTTTAACTTTTGAGGACCCACTAGACGTTCTTCCAAGTAACTGCACCTTTGTACAGCTCACGAGCAGTGTGTGAGGGTTCCAGTTTCTCCACATCTTCACCAACACATGTTATTATGCCTCTGAGTAGAGCCATCCTGGTGGGTATGGAGTAATACCTCATTGTGGTTTTGATATATTTCCCTAATGACTAATGATGTTGAGCAAATTGTCCAGGTTTGCCTAGTGGGAACCTCTTCAAACTGACTCTTGTGTCTTTTACTTTACCTCTGTCATTTTTTGAGTGCCATGATGGACTGAACTGTGTTCATTCAAGATTTATTTGTTAAAAGCCTAACCCCCAGCATGCCTCAGAAAGTTACTATATTTGGAAATAGGGCCATTAGTAGTTAAGGTTAAATGAGGTCATAAGGGTGGAGCCCTAATCCGATTTGACTGGTGTCCTCATAAGAGGGAGGCTGTCATAGGGGCGTGTATACACAGTCAGAAGACAGTCACCCACAAATCAAAGAGATCAGTCTCAGGAAAACCCAGCCCTGCTGACATCTTGATCTTGAACTTCTAGTCTCTAGAACCTTAATAAACTAAATTTCTCTTATTTAAACCACCCAGTCTGTGGTATTAATATTTTGTTACACAGCCCTAGCAAACTGATACAAGTGATTTCTTACCTTCTGGCACCAAAAACTCATGCTGTACTTTCTTGCCCCAGTCCTGGAATCAGCTGTTTCTTCAAAGATCACTTGTTCTTGGAGAACAATACCTGGAAACCAGGATCTGAGCACTGGTGTGCCTGTTGCGTGTTGACCAGTAGAAGGTGCACAATGTGAGAGCTGTGAGTTAAGCTTTATTTGGGGCAAAATGAGGACCACAGCCCAGGAGACAGCACCTCAAAGAGCTCGGAGAAACTGCTCCAGAGAGGTAGTGGGGGGTCGATAAATAAGATTTTGGTGAAGAGTTCCATGCAATCAAATGCTTATCTTACAAAAGGTTTTCCTCTAGTCAAGAGGAGCTGATGTCACCATGAAGGGATTTAGTGCTTTTGTAGATAGGAGGAGGTGCAAGGATTGGGACCATGAACTCAGTTCCTGAAAATAAGGAGCTGCTGTCTATGGGGTCGCACAGAGTCGGACACGACTGAAGTGACTTAGCAGTAGCAGCAAGGAGCTGTCCACCAGGCCTCCTGGAGCACAGAGGGCCTCGCTGCTCTTCTCCACCCTGAACTCCCTTCAGGGCATGTGCAGCCGCAGCAGCACGGGGTTCAGTCCTCCACAGAGGCAGAGATGGCAAATGCCCTTGGCAAGCCGATTTGCGGTTGACATGTTCATTGCTTCTAGCCATCTCATTGGAAGCAATTAGGAAATGTAGGGGGTCATGTGTGTGAGTGTGTGTATGACCGTCCCCCATGCTCCTGTATCCATTTCTTTATTATTATTATTTAAAAGAAAAATCTGGCTGCCCTGGGTCTTCATTTCAGCATGTGGACTTTCTCTAGTGGTGATGTGCAGGCTTCTCTTGTTGCACAGCATGGGCCCTAGAGCAGGCAGGTTTCAGGAGTTGCAGCTCGCGGACTCTCTAGTCATGGCCTGTGGGCTGAGTCACTCTGTGGAATTCGGGATCTTAGTTCCCTGACCAGGGATTGAACTCACGTCCCGTGCATCGGAAGGTGGATTCTAAACCACTGGACCATCAGGGAAGTCCCCATTTCCATGTTTATCTTTCTATCTATATGTTAAACCCATGAATTTGTATCGCTAACCTGTGATTTCAGTCCAGTAGCAGGCGGTTCATTCTAGCTGTCCCTCATTCCTTATTTGCCTCATCTTAGAACGCATATTAAGTAGTTTCAGAACCATTAACCTGTACTCCTGGGAGAAACAAACCTCCCAATTGTTCATGGTTCTTTTTGCCTCTCACCTTGAGTTATATTTTTGGAATACTGTGTTCATATCACTAACGTTATTTCTCCCTTCCTCCCTTTTAGTGTGTCTGTGTTATTCACTCAAACCTCAGGTTGTTTTGGTTTCTTGTGTGCATTCCATTTTTTCTATCTGCTGCCCCATACTTGTTGGATTTGTCCATCTATTTGTATGTGAAACTTTAACATTCTAAAGGAGATCAGCCCTGGGTGTTCTTTGGAAGGAATGATGCTAAAGCTGAAACTCCAGTACTTTGGCCACCTCATGCAAAGCGTTGACTCACTGGAAAAGACTGATGCTGGGAGGGATTGGGGACAGGAGGAGAAGGGGACGACAGAGGATGAGATGGCTGGATGGCATGACCGACTCAATGGATGTGAGTTTGAATGAGCTCTGGGAGATGGTGATGGACAGGGAGGCCTGGCGTGCTGCAGTTCATGGGGTCGAAAAGAGTCAGACACGACTGAGCGACTGAACTGAACATGCCTCAAAAGGTCAAAACTACGGACAGCTATACTTGGAGATGTTTACTCCTCTCTTACTTCCACCCTGTTCCCTTGCACCCGCAGGTAACCAAACCCAGTCATTTCTGAATTAGCCTTCCTGTGTTTCTTTGGGTTTGGCTGCTGCTTCCCATCCAGAGGAGATTCCTTACGACAAACCCCTGAACATATACATCTCAAAAACGGATGCTGACAGAGTTATGCTGCATTGTCTTGTTCCTTAACTCCAATCAGTTAATCAGCCAGTGATTATTTGGTGCTTCTCTGTGCTAGGTGCTGGGTTAGACGCAGGCATGGAAGACTGGGCCAGATGGTGAAGCCGGATGTTCAGGCCCCTGTGTCTTCTCACTCTCGGGTTGGCCCCTCTCCTCATCTGTTCACCTCTCTCCTCTGTGTCTCCTTGTTCCAGTCTGTTGTTCCCTGCCTGTTTCACAAAGCTGCTATCATTTCATTGACTACTTGCATGCTAAGTCGCTTCAGTCATGTCTGACCCTCTGCAACCCTATGGACTGAAGCCCACCAGGCTCCTCTGTCCATGGGATTCTCCAGGCAAGAATATTGGAGTGGGTTGCCAATTCCTACTCCAGGGGATCTTCCCAACCCAGGAATTGAACCCAGGTCTCTCATGTCTTCTGCGTTGGCAGGCAGGTTCTTTACCACTCAAACCACCTGGGAAGCCCTTCATTGACTAACCAAGAGTTAAATACAGCTGTTAATTATGTATCCAATTTATGATATTACTCTTACCAATAGTCAACACAAAATAGCATTGACAACTGGCCAAAACTGCGCAAGGCAATGTTGGTTACTGATTAAATGTGATGGGAAAAAACCAAAGCTCCATCAAATTGGGTCTCCCAGGACACATATATTAATACCCACAGAAATTTTAGGACCATGAAGGAAAAATCACAAGGGTAATGGAAGTTAGTTACATACAAAATGCTAGATCTTATCTTTCTTGTAAAATTAAAACTGACATGAGCTAATCCCGACGGAAATTTTTATGAAGCATAAATAAAAAATGGAAAACACTGAAGACCATTTATGCTGGCAGAAAATGACTCCATGGGTTTGGGGACCAGAAAATACAAATTACAGGAGGGAGGGGGAGAGAGAGGGGAGGCTGGAAAGGAGGCCGGCATTTGTGCCTGATCCCAAGGGTGGTGGGAAGCCCTGGGCAGCTGTCAGCAGGGGACAGACATCAAACTTACATCTTAACAGTGTGTCGCTGAGCATGCTGCAGAGAATGGAGTGGGCCTCAGGCCTCCTCTGAACCCCACAACTGAGGAAGGGCCAGATAAAGGAAGGACTGTGGGAGGGAGGGGTGGAAAGGAGAAGAAAGAGAGAGAACTATGGCTACATATGGTGGGGAAAGGATGACGAATCGGAGGGATCTTAGTTCTTAGAGAGTGGACATCTGAGCAGACCTTGGAGAGGAGAAAAGTTAGGAGAAGCCAGGAATGGGGGGACGGATGAGGGGAGGGGCCATCCGGATAGCAGAGGGGTCATGCACAGGCCCAGGGTCGGGGGAGGGGGGAAGGGAGGGGAGACCCTGGAGAGGAGTCTGGGAAGTGTCTGAGGAGAAGCCCTTCAGGGGGCTGTTGCAACAGAGTGAGTGGTCCCCATCTCCCCCTCCCGCCTTCCCCCACATGGAGGCCATTTTAGGGGGGCAGGTAGGGGTGGGATCTATACATACAACCAGAACTCTCGCACTCTGCTGCTAGGAGTGTGAAAGAGGGCAGCCCGTTTGGGAAAGTGGTATGTCAGTTTCTTATCCCTGGGTTGGGAAGATCCCCTAGAGGAGGAAAATGGCAACCCACCCCAGGACTCTCTCCTGAAAAAACCCAATGGACAGAGAAGGCTGGCAGGTCACAGGCCAAAGGGTCACAAAGAACAGGACAGGACGGAGCGACTACACACGCACACACTAGTCGGTTTCTTACAAACACGTGCTTACTGTGTAACCTGACCATCCCACATGTAGATGTTTACCCAGGAGAAGTAAAGACATACATCCATGCAGAGGCTTGTACAGAACGTTGGCAGCAGCTTTATTTATAATAGCTGAAGGCTGAAAGCAACCCACATTTCATCAGCAAGAAAATGGGTAAACACACTGTGTACATCCTATTCAGGGGAATACCACCTTAAGAGCGGTATACAAATTCTGTGCAACAAACCACCGGTCCATGCTGTGACATGGATAAACCTCAGAAACTCCATGCTGGGAAGCCAAACACAGCAGACAGCACGTGCTGTCGGATTTCACTCATAAAGTCTAGAACGGGCCAAAGTAACGTGGGATTCAGAACAATGGTGGACCATGAAGGTGGAAGATACTGACCAGGAGGAGGCCTGAGGGAACTTTCTGAGAAAGATGGAAAAAGTCTGTCTCCACAGGGATCTGGGTTACACAAATGGAAACATTTGGCAAAACTCATGAAATCTACACTTAAGATCTGTGCCTTTCACTGTGTATAAATTGTGTATCCATTAAAAAACAGTTTATTGCAGTCTGGGAAGATTGGAAATTGCAATACAAATCAGAAGTGATTTCTTGCTTTGGCTTGTTTTTTTTTTTCTTCTTGATTCTTAGCTTAAAAGGCATTTTGTTTTAAAGTCCGGGAGCCTGCTTGTCAGGGCGCTCTCTGCTGCAGCCAGCTGAACCGAGGCCTCCTGCCTCCTCTCCGTCTATTGTCCTCGCTCAGAATGCTCACAATGCATTCTGTTGTGCCCTGAAGCGTGCCAGCACCAGCCTGGGTTCTCTGATTGGAGACCCTTCAAGGGACTGGAATCTTTTTGGTCTTAATGTTTCAAGACATAATTTAACAAGATCAGTAGGAGCAGGGGCCACGTGGAGTCACAGGGATGGTGGGGCTTTGGCATTGGCCCCAGCTGGATTGAATCCAGAGGCAGTTACTGTGGGGCCTTGGACCTGTCCGCCTGAGCCTCAGTTTTCACCTTGTAGTGGTAGGACACCTGTGCTTGGCACACAGAGGAGCCAGGACGTCTGGTAGCTGGGGTCCCCCGGCTGCCTCCACTGTGGCCTCTGCACAGACAGGTGCAGATCCCAGCCTGGCAGGTTCTCCCCCGACCCCACCCCATGCAGATCCCCGTCTGGGGCTCCGGGCACCCTGTCTGCTCTCCTGTGTCTGGTGCTGTCATCTTACATCTTGTTGAGAGCTGAGTTAGGAAGCTCAGCTAAAGGACACTGACCCCATACTATTCTTATTTTGTTTTAAGGGTATCAGCATGGATGGTGTGACTGAGAATAAGATGGTGCCCTCTGATTTTAGCACAGGACCCATGGAGAAAGCTGCCAAACCATTGCCATTTAAGGATCCCAACTTTGTGGTAAGCATCTAAAGTGAAAGTGTCCACTGATCAGTCATGTCTTACTCTTTGCGACACCATGGACTGTAGCCCACCAGGCTCCTCTGACCATGGAATCCTCCAGGCAAGAATACTGGAGTGGGTTGCTATTCCCTTCTCCAGGGTTTCCTCCCGACCCAGGGATTGAACCCAGGTCTCCTGCACCGTCAGGTGGGTTCACTATGCTCTGAGCCCCAGAAGCATCGAATTTGTTTTATAAATAACCAAACCACCATGCCTCGGCCTCTGATCTCACTCGGTCGGTCTGGAGCCCAGACAGCGCTGGTGGCCTTTCTCCTTCAGTCTGCATCACCACGCCCTCCGCCGGGGACTGTGGTTTGAGGTCTGGGGGCAGGACAGCCCTTCCTGTGGCTCTCCCAGTTCCCAAGGATTTTGTGGAATTCATTCAGTGATACTGTTTTTAGGGTGTCATTTCCAGGATGATTGCTTGCCTTCCTTTTTTCGTGAGATTTAGATGAGGTGTGCAGTAATTATAGGAGGAATGCGCCTCACTAATTTCTTTAGGTACATCTAAGGTCTTGTGCTATCAAGTAGATATAGGTGCCTCTTTCTTTTGTTCTTGAGGGGTAGGATAAATTCCATGATTCTGATTATACCATTACAGTTTATTTTTCACTAATTACCTTTGAAAATTCAGCATTAATAGTGCCTGTAACTTTTGTGTTCTTTCCATTTTATCTTCACAAGACAAAAAAGAAAAAAAATTTCCAGAAAGCTTGCTGTGTCATGAGGGAGGCTTCTTTGGGTTTTCCTGGAGCCCCAGTAATTTACAAGGTGGAGACTGGCCCTCAGAAGGGAATTGAGAGATGTGGTCATGTGTTTAAATCTAACTTTGTAGTAAACTTACTTTAAAGTAGTGAGAAATTCATGAGTGAATTCCATAAAGTTAGACCCAATAAAGGATGTGATTTTCTATGTACATATTAAAAGAATAACCCTTTATTTCTGTTCCATCAGCGACTAACTCATGCATTTTAAAAATCCAAAAGCTGTGTTTTTTTATAAGTAAGCTTAAGGTATATGGTGTAATATGTTTTTTTAAAGCCTTAGGGTATACTGACTGTTGATTGAATGAAAGGTTTATTACAGTTATGAATAAGCATAAATGTCAGATTCTGAAATGATCGTCTCCATTGATTTTTGTTTCTTCTAATCCACGCTTGCGCCTCGAGCATTCTGGCCATGGTGGTGCAGTGGCTGGCAAGAAGAACAGAACCTGGAAGAACCTGAAACAGATCCTGGCTTCTGAAAGGGCATTGCCATGGCAACTGAATGATCCCAACTGTGAGCTGTCTAGACCCTCCTATGTGTTCATAATGTTCAGCCTAGGAACCTTCTTATAACAAACCTGCATTATCTTATCATGTTTGCGTTCATGGAGAAACATTTTCTAGCTTAGGAATTTTACAGTGGTATCAATATAGGAAGATTATGTGTGTGTTTCCTCATAGCTTTATACTCTGTGTTGAATCTGTGTGTATTGGCGTTGTCATGGATGTGTGGTTTTTAGTGTCACTGTTAACATTTCAATCTGGAGAAGCAGGTCCAGATATGATGATATGGGTGTTGCTGTTAGACAAACTGCTTATTCAAAAGTCTACTCTTAAAATGTGTTTCCAAGTAAAATGTTGCCCAAGCTTTAGGAGGGTTTCTCACCACCAGCTTAAAGGCCCGCTCTGTTTTACTCTCCAAGCCAGTGTTTTTCAGAGTTAATGCTTTATACTACAGTATTTCCGAATGTCTGTTGTATGTTCTGCTCCACTTTAGTGGAAAGTACAGGTTCAAAGTTCCTTCCATCTCCTGCCCCACGGCGTGTGTTTCGTCGGGGTGACTCAGACTGATGACAGATGAGCTAGTCAGATGCCTGGGTGTGGACATTCCGGTGTCCGGATGCTCAGATCCAATTAGTGGGTTCTTGACACCTCATCACCATCAGCCTGTGTAGCCAGAGACTGTGAAAGCAGCTGGTGGGCCAATGAGCTTTCTGGTGGTTCTGCTGGAGTGGAGGGTCCCTGGGGACAAGGCAGAGCCATACTTGAAGACTGTGCTTGGCCTATGGCATCCTGTATTATTTCCCCAGAGAATTCTCTGAGCACTTAATCACAAGGTAGAAAGTTTGGGAATATTATCAAGCAATATTTTTAGGGAAAAAGGGGAAGGGATCTGAATGCTTTAAAGCCAGTTCAGTTAGCTTCTTGTTTTTTTTTTTTTTCCAGACTTCAGTATTGATGCTCCTCCATCCTTTAAACCAGCTAAGAAGTATTCTGATGTTTCAGGTCTTCTTGTGAGTATCATCACACCTCTATGTCATATAACACTGAGCCGAAAAGGAGATTTCACTGTCCCCTCTATTTAGACAGTGTTGAATAGCGACACTGGTCCTGCCTGGGGCTCGTGTACTGGGAACAGGTGATGGGTTTGTACAGAAGCGTTTATGCAGTTATTTAAGAGCGGCAGCGACCAAGAGCGGGGACTTCCCAGGTGGCTTGGTGGTAAAGAATCTGCCTGCCACGCAGGAGACACGGGTTCTATCCCTGGGTCGGGAAGATCCCCGAGAGAAGGACATGGCAACCTCACTCTGAGTATTCTTGTCTGGAGAATCCCATGGACAGAAGAGCCTGGTGGGCTACAGTCCATGGGGTTGCAAAGAGTTGAACATGACTTAGCAACTAAAAGGCAGCAGCAGCAACCTGGGGCATCCGTGTGGGCAGCCTGGAGCAGGCGTTGCTCCAGAAAGCAGGAGACCTGGGTATTACTTTCCTTTCCTCTCCTTGTTAACTATATGAGATAACATGAAAGAAACTTTTTTTTTTTGTTGGCTAAAGTTAAAAAAATTCCCTGCATCTTAGAGATGATTGTACTTAAAAAAAAAAAAATGTAAACTTTTCTAAAGAGGCACTACAGTGAAGATAGTGGTTTTCATATTTATTTTTAAGCATCAGAATCCCTTTTCCAATGAAAGCTTTTACAGAATGCCCTGGAGCCCACCTGCTCACTGTGGCCCCATGTGGGTCTGGTCCTCTGTCCTTCTGCCCACTCCCCACCACAGGGACCCCTGTGGTGCTTCTAGGGGACACAGTTTGAAAACCAGCAGTGTCGTTCGATGAGTGGGACTTGGGCAAGTCCATGAACCTCGGTGTACCCCAGAGAATCTTGTTTCCTTATTTTCAGAATGTGGATGAAGTATAGAAGTTTTTAGAACTTTGTCATGCTTTTTCATTATTATTAGATTTGGAAGGTGGGCTTCTTCTCATAACTGTGGAAATAATGAGACACTTCATTTTTTGAAGCCCATATACCTCATTTAAATTCTTTACTTTTTTATGAAAATATATGACTCCAACCTCTGTAACAAACTAAATTAATGATACACATTTTACACTAGGAAAGATTTTTTTTTTAATTAGTTTTCCTCTCTGGATTAGTTGTATGTTTTTAGCTTTTCTTCCAGAGAGGAGCATATACTCTTCAGACTTATTAACACAGACCTTAAATATAATGAGCCTAAGAAACAGGGAGAGCAGCAGTGTGGGGGGTGGGGGAAGGGAGCGGTGTGTGGGGGTTGTGTCTGGTGGGCTCTTCCTTTCATCTGTTCATGGGCGTGTGTCTCTTCCGAAAGGTCCCCTGAGGGAGCTTCCATTTGAGAGAAATGTAGTTTTAGGCTATCTCTTGTCTCCTGCCAGAGAATAGTTGCCTTGTATATTTGACCCATTTTAGTAGCTGTTTATGGAAGGAGAACTAGTCTCGCACCAGTTATTCTGTTCTGGCCCAAAGTGGAAATTTTCCCCTGTTCCATTTTGTGCTGAGCTTGTAGCAGCCATGGTTTATGACTTGGAGGGTGGCCCCTTAGATCATAGCTTTATCGTCACCGTTTCCAGGCAGCTCATCTGCTAATACAGTGGTTTTTACACATTGAAGGTGAAGTCGTTCAGTCGTGTCCAACTCTTTGAGACCCCTTGGACTGTAGCCTACCGTACTCCTCTGTCCATAGGATTTTCCAGGCAAGAGTACTGGAGTGGGTTGCCATTTCCTTCTCCAGAGGATCTTCCTGACCCAGGGATCGAACCCGGGTCTCCCGTACTGTAGGCAGATACTTTACTGTATGAGCCACCAGGGAATTTTGTTCATGTTGAAAAGCATTGTTCCAGGCCCCTTTATGCCGTTGGTAAAGGACTTGTCATGTTATACATAACCTTTTGCCCTACTGTATGTAAGAATTAACACATTCTGAATATACAAAGAACTCTACCAAATCATTGAGGGGCTTCCCTGGTGGCTCAGATGGTAAAGAATCTGCCTGCAATTTCAGGTTTGATCCCTAGGTCAGGAAGATCCCCTGGAGAAGGGAGCAATCCCATAGAAGAATCAACTAAAAGATTATGAATAGACAATTACAAGGATGAAACGCAGATGTTAAGTTTCACTGAAACTGATAAATAGATGTTCAGTTTCACTGATAGTTAGAAAAAAGACCCATTGAATAGGGGAGAAATGAAGACATTGGCTTCTATGCCTTGCCATCAACATACAGAAATGGACATCCTCCTATATGGTTGTTTTGAGATGGGAGTTACATTGGTGCATATTCTTAGGAAAACAAATGGTAAAGGTCAGTTTTCATTCTGATCCCAAAGAAAGGCAATGCCAAAGAATGCTCAAAGTACCGCTCAGTTGCACTCATCTCACACGCTAGTAAAGTAATGCTCAAAATTGTCCAAGCCAGGCTTCAGCAATATGTGAACCATGAACTTCCTGATGTTCAAGCTGGTTTTACAAAAGGCAGAGGAACCAGAGATCAAATTGCCAACATCTGCTGGATCATGGAAAAAGCAAGAGAGTTCCAGAAAAACATCTATTTCTGCTTTCTTGACTATGCCAAAGCCTTTGACTGTGTGGATCACAATAAACTGTGGGAAATTCTGAAAGAGATGGAAATACCAGACCACCTGACCTGCCTCTTGAGAAATCTGTATGCAGGTCAGGAAGCAACAGTTAGAACTGGACATGGAACAACAGACTGGTTCCAAATAGGAAAAGGAGTACATCAAGGCTGTATATTGTCACCCTGCTTATTTAACTTCCATGCAGAGTACATCATGAGAAACGCTGGACTGGAAGAAGCACAAGCTGGAATCAAGATTGCTGGGAGAAATATCAATAACCTCAGATATGCAGATGACACCACCCTTATGGCAGAAAGTGAAGAGGAACTAAAAAGCCTCTTGATGAAAGTGAAAGAGGAGAGTGAAAAAGTTGGCTTAAAGCTCAACATTCAGAAAATGAAGATCATGGCATCTGGTCCCATCACTTCATGGGAAATAGATGGGAAACAGTGGAAACAGTGTCAGACTTTATTTTTCTGGGCTCCAAAATCACTGCAGATGGTGACTGCAGTCATGAAATTAAAATACGCTTACTCCTTGGGAGGAAAGTTATGTCCAACCTAGATAGCATATTCAAAAGCAGAGACATTACTTTGCCAACAAAGGTCCGTTGAGTCAAGGCTATGGTTTTTCCTGTGGTCATGTATGGATGTGAGAGTTGGACTGTGAAGAAGGCTGAGCTCCGAAGAATTGATGCTTTTGAACTGTGGTGTTGGAGAAGACTCTTGAGAGTCCCTTGGACTGCAAGGAGATCCAACCAGTCCATTCTGAAGGAGATCAGCCCTGGGATTTCTTTGGAAGGAATGATGCTAAAGCTGAAACTCCAGTACTTTGGCCACCTCATGTGAAGAGTTGACGCATTGGAAAAGACTCTGATGCTGGGAGGGATTGTGGGCAAGAGGAGAAGGGGACGACAGAGGATGAGATGGCTGGATGGCATCACTGACTTGATGGACGTGAGTCTGAGTGAACTCCGGGAGTTGGTGATGGACAGGGAGGCCTGGAGTGCTGTGATTCGTGGGGTCGCAAAGAGTCAGACATGACTGAGTGACTGAACTGAACTGAGGGAGACAGGAAAGTAGAGGCCTACAATGTAACAACTTCTCTTCCAGCCAGTGCCTTAGAGAAATAGTGTGTACAAGGAGCTTCATGCAGAAATGCTCATGAGAAAACGTGCAAGCAAAACATTGAAAGCAACATAAAGGTCAACCGGGGTGGGGCGGGGTGAGGGGCGCTTCCCAGGTGGCGCTAGTGGTAAAGAACCCACCTGCCAATGCAGGAAGAGTTGCAGTTCAACCCCTGGGTCGGGAAAATTCCCTGGAGGAGGGCATGGCAACCCACTCCAGTATTTCTTGCCTGGAGAATCCCATGGACAGAGAAGCCTGGTGGGCTACACAGTCCATAGGGTCACAAAGAGTCGGACATGACTGAAGTGACTAAGCACACATTCAATGTGGGGTAGGGGTTCATCCTGTTCTGTGAGGTTGATGTATAGGTAAAAACATGGATAAACTTTTAAGATGTGGTACAAAGCAGTGTAAGTGCACGGTACTACCAAGTAAGAATAAACACCCAGTCACCGGGCGCTTCTCTGGCATATGTGCGTGTGTGTGTGTGTGTGTAAGAGTATGTGTATATAAAGTCTGGAAAGGTGCCCACCTAGCAGTGATTTCTACAGGGGAAGATAAAGGACTTGTTGTTGTTTGGCCACTAAATCATGTCCAGCTCTTTGCAGCTCCATGGACTGTAGCCCCCCAGGCTCCTCTGTTGATGGGATTGCCCAGGCAAGAACATTGGAGTGGGTTGCCATTTCTTTGGGGATCTTCCCAGTCCAGGGATCAAACCCAGTCTTCTGCTTGGCAGGCAGTTAGACTTGTAAAAGGAGACTGTAGTCTTATTGACAATGTTTTTCTTTCTTTTTTTGTTAAGAGAAGAATATGTTCACCTGCTACTTGTATAAATTAAACTTATGTAATTAAAAAATAAAGCCAGGCTTGTGTTTACGCTGACACGTCTGTTCCAGTGAGGGGCTGTTTCCCTGTGTGGGGGCCTGGCCAGAAGGCCCACAGGGTCACACCTGTGTTGAGCCCTGGTTACAAGGCTGTGGAAAGTGCTTCAGCCCTGGGGGAAGTGGGGGCCAGCGTTCACTGCCCAGCTCCCTGCAACAAGGGAGGCGATAAAGCCACTTGCTGCCTGCCCTCTGAGGAGGGGGCCTTGGCTTCATTCAGGCTGGAGGGACGGAGTCCAGAGGAGGACAGACCACAGGAGTCCAGCTCCCTGCTCGTTCATCTCTGGGGGGTCCCCGGCCTCCTTCCCTCTGTTCAGAACACTCGGTCAGGTCCGGTCTGTGCAAGTTTACATTGACCTTCCTGTCGGTGCAGCGGTGCCCTGAGTCCCGCAGTATCGATTCAGCAGCCTTCCTGGCAGTAAGGTCTGAACTTGGGCGGGCTGGCAAGGCACAGCTTGATGTTGGGAGTGAGGCAGCCACAGAGATGGAGGCAGGCCAGGGCTGGTTCATCCGTGAAGGCCAGATGATCAAAGCCAGATGCATTCGCCGGCACCTCTGCTGGGAACTGCAGGGCAGCCTCCCCTGCCAGTCAGTGCATCTCACTGCCTCATGGTCCCTCTGAAGGGACCCGCTGCTGTTTTTCTAGTTAAGCCTTCCTTTACACGAGCGTCACTGAAGGAAACATTGTACAGAGAGGCAGTCGCTGGATTAAGGCAAAGGATCAAAGGTTTGTTTTGTATAGAGCTTTAATTAATCTTAGCTTTTTAGGGATAATCTCAGTTTCCTGATATGCAGACCTTAAACACTTTAGGAAGCTCCCTGTGGTAGAACTGAGACTTTTTAGAGATTGAGAAACTCATGACTCAGTCTCTTCAGCTTGTTGCCTCTTCACCCAGCCTCTCTCCCTCCTGAAATCATCGCATCGCTGGGCGTCTGGGTCCACGCAGTCGACCGGCGCTGGCACAGATGATCCACACTTGAGTAATTGGCTGCTATCTGTCTAGACGTTAGTGGCATCTTTTCTAATTTCTTAAAGGAATTCCAAATGACTCACCCTCGTGTTTTCTGTTTCAAAGTCTATAGGAGCCGTGTGCCCTGAGGTAGACAGTAAGTGAGTGTTTTCTCCACTTTGCATATGGGGAGAACAGGCCAAAAGAGAAATGTGATATGTCAGCGGAAACAACTTCTCTTTTCCGTGCTTGTGCTGGTCGTTCATTTGTTCATTCACCCACTCATCCCTCTTTTATGGGACAAGCACTCACCGTAGGCCCACTGTGTGCTCTGCATCGCGCCAGGAGACAGTGCAGCTGGGATCCAGTGATAAGCAGACCACGGGGTTCTGGCCTCATGGAGCCTCACAGCCTAGACTTCAGTCAGAGTCACACAGATAATAAACGTAAAAGCAGCAGAGATATGCATTCCACCGGAGACAGAGGTGCTGAGGTGAACGCCAGGGTGGGGTCCTGACCCGCCTACAGGGGCAGATAAGGCTTCCCAGATGATATGACTTTGGGGGCTGAGCCCTGAAGGTGATTGCTGAGCAAGGAAAGGGCGAATGGGCAGGACAGGAAGGAGGGTGTCAGAGCCAGGGTAGCTGGAACCAGAGAGTGGGGTACACGTGGCTGAGGAAGAGGCTCGGGAAGCGGGGGCTTCTAGGCAGTGTCTGAGGAGCCATGCTGTGGCCTTGCGCCTTTGTCCTGAGAGCAGAGAGAAGAGCCGTTGAGAGATTTCATGAGAAAAGACATGATCAGAATTGCAGGTTGTGACAATGCCCCTGGCTGCGGGTGTTGATGGCAGTCCCTTCCAGTGGAAGAGGGTGGGGTGGCCATCCCAGCCCTGCAGGGGAGCCCTTGGGGGGCCTTGGGAGAGGCCTGGGGTGGGGGGACCAGGAGAGGAGCGCCCCTGGAGTAGGTGGAGTGGGGGCGGGTGCATTCTGGACGGGTGCCTGCCGCCCTGAGGCGCCAAGCAGAAGATTCCCCAGGTGTCTGCTGTGGTTATTCCCCTTCTTTCCTGTCCATACCCTGAAGCATCTCTCAAGTCTGGGGAGATTAACTTGTCTTTCCCACAGTGAGTGATTTGGCTTTCTTGGTGACAGAGTCAGACATGATGAAGATACATTGATTGCACTTTGAGTAAAAACCAGAAAACTAATTTTTAACTTGAACTTGAATCTCACTGCCAACAACACCTCTCTGCCCTTCTCTCTGCCTGTTTTCTCACCCAGGCCAACTACACGGACCCGCAGAGCAAGCTGCGCTTCAGCACCATCGAAGAGTTCTCCTACATTCGACGGCTGCCGTCCGACGTGGTCACGGGCTACCTGGCCCTGAGGAAAGCCACAAGCATCGTTCCCTGAGCCTGGAGAAACGGAGATGAGGTGGAAAACCATTTCCCAAGGCAGACTTTGGGCTCAAGATTTTGTTTTATGGAAACAAACTCCTGCTGTCAATCTGGAAATGTCAGTGCTGTGCCTTGGAAAGAATGTTTGGCTTTCATTGAAGGAGGGTTTTTTTTTTTTCTGTTTTCCCTCCAAGTGTGATATTTCCTGTTGAATTAAATTATACTTCAGTTGTTGCCTCAAATAAAGTTGTTTGACAAGAAAGAAAATTGTGCTTTTAGTTTAACCCAAGTAAGTCCTCGAATTTTGGCTTCAAAGCTATGGAGTCTCTTATAACACGTTTAAAGACTCTACGATGCATCCTGATGGTAAGGCTGGATTATCCCTGATCCCTGTGACCCCCGCTTTGAGCACGTTCATCTCTGTCTCTGATCAGAATGCTTGGAAGAGGTCCAGAACTGGGGCTGGAGGAGAAAGCACAGAGGAGCTCACCCTGTTGCCCTGGCTTGATCCTTCCCTTGGGCCTTGGTCTCTGAATCAGCCTCGCTTCTCAGCCTCCAGAACCTGTTAGGTAAGCCACTGACGGTTTGTGGCATTTAGAGCAGCCTGAGCTGACTGAAACACTAGCTCTGGCCTATTTCTGGAGGTATGGGGTGTGACCCTTGTAACCCCTTCCATGGGGGCGTCTGTCTGGGCACGGGAAGCCACCCGCTTCCCCTCCTCCGAGAGGAAAGCAGTCTGGGCCTGGAGGAGATGGGCTTTGAGCCCCTCTGAGCCCCATTCCCGCAAGTCTCTGGGGAGGGGAGAGTGGAACCAGGCCTTGGGGCTGGCTCTGCTTTGGAGATTAGGTCCCCAAGTTCCTTTTCTTTCTTAGGGAAAGCCCCTCTGGGTGGTGGTGTTTTTCAGTTGCTAAATTGTGTCCAACTCTTTGCAGCCGCATGGACCTCAGCACACCAGGCTTCCCTGTCCATCACCAACTCTCAGAGTTTGCTCAGACTCATGTCCATCAAGTCGGTGATGCCATCCAACCATCTCATCCTCTTTCGGCCCCCTCTCCTGCCCTCCATCTTTTCCAGCATCAGGGTCTTTTCCAATGAGTTGGCCCTTCGCATTAGGTGGCCAAAGTATTGGATGAGAGAAAGGGAAAACAAGGTCGAGAGTCGGCTGGGGGCTGCCTGCAGGGCCAGCGGCAGCTGCCTGGAATCCTGTGTCATTCAGCCCCTGCCCCGTAGCTGGGCGGGGTGAGGGGGTGGGAGGGGTGCTGTGTGCTTCCCCCTCCCCCATGAAAAGGGACTGGCTGACGGCCAGGAGAGCGGGGACCTTTCCTAAGCCTGTGGGCCCTGAAGCACTCAAGGCTTCGCTGAGGCACTAAGCACTAACAAAACCATCTGAGGCCTCAGCGTAACTCAGACACCCGCCCCCAGCAGGGTGTCTGAGCCATAGATCAGGGGTGGGGCCTGAGAATCTTCATTTCTAACTAACGAGACTGATGTTGCTGACCCAGAAGCCGCACTTTGAAACCCACCGCCGACACAGAAGTTCTCTGCAAGGCCAGAGGCTGCTCCCTGGGTTCCTGCACTCGCCCTGGGAAACTCACATTTCTGTTGAAATCAAGGAGCCAGTGAGTCACGGGACCTTCCTGCCCCACTTCCACCGTCTGTGACATGCAGAACGCCTGGGGCAGGTGCACTTCTTTTCCAGGAAGGGCCCCCATTTGGTTAGTGGCCCACTATCCAGTTCTAACCATGTCTAGAAATGGCAGTTCTAATCATTTTTAACCCTGCTTGCTGGCCGCTACCTCAGTCCTGACTTCAGACTCTCCTGGGCCATGTCCAGGAAGAAAGAGAGCCCCCACCGGGCACATGTCCATGGTGGGGGCCACAGACCCCTGTGGGCTTCTCAAGGTTGGGGATGGGCAGTGGAGGTGTGCCACCCGCTCTCTGGAAGTCACCTGGGACCCGTTAAATGCAGATTCCTGGGCTACACACTAGACTTCTAACCAGTGCAGGGAGTGGAGCGCGGGCATCTGCATTTGACCCGTATTCCGCTGTGACTGTGAGGCACAGGAGGGTGAGACCGCCGCCTTCCGCAGCCAGAGGGGAAGCACGTATGCCGGACACCTGGCTCCCTTCTTTCCTGTTCCCCTGCCAGGTCTTCCTTGCCAGCCCTTATTTTGGCCAGAGAGCTGAGTTCTGAAGGTCAGGTCACTTCTCTCACCCCAAGCAACGGGGATCCAGGCTGTGCACGCCTGGTCCAGTGTTCTCAGTCCCGCTGTATGATAGCATCACCTCTGCAGTGGGCAGGGGTCAAAGTACACAGAGGTTGGCATCCAGCTGTTCTAAGCCAGAGGTAGGTAATACAGGAGGAGGGCTGGGCATGGTGTTTATTTTAAACTCCCCGGATGAGTCTGTTGTGCAGTCAGTGATGAGACTTTTGTGGCAACTATAAAGAGAGTATTTCCCATGAGATATGTTTTCTGATTCACAGATCAGCCGTCTCTGTATACCCCAGGCCCATGAACAGTTTGGAAGGGGGTTCTTATGTATGTGGGTGTGTCTGTTCATGATTCCCAGTCAATCTTCAAGGAAATCAATCCTTAATATTCTTTGGAAGGCCTGATGCTGAAGCTGAAGCTTCAATACTTTGGCCACCTGATGCAAAGAGCTGACTCATTGGAAAAGACCCTGATGCTGGAAAAGATTGAAGGCGGGAGGAGAAGGGGACAACAGAGGATGAGATGGTTGGATGGCATCACTAATTCGATGGACATGAGTTTGAGCAAGCTCCGGGAGTTGGTGATGGACAGGGAAGCCTGGAGTGCTGCGATTCATGGATCGCAAAGAGTTGGACATGACTGAGCCACTGAACAACAACCAGCCCTGGAGTCAGAAACTTGAATGTCACTGAAGATTCCTCCCTCTTCTATATTTATTCCTCATGTTCACTTTGGACCCAATCTCTGATCCTTTTCTCACACTACTTTCTCGACTATCAGCCCCGTTCCTACCCAACCTCGCCTCTTGCCTGGACGTTCTTGGTGTCCTTTTAACTGCTTTTTCCAACAATCTGACCCCACCTCTCTGCCCGCGGAGGGCCTTTCCACATCTTTGGATGACACGGGACTTTGTGCGTCGCGGCACATCCATTGGTGATCAGTCTGAGATACCTTGTCAGTTCTGGCGCTGGCCTGTAGTGTCCAAAGGATGAACTCAGTCCTTTAAAAGAGAAAACAGGTAGCTGAGAAACCAGGTTGTTTTCATAAAACCAGCCTGAGGTCCAGTCTGCTCTAAGTTTGACTCTTCCTGGTATCTGACACTTGTCTTTGAGAGAAGAAAGTCATCTATTAGTGGACACAGTTTAGAATGACCTGGAATGTTGGGCAGATGCTTTCCAGAGCTGAGGGCAGTCTGTGTGGATGAGGGGTACCCATCTCCCAGGTAAAAGCATGCGTCATTCTGGATTTTGAATGTGGTTTGTAATTGGGCCAAAAGTACTATCAGTGAGATATCTGTGCCTTCTGAATCCAGGGCCATCAGAAAGCAACATCAGCACCAGATGCTGTACCCAGCAACCTATAACTGTGAATTGGGGGTCTTAGCAAAGCTAAAAAGGAAGGAAATAAACTGGGGGAGTACAGGGTAAAGAAACCAGAACAAAGAGGACAGATACCCTGGGGAGGGACTGAAAATGTTGTCCTCTTACAAGTGTAAGAAACGATTAGTAATATTTAAAATAATGTCTTATCTGATAGGAATGTCCAGGCCTTATTTGGATTCTGGTTCAAACAACAACAAAAAGGTTTTTTGAGACAATTGGAAATTTGATACTGAATAGTTTTTAGGAACTCTTATGAATATTTTGAGTTGTGATTATGGTCTTGTAATGTTAAAAGAAAGGATTCATATCTTTTAGAAACACATGCTGAAATATTTATGGATGGAATGATGTGCTATCTGGGATTTGCTTCAGGATAATTCAGGAGACAGGAAGGGGATGGGAATAGTGTTGAAAGAAGATTGGCCAGGAGTCAGTAACTGTTGAAGCTGAGTGGTAGGTACACAGAGGTTCATTATACTATTCAGCTTTCATAGGTGTTTGAATTTCTTTATAATGAAAAGGTTTTTTTAAGAATGACATTTTTATTACTAAAAATTGTGATGATTTTTTTTTTACCTAAATTGGTGGTCTGCATGAGCATAAAGGGGCTTATGCAAACTGAAAGTTTGAGAAACTCTGCTAAATGTTGTATGGTCTTGAATAGAGGGAATACCCAGTTCTCAAAGCATCTCACAAAGGATGGGTTGTAAGAAAAGAATCACAAGTCAGAGGAAGCTGTCCTCAAGAAGTTGTTAATAGAGGTCTTCGTTGTGGGTTCTGTTAGCCTGGAAGGCTGTGAGAGTATTTCCCATGTAGGGGCAGGCGTGGGAGTGGAGAAACTGAAGACATCAGCTTCTAATTTCTTCCAGGGAATAAATAAAATATACTAGAGTGGGTTTGGGATATGTTAAAATGACTGTGGTTTGAGAAAATAACTGTTGATATACTTTCTGGTAGGCTCTGCAATGTTTGTACATCTATACAGAGATGGGAATTAAATCATCAGAGAACTAAGCACCTGAACAAACTGTTTTAGTTGAAGGCACTGCTTCCACAGAATTTTAATGGCATTTATGCCTTTGTGCCTATATTTAGGAATTGTACTGAAAGAGGTGAGGAGACACAGTCCTACCAAAATCTCTATTGCATCTGCTGCAGAAATACCCAAAGGGCCCCCCACTGCCTTGGGGGGTGAGCTTTCTAGTTTGGCACCCAAACATGGAGCCTCATAGTCTGGGTTTGAATCTCATTTCTACAGTTGACTAACTCTCTGGTCTTGGGCAAATTACTAACTTATTCTCAAATTCTCAGTTTCGTTATCATTGTCATTCACCCGACACGGTTACCAGATCAAATGAGAAAATGTCAGACAAGCATTTAACTCAGGGATTTCCCTAGTGGTCCACTGGCTAAGACTCCATGATCCCAAGGCAAGGGGGCCTGGGTTCAAACCCTGTTCAGGGAACTAGATGTCAGATGCCACACCTGAAGAGCCTGCATGCTGCAACAAAGATCGAGGGTCCCAAGCGCCACAACTCACACCCAGCACAGCCAAATAAAAAAATAATTTTTTTTTTAAAAAGAGCATTTAACTCAGCCCCTGGCCCACATGCCCAGATAGCGTGAATGTGGTCCTCACCTCTCACTGGTCTCTGCATTCAAAAGGTGGATCTTTTCCTGACTTGTTGATGTGTACACTCTGTGCCTGATTATTTTGTCTCTTTTCTTTGGCTGCTGGGACTCTTGGACCCAAATTTGCAGCCCGCTTGCAGTAACTGAACGGCCTCATCTGAAATTCATTCCTGTGTCTTCATCCTATTATTACCTCCATCACTCTTTTCCTTGTTCTCTTCATTGCCTATCTTGGTCACTTCTTCTATCCTTTATTCTGTGTGTTTTTATAAGCTGGTTTAGCTTTTTAATGGAGCAAGGGAAGGTGTAAGTAACTAAGTAAATAAGTGTGTTGTAATACTGGACCAGGAAACCCTTAAAAACAAAAAAAGGGGGACTTCCCTGGCAATCCTTCAGGAACTTCATTCCTTCCAGTGGTTAAGAATCTGCCTTCCAATGTAGGGGGATTGGGTTCGATCCCTGGTCAGGGAACTAAGGTTACACATGTCATGTGGTGCAGCCAATTAAAGAAAAAAAAAGAAGGGCCAAGTTGCCTACTTGTTTTAGGATTTGGTGGGAAACTACAGGCATCCCTCTTCCCACTACAGACACGGAGCCCTGGATTCAGCCCGGTTTTCTTCCATGACTCGGTGGCCTCTGTCCACTGGTGATTCTGTTCCAGCTGCAGACAAAGGCCTTCCTGGGAAGAGGCAGCGTTTTCCTGGCCAACAGGATACTGATGGCTGACAGGCACACACTGTGCCCCAAACATGCCGCTTTCCTCCGCTGGGGCCAGGAAGATGAGTCAGCGCCACTGGCCCCGGACCTCAGAGTCTTGGGTCTTCCCAGTGAACTCGGAGGGCACAGCCTGGGCTTTTGCAATGTAGAATATTGCAGGGGCTTTTTTTTTATGGGATCCAGCTGAGGCCTTGGTGACTGATATCTCCCCTAATAACAACCGGGGAGGAAACTGCTAGCGAGAGATAAAGATAAGAGAGCTTCTGGTGTTTTCAACACCAGACCTTGAAAATGTGTCCCCAAAGCTCCCACTAGCAAAATTCCCCCCAATGCTTTGCTTGCCCCCCTGGAAGTTTCTGTTAAAGAGACAACAACCTAAGTATTAATATTTGTGCCCACTCGTTACCATTCTGTCTGAAATTTGATGCTGTTCTTTCTAGGCTTATGGAGTGGCAGGCGGCCAACCTGTGCCTTGGCCTCAGTGGCAAATGTGGGTACAGGGTCAGAGAAGGAGGGCAAGGCGGGACTCCAGGGAAGGAAGGTGTCCGTGGGGACTGGGGGGTGCACAGTGGGTCTGGGGGGCAAAGGCAGCCTTGGCAGTAGAACTGCCCAGCCAGGGCCCTCTGCAGAGAACACTCCGGACACTCTCAGAAATCTGATGTCTTGGGTCTACAGCGAGGTTCATCCTTTATTTTGTAAAAATCCTTTTTATTTAATTTACTTCCTCCCCCCTTTTTTATCTTTTTTCTCTAATGTAATGAGAAGAGGGTGGGGAACCCACTACACATGGGCTTCCCCAGTATCTCAGCAGTAAAGCATGTGCCTGCAATGCAGGAGACGTGAGTTCAGTCCCTGGGTCAGGAAGATCCCCTGAAGAAGGGCATGGCAACCCATGCCAGTATT
Organism: Bos indicus; assembly: GCF_029378745.1. Classification (NCBI taxonomy): domain Eukaryota; kingdom Metazoa; phylum Chordata; class Mammalia; order Artiodactyla; family Bovidae; genus Bos; species Bos indicus. Next base: position 21,997,434 of record NC_091783.1, read on the forward strand.
CTTGCCTGGAGAATCCCATGGACAGAGGAGCCTGGTGGGCTATAGTCCATGGGGTGGCAAAGAGGCAGTTACCACTGAGTATGTACACATACAAAGAGTCAGATATGAGAAACCATGCATGGTATATTGCTAAGTGAATTTTAAAAATCACAAAGCCATAGACAAACCCCATTAAAAAAAATGATTTATTTTTGGCTGTGCTGGGTCTTAGTTGTGGCATGCAGGAGCTTTAGCTGCTACAAGTGAACTCTTATTTTCAGTATGCGGGATCCAGTTCCCTGACGAGGAATGGAACCCAGGCCCCGTGCCCTGGGAGCAAGTCTTAGCCACTGGACCACCAGGGAAGTCCCCAAACTCCATTTTTATAGTAACAACAGCAAATAAATAAATAAATAAATGAGAAAGTGTGAAATGATTTATGCCAACAAGTTAACAGCTGCCTCCTTTGGAGAAGGGAGTGGATTTGGGGGAAGGAGTGATGAAGGAGAGGAAGTTAGGAAATTTAGGAATTTTTGGAGAGAACACAAAGTAATTTTAAAAGAGCAAAAAAAAAACACCTCAATTTAGGAGCTCTGGGTGGGGAGAATTCACTTTCCCGCAGAACTCAGGTTCGTCCTGGAGGTTGGGCGCTCCTTCCCAGGCTGCCTTGGTCCACAAGGAAAGCCCCCCTCACCACCTGGATGACGCAGGACCCTCTCTGCCCCCACCCTCTACTCCAAGGCGGGGAACGCTGGCTCTTTCTCACAACACAAAGACTGTACCTAACAGAGTGCAAATGTTATTTCCATTTAATGCCCATGACAATCCTGTGAGGCCAGTAGAGAAGCATGCCCACTTTACACCGAGGAATCTGAAATCCAAGACAAGAAACTGCTCAGCTACTGGGAGTCAGCGGGGGCAGTGAGCCAGGCTCCTCTATCCACATGCAGAGTCCTTTTAGCCCTGCGTCCTCTGGCAGGAAAAGATTGGCCTGGAGCTACCTGAGGAGGATGAAACGGAGCACAGAGACTGCCTGGGTGTACCACCAGAACGCCAAAATGACCAGGCCAGGACTGTTCTGTGGTGGTTAGCTCTCTGTGTAACATGCCTCAGCCATGGGTGTGTCTGTGTGTGCACGCTCAGTCGTATCTAACTCTTTGCGACCCCATGGCGTGTAGCCCTGCCAGGCTCCTCCGTCCATGGAATTTTCCAGGCAAGAATACTGGCATGGGTTGCCATTTCCTCCTCCAGGGGATCTTCCCAACCCAGGGAGCGAACCCATGTCTCCTGTATCTCCTGAATTGGTGGGCAGATTCTTTAGCACTGAGCCACCTGCAACGCTCTCAAGCACAGCGCCCAGATATTTAGTCAAACAGCAGTCTAGATGTCCCTGTGAGGATATTTTTCAGACGAGATTAGCATTTAAACCAGTGAACATTGGATAAAGCACTTTACTCTTCATAATATGGTGGGATTCATCCAATCAGTTGAAGGCCTTAAGAGAAAAAGAAAGCAATCATGGAAGAGAGAATTCTGCCTCCAGGCTGCCTTTGGAGTCAAGTTGCAAGCTCAGCTCTTCCCTGGGTCTCCAGCCTGCGGGCCTGCCCTTCAAATAGCAGAATGAAAAAAAAAAAAATTGCAGAATGGCCAGCCCCACAATCATGTGAAAGTGAAAGTCGCTCAGTCGTGTCCAACTCTTTGCGACCCTATGGACTATACAGTCCATGGAATTCGCCAGGCCAGAATACTGGAATAGGTAACCGTTCCCTTCTCCAGGGGATCTTCCAAGCCCAGGGATTGAACCCAGGTCTCCCGCATTGCAGGCGGATTCTTGACCAGCTGAGCCACCAGGGAAGCCCAATCATATGAGTCAATTCCTTAAAATCAATCTCTCTCTACATGTATATACACATATCCCACTGGCTCTGTGTCTCTGGAGAACTCTGACCAACACACTTTCTCTAAAGGAGACTGGGTGAACACATGCCTTCTAAACTACCCTCCACCGGCATCACCACACCGGGCAGTGAGGCTTCTGAGACTCATATGCTTCATAAGTGATTGAGTGAAAACCACCAGCTAGGCTGAAAATGCTCTATGGCTTCGCCGGATAGGGTATTTATTTAAACTGTTGTTTTGTTCCTGTCTCAGTCACTGAATCTCATGAAAAAGAACAGTTCATCTTGATTAAATCAAGGGTGGGTGGGTAGGAGTGATGAGAGGTGAGGTGCCTTCCTTTTCTGAAAAGTCTGTGACCCAGGATTATTCCAGAAACTATAGCTTCTGTTCTGTCTTATAAATCAGAGTCAACAGGGACTGGTAGGGCCAGCAACAGAGCTCCAAGGCTGGCACTGTTTCCTTTCACCTCCCGTCCTAGGCTCAGGTCCTTTCTGTAAGGAAGGGCCCAACCCCATTCTGTCTACACACCCCTCACCGTGGGCAGAGGCTTCCTGTCACCATATGCACAATGCTGAGACCAGCATGAACTCATTTAGGTGCCTAGCATGGTTTGCATTTTATGAGAGTTGGAAGAAGAACCCAGAAACAGCTCCTAATCGGAGAGCATCACTGCTTCCATTTTAATTGTGATGGAAACTGAGGCCCAGGGACATTGGGCTATCTGCCCAGGGCTGCGTGGGAGTCATGGTCTGAGCTGGTCGTGGGGCTGTTGGGAAGAAGAAAGGGGTCTGGGAGGATGTGCCCTGGCTTCTCTGGAATCGCCACTCACCAAGCCTCACCCCTTCTCAAGGAGCAGAGCCTGATGGAGGGATGGAGACTGGCATCCTGGCTTCTCCTCAGAGCTGTGACCCAGATATGAAAGAGTGCTTCTTAATTCTCACTTGAATTTCCGGCCTAGTGTCTCCTTTCAAAAAAGTGGAGTCCAACACCACACTTTATTTCCCACAACATGGGGAGCTCATTTCTTGCCCCCTATGGCAGTGGTCCCCAGTAGTTTGGGGACCAGGGACTGTGCCAGTTTTTCCAGGCACCAGGGTTGGAGATGGTTTCAGGATGATTCAAGCATATAACACTTATTGTCCATTTGATTTCTATTATTATTGCATCAGCTCCACCTCAGATCTTCAGATGTAAGATCCTGGAGGTTGGGAAGTCCTACCCTATGGCTTAGAGAGTTCCCTTATCCCTCTGCACTCAGCTTAGCAGTTACCTCCACCAGAAACCTTCCTTGTGCCTTCCCTGCCCCCACCCCCACAAGTGCCCCTTGGAGTCCTGGCAGCCCATAGGCTGAGCCCTTTCAGGGCATGAAGGCTGACACTGAGAGCATCTGACACATGGTAGAGCTTGGTAAACATCTATTGACTAAACCATGGGGACTGAAGAAATAAATACACTAGGAAATATTTCCTTTTAGGGAAAAATGACTAGAAATTCCTACTCATCTTGCCTGATACATAATGGGCATTCAGTGTTTATAGAATAATTCTCAAACATGAGAAGGTTATGCTCAGAATAAATAGGCCCTGACATCAGCTGTGCTGTGGTGATAATAGGCAGTCTCACTGTCATTTCTGGGTAAAAACATCAATGGCCATGGAGAGAATGCTTTCAATTTTAAGTTTTCCTTCCATACATTTTCTAAAACCACCATAATACCTTGTTGCTTATCTACAATCTAGTAATTAGCACAAAATTTAGCGCCAAATTAGGGGGTATTAGAGATATTTTCAACTTGAAATTCAATATGGCAGGATTCCGGGGGTCTGCCAATTATCTAGAAAAATAAGATCCAGCTGATCTCAAATTTTCCAGTTAATTCAACAAATTCAAAATCACTTGGTTTACACATTAGGCAACATCGTGCTTGTTCCCTTTTCATTCATTCATCCGCTCCCGTGGGGAATGGAAGGCCCTTGCTGTAGGAGGGTTCAAGGTGGTCAGGGAGATAAGACATCAATAAGCAAGGAGGAGAAGATCAGAGGACTTCTCTGATGGCTCAGTGGTAAAGAATCCACCTGCCAATGCAGGAGACGCAAGAGATACGGGTTTGATCCCTGGGTCAGGAAGATCCCCTGGAGTAGGAAATGACAACTCACTTCAGTATTCTTGCCAGGAAAATCCCACGGACAGAGGAGCCTGGTAGGCTACAGTCCATGGGGTCACAAGAGTCGGACACAGCTGAGTTCACATACACTGATGGCCTGTATGGGATCTCTCACCTCAGAAATTCAGAAGTTGACAGCGGGTGGATAGCGTGCACCAACCAAACCTAAAAACAGACTTCTGATCAAATGGCGCTGTAACAGTCAAGGAAACCTAGGTTATTAACAACAATACAGATAATGCTATGATCAGGGGTGGGGCCCAATAGGGATGGGATAGGCTAGATCTTGAGAAGGAGGCAGAAGGGAAAAGGACTACCTTAAGTATGGGAGATTTGCTTTGGCTAATAACTGCCATTCCATATAGGCAGTAAGAATACATCTGCAGTATTCTTGACAAGTAAAGGGACAAGCAACAAGGTGGGATGGACGGGGGCTGTCCCCTAGGCCAAGCTGAAGGAAAGGCAGCCAGGGGCCTGGGGCCGTGACTCAGGCAAGAGGAATGCCGCTCAGGCCGCCTGCAGCTGTGATAAGGAGGACAGGATGGGGCACGTAGGGGACATCCTGGAGCAGCCTGGGGGACCTTCCAATCGGGAGCACAGGCACAAGCCCAGGGCCCAGGAGAATTCTGGCTGGCCTGCCAGGCAGAGTCCTGGAGGGTGATGGAAACATCCATCACCCAGCTGCAGCGGACAAAGGGAGGAAAGCGTGGTTGAGGCCTGGTATGCCATGCCCACAGCTTCCTTACAGACTCGCTGGCTCCACCTTCCAGCCCTGCAGCCCCTGAGCTGCCCTAGACCCTTTTAGCCTGCCCTCAGATGTCCCCCTGCTCTGCGCCTTCTAACCCTTGGATTCAAATCTCAGGCCTGTTTCTCCTACCAGCCAGGTTTGTGCCACATCTTTGTAATGCTTGTGCCTTAATTTACTCCCTTTAGTGGGCTCCCATTTTAAACATGGCCTCTGCCTGCTAAGCAAATACCCTTGTTCGTAAATTACTCCCACCTGAACCACCTCTCCTTCCCTGTCTACCCTCCAACTCCACACAGAGGATTCCGGGGCTTCTTTGCAGCATGATCAAAATCCTTCTTGGGCATCCACTCACCAGACCGCTGGTGAGACCAGGCACAGGGTGCAACTTCTTCTCCCTAGGAAGCGCTCTCATTAGTAGGCAGTTTAAACCACTTAGGGGGGCTTCCCAGGTGGTGCTAGTGGTAAAGAACCCACCTGCCAGTGCAGGAGACAAAAGAGACACAGGTTCGATCTCTGGGTCAGGAAGATCCCCTGGAGGAGGGCATGGCAACCCACTCCAGTATTCTTGCCTGGAGAATCCCATGGACATAGGAGCCTGGAGGGCTACTGTCCATAGGGTCACAAAGAGTTGGACACGACTGTAGCGACTTAGCATGCATGCATGTAAACCACCCATAGGTCCCTGCTTTGTCAGGTTTCTCTGTTTTTTTCCTTCTGTCATGAACTCTGACACTCAGGCCCCTTCCCCTTCAACCTCTCCTACAAATGCCTGGAGTTTCGAGTTCTGGCCCATCCTTCAGCAAGTTCCCTGCTTCCCCAGTAAAAGAAAACATCATCATGTTAACACCCATGGTAGTAAGTCATGTTGGTAGTGTGCATCTTGATGTACGTGATGAGAATAACACTTCACCTCTGTCATCTTCCTTCCAAAACCCAATAAGTTCAGTCTAATTATGAGCAAAACCTCAGACAAATCCCAACTGAGCAACAGTCTCCAAAATAACTTACCCAGCATTCCTCAAAACTGTCAAGGTCATTAAAAACAAAGGAAGTCTGAGAAATTGTCACAGTCAGGAGGAGCCAAAGGAGACATGAGGATGAAATGTAACATGGTGTCCTAAATGGGATCCTGGAGCAGAAAAGGACATTAAGCAAAAAATTAGGGAAACCTGAATAAGGTTTTTCTGTTCAGTCACTAAGTCGTGTCTGACTCTTTGCAACCCCATGGACTGCAGCACACAAGGCTTCCCTGTCCTTCACTATCTCTCTTAAGTTTGTTCAAATTCATGTCCATTGAGCTGATGATGCCATCTAACCATCTCATCCTCTGTCGCCTTCCTCTCCTTTTGCTTTCAGTCTTGCCCAGCATCCCGGTCTTTTCCAATGGGTTGGCTCTTATATGGGGTTTGAAAGTGAAAGTGAAAGTGAAGTCATTCAGTTGTGTCTGACTCTTTTTGACCCCATAGACCGTAGCCTACCAGGCTCCTCCATCCACGGGATTTTCCAGGCAAGAGTACTGGAGTGGGTTGCCATTTCCTTCTCCAGAGAATATTCCCAACCCAGGGATCAAACCTGGGTCTCCTGCATTGTAGGCAGACGCTTTACCGTCTGAGCCACCAGGGAAGCCTTGTGAATATGGGGTTTAGTTTATAATAATTCATCAATATAGGTTCATTAATTCTAGCAAATATATAAAGGTATAACATACAAAGTTAACAATCAGGGAAACAGGGTGTGGCTGTGTGGGAACTCCATGTACAATCTTTGCATTTTTTATGTGAATCTAAGACTGTTCTAAAAGAAAAAGTTCATTTAAAAAAAACAAAGGCTTTTTTGAAAAGTCATTATACAACCCCTAATACAGCAGCAGCTGCTGAATTCTTTATTACTAAAGTAAATCTTACTTACAGATCCTAAATGCTGCCTTTCAAACTATAGCCATGATAAAGTATCACTTTATCATGCCTGTATCAAAGGTATGGTTTTTCCAGTAGTCATGTATGGATGTGAGAGTTGGACCATAAAGAAAGCTGAGTGCCAAAGAATTGATGCTTTTGAAATGTGGTGTTGGAGAAGACTCTTGAGAGTCCCTTGGACTGCAAAGAGATCCAACCACTCCATCCTAAAGGAAATCAGTCCTGAATATTCATTGGAAGGACTGATGCTGAAGCTGAAACAGCAATACTTTGGCCACCTGATGGGAAGAGCTGACTCATTGGAAAAGACCCTGATACTGGGAATGATTGAAGGCAGGAGGAGAAGGGGATGACAAGGATGAGTGTTTGGATGGCATCACCGACTCAATGGACATGAGTTTGAGCCAGCTCCGGGAGTTGGTGATGGACAGGGAAGCCTGGTGTACTGCAGTCCATGGGGCCACAAAGTCAGACAAGACTGAGAGACTGAACTGAACTGAACATATCACTAGTACTAAATGAAAACTCACCCACTTTAGCCTTATTTTTTGTTTAGTCACCAAGTTGTATTCAACTGTTTTACGACCCCATGGACAGTAGCCTGCCAGCCTACTCTGCCCTACTTAGCCTACTCATGGGATTTCCCAGGCAAGAAAACAGGAGTGGGCTGCCATTTCCTTCTCCAGGGGATCTTCCTGACCCAGGGTTCAAACCTGCATCTTCTGCATTGGTAGGCAGATTCTTTACCTCTGAACCACCAGGGAAGCCCTTAGCTTTCTTTACTTCTATTTTAAGTATCTACTATACACTCCAAAAGAACTATTATTACTATGTCCTTTAAAAATTCTGGTTAGACTTATTTCTGATTCAGAAAGTAATATATTACTTGGTAAGACTTGAAAAGAAACTGTTGGCAAAATTGTTCCTCCTATAAAAAATAGTACTATTTGCAAACTTCTCTTAAAAGTATTTTTGGAAATGACTCAGAATGCTTCCTGACTCCACCACATTCTACCTTGTAGAAACTGTGATAACGAAGCAGTAATTTCCAGTAATAGCTAGGTGGCTTCCATATCTTATTGTGCAAATTTGAAATCTGTTCTCTTCTTTCTTGGAGCAATTTGTGAAGTTATGAAAGCATGTTATTCTGATTTCATCCCTCATATATTTTTTTTTGGTGATGTTGTCTTATGGAGAATGGGAGGATTTGAGAAGGGGAGAGAGGTGTTATCAAGTAGAAATTTGGGGAGAGACTTTTCTTGTTCTCTGAAGAAATATCTCGAACATAGTATTAGTGCCTTGGTTTGCTTGAGAGTCCCTTGGACAGCAAGGAGATCAAACCAGTCAATCCTAAAGGAAATCAGTCCTGAATATTCATTGGAAGGACTGATGCTGAAGCTGAAACTCCAATACTTTGGCCACCTGATGTGAAGAACTGACTCATTGGAAAAGACCCTGAAGCTGGGAAAAATTGAAGGCAGGAGGAGAAGAGGGCAACAGAGGAGGAGATGACTGGATGGCATCACCAACTTGATGGACATGAGTTTGAGCAAGCTCCAGAAATTGGCGATGGACGGGGAAGCCTGGCATGCTGTAGACCATGGGGTCGCAAAGAGTCAAACATGACTGAGCGACTGAGCTGCTTGCCTATGTGTGGCACAAAACACATTATGATACCACCATGAGATCAAGTTATGAAAGGCTCTGCAAAATAGAAAATAAATGGGCTGGCAAATGCCTTTGAAAACTGTAGTATGTACCATGAAGCCTGTCATACAGTCCTGCCCCACCACTGAAATCCCAGCATCTGCTGGTTTTGTTTTACCTGCCATCTTTTCAGCTCTCTTGTCTTTTGAGCAGTTTGCTCACGTCCCCTCCACTGGTAAAGGGAAAGGGAAGGGAAGTCGCTCAGTCGTGTCCGACTCTTTGCGACCCCATGGACTGTAGCCCACCAGGCTCCTCCATCCATGGGATTCTCCAGGCAAGAGTACTGGAGTGGGCTGCCATTTCCTTCTCCACCTCTGCTGGTAACTAGTGATCAAAGGAGTCCCAGTTTAAGTAAAATCTGACTGGTCTGCTCACACTTGGAGTTCTTAGCACTGCTTACCCAAACAAAATCTTCAATTGCCCAAAGCCTTCGGCAGCTCCAGGTTGGCTGCTCACACGACACAAGGTCATCCTGAGAGAGGCAAATTGTCTGCTTGGTTCCACCACTGTTCTGTAAATTCTGCCAAATGTTTACACACAGATTCACTCCTATGGTGATCAAGCAGAGTGAGTGAGACTATTTCTGCCATGTCTCAGCGCCAGGCCTGACAAGGAAGTGAAATGTCTAGACTTGGAGGCTGAGGGTCGGGGTCTGAGCTTCACACCTTTACTTACCAGACAGGGGAAGGACAGGTTACAGGAATTCTCAGAAACCTCAATGTGCTCATCAGAAAATGACGGTTATAATCCCTGTGTGTTGCGGAGCTTGTGCGCAATTTTACGTAATTGTGCTTTGTGAAGGGCTACAGATATGAAATGCCTTTAGTCTTCACAGTATAAAGTCTACACAAGATGCTTCCTGAGCAAGCTGAGGTAAGGTGCAAGCAGTCTCAGAACTGTCACTTCCATCATGATATTAAAAATGTAATTCTTCAGGCCTTTTGTGCCACTTGGCTACCAATTGAATATTAAAAAGGAGGTTGAGAAAACCATGGCTGATTGGCATTTGCAGAAATGTTACTGGAGATGTAGGCTTCACAGTTAGGCAAGAAAGCTCTTGAATTGGTCAGGGCCAGATGCAAACTTCACAAGCTGTCCACCTATCCATCTAAGAGAGAGAAAAGATGGGTAGGGCTTGACAAGCTCTTTCAAAGGTCCAAGACTTTGGGGCAGGAGAGTGGGAAGCTGGTAGAAGTGGCTGGGGCCCTCTGCCACTAACCAGTCTGTGGTTGTCACCAGAGCTGTTCAGTCTTTTCATTCTCTGAATGGTATGTTTCAATGAACTGAGCTTAAATTTTGCTTTTATTGATCACTATTTTTCTGTACAGTTAGTGGGGTTTTGTGTGTGTGTGTCCTTAGAAATCTTTGCCTACCTTGAGGTCATGAAGATATTTTCCTATGCTCTCTGCTAAAAGCATTTTGGTTCCCTTTTTTATTTAGATTTGTTATCATCTTGAATTAATTATTTTGAGGATGATGTTGGGGTTTAGATAAATGACATGTATCCATCATTATGGTATCACACAGAGTATCTTCGATGCCCTAAAACCCCTCTGGACTCTCTATTTGCCCCTCCCCTCCCCCACAACCCCTGGCACCCACTGGTCTTTTTCAATGTCTCCACAGTTTTGCCTTTGCTAGAATGTCATACAGATGGACTCACATGCATTATGTAGCCTTTTCCAGGTTGGCTTGTTTCACTTACTAATATGCATTTAAGATTCCTCCATGTCATTTTTTTTTTTTTTGGCTGAGCTAAGTCTTCATTGCGGTGTACAGGTTCTCTTTTTTTTTTTGCTGCACATAGGCTTTTGTAAAAAATTATTTAGCCATCCTAGTGGGTGTGAAGTGATACCTCATTGTGGTTTTGGTTTGCGTTGCTCTAATGACTAATGATGCTGAGCACTTCTTCATTCGCCCATTGGCCAACTGTATACCTTTGTTGGGAAACATCTGTTCAAGTCCTTTGCCCATTTGAAAATTTGGCTTCTTATCTTTTTGTTGTTGAGTTATAAAGTTCTTTAGATATTCAGGTTGCTAGACTTTTATCAGATATATGATTTGCAAACGTTTCCTCCCATTCTGTAGACGGCATTTTTCCTCTCTTGATAATGTTCTTTGGGGCACAGAACTTACAGAATGTTGATGAAGTTCGCTTTATCTCTTTTGTTGTTGCCTGTGTTTTGGTGTCATATCCAAGAAATCACTGCCAAATCCAGCATCATGAAACATTTCCTATATGTTCTCTTCTAAGAGTTGTAAAGTTTCACCTCTGACATTTAGGCCTTTAATCCATTTTGAATTAAATTTTGTATATGATGTGAGGTAAAGGCCCAACTTTATTCCTTTGTATTTGGATATACGGTTTTTCTGTCACTAACTGTTAAAAGGGCTTCCCTGGTGGCTCAGCGGTAAAGAATCCGCCTGCCAATGCAGGAGATGCAGGTTCAATCCCTGGGTTGGGAAGATTGCCTGGAGGAGGAAAAGGCAACCCACTCCAGTATTCTTGCCTGGGAAATCCCACGGACAGAGGAGCCTGGTGGGCTACGGTCCATGGGGTTGCAAAATCAGACATGACTTAGTGACTAAACAACAATTGTTAAAAAGCCTGTCCTTTTCACATTAAAGTGTCCTGACCCTTATACATGCAAGGGTTTATTTCTGAACTCTCTACTCCATCCATTGGTGTGCATATCTATTCTCATGTCAGTGCACACTTTTTATTTCAATGGCTTTTCATGAGGTTTTGAAACCAGGAAATGTGAGTCCAGCGACTTGACTATTTTCAAGATTATTTTAGTGAGTTGGAATTCCTTAAGAATCCATCTAAACATTCAGCTGCATTTCTATTTCTGTAAAAAAAGAAAATGCCATTGGGATTTTAATAAGGATTGCATTGAAACTATGTTGCTTTTGGGGAGTACAGTTATCTCAACAATATTAAGTCTTCCAATACATGAAAATGAGATATCTTTCCTTATTTAAGTTTTTCCTTTCTTTCAACAATGTTTTGTAGTTTTCAGCCTGCAAGTCTTTTGCCTCCTTGGTTAAATTTATTTCTAAGTATGTTATTCCATTTTATGCTACTTTAATGAAATTGCTTTCTTCGTTTTATTTTCAGATCATTCATTATTACCATCATAAACATGATTCCAATACCCTCATAAACATAATTCCAACATCCCTCAATCTGACCCATTTTGTCAAATGGTATATTTAATTTCATTTTTAAATTTTTGCACCGTATAAAACTAGAATTTATGTCTGACCTTGTCAAATTAGTTTATTATTAATTTATTGTGGTATACAGGTTTATTATTTATTAGTAGCTTATTATTAAATTATTAGTTTGACCTTGCCAAATTCACTCACTAGTTCTTGACAGCTTTAATTCTTTCTTTCCAGTTTATATGCCTGTTATTTTTTTGCCCCATTGTCCCAGTGAATAGCCATCTCCAGTGCCATGTTGAAGAGAAGTGGTGAGAGTGGACAGCTTTGCCTTGCTTTCCCTCTTAATGTGAAAATTCCAATATTTCATCACTATGTATGGTGTTAGGTATAGGACTTTTGGTGGCGATAGTGGTAAAGAACCCTCCTGCCAGTGCAGGTGACTCGAGAGACATGGGTTCGATCCCTGAGTCAGGAAGATTCCCTGGAGGCGGGCATGGCAACCCACTCCAGTATTCTTGCCTGGAGAATGGACAGAGGAGCCTGGCAGGCTACAAAGAGTCGGACACGACTGAGACAACAGCACGCACGCACATCAGGCTGAGTTTTCTTTTGTTCCTAGTATGCTGAGAGTTTTTATTATGAATAGATATTGAATTTTTTAGACCCCTTTTCCTGTATCTACTGAGTCAGTCATATGATTTTTCCATTTTATTCTGATAATATGATGAATTATATTGATTAATATTTAAAAAATAAATAAACTTACATTCCTGGGAGGAAAAATCCTAGTTTTTGGTCATGCTGTATTATCCTTTAAAAAATGCTGGGTTCAGTTTGCTAATATTTTGTTAAGGATGTTTGTGTCTATGTTCAAGAGGAATATTGGTCTGTGGCTTTCTCTTCTTGTAATGTCTTTGTCTGGTTTTGGTATTAGAGCTGGCTGGCCAAAATTTTTAAAAATTGAGAAATGATTTTCTCCTCTATTCTCTGAAACAGTTTGTGTATAGTTGGCATAATTTCTTCCTTACAAGTTTGATAGAATTTACCAGTGAAACCATCTTTGACTGAAGTTTTCTTTACAAAAGGTTTTTAATTGCACATTCAATTTTTTAAATCAACATCAGATTTTCTATTTCTTCCTGTGTCAGTTTTGGTAAATTGTGTTTTTCAAGAAATTTTTTCCTTTTAATCTAACTTAGTATTTGCTAGTGATAGCCCCTCTTTATTCCTATTGTTTGAAATGTTTGTTTTCTCTCTTGTTACCCTACTCAATCTGGTGTTATTTTCGATCAGCCTCAAGGAAATTGTTTAGCATTTCCTGTAGTGTGAATTTGCTAGAGATGACTCAGCTCTTATTTATTGAAAAAATGCTTTTATCTTGCTTTAATTTTACAAGATATTTTAGTATAATTTATAATTCTAAATTGCAGGCACTTTTCTTTCAACACTTAAAAGATCTTGTTCCTTTATCTTTTGGCCTTCACTATTTCTGATGAGATGTACAGCTTAATTGTGTATGTGTATCATGTGTCTTTTTTCTTCTGGCTCCTGTTGAGATTTTTTTTTTCCTTTAATTTGTAATCAGCACTTTGACTACAAAGTGACTGGGTGTGACTTTTTTATATTCATTTTGCTTATGACTTGCTCAGTTCTTGGGGCTGTGGGTTTATTTTTTTTTTTTTCTTTTGTTCAGTCATTTAAAGCTTGGCTGCCTCCTGCCCACATCGTCTTCCTCTATTACAGTTCTGCTTTTCTATCTCCGACACCAGACTAGGTGTCTGCCTCAGCTGGGGCTATTGGTTCAAAAGTTGGGGGAGGGGTTCATTCCTACCTGAAATTCAGTGAATCAGGGCTTCCTTGCATCTACAACCTATTCACCAAATGATTCTTCACTCATGTAGATTTATTTTGCTCTTACCATGGTAATGAAGGCCTTTTGCCTTCTCATTCATCATAATCCTAAAATAAAATTCAGGGTATTTATTCCTATTCCCTCATTCTATATATTAATACAGGACTGATTGTACTTCCTGCCTCACTGAAGTGACATGTGGCCATGTGACTTGATTGACCAATTAAATGTGAAATGTGACTTTCTGGGTAACGCATTAAAGTTTATGTGTGACTGGACATGGTCACTGCCCTCTGTATGGTAAGTTGAATAATGCCCCTCCCCCCAAAGCTGTCCTCTTAGTGCCTGCAAGTGTGCTGTGCTCAGTCCCTTCAGTCCTGTCTGACTGTGCAACCCCATGGACTGCAGCCCGCCAGACTCCTCTGTCCATGGGATTCTCCAGGCAAGAATACCGGAGTGGGTTGCTATTCTCTTCTCCAGGGGATCTTCCTGGCTCAGGGATCAAACTCTCGGCTCCTGTGTCTCCTGCATTGCAGGCGGATTCGTGACCACTGACTACCAGGGTAAAGAATGCCTGAGACGTGTGAATATGTTACCTCACAGGACAGAAAAGACCTTGCAAGTGTGATTAAGGTAAGGATTATGAGATAAGGAGATTATCACAATGTAATCACAGGATCCTGACAAGAGGGAGGCAGGAGAGGCAGAATGGGAGAAGATGTGATGATGGGGTTGAGGTAACAGACTTGAAAATGCCCCACTGCTGACTCAGAAGACAGAGGAAAGTGCATAGGAAGCCTTGAGGAGCTGGAAGGGAAGGAAGAAGATGCTTGTCCTCCTAGAGTCTTGGGAAAATAAACAGTCCTACCAACCCCTTGATTTTTAGCCCAGTGAGACCCATTTCAAACTATGACCTTCATCGCTGTAAGACAAATTTGCATTGCTTTCAGCCACTTAAGTTTCTGGTAGCTGGTTATAGCAGCAATTCTCTGATAGCTCAGTTGGTAAAGAATCCGCCTGCAGTGCAGGAGACCCCGGTTTGATTCCTGAGTCAGGAAGATCTGCTGGAGAAGGGATAGGCTACCCACTCCAGTATTCTTGGGCTTCCCTGGTGGCTTAGCTGGTGAACAATCTGCCTGCAATGCGGGAGACCTGGGTTCAATCCCTGGGTTTGGAAGATCTCCTGGAAAAGGGAAAGGCTACCTACTCCAGTATTCTGACCTGGAGAATTCCATGGACTGTATAGTCCATGGGGTCACAAAGAGGCAGACTGAGCAACTTCCATATTCCAGGAAACAAATACATTCTGTCCCAACTACAGTAACGCTCCAAGTTGAGGAGGCTGTCAGCCTGCTTTTCTGAGTGAGTGACGCAGAGCACAGCAGAGCCCCAGCTGATCACGGCATGCCTGGAGAATGAGCAAGAAGTAAAATTCGGTCCTTTTAAGCCTCAGAGTGTTTGCAGATATCTACTTTTACAGCAGAGCTATGTGTCAGGACCAATCCCACTTAAAGAATGTAACACTGTATGGTTTTGCTGTGGGACTTGAAAAGTTTTTTCAGTGGCGCCTGTGAGTTTAGGCCCCGAGAAGTGATGAAATATTGGGGCTACTCCGACGGGAACGTCAGGAATGGTTTCGAGTTAGTTCTGCTGAGGGCCTAGTTATGTCATGGCTCCTCAAACACAGACGACACACACAGAGGTTCAGAATGCTCTGTGGTTTCTCCAACAGAGAGTAATTGAAAGGAAAATCTCTGTAGGCAGGAAACCCAGGGGACAATACAAGGTGTGACTGCAAGTGTACTTCGGGGAGTTTTGGCAAGAGCAAAGAAAGGTGACTATGGGGGAAGAACACTGGTGGAGAGAATATAGCTTCTTGGAATCAGTAATGAGTTTTGCTGGATGATGCTGTTCAGAGGCAGAGAGAGCTGAGGTCTTCACTCTGCTTTTGTAAGAACCAAACGACAAGGGCAAAAACAAAAGACAAGCGGAAAGCATAGGCTTCTGCAAGCAGGTATGTTTTAGGGTCTCTACTGGGACCCGCACACATATAATCTGATAATCCCTTTGCTTGTCTGTAGATAAGGACAACAAATATTCCCTAAGAGCAATTCCAAAATGTTAGGATTCTATACTGTGTAATGTAAATTATGACTCTGCAGTTTGCAGAAAGGATGAAATGTGTCTACTACGTCAGTTTCTAAGGACATCAGTTTCTAAGGCCATAAGGAGTGTATTATATTTTTAGATATTTCTCTTAGGGTCGAGGAATACCAGGCCTTGAAAATATCTAGTGAAACATTCAATCTAATGCCCTGTGAGGGCTGGATGATCTTGACACTAACTCTGGGTCCAGAAGGAACCCAGGGGTGAGAGTGCATTTTCTAGTTTCTGAAGTGAAAAATTCAAGGATCTGGATTGAGTCTAGAGACCTTTCCTAGAGGTGGGGTTGAAGGCAGCCAAGCAGGGTGTAGCTAGAAGAGTGTGAACCAAGACCCTCAAAGGGGAGTGAAGGGTAAAACAGACACAAAGGCAGAGCACCACCGTGATGGACAGGGGACGAGCCACTGAGAAAACGACGCTCAGGACCAAAGATAGGAAGCTGGAATCCAGCCTGGAGACTGAATGGGGCGCCTGGTGCAATAAAGCCCATTTTCATGAAGTGCTGGTCTCCTGGCCTGGGGCTCAGAGAACCAGAGTTGAGGGGACTTCCTGAAGATGACTTGGAGGAGGACCCTGATCCCTGAGGGCATCTTTCGTCTCTCCACTCTGCTTGTGGGTCCCTGAAAACGTCACCCATGAACTCTTGCTTGTCTTATCTGCCTCAGGGCCTTTGCACTGGTTCTTCTCTGTGGTGGGAAGGCTCTTGCCCCAGTTTCGACTTGACCCACTCCTGCTCTTCTGCCTTTTCTCAACGTCCCTTCCCCCACGAAGCCTTCTCTGACCACAGTTGTAACCTGCTCTACCCATCCTGTTACTGCCCTTCTCTCATTTTCTTTCTTTTTTTCCTTCTTTGACACCTATCTGACATCTGGTACACAGTGCAATTTACTGATTTACTCTATTAGCGGCTCATGGTCTATTTCCTCCTGCTTAAGTGTGAATTCCATGGATGGAACTCTGTCTGATTGGCTTACTGATGCATCTCCAGTGATGTTCTGGCCCAGTGCAGCTGCAGGTTCTACGGATACCTGTTACATGGATGCAAGGGGCCTCCCTGGTGGCTCAGATGGTGAAGAATCTGCTTGCAATGCAGTTCGATCCCTGGGTTGGAAGACCCCCATGGAGAAGAGAATGGCAACCCTCTCCAGTATTCTTGCCTGGAGAATTCTATGGACAGAGGAGCCTGCAGGGCCACAGTCCATGGGGTCGCAAAGAGTCAGACATGACTGAGACTAACATGTCCACTTCCACATGGGGGAAAAGGACATTTCCAAATATTATCCTGTTGGCAATAGCATATTCCAAGTAACAGGTCATTTAGGGCCCAGCTCTGCCTTATATAACACACATTAGGGCTGCCAGCACTAAATGGGAGCATCCTGATGCCTATTTGTGGCCTCCAGCTATGTAATTTTTAATCTCCTTTTAAAATACCGTGACCTTCTCCCGAAGTGTGACTCCTCTTGCCCCTGTCCCGCCAAGGGTGGAAGCAGAGGTCCGCTCCTGTGGCTGGGAGAGCTGGCTGCAGAGGGGCAAGGGCAGCAGGCCTCTAATTTTTGTCACAAGGCACTTGATGACTCTTTCAGAGTCTAGGTTTAGAGACAAATACCAGGAAGGCATAGTGCCAGAGAGAGATGGCTGCGGGGTGACCAACCCAGGGACCAGCTACTCGGGGGACTGGCTACCCCAGGGGCCGGCTAATCCAAGGGCTGGCTTCTGGAGGCACACAGGAAGGTGGGGAGTCTCCTCGTGCCCTTTCCTGCTGAGAGCTCCTCCCTCCTTCTCGGGGCTCCACCCACATGAGCACGTGCAAACAGCACACAACCCCATAGGTGCCCAGCGCTCGCTGTATATCCTCCTTGTATGGGCGTGGGAAGTGGGGAGGGGACGCCTGGCTTCTCACAAGCAGGCCAGTCTGCTGTCTGAGATGCACCATGGCTCGCGCCTCCCTCCCATCCAGCTCTCTCGGCTGAGGACCAGCACACAGCTCCTGCATCTGCACTTTAGCTCAGTTTGGAAGGAACTCGTGCACCATAACTTTCCCCGCTTGTCAGTCAGGCCAGTCAGGGCATGCTGATCCCGTTAGGGCCCCAGCCCCTACCCAGAGCAGCAGACACGCTTCCTGAGCAGACAGGAGCCAAGCTGATGCTGGGGAGTCCTGACCTTCCTCCAGGTAGCAAAGTGGGACACCAGTTCCTTGGGTGAGGCTGTGAACTGAACTGTGACTGCCCCCCACCCCAAATTCATATGTTGAAATCCTAACCTGTCATGTGATTGTATTCAGAGATGGGGCCTATGGGAAGGTATTAAGGTTACATGAGGTCACGAGGGTGGGTCCTGATCCCACAGGACTGATTTCCTATACGGAGACACACTAGAGAGTTGTTTCTGTGTGCATGCACTGAGGAAGGGCCATGTGAGGTCACAGCAGGAAGGTGGCTGTCTGTAAGCCAGGAGGAGAGCCCTCACCAGAAACTGGCCCTGCTGGACTTTGATCTTGGATAACTGGCCTCCAGAACTGTGACAAAATAAATTTCTTGTGTGTAACTCACCCACATGCTGAGTTTCTGTTATGGCAGCCTGGGCAGACTAATACAGGAGCCGCCATGAGATTGCCCCAGTATAGTCTGATCCATGGATCCAGGCCCTGGGGCCTCTGACTCTGAGGACAGTGGTCCTTCCTGTGGTTCCCTGACCTACCGCTGCAGGCCTGGGCAGGCACTTGCCTATTCTCCTTTCCATCACTTGCTGTGTTCACTGAGAATTTATATTTTGGTCTTTGGAGACTCTCTGGAGATGAGTTTTGCTTTTCTCCCACAAGCTGATAATCTTCCCTAGAGATCACGTTGCAGCCTGCAATAATACCTTCCTCAGAACCCCTCCTCCACCCCAGGACACTGTCAGGAGACCACAGTGCTCATCTCCTGTGGTTTCCACAGTCCCTTGGGGACCCAAGCTCGGGGTGACCAGGTGGAACTTTCAGGGGGTGGGCTTGGGCAGGGGCAGGCTGGTCTGCTTGGAGAAGAACACTGAGGACTGCCCCCTGGCACAAGCCATGCCCAGGGCCTCCATACCTCCTTCCTATTGCCCAGGGCAACTGGGGAGTCGCAGTTCCCAGGTGATGAAGGCAAATTATCTGCAGCTGTATTTCCATTATAGACACTGGGGCTGAGGCCGAGTTGGGTCAGTTGGTTAACTGAGTTGATTTAACCTATACTGGGGGGAAGAGCAGAGAAGGCGATGGCACCCCACTCCGATACTCTTGCTTGGAAAATCCCATGGACGAAGGAGCTTGGTAAGCTGCAGTCCATGGGGTCGCGAAGAGTCGGACACGACTGACCGACTTCACTTTCACTTTTCACTTTCATGCATTGGAGAAGGAAATAGCAACCCACTCCGGTGTTCTTGCCTGGAGAATCCCAGGGACAGGGGAGCCTGGTGGGCTGCAGTCCATGGGGGTGCACAGAGTTGGACACGACTGAAGCGACTTAGCAGCAGCAGCAGCAGCAGTGGGGAAGAGACGGAAGAAAAGGAAGGATAAAATGGAGGAGGAAAAGGGTCAGGAAGAAAAGTGGGGACTAGGAGTTGCAGGATCAAAGCAGAGATGTCAGATCCTGCAGAGCCAGGCAGGGAGGGGACAGAGGCAGCTCTTGGACAAGTGACACCAGAGTCACCTCTCCGGGTGACACTTTGGATGCCGAGACACGAGTTCCCAAAACTCAAGAGCTGCTGCACTCCCAACCCCTTCATGGACCTAGTCGTGTAGAAGGATATTTATGGAGGAAAAGTCTTTGAGAGCCTGGACTCATTTTGGATTGTTTGTGAGGTGTTTTTTTTTTTTCCAGCCCCGTGTGTTTTTGAGAAAGTGGCACAATAGTCAGGCTGACATCATCTGGTGTTAATGAGAACACTATAAACATTTGCACTTCAAGTCAAGCCAAATCATTATTTTACAATAGTACTTAAGCATTTCTTCCAGCATTCACTTGATCAGTACAGATGTCAAGCTAAGGTTCAAAATGAAAGAAACCAATGTAGTAAGAAAGAAATGAATTTATGGTGATGATAATAATAACAACAACCTCCCGGTCCGGCTAAGTACACAAGGTTCTGGACTTCTTCCAGGGGCTTCCACAGGGCAGAGGAATGTTTTTGCTGTTCACTTACACAGCTGAGCTGGCCCGCTGCCATCACAGGCAGCTTTGTATATTTGGTTTTCACTTTTCAGGCTGAAATATAGTTCTGTCTTGCTTCTCCTGCCTCTCGAGCTCTCTGATGTTTCTAACTAGACTCCTTTCTGCTCATTTGCAGAAAGACTCCTTCCCCTGGGACTGGGGATGCCGAGAAGCGCAGCTGGGGGGGCCAGGGCTTGTGTGGACTGGAGGTCTGGTCATAAATCAACAAGAGTTTCTGAGTTAAAACTTTGACTGCAAGAAAGTTTTACTTCTGGAGAGCGCTCATTTGTTTTTTGAGCTCAATGTGATTTGCTTGCAAACCCAGTGGACTGCTTCAGCTGGGGAACGTCCACCCAGTCGGCCTCGTCATCACAGCCACATTATGCGGTTCGTGGGCTCACTGGCCTCTGTATGCCCTCAAGATGTCAGTGAGCTTTCCCAGTGGAGATGGCCAGTCAGAGAGCTGACTTCAGGTCTTTACCCACATGGGCGCTTCTTGTGTCTGCTCAGGCCCAGAATGACACTGTGGGGAAGGGGATGGGTAAGACAGATCAAATGCAATACATCTAATAAATAAATACGCCCATTATACTACCTGGGAAGCCCTGATGGCTCAGCTGTTAAAAAATCCTCCTGCAACGCAGGAGATGCCGGTTCCATCCCTAGGTCGGGAAGATCCCCTGGAGAAGGAAATGGTAACCCACTCCAGTGTTCTTGCCTGGGAAAACTCATGGACAGAGGAGTCTGATGGGCTACAGTCCACAGGGTCGCAAAGAGTCAGACATGACTGAGCAAATAAACAACAGCAAATGTTACATTAGAAAGAGAAGTGCGGTAGAAAAGATACAAACAAAGCAGGGATAAAAGGTGTTGGGTGTTTTGGGTGTGAGAAGGGAAGCTTATAGATCAGGATAGAATGCCAGTTTCTTTAAAATTTAAACATGCAATTAATATGCAATCTAGATGACCTAGAGCCAGACATCCTGGAATGTGAAGTCAAGTGGGCCTTAGAAAGCATCACTACGAACAAAGCTAGTGGAGGTGATGGAATCCCAGTTGAGCTATTCCAAATCCTGAAAGATGATGCTGTGAAAGTGCTGCACTCAATATGCCAGCAAATTTGGAAAACTCAGCAGTGGCCACAGGACTGGAATAGGTCAGTTTTCATTCCAATCCCAAAGAAAGGCAATGCCAAAGAATGCTCAAACTACCGCACAATTGCACTCATCTCACACGCTAGTAAAGTAATGCTCAAAATTCTCCAAGCCAGGCTTCAGCAATGTGTGAACCATGAACTTCCTGATGTTCAAGCTGGTTTTACAAAAGGCAAAGGAACCAGAGATCAAATTGCCAACATCTGCTGGATCATGGGAAAAGCAAGAGAGTTCCAGAAAAACATCTATTTCTGCTTTATTGACTATGCCAAAGCCTTTGACTGTGTGGATCACAATAAACTGTGGGAAATTCTGAAAGAGATGGGGATACCAGACCACTTGATCTGCCTCTTGAGAAATTTGTATGCAGGTCAGGAAGCAACAGTTAGAACTGGACATGGAACAACAGACTGGTTCCAAATAGGAAAAGGAGTATGTCAAGGCTGTATATTGTCACCCTGTTTATTTAACTTATATGCAGAGTACATCATGAGAAATGCTGGACTGGAACAAACACAAGCTGGAATCAAGATTGCTGGGAGAAATGTCAATAACCTCAGATATGCAGATGACACCACCCTTATGGCAGAAAGTGAAGAGGAACTCAAAAGCCTCTTGATGAAAGTGAAAGTGGAGAGTGAAAAAGTTGGCTTAAAGCTCAACATTCAGAAAACAAAGATCATGGCATCCGGTCCCATCACTTCATGGGAAATAGATGGGAAACAGTGGAAACAGTGTCAGACTTTATTTTTCTGGGCTCCAAAATCACTGCAGATGGTGACTGCAGCCATGAAATTAAAAGACGCTTACTCCTTGGAAGGAAAGTTATGACCAACCTAGATAGCATATTCAAAAGCAGAGACATTACTTTGCCAACAAAGGTTCGTCTAGTCAAGGCCATGGTTTTTCCTGTGGTCATGTATGGATGTGAGAGTTGGACTGTGAAGAAGGCTGAGCTCCGAAGAATTGATGCTTTTGAACTGTGGTGTTGGAGAAGACTCTTGAGAGTCCCTTGGACTGCAAGGAGATCCAACCAGTCCATTCTGAAGGAGATCAGCCCTGGGATTTCTTTGGAAGGAATGATGCTAAAGCTGAAACTCCAGTACTTTGGCCACCTCATGTGAAGAGTTGACTCATTGGAAAAGACTCTGATGCTGGGAGGGATTGGGGGCAAGAGGAGAAGGGGACGACAGAGGATGAGATGGCTGGATGGCATCACTGACTTGATGGACGTGAGTCTGAATGAACTCCGGGAGTTGGTGATAGACAGGGAGGCCTGGTGTGCTGCGATTCATGGGGTCACAAAGAGTCGGACACGACTGAGCGACTGATCTGATCTGAGGGATTGTACCCTCAGGCATTTCTCCTAGGGAAATGAAAACTTGTGGCCACACAAAAACCTATCCATGAATCTCCATGGCAGCTCTGCTTGTAAGAGCCCCAAACTGGAAATAACAGAGTTGCCTTTCATCGACTGAATGATCAAATGAACTGGTGCTTCCTCACTTTGGAACACTTCTTATCAAGAAAAAGGGACTAACCATTGATACCCCCAGGCACCTGGAGGAATCTCCAGAGCATTATTCCAAGCGAAAAAGTCAATCCCAAAAGGTTACATACTGTTTGATTGCATATAAAGAACATTCTTGAAATGACAACGGTGTAGAAATGGAGCACAGATGAGTGGTTTCTAGGGATCTGGAAGGGGTGAGGCCAGAGGGGAGTGTGTGTGGCTATGAAAGGGACAACAGGAAGATCCTGGCAGGGCTAGAGATGGTCTGTAGCTTGACTGTCGACGCTGGTGTCCCACATGTGTAAGATGTAGGTGTGTAAGACATCACCGTGGCAGGTAAACAGGGTAAAGGCACAGATCTTCCTGTAGGATTTCTTGTAACTACATGTGAATCTCCAATTGTCTCACAATAAAAAGTTTAATTAAAAAAATAGAGTGGCCCCAGTGGGCCCACTGAAAAGGTGACATTTGAACCAAGACTTGAAAGACTTGAGAGATGCATTTATCTGGTGGACACTCACTCTGGCAGAGGCCCCACCGCAGAAGAGCATGTGGCATTCGAGGGTAGAGGGCAGGCCCCAAGGGACAGGGTACAGAGATGAGTCAGAGAGGGAGCTAGGGTCTGCTGGGTATGGTGAGGTCCTGGGCTTTCACTCCTGGCAGTCAGGGGAGGTTCGGATGGTTCTGAGCAGCAGAATCCCTGTAATCCACTCCCTGGCTGCTGTGAGGAGACTAGACTGGGGGGGTGGGGGGGGTGGTCAGGGAAGAAGCAGGGAGGCAGTGAGGAGGCTGCTGCAGACTCCCTGGATGAATCTGGCGTCTCCTCTGCTCTGGCGGCCCTATCTGTGCCTCTCCTGGACATGTGTACATGCAGATCTTTGGTAACGTAAGCAGAAGCTTCTTACGTTTCTTCTTAGAAAACCCCAAGTCTGCAGTGGGAACCCACAGAGAGCATGCCAACAGTGGAGGATAAGGATCATGTGGGTAAAAATGAGGGGCCGCCTAAGGACAGGGAACATCAGGCTGTAACTTAATCATTTGCCTCCCGGGCCATGGGAGGCAGGTCTGGGAGTCTAGCAGTTTAGAACAGTCAAAACAAACCTCCTCTGGATGGTCCAGTGTCTGCATGTCTGTCCCCGAGCCTTCCAGGTAGGAATGCGTTCATTTAACAGGAGGTTTTGAGGGCCTGGTATGTGTGGTGACCAGTGCTCAGTATCAGAGGTAGAGCTGGGGGATACTCACCGTGGCAAGAAAACAAGAGAGCAGATGAATAAATAAAATAGTGACAAATCATAATGAAAGTCAGGAAGCAAGCCAAGAACGGGGAGGTAGCATCCAGACTCGACGGACATGAATCTGAGCAAACTCCAGGAGATGGTGAAGGACAGGGAAGGCTGGCGTGCTGCAGTCCCCGGGGTCTAGAACTGCAGTCCCCGGGGTCTAGAACTGCAGTCCATGGGGTCTAGAAGAGTCGGACACGACCTAACAACTGAACAGCAGCAAGTGTCAGGTAAGAAGGTGCCACTGGGGTTGAGACACACAGTAGGATTGGCAGCTAGGTAGAGTCCCCAGCAGAAGGAGCAGCCTTGCGAAGGCCTTGCACCAGGGAGGTGGGACCAGATCCAAAGATGAGGATGCCAGCATGACAGCATTCAGCCCGGTCCCCGCCTGGCCTCTCCCTGGAACAGCACTCTGTATCCAGGACACCAACCACACACTCTTGCCATTTCTCGTACGCAGGGTGTCAACTTGGCCTGCCTAGTTCTTCAGTAGTGCCCGAGAAACAGCTGTAATCTCACCGTGACCATGACAGATACTTTCCTCTATAACAGACCAGATGCTGGGAAGTGTGAGAAATTGTGGGAAAAAAATAAAAAGGCTGTCTCTTAAAAATCCAAGTCTATAAAATGAGCCTACTTCCAAAGCCACTGACCCACACATGGCACCACCATGTGGCAGCCAGGCTGGTGTGCTAGGCTGGAAACGGGCGTGGGAACCGTGAAGACAGAGAGGCTGATGTGACCAAGGATGCACACTGCCTTTATCAGTTTCCTGGGGCTGCTGTAACCGCGTGCCACAAACTGAAGGGCTTAAAACAACAGAACTTTCCTCTCTCACAATTCTAGAGTTTAGAAGCCTGGAATCGAGTGGTCAGCAGGGGTTTTTTTCTCTCTGACGTCTCCAGGGTCAGATCCCGCTTGCTTGTCCCAGGTTCTCGGGGCCCCAAGTGTTCCTTGGCCCCTGGTAGCAGCGCTCTGCCTCTATCATCACATCATCTTCCAGTCATATGGGACACGCACGTGTGTGCTAAGTCACTTCAGTTGTGTCCAACTCTTTGTCACTCCATGGGCTGTAGCCCTCCAGGCTCTTCTGTCCATGGGATTCTCCAGGCAAGATTACTGGAGTGGGTTGCCATGCCGTCCTCCATGGGATCTTCCCAACCCCGGGGTCAAACCCGCATCTCCTGCGACTCCTGCATTGCAGGCAGATTCTTTACCACTGAACCACCGACGAAGCTCCATATGGGATAGGGCCCAACTTAATGACCTCACCTAACTATATCCACAATGACCCTACTTTAAAATAGGTCAGATTCTGGGGCACCCGAAGTTGGCACTTCAGCGTATCCTTTAGGGGCACACATTCAACCCACAATGCATGGCTCTGCCAGGATAAGAAGAGAGCTTGGAAAGGACTGGGCGGCACAGGACTGAGTTGTAGATTCTGCACCAGAGATGCTGTCAGCTCAAGTCCACACACTGGAGCTGCTGACTCTGAATCACTCCCACCAATACCTTTAAAAACATGCTTTACTCTCGGTGTTTCTGCTGTATAATTTCAAGTAAAAAAGAAGTTTTATGCTCCTAAGGTTGGGACGCTTTTGTTAGTGATACTGTTACTGTCATGCAGGCCTCAATGACTGGTCCTCCCCCTGTTCCTTACCCCATGGCCATCACACTGTCTGGCTGGGCAGTCAGTGCAATAGGTGAGGCTAGACCAGGTCATGGAAGATCCAGAATCTGAACTTGGTAGGCAGTGCATGCATGTATGCTAAGTTGCTTCAGTCTGTCCGACTGTGACACTGTGGACTGTAGCCCGTCAGGCTCCTCTGTCCATGGGATTCTCCAGGCAAAAATACTGGAGTGGGTTGCCATGCCCTTCTTCAGGGGATCTTCCTGACCCAGTGATCAAACTTGGGTCTCCTGCATTGCAAGCAGGTTCTCTGCCATCTGAGTCACCAGGGAAGCCCCTTGGGTAAGTAGTAGGGAACTATTCATTCCTGAGCAGGGCAGTGATGTGGGAAACAGAGAGTGTCTGGGACTGAGTGACTGGGCATGGCAGGACGAAGGGCACAGACCAAGAGTCATCTGGAATCGAAGTAGAGGGGAAAGATCAACAATAGGGACTCATTGGACTTCCCTGATGGTCCAGTGGTTGAGGATCCTCCTGCCATTTCAGAGGACACAGGTTTGATCCCTGGTCCGGGAAGATTCCACATGCCGTGGAGCAACTAAGCCTGTGTGCCACAACTACTGAGCCTGCTTCTTGCAACTACTGAAGCCCAAGCACCCTAGAGCTATGCTCTGCAAGAGAGAAGCCACCACAATGAGAAGCCCGAGTAGCCCCACTTGCCACAAATGGATAAAATCTCGTGCAGCCATGAAGATCCACACAGTCAAAAATAAATAAATAAATAACTTTTTAAAAAAGAGTTAAAAGAAAAAAGAATAGAGAATCCTTGATGTGAGGGTGCAGATCATCTGATGGTCTGAGCCCAGGGAGAAGATGAACCTTGGAGTTTCTCTTTAGGAGAGACTGAGACTTAAGGAAAGATGAGTTGGTCGGTGATGAAAACAGGAGCTTGAAGGAAAACCAGGGAAGAAGGGGATGGTCAATGGCTTCAAACTTCACTGGTGACAAGCTTGTGGTGCTTCCAGTAGGAAAGCCTTTCCTTCCAGATGTCCCCCCATCCTCCTGAGGGATGACTCTTTGCCCTGCTTTCAGGGTCCTGGGATGTCTCAGTCTGCCCTGGGGACATTGTGGCTTCTGAGACCAAGGCTGGATGTCCCTCAGGCCCTCTTCCCATGTCCCCATCCAGAGCAGGGCAAGAGAAATGGGCTGAAAAGGAGGAGAGCTGGAAAGGACCCAGGGGAGGTTGTCTGGCTGAACACCTGAAATGGCCACAGTCCTGGTCCACAGGCTGACCTCCACATTCTCCTGAGGCCATAGAATCCATTTAAAAGAGGATGGCAAGTATATAAATCGTGCCTGCCCTCACAGGACACCTGGAAAATATTTATATTATGCCTCAATAGCAACCAAGTCAGGAATACATTTGGACTTCTTCAGTTCAGACTCCAGTTCATTCATATGCTTGTTGCTAAATTAAAAATTTGAAATAATTTCCTGCTATAAAAAATGAGACATATTATTCAGAGAGACTTTTCAAATCCAAGACTTGAAAACTTAGGAATTATTTCAAAATGTCTTTTGCAAAGCTTTTCTGTTTCTGATCATAATAATAAAATGTCAAAGTCACATTATTGTGAACTATGATTTTCCTACACTTGATCTTAGCCAAAAGATCAGTTTTTCTAAATTTGATTTTGCTTACTAGTACTGATTCATAGCCCAATTGATAATATATCATGCTTAAAAATAATAAAATGCATTTCTTTAAAAATAATTGTATGTGGTTAGACTTTCAGCTACAAAGGAGTAAAGAGATCAACAAATCTGCCCCACTAAAATAAACTATAAAACCGGACACAACTGTAAAAAACCCAATCATTTCAGGGCTCTGAAAATTTAACCACAGGCAAACATACATGCTATGTTAAGAAATCAGTTGTGTCTGACTCTTTACTACCCTATGGACCATAGCCCTCTATCCATGGGATTCTCCATGCAAGAATACTGGAGTGGGTTGCCAAGCCTTCCTCTAGGGAATCTTCCAGACCCAGGGACTGAACCCACGTCTC
Source organism: Bos indicus (assembly GCF_029378745.1). Taxonomy (NCBI): domain Eukaryota; kingdom Metazoa; phylum Chordata; class Mammalia; order Artiodactyla; family Bovidae; genus Bos; species Bos indicus. The sequence continues at coordinate 22,024,857 of NC_091783.1, forward strand.
TTAAGTCTCCTGCTTTGGCAGGTGAGTTCTTTACCACTAGCACCACATAGGGAGAAGGCAATGGCAACCCACTCCAGTACTCTTGCCTGGAAAATCCCATGGACGGGGGAGCCTGATAGGCTGCAGTCCATGGGATCGCTAAGAGTCGGACACGACTGAGCGACCTCACTTTCAGTTTTCACTTTCATGCATTGGAGAAGGAAATGGCAACCCACTCCAGTGTTCTTGCCTGGAGAATCCCAGGGACAGGGGAGCCTGGTGGGCTGCCGTCTATGGGGTCACACAGAGTCGGACACGACTGAAGCGACTTAGTAGCAGCAGCACCACCTGGGAAGTCCAAGCACACATGCACGTAGCCATGAAAAATGTGGACACACAGGTAAAAACAGTGGAGCTACGTGGCCTTCTTGCCTGGGACTGACTCCATCCAACATCCCAACCCAGTCAGCCTGTTCTTCCAGGATCGGACTGGCCTTCACTTGATCTGGAGTAAAGTAGAAACCCACAGTCTACAGCAAATGGGAAAAGTCTGCAGATCTCCTAGCCTGAAAAAGCTGCAGTCTTGGTTAGGATGAGCTTATAAGACTGGCCAGAAATTGAATAGGGAAATCCTGGAAATGAGATACTACTGAGATCTTGGTAAGCATTTGACATAACCCTGGCTGTCTGGCAGCCTGTGTGCATGCACAGTGGAGACCCAAGAGGGCCTGGTGTTAGTAATAGCAAGGGTAGAGTTGAAAATCGACAAATGTGACTACATCCCCCAATTCAAACACAGATCTACCCGCAGAGAGTGGTGTTTAAGCACAACTGCTGACCAGTCACTGAGTGGCCATTAAGCTATACGAACACAGAGGTGACTCCAAAGAACCCAGGCCCCCAAAGGAAAAAATACAAATAAGAATTGGAAAACTGAACTGAATTGTCAACTGATGATACTGTGGGGTGACAGATTCTGCAGATCAAGCTGCATGTTACAAACAAAAAGCAGTACAACTAGGAATCTCATAAGATGAAAAGAAAACCTAATCTAGATTTCTTTTTTATCTATAATAGCCAACATTCAAGAAAAAATTTACAAGTCATGCAAAACAACAAGAAAGTGTGACCCATACTTTGAGGGGAAAAAAGTCAATGGAAACTTTCTTTGAGTGGCCCAGAAGTTGGTTTTAACAGACAAAGACTTCAAAGGTATTTTAAGTATTTTTAAAAACTACAGGAAACCATATTTAAAGAATTTCAGGAAAATATTATTAAAATGACTCAACAAGTAGGAACATCAATAAAAAAAACATAAATTTTTTAAAAAGGCCAAATGGAAATTCTAGAGTTGAAAAACAGAATAACAAAATGAAAATTTTATTATATGGGATCAGCAGTAGATTTGAAACATCAGAAGAAGAAATCAGTGAATTTGAAGATGGATCAATAGAATGTTATCCAATCTGAAACACAGAGAAAAAAGATTGAAGAAAAACAATCAATCTCAGAGACCTATGAAGCAACATCAAGCATATCAACTGCAAAATGGGAATCCCAGAAAAAGAGGAAAAAGAAATAGGAGCAGAAAAAAATTGAAGACATAATGGCTGAAAACCTCTCAAACTCATACATTCTAACATACCACTGAATCCCAAGGAGGGAAAGCACAAAGAGACCTTCACTTAATCATATCAAACTCTTCTAACCAAAAAACTAAGAGGAAATCTTGAAAGCAGCAAGAGAAAAACTAATCATATATTGGGGAACAGCAATACAAATAATGGCTAAATCTCATCAGAAAAACTGGAGGCCAGAAAGCAGCAGGATGACATATTCAAGGTGCTGAAGAAAGCAACTGTCAGCTAAGAATTCCATATCCAGCAAAACTACACTCAAAAGTGAAAGTGAAATGAAGATATTCTCAGAAACACAAAGACTGAGATACTGTGATGCTGCTGCTGCTGCTAAGTCGCTTCAGTCGTGTCCGACTCTGTGCGACCCCATAGACGGCAGCCCACCAGGCTCCCCTGTCCCTGGGATTCTCCAGGCAAGAACACTGGAGTGGGTTGCCATTTCCTTCTCCAACGCATGAAAGTGAAAGTGAAAGTGAAGTTGCTCAGTCGTGCCCGACTCTTTGTGACCCCATGGACTGCAGCCTACCAGGCTCCTCTGTCCATGGGATTTTCCAGGCAAGAGTACTGGAGTGGGGTGCCATTGCCTTTTCCAACTGTGATCCTAACAGACTTAAATTACAAAAAATATTAAAAGAAGTCCCTTAGGAGGGAAGAAAAATACTTCAATTGGTAGCTTGAATCCACAAGAAGAAATGAAGACTAGAAATGGTAAAAATGTGGGTAATTATAAAAGACAATGAATATACATTGTCTTTTTTCTTCTTTTATTTCTTTAAATGAAATAAGATTATATAAAGCAAGTTTATCTTGCAGTTTATAATGTATAAAGTTGTAGCAATATATATGTAACCCTAACAGCATAAAAGTGAGGTAGGGAGAAAAACTACATTTAAAAAAGTTGCTATATTTTACTAGGTTGAGTTAATATTAACCTGAGGTAGGCTGTTCTATGTTAAAACACACATTGTGATTCCTACAGCAAATACTAAGACAATAAGGGAAAAGTATACTTAAAAAAAAATCAACCAAGGAATTAAAACACTATACAAAATTCTTTGTTGAATACAAAAGAAGGAAGTAAGAAGGAATAAAAAAAAGGCACAAGGCGTATAGAAAACAAATAGGAAAATAACACACATACAAATTCAACCATGTTCATAATTACAATAATAATAAATATTCCAGTCAAACATCAGAGATAGCTAGACTGAATAAAAAGCAAAAACCAAGCATATGTTGTCTATAAGACACAGGCTTTCAAGTCAAAGTCAAATAGGTTGAGAGGAAAAGGATATCTGTTCTCAGCATAATGATGAAGGTTTTAGCCAGTACAATGAAATAAGAAAGATCAACCCAATGTATCATATGCACGTTGGAAAAGAAAAAGTAAAACTGTTTTTATCCACAAACAGCATCACTCAGAATGTAGAAAATCTCAGGATAAAAGATTGATATACAATATATTAATTTTTCCTATAAACTCACAATGAACAGTCCAGAAAGTTAAGAAACTCCCATTCACGACAACAGCATCCTAAAGAATAAAATACTTAACAATAAATTTAACTCAAGAAGTGCAAGACTTGTACACTAAAAATGGAATTTAAAGAGAATTACAGGAGAATTTAAAGATATAAAGAGATTATATTCCATCTTCATGGTCTGAAAGAAGCAATATTATTAAGATGGCAGTTCTCCCCAGACTGGCCAAGGGATCATTATCTAAATCTCAACAGAATTTCTTGTAGCAATTGAAAAGCCAATCCTAAAATGTTTATGAAAATGCAAAGGACCTAAACTAGTCAAAACAATTTTTTAAGAGGAGGACAAACTTGAAGGACTCACACTACCTGATTTCAAAACTTACTGCAGAGCCACAGTAATCAGGAAAATGTGATATTGGCATAAAGATCAACATACAGATAACTGGAATAGAACTGAGAATTCAGCAATAAACCCTTATATTTATGTGTGCTGCACTTAGTCGCTCAGTCGTGTCTGACTCTTTGTGACCCCATCAACTGCAGCCCGCCAGGCTCCTCTGTCCACGGGGATTCTCCAGGCAAGAATACTGGAGTGGGTTGCCATGCCCTCCTCCAGGGGATCTTCATGACCCAGGGATTGAATCCAGGTCTCCCATATTGCAGGCTGATTCTTTACCATCTGAGCCACCAGGGAAGCCCTTATATTTATAGTCAATCAGTTTTCAACAAAAGTGCCAGGTCTCCCACATTGCAGGCATAGTCTTTAATGTCTGAGCCACTAGGGAAGCTCAATTAGACTTCATCAAAATTGAAAACTTTTGCTCTTCAAAAAATACAATTAAGAAAATAAAAAGACAAACCACAGTCTATGAAAAAATAATTGCAATCTATGGTAAAAAAATTTTTATCTAGAATGATATAAAGGAGCTCTAACAATTCAATAAGTCAAAAAACTCAATTAAAAATGAGCAAAAGATTTTAACAGGTATTTCACCGAAGAAGATATTCAAATAATTAATAAGCACATGAAAACATATGTCTACCCAAAGACTTGGATGTGGCTGTGTCTAACAGGTGGGCACCAAGGGGCTGACTCTGCCCCCGTTCTTGCTTCTAGGGCTTCCTGAAAGGAGAATAGCATCCGGATGTCCTGTTCCTGAATGGATCTGACCTACACAAACTGAATCTGTCATGAGTAGTTGTAGTAACAGTGACAAGAATGACACTCTTACATAATCTATTTATTCCTGGCAACCATGGCCTTCTGCCCCAGTACAGACAGCCATTTTCAAGGCACATTAATGAACACCATGTTATCTGAGCCTCACTCATCCGATGGGTAAAATTCTCCCCACAACTGGTCTCCTCTGGCCACCAAGTAAGGTCCTCACCTCACCTGCATAACGCAGTCACTTTCTCACAGTCTAACAACATCCCAAGTGGAAATGGCCTGAGTTACCTAGTCTGTCATTCCTGGGAGGGGGCATCTTGAGTGGTTGAAACTCAGCATTCTACTCTCCTGACCTCTGTCTTTGAAATAAAAAGATTGATATCATATCACCCGATGTGTCTCATAAAGAGAAGAAAGGAGAGAGAAATGAAGCATTTACTATGACTGGAACTCCACTGCCTAGACTTATTAAAAATCAGTGCAAAACCACAGTAGCTGAAGAGGAGGGAGAAACGTGGTGTACTGAGCTTTGCTGAAAAGAAGGAATTTCTCTCATGGGACAGCTTGCTTGGAAATAGAAGGAGCTGGAGTTTAGACATGTGATTCTCATTACCAGCTCCATCCTTCCAGACAGCAGGCAGATATAATTGGATCCATTTCTATTTTAATTATAATTCTTTGACTTTAAAGAACTCGCCAGTGGAAATCTGCAAGCCACCACAAATGCCGCCATTTCGAATTCCCTGGATTCTCATGTGGCCTGGACGGCCTTCCGCAAGGCTGAGGCCACCCGCCACAATTGATGTTTGCTGTTACAGGCCTAAGGTTTTCCCCAAACAGAAGATGAACCGATGCCTTCCCTTTCTTCTGCCCTTGTTCTATTTTTCCTTTTGAAGCAAAGAGAGAGACCTTTCAGAATTTGCTAATCCTTCCCCTCGGGAAAAATAGGAGACAGAAGGAAAGCTTTTGTGATGAATGACAGCAGAGGTGGTGTCCAGAGCTGCTTTTGGCTCCTCCTGGCTGCCAGAGGGGCTCCCCTCCTCCCTGGAGCCCCAGTTTCATGAGGAAGCACAGACTGGGAGCAATGCTTGAAGCTAGAGGACAGGCCCATCCTCAAGTCAACAGCACACTGCTGCTGTGGCTAAGTCACTTCAGTCGTATCCGACTCTGTGTGACCCCATAGACGGCAGCCCACCAGGCTCCCCCATCCCTGGGATTCTCCAACCAACACTGAAACTCCTGGAGTGAAGGCTCAGTTGAGCTGCCTCCCACCCACTTTCTTTCCATCAGTCTGAAAGGTTGTTGCTGAACCACGAAAAGATGCTGGGATTCTTGGCCTCCGGAGGAGAAGAATTCAATCTGGGGCCAGAGACGAGGCTTGATCGCTCAGAGCTTTTGTGTAATAAAGTTTTTATTAAAGTATAAAGGAGATAGAGAAAACTTCTGACATAGGCATCAGAAGGGGGCAGAAAGAGTATCCCCTTGCTAGTGTTAGCCATGGAGTTATATACTCTCTAATTAGTTATTACAGTGAATCAAAGGAATGTCTGGAGGTTGTAAAGACCTCACTAGACCTACTGCCATAGTTTATACCTTAAGATAACAGGATTAGCCAGAAGGTTTTTCCAGAGACTGTCCTCAAGCAGGATACATTATTGTTATATAATTCTAAGGAATGTAGAGGGACAAAAAATGTTTGTCCTTTCTTCCTCCTTGAGAATTTCAGACCCCTCTCTCCTTGGGGACCCCTGGACCTCTTATCAATCTGCCTAGGAATTGACTCTCTCAAGTCTCTGCCTCATCGACATTCTTGGCAGAGCTAGGCGGGAACCCTGGCAAGACGGGTCCTGAGGGAAGAGCGCAGGGTGGAGGTGCCCACACAGCCTCCAAGAGGGACCCCCCTCCCATGTCCCTGAGAGGAGCCTGCAAGTGTCTGGGCTCCTTGTGTCTGTCTTCTGAACTGGTCATGAGGAAGGTGGGTGGCTCATTGAACATGGCCTGCACATGGCCAAGGTAGGACGAGCCTTTCTTTTAAACCTGAATAAATAAATATGGAGAGCAAGACCCACAACTGTGGCTGTAGCCACAGCTTTGTTTTACAGTAAAATTAAGATAAAACAGTTATGAGTCTGCCTCAGTGCTTTGCTTGCTCTGATTTGCCCTGCACTCAAACGTCTTGGAGAAGGCAATGGCACCCCACTCCAGTACTCTTGCCTGGAAAATATCATGGACGGAGGAGCCTGGAAGGCTGCAGTCCATGGGGTCGCTAAGAGTCAGACACGACTGAGCAACTTCACTTTCACTTTTCACTTTCATGCATTGGAGAAGGAAATGGCAACCCACTCCAGTGTTCTTGCCTGGAGAATCCCAGGGACGGGGGAGCCTGGTGGGCTGCCGTCTATGGGGTCGCAAAGAGTCAGACATGACTGAAGCGATGCAGCAGCAGCAGCAAACGTCTTATTCAAATCCGCAATAATATAATTCAACAAGCCTTAAATCTGACTTTGGGGTGGAAGCAGAACAGTATTTGGTGTTTCCTTTGTGACTGGTGGTTCCTTTATGTCCATGCACAGGCAGAAGTGTGCAGTGTGTACACACACACAGAGAAATACAGACAAAGCACTGCTAGTTAAATAAAAACACACATGAGAGTTGCACATTATTAATAATACAATTTTAGAAAACAGAAAATATGAGTGAGGAACACTATGCTATACTATGCTATGCTAAGTCACTTCAGTTGTGTCCGACTCTGTGTGACCCCGTAGACGGCAGCTCACCAGGCTCCCTTGTCCCTGGGATTCTCCAGGCAAGAACACTGGAGGGGGTTGCCATTTCCTTCTCCAGTGCATGAAAGTGAAAAGTGAAAGTGAAGTCGCTCAGTCGTGTCCGACTCTTAGCGACCCCATGGACTGCAGCCTACCAGGCTCCTCTGTCCATGGGATTTTCCAGGCAAGAGTACTGGAGTGGGGTGCCATTGCCTTCTCCGGAGGAACACTAAAGTGATAGTATTTGGAAATGGTTTCCAAGTTAACCTCCTGTAAAACCTCAGGAGGTTTTACAAATGAACAACAGGCAGCAAGCAGCAGGCGTGGATCACCACGTGAGCATACACGGCAACCAGCTGTCCTAAAGGAAGGAAAGTTTACAGGTAAACCCTGGTTTACAAAAGTGCAGTTCAGGCCTGGAAACGATGTGTAAGAGACAGATGTGAGCCAAACGAAAACAAGATTTTGCTCTTCTTTTTGTTTTTTATTTTTAAAAATTTCCCCTCTTCCATGCAACCCCTAATAAATCTGAACAAACGAAGCCTGTTTCAAATAAACATATTTCTTAATGTTTCAAAAGAAGAGATAAAATGAAGTCGTCAATACCTCATTCAACAATATTTCTTTCTTGGGTTTGTGCTCTTGTTCAGACCAGTGTGATTCACATCCAAGTCAACTGGCCTCGTTGTAAGTTGACTCTCAGTGGGGGACGCTGGGGTCCCTCCCCTCATCCTGACACTGTTTTCCCTCCTGGCCCCTAGGCCTTCCTCACAAAGGCACATGAGCAGCACTTGCCAGCCACCTCATCTGTTGGCCAAAGACTCATCTTTATCATGGGTTTACAGTCCTATAATTTTTAAAAGTTCCATGATGACTTTTCCTATCACAACTAAATCCCTGTTTAGAGAGAAAAGGGGAGGATTTCACAACCACCCTTCTACTCCAAACACACAGCCAAGGCTGGCAAATCACGCAAAGGAACTTCTCAGTTTTCTTGCATCTTTCATATCTCTTTCCTTGTGTTTCGGGACACTGGAAGACTTTTCCCTGAAGCTTCTTATGTATTGTTTATACATGTTCATGTTCAGTTGCTCAGTCGTGCCCAACTCTTTTGACCCCCTAGACTGTTAGCCTGCCAGGTTCCTCTGTCCATGGAATTATCCAGGCAAGAATTTTAGAGTGGGTTGCTGTTTTCTACTCCAGGGGATCTTCCTGGGATCAAATCCAAGTCTCCCGCATTGGCAGGAGGATTCTTCACCACCATACCAGTATTCGGTTGGCCCAAGAGTTCATTCAGGTTTTTCCATAAGGTCTTAGGGAAAAATCAAAACAAACTTTTTGGCCAACTCTATAGAACTTGAATTCCTTCCAGATATTGCCATCATTTACTTCTCCTGGCTGCTGTCCCCAGCCACACACCTAATGGAGGAGGGGGCTTGTGGTAAGCCAAATATGGCCCTAAAGATGTTTGCATCCCAATTTATTCCTGGAATCTGGGATGATGTTAGGTTACGTGGCAAAGAAGAATCAGGTGTGCAGACGAAACTAAGGTTGACAATCAGCTGACCTTAAAATAAGGAGATCACCTTGGACTATCCTGGTGGGCCCAGTAATCTACAGGTCCTTAACCGTGGAAGAGAGAAGCAGAAGGGACAGAGAGGGAGATGTAGCCACAAAATAAAGGCAGTCAGAGCCATGCAACATTTGTGACTTTGGAGATAGAGGAAGGGTACCATGAGACAAGGAATGTGGGTGGCCTCCAGAAACTGGGTAAGTCAAGGACAGATTCTCCCCTAGGGCTCCAGAAAGGAAGGAAGGCCTATGGACACTTTTATTGTGACCCATGAACACTGGTTTTTGGATTTCAAGCCTCAGAACTGCAAAGTAAGGTAATAAATGTGTTGTTTAAATACACTAAAGTTGTAGTTATTTGTTACAGCAGCAACAGGAAACTAATACAGAGCTAAACACTTTACTTCTAGTCTTTCCCCTCTCATTCCACTTTGTAGCCTCATGCCTAATAGTCCACTTCAAATTCTTATGAGTGTGCTAAGTTCCTTCAGTCGTGTCTGACTCTTGTGACCCCATGAAGTGTAGCCTGCCAGGCTCCTCTGTCCATGGGATTTTCCAGGCAAGAATACTGGAGTGGGTTGCCATTTCCTTCTCCATCAAATCCTTATAATTTTGTTTTAAGATTACTTTGTTATAATAATAATACCAAAGGAATAATTTCTTTAAAAATAATATCCTCGTTTAGTAGAAAGGCACACTCAAGTATTTATAGGTGAAATTACATGGTGGCTGGGATTTGCTTTAAAATATTCTCACGTAAAGACCAAGCTGTGAGGAAAGAGATGAAACAATAAGAGATTATTGTTGATGATGGTTGAAGCTGGATAACACATTGGCACTCATAGCATTAGTTTCTCTATTTTTTGTACGTGTTTTCATATTCCCATAATAAAAAGTTGAAAATATGTAGACGGAACAAGATTTAAAATCCACCTTCATAGGTAGCTATTTTATTCTAAGTAAGCTGGTGGGGTTTTCAATGGTTTTTCACTTACAGTTTACTTCATGCATGCGTGCTCAGTCGCTTCAGTCCTGTCTAACTCTTTGCAACCCTGTGGACTGTAGCCTGCCAGGCTCCTCTGTCCGTGGGATTCTCCAGGCAAGAATACTGGAGTGGGTTGCCATGCCCTCCTCCAGGGGATCTTCCTGACCCAGGAACCAAACTGGCATCTCCTGTGTCTCTTGCATTGCAGTCGGATTCCTTATGGCTGAGCCATGAGGGAAACCCTATTTTATGAGATTCCTTTATTATTAAACTTCACCTGCACCAGAGAGGCAGGCCATGGCTCTGGGCTCTTGCTTTTGACCTTCTTCCTGAGAAAGAAGAGAAGATATTAAACCTAAGACACAACAGATACAGTGTTACTGTCTTTCTCCTCTGGGCCAAAAGGTGTGGGGGGCTCTGACAGTCAGAGGAGCGAGGGCAGGGCCAAGGGAGTCAAGGGGGAGCAGGTAGACAGGCCATCCTCCGGGCCTGGCACCACTCAAGCCATCCCTGGCATCTTTCTTCTTCCCTTCTTCAGGATTTGTTTTGGCCCTGAAGGCTACACATAATTTAATCAGTTTCAAACTCATCAGTCAATTCTAATGTAATCAGTTCTAAACTCGATTCTTTTTCAAATTTACTATTTATAAAGTAGGGGTGCATTTCACAATCTATGGTATATATATAAATTCCTGCTCTTTGAGATAGGGATCTGGGAACATAGTAATGCCCAAGACAGAGGACATAAGGGTCTCCTTCCTACAAGACTCACAGTCATCTCAATTTGTTGAATGTTCTTTGACATTTGTGTAAGGCTCTGGGGCTGGAGAAGGCAATGGCACCCCACTCCAGTACTCTTGCCTGGAAAATCCCCATGGACTAAGGAGCCTGGTGGGATGCAGTCCATGGGGTCACTAAGAGTCGGACCCGACTGAGCGACTTCACTTTCACTTTTCACTTTCATACATTGGAGAAAGAAATGGCAACCCACTCTAGTGTTCTTGCCTGGAGAATCCCAGGGACAGGGGAGCCTGGTGAGCTGCTGTCTCTGGGGTCGCACAGAGTTGGACACGACTGAAGCGACTTAGCGACAGCAGCAGCAGCAGCAAGGTTCTGTGGTAGACTTGTATTGATGTGGTAACAAATTATCACAAACTTCACTGTGTAAAACACAAATAGGTAATGATTCTGGAGGTCAGAAATCTGATATATGGCTCCTCCTAGGCTAGATAAAAATAAAAGCCTCAGCAGGCTGTATTCTTTTTTGGAGGTGTTAGGGAAGAATCCATTTCCTGCTCGCTTGGCTCGTTGGAAGAATTCAGTTCCCTGCAGTTGTAGACCCCAGGCCCCTGTTTGCTTGCTGGCCATAAGTTGAGGGTTGCTGTTGACTCCTGTGGGCCATCACCTTCCTCCTCTTGGGGGCTCCTTCTTCTGTCTTCATCTCTGAGAGCAAACTGACAAAGGACTTGGCGTTTTCCATGATTCTGTGGTTGGCAGTTTCCCTCAGCTGCAGAATCTATCTTGCAGGGTGATCAGTCAGTGGCTGGCCCCACAGACGGTGTGGTTCGGGTTACAGTCCCAGCTGTGCTGCTGCTGCTGCTAAGTCGCGTCAGTCGTGTCTGACTCTGTGCGACTCCATTGACTGCAGCCCACCAGGCTCCGCCGTCCCTGGGATTCTCCAGGCAAGAACACTGGAGTGGGTTGCCATTTCCTTCTCCAATGCAGGAAAGTGAGAAGTGAAAGTGAAGTCACTCAGTCATGTCCGACTCAGCGACTCCATGGGCTGCAGCCTACCAGGTTCCTTTGTCCATGGGATTTTCCAGGCAAGAGTACTGGAATGGGGTGCCATTGCCTTCTCTGAGTCCCAGCTGTAGGTAGGGTTTAATCACATAGAGTCATCACCCTTCTCTTGAGAGGGATCTGACATCCTGGCTTCATTAAGGACATTTGGAAAAGAGAAAAGAAAAAAAGATGCACTGCATGTGAGACAAAGAATCTAAAGACAGCCCCGAACTAGACAGACATCAGACTTGTCCGCAGCCACTCCTGATAGGATCATGGAATGATGATTTTGGAAGTGTTGCGGAAAAAGAACTTTGAACTAGAATTCTATGTCCAGCTATATTGCGTTTTAAAAAATATATTTATTTATTTAGCTGTGTTGGGTCTTAGTTATGGCACACAGGATCCTCCTTGCACTGCCTAGGCTTCTGTCTAAATTGTTGTGGGTGGGCTTAGCTGCCCTTCGTCATGTGGGATTCTAGTTCCCCACCCAGGGATCAAACCCACGTCCCCTGCATTGCAAGGTGGATTCTTAACCACTGGACTACCAGGGAAGTCCCCAATATTACTATTTAAATGTGAGGATGAAATAAAGATATCCCCAGACTCACAAAGTCTACAGTTTTACCAGATTTAAAACAAACAAACTCTTTGACAGTAATCTTGGAGGAGAAATTTTAGCAAATAAATAAATATAGAGAAGAACTTTGGAATAAGGAGCAGAAAGGTGAGTGTATAATTTGATGAAGTTAACTGTTGTAAATGTAAAATATACTATTGTGTAAAAAGGCAAGAGCTTCCACTTTGCTTTTAAATGAATATCCTCTTAAACATGAATGAGAAACCAGAAATCACCTGTTAACTGGAGAAAGCCTTTAACATGAATACTGGAAATCAAATATACAGATAAAAAAAATAAAAGCTGGAAATAAAGACAATGCAGAGAGCAGAATAAGTTTTAGAAAGAGGAAAGAAAGAGAACTAAGGGAAGAGAACTATTAAAGAACAATTCAAGAATGTAAAAGCTACTTATGGAGACTACTTAAAATCCCAAGTCAAGAAAACGAAGGAACGCTGGCTTCCGCTCAAGGTGAAGAGTAACAGGGACTAGATTCTACACTCCTGTCTCAAACCAACAAAGCAAACGTGACACCGTGCATGAAACAACAGGTTTAAAGACTGCAACCAGGCCTCAGGCGATGAGGAACATTAACCTGTGAGACAAGAAGCGAATCAGGTGAGCCCTGTGACTGTCCAGCTTCCTGCCTGGAGAGAGTTTCCAGGCTGCAGGGCAGGGAGAGAGAACCCAGGCAGCATCCAGCAGTCTCCCTGAGTCCAGGAGCTGAGAGTCCCAGGGAAATCAAGGTGGCTGAAGCGCTTAGGACAGAGAGAGAATCCCAGAGATCTGCAGAGGGTCACCCTTGGGTACTCAGCAGAGAAATGACCAGCACAGGATTCAGAGAAAACTGCCTAAGGCTGGGGGCAAATCTTTCAGAAAGGATTGGAGAGCAGCGCCTGGCACTGGCACCCAGCTAGGAACAGTACCTATTCCCCCCAGCCAGATTGGAAAACTCATAATGAACAGAACATTGAGCAGAATACTCAGGGAGGCCTTCCTCAATAAGGGGAAATAATTAGCCCTAAACTAAGCACCTTTCCTTTTGCCTTCAATTTTTTTCAACATCAGGGGCTTTTTCCAGTTGGCTCTTCACATCAGGTGGCCAAAGTATCGCAGCTTCAGCATCAGTCCTTCCACTGAATATTAAGGGTTGATATCCTTTAGGATTGACTGGTTCGACCTCCTTGCAGTCCCGGGAACTCTAAAGAGGGTGGCAGAGGGTAAGATAATAGACGGCATCACTGACTCAATAAACATGAGTTTGAGCAAACTCAGGGAGATAGTGAAGGACAGGGAAGCCTGGCGTGCTGCAGTCCATGGGGTCATGGAGAGTCAAAACCACTGAATGACTGAACAACAACAAAACTAAGCATTATGCTGGACCTACAAGATTATAAAAGTAAGACTTGAAAGGATCAGACTTTTTCTGAGAAGTATAACTGCATCGCAGATGAACGTTACCAATATTCACAGAACAACAACAAAATATGTAGCACCCAACAAAGTGAAATCCTCAATGTCTGGTATCAAAACAAAAGTCACCAGGTGATGAAAGAAGCAGGAAACTACAATTCACAATAAGGAGAATAATATATCAATTGAAACCAACCCAGAACTGACCATTGTTATAATAAGCAGATGAAGATATTAAGACAATTATAACTGTATTCTGTATGTTCAAAAAGTTACATAGAAATATGAGATCTATTTTTTAAAAGACCTAAATCAAACTTTTTGATTAAAAACTACAGTGTATGAAGTGAAAAATGCACTGCATGGTATTGATGGTGGATTAGATTTGTCAGAATAAGGAAAAAAAGACCCTCAGTGAACAGTGGGACAATTTCAAGCAACCTAACATACATAAGTGGAATCTTCACAGCAGAGAGAACGGTGGGGTCAAAAAGATACTTGACTTAATCATGTCTGAAAGTTTTCCTAATGTTTTGCAAACTAGAAATCCAAAGATCCAAAGAACTCAATGAATCTCAAGCATAAAAAAAATGAAGAAAGTGATACCAAGTCACAAAATATTAGGAAAAAATAATTAGGATGAGAAAATCTTAAAGGCAGCTGGGGCAGGAGGTGGGCGGAAGTTATATACAGAGAGACAGAGTAAGAACCACAGAATTCTTACTGAAAACAACATAAGCAAGAAGACATGGAGCAATATCTTTAAAATACTGAAAGAAAAAACTGTTGACCCTAAATTCTACATCCAATGAAAAAGTATCTTTCAAAAAATGAAGGTAAAATATAAATGATTTCAGACATACAAAAGCTGAAAGAATTCATGATCAGACTTGCACTATAAAAAATGTTAAAGGACATCCTTCAGACAGACGAAAAATGATGTCAGAGGTAAATCTGGACCTACACAAAGGAATTAAGTGCACCAGAAATGGTAACTTTTACCATTTGTATCTTTTTGACCCCACCATTCTCCTCTCTGCTGTGAAGATTCCACTTATATATGTTGGGTTGCTTGAAATTGTCCCACTGTTCACTGAGGGTCTTTTTTTCCTTATTCTGACAAATCTAATCCACCATCAATACCATGCAGTGCATTTTTCACTTCATACATTGTAGTTTTTAATCAAAAAGTTTGATTTAGGTCTTTACTTTTACCCATTACATGGGTAATTATATAAGATGTTTCTTATTATTCAAATTTCTTTAAAAAAATGATAGCTTAACAAAAGTAATAACACTGTGTTTTGGGGTTTATAACAAATACAAACAAGTTTTAAACAAGTATAAAATGAATGACGTAAATGCTAGGGAGAAGCTTAAGTATCATATGTGAAAGGATATAATATCACTTAAATACAGATTGTAATAAGTTAAAGATATATGAAGTAAACCCTAAAGCAACTACTCAGATATTAGAAAAGATTCATGAATTTGAAAATACAATAGAAACTATCCAAAATAAAACATGTAAGAGAAAAAAGTCTAAAATGAATGAAGATAGCGTCAGTGAACTGTGGGATAATGTTGAGTGGTCAAATACACGCACAACTGGAGTCCCTGAAGACGAGGGGATAGAGGGATTGGCAGAAAAAACTGTAAAAATGATGGCCAAAACTTTCTAAATTCGATAAAATTATAGGTCTGCAGAACCAAGAAATTCAACAAAACCCAAGCACACACAAAAAAGAAGTTACACCAAGGCACATCATAATTAAATTTCTCAAAAGCAATGATAAAGAAAAAAATGTTTTAAATAGCTAAAGGGAGAAAAAAGACATTACACAGAGACAATGGTTTGATTTCCCATGGGAAAAAAAATCAAGATAGAAGACAATGTAACCATGTCTCTAAAATATTGGGGAGAAAAATCCATCAACCAAAAATTCTTTACTCAACAAAAGTACCTTTCAATAAAAGAAGGCAAAACGAATCCTTCTCCAGACAAACAAAAGCTGGAAGAATCTATCACCAGTAATCTGTACTAAAGAAATACTTAAGGAAGTCCTTCAGGCAGAAGGACAGTGATGCCAGATGGAAAACTGGATTTATTCAAAGGAATGAAGAACAGCAACAGTAATTGTATGGGTAAGTACTGAAAAATGTTTTCATCCTTTAAATCGCATTATAAGATAATTGACTGCTTAAGCAAAAATAATAACCATATAATGTGAGGTTTAGAAACAAAATATATGACAACAATAGCGCAAAAGCTGGAGGGAAGATATGGAAGTATACTTTGTTGCAAGGTCCTATAATATATATGAATTAGTATAATATCACTTGATACATTAAAGATGGCTACTCTAAACCCTAAAGCAAGCTCTAAAACACATGACAAAGAGTTATAGTTAGTAAAGCAACAAACAAGATAGAATCATAAAAAAAAAAATCCTCATTCAATCTCAAAGAAGGCAGAAAAAGAGGAAAAAGAACAAAGAACAAATGGGACAAACAGAGAACAAATATCAAGATGAGAGACTTAAACGTAACCACTAATCACATGCAATGTAAATGCTCAGATTGTTTGGATAAAAAAGCAAGACCCAGCCCTATGCTGCTTCTAAGAGAAGGAATTGTATTAGAAATCAGAGAAAGATCTCAGGAAAACCCCAAATATTTAGAAACTAAATAGCACACTCCTAAATGACCCATGAATCAAAAAGAAGTCAAACAGAAAATTAGAAAATACTTTGAAGAGAATGAAAATGGAAGTATAATATATCATAATCTGTGGGATACTGCAATAGGAGTAATTAGTAGCACTAAATACCCATATTAGAACAGAAGAAATGTGTCAATTCAGTTATGGCAGCTTCCAACTTATGCAACTACAAAAAGAACGTTAGATGCCCAAACTCGTTCATCTTACAACTGGAAGTTTGTACTCTTTCCCCAGTAGCTCTTCTTTCCCCCAGCTCCCCAAACCCTGGCAACTACCACTCTATTCTGTCTCTCTGAGTTTGACTTTTTAGATTCTACATATAAGTGATACCATACAGTATTCGTCTTTTCCTATCTGATTCATTTTACTTAGCACAATGCATTCAAGGTTCATCCAAATTGTCAAAATGGCAGGATTTTCTCCTTTCTCACAGCTGAAAAATATTCTATTGTAGCTTTTGGGGGTCATACAAGACTCTATTTTTCCATCTCTATGTTTAATATGGAAATAAACGTAAAATTAGATGAAAAAATGTATCAATTCATTTATCGGTGGACACTTTGGTTGTTCCCATATCTTGGCTATTGTGAAGGAAACTGCAATGCGCATTCGAGAGCAGCTATCTCTATGAGATCTTTACTTCAGTTCCTTTGGAATATACCCAAAAGTGGAATTGCTGAATCATACATTGGTTCTATTATTTTTGGGGGGCAACTCCATACTGTTTTCCATGTGGCTGCACCAAGTTGCATTTTTACTAACAGTGAAAAACAGAGAAAAGGATTCCCTTTTCTCTACATCTGCTTCTACACTTGCTCCTGTCTTTTTGACAATAGCCATTCTAGGTGTGAGGTGATATCTCATTGTGGTTTTGAGTTGCATTTTCCTGATATTTGTCATTCTGAGCACCTTTTCATGTACCTATTGGAAAGCTGAGGAATCTTAAAGGAAAGAGCTAAAAACAAAAAATCCCAAGAGATACAAGTGAAAGATAATGGAATGGAAAATCAGAGTTTAGCCTGGTAGGTCAAATTATAGGATTCTAAAAGCAAGTGTCATTGATGCAATTAAAGTATACATAAAAGAGCACCATAGGGACTTCTCTGGTGGTCCAGTGGCTAAGATTCCACACTCCCAGTGCAGGGGGTGCCCACGTGAGATCCCTGATTAGGAAGATCCCACCTACTGCAGCTTGCATGCCACAACTAAAACTTCTGATTGCCACAACTAAGCCCAGGTAAATAATTAAATGTAAAAATTAAATATTTAATTGCACCCAAATAAATAATTTTTTAAAAACACCGTAGCTTTTAAAGATTAATGAATTCTGCAAGTATGCACATTAAACATATAAGAGTTGGAAGCCGGGTTGGGGTCAAATGAGAGTGGCACTCAGAGATGGGGAATACACAGGAAAAGCAAAGCGGAACTCGTGTAGACTGATTAAGACAGTACGGGTTTATAAGGAGTATCTCTGCCCTTCTGAAGACAGGAAGAGAAAGCTTAGGCCTCTAAGAAATGTGATGCTTAGAAAACAAGAAAATAATTCAAAAGATCAGCCATGTGGAAACTTTGAAAGGGAACTTCTTTATTTTTTCTTCCCTCCCTGCTTTACTGTCTCATGGCTCGAAAGGAACAAATCAAAGGGGAAATAAGATTCATTGCAATTGGATTATTTTAAAATGGTAATTTAATAATATTTCCTCTCAAGGGAGTAAAAGTATAGTGCAGGCTGAAGCTGGCACTTATCTAAATTTCATTTCACTCATAGCAAAGTAGCAAGAGACAGCATGATTTATACCTCTATCAGAAAATTGTGAGAAAGCCTTTTAGCAGTAGCATCCTACCAAGAAACAAAGCAAGGATGCCACAAGAGCACCTTCAGTATTTCCTTCATTTGTAGGATGAGGCCATTCACTGTCTAGCTCCTATGGAACAATTTCAGGCTCAATTTCTAACCCACCCCTGGTGAAAGTGAAAGTCGCTCAGTAGTGTCCAACTCTTTGCAACTCCATGGACTACATAGTCCATGGAATTCTCCAGGCAAGAATATCGGAGTGGGTAGCCTTTCCCTTCTCCAGGAGATCTTCCCAACCCAGAGATCGAACCCAGGTCTCATGCATTGCAGGTGGATTCTTTACCAACTGAGCCACGAGGGAAGTCCAGGAATACTGGGGTGGATAGCCTATCCCTTTTCTAGCGGATCTTCCCAATCCAGGAATCGAACTGGGGTCTCCTGCATTGCAGACGGACTCTTTACCAACTGAGCTATCAGGGTTACTTAACTTCACCTATCAGACTAACTCATTTTTCCACCAATAGACCTTGAGATTTCCTGACCATTTGCCTGGGAAACATCCCTTGAGTGGGAAGTCCGTCTAGCAGTGCCCTGCTCAATCCTTACCCATCTGCTGTAATCCTGTCTCCTTTCTCTTATCCTAAGTTAACATCCCATTTATGAACTGCTGGAGCATTTACTTTATACACCATCCTTTGACAGATAGTTATTTTAACATTTTGAAGATATCATTCCATTGTCTTCTAGATTCCATTGTTTCTGTTTAGAAGTCAACTATAAATGTACAGCTTAATATCTTTCATTAATTTTTGAAAATTCTCAGTTATTAACTCTCCAAATACTGCTGTGTCCCCCTCATCCTCTTCCTTCCTTATGAGACGCCTCTCTGTAACTTTTTGTCTTTTGTCTTCACGTCTCAATACTGTATTCTGGATACTGTCTTCCAATCCATTAAGAATTCAATTAATTCTCTCTTCAGCTCTCTGTGCCACTGTTAAGACCATTCACTGACTTAATAATGTGATTGTTGTATCTATAGTTCTAGAATTTCTCTTTTTTTTTTTGAAGATGCTCAGTAAATGTTTATCAAATGAGTTGAATGAAGATCACCAAACTCCACGATGCCACAGATGTAAAATTGCATAGAAAAACACCCACAAATGAAGCTTTACAGTGTCTTTTCCACATATTTCTTTCACTAATATACTCAATATTTTGTAATATTCACATTTGTTTTCAACAGTTTTTGTACTTTTATGGAATAAAATGAATTTCCCAAAACTTTATATATGCACATACAAGGGTATGACCTCTAATGGCTTAACTTTTGATTATTTCCTGGGAACCAGTCAGGTCCAAGATCAGAAACCCACACATAGAGATGAACCTGGAGCAATGGACAGCAAAACACTGTTACTTTTTTTTTTTTTACAGTTTATATTTCTCTGTCAAAACTCTCAGTTTCATCTTTCATCTCTTCATGCACTAGCAAGCATAATTATTTTTAAGTCTGAGTTTTATAACTATATCTTCTGTGGGTCTCTGGTTTCTGCTGCTTGGTTTTGTTCCCTTGTATGCTTGGTTAGTTTTTTTTTTTTTTTTCAGGTGAAATTAATATAACATCAAAATAACCATTTTAAAGTACTCAGTTCAGTGGCATTTAGTACATTCACGATGCTGTGTAACCACTTCCTCTATTCAGTTCCAAGATGTTCTCATCGCTCCAACAGAAAACGCCGGACCCACTAAGTAGGCGCTTTCATGTCCCCTCCCCCACCATCTGGCAGCTACCCATTTGCTTTTCGTCTCTATTTATGTCCTTATACTAAATGGATTTCTTATAGGCAGCATGGAATTCGGTCTTGCTATGCTTGGATCCCTTTCCTTGTACTTTCATCTGAAAATTCTCAAAGCAATGTCTTGTTTAGTCACTCAGTTGTATCTGACTCTTTCGAACCCCATGGACTGTAGCCCACCAGGCTCTTCTGTCCATGGAATTTCACAGGCAAGAATACTGCAGTGGGTTGCCAGTTCCTTCTCCAAGGGATCTTCCCGATCCAGGGATCGAACCCGGGTGTCCTGCATTAGCAGGTGGATTCTTAACGGCTGAGCCACCAGCAGAGAAGCCCCCTCAAAGCAATAAGCTAGGGTAGTCATTTGTTTCCTTTATCACAGGGATCACTGTCCTCTGTTGCCTGATGTCCAGGCTCTTGACAACCATTGTTTCATATATTTCATCCTTTTTTTTTTTTTCCTTTTCTTTTGGTTGTTTCAGATAGGAAAGTAAATACAGTCTCTGCTACTCTACCTTGGCTAGGAGCAGAATTCTGTTGCTTTTTGAAAACATAATTTATGTGCTTTGGTTTAGCAGTTAAATTCATTCTATTCAATTTAAATTTTTGTTTTGAGGCATGCTGTCATTTAATCACGTTTTAACAAATCCTGACATTCACCATAGCTTGTATTGTTATAAAATATGCCCATGTCTTCCACGTTAAGCTTCCTTGCCTGCAACCAGCAAATGCCAGTCTCCACACCCTTTCTTCTCTGAGAGCTAGAACAAACAGCATGTGTTCATGAACTGCTGAAGGTTCCCCTAGTCATCAGATACACTCCTACTTTAGCTGGCCACTCTCTAAAATTGAGACCATAACGCTCACCAGCGCTTAGGATGTCCATAGACCCCTTGGGCTCTAGGCAAGCCACTTAATGCTCTGGGGCAGGGAGGGGGAGTTGATACTCATTTTTAAATCCAACATAGTTAACTTTCATGTGTTGGTAGATTTTTAAAAAATAATTTACATTTATATGAAGATTTTTTTGAGTTTTTCTCCTCTTTCCTAATCCTTGAATTTTTTTTTTTTTCCACCAGCCTATTAAGTGAAAGGAAGTGAAGTCTCTTTGCGACCCCTTGGACTTGTAGCCCACCAGGCTCCTCTGTCCATGGGATTTTCCAGGCAAGAATACTGGAGCAGGTTGCCATTTCCTTCTCCAGGAGATCTTCCTGACCCAGGGATTGAACCTGGGTCTCCTGCATTGTAGGCAGACGCTTTACCATCTGAACCACCAGGGAAGTCTATAGCTGCTGCTGCTGCTGCTAAGTTGCTTCAGTCGTGTCCAACTCTGTGCGACCCCATAGACAGCAGCCCACCAGGCTCCCCATCCCTGGGATTCTCCAGGCAAGAACACTGGAGTGGGTTGCCATTTCCTTCTCCAATGCATGAAAGTGAAAAGTGAAAGTGAAGTCGCTCAGTCGTGTCCGACTCTCAGCGACCCCTGTCCAATCCCACCTACCCTGTCCTGGGGTGGAACTTCATCTCAGAACCTCTGGTGCTGTAATATACATGTGATCAGTTGCCATTATAGTCTGGTGAGAGGCAGAACTCCATGAGCGTTCCTATTTACAGGGTGACTAGATATCACCCTGGCTTTGACGTACTACCACCATGGAGCATTTAAACAAAAAGTAGGCTTTTAGTCATGCTGCAACCTCACCCACCTTAGAAACACATTCCCTGCAGCTATTGCTCCATCTGGTTACTTATGAGTAACCACAGATCCTCTTGTCATAGCAGGTCTAGTAATTTAAGTTGTTGTCATTGTTGTTCAGTTGCTCAGTCATGTCCTACCCTTTGCGACCCTGTGAACTGCAGCATGCCAGGCTTCCCTGTCCTTCCACTATCTCCCAGAGCTTGCTCAAACTCATGTCCATTGAGTCGATGATGCTATCCAACCGTCTCGTCCTCTGTTGCCCACTTCTCCTCCTGCCCTCAATCTTTCCCAGCATCAGGGTCTTTTCCAATGAGTTGGCTCTTCAAATCAGGTGGCCAAAGTATTGGAGCTTCAGCTTTAGCATCAGTCCTTACATGAATATTCAGGGTTGATTTCCTTTAGGATATTGGTTTGATCTCCTTGCAGTCCAAAGGACTCTCAAGAGTCTTCTCCAGCACCACAGTTCAAAAGCATCAATTCTTTGGTGCTCAGCCTTCTTTATCGTCCAACTCTCACATCCATACATGACTACTGAAAAAACCATAGATTTCACTATATGGACCTTTGTCAGCAAAGTGATGTCTCTACTTTTTAATATGCTATCTAGGTTTGTCATAGTTTTTCTCCCAAGGAGCAAGTGTTTTTTAATTTTATGACTCCAGTCACCATGTGCAGTGATTTTGGAGTCCAAGAAAATAAAATCTGTCACTGTTTCCACTTTTCCCCTATCTATTTGCCATGAAGTGATGGGACTGGATGCCATGATCTTTGTTTTTTGAATGTTGAGCTTTAAGCCAGCTTTTCAACAATAATAATAAAAACTTAAAATTTTATTCTTGGGCTGGGTTTCCCATCACACCTACAGGGGGAAACATTCTAAAGCTTCTCTCTTTTCCCTCCAACCTCTTTTATGACTTTCACCCCACCCTTTGCTGTGACCTCGAGGGGTGGAGGGGAAGGAAGGGCAGGAAGTGCTTGTGTAACTTGGAATTCCATGATGCTCTGGCATCAGCCCTCCCCATGAAGCAAGTCCTTTCTTCCTGGAGGTATTTTTGTGGATTCTTCAATGATCTCCTAGTCTCTGGGGATCTCTTTTCAATCTGTCACTCAAGACTCCTTCCTCAGCCTCCAGGTGTCTGATGGAGCCTCAAAACTGTGGGGTTCTGAGCACTGGGGAGAGGCTTCTTGGTTGGGATACAAGCTGACCCCAGGCCAGCTTTCTCGTTTGAGTGGCTGAGCCTGGTCCTTAGGAAACACTCATGCCTACCCTTGGTCACTTGGGAAAATAACACCTGGGTCCAAACTGGGCTGACAGGAGCCCTCTTTTCGGTCCTGCTGCACTTCAAGGCACATGCAGTGTGTGAAGGGTTTACTCACGGCTGCTGCTGTTCTAAAGCAGGAAGGTGGCAAAAATGCCAGGAAACAGAAATGTCTTAAGGGGAAGGGACAACCTGACCAGCTGGACACGTCAGTGAAGGTTCGGCCTCCCCTCAGGTCCAGAAACACTGCCCCTTTGTAGGCCGAGTGAGATTTTGTTCCAGAATAGAAATGAAAACATGTGCATACACCAGGTGGCTTTCAGGGCAACAAATACAGTGTCCTTTGACCCATATTCATATCTAGAAACCTGAACGCGAGCAGAGGTCATGAGGACTCCTCTGGATGCCATGTGTCTGGGCTTGACTCCCCAGATGGCAAAGCCACTGCACCCAGAACTGAAACCACTCAGAAGAATTTAGCACAAAGAGCTGTTGACCGAGGTGTCGCAGGGCGGGGTAGGGTGGGGTGGGGCTTGCCAGAGG
Source organism: Bos indicus (assembly GCF_029378745.1). Classification (NCBI taxonomy): domain Eukaryota; kingdom Metazoa; phylum Chordata; class Mammalia; order Artiodactyla; family Bovidae; genus Bos; species Bos indicus. The sequence goes on from NC_091783.1 coordinate 22,048,081, forward strand.
AGATAAACAGAAGAGGGAAGTTATCAGGATTGAGTCACTAACTCGCCCAGTGGGTATGGCAGGTCATATCTGAGAAACTCAGAGCAGAGCTTGAAGGAGCCTCCTGGAGATCAAGCAGTCTGCCCTTGGCAATCCCACTTGAGTGTCACAGATGAAGAAAAAACAGATAATAATAATGGTGGGGGTGGGGATTTAGTCGCTAAGTCATGTCCGACTCTTGAGACTCCATGGACTGCAGAGCCCGCCAGGCTCCTCTTTCCATGGAATTTTCCAGGCCAGAATACTGGAGTGGGTTGCCATTTCCTCCTCCAGGGGATCTACCCGACCCACGGATTGAACATGTGTCTTCCGCATTGCAGGCAGGTTCTTCACCAACTGAACCACCAGGGGAAGCCCCAGTAATAATAATACCTGCATTTTTTTAAGCACTTCCCTTTCAGTGTAAGCGATTTCCTAGGTGCTTAGGAAACACTGTCTCATTTATTGTTACCTCCTTTACTTCTCAGGACAATCCCACGTGGTAATTGCTCTCATTGGCTTCATTTTACAGATGAGGGCACGGAGACTCCGAGAGGTCCTTTCACTTGCTCAGGTGCCCGGGCAGGAAGGGCAGCACCAGGAGGCGGGCCTGTGCACGTGACCCTGGGATTTCCCAACACCATCACACAGTACAGCAGACGAGCTCACTTGGAACCAGGTTTAAAATCTGCAAGGGCGGTGCAGACCTGTTCTACACTTCAGGTTCAGAGTCCATACGCAGTGTCTTTGCTTTGGAAATATCAGATTGAAATGCCCAGGGTACAGTGTGAAGATGAGGCCACCAAGGGAAAAGCAGAGGTGCGAAAGCATGCCAGCCATATTCACCAGAGCCCCAGGCGTCCTGCAAATCAGTCCCTTTTGAGAAATGGAGTATTTCCTGCCATATCAGGAAACAAAGATATCACAGTCATCAACTCCAGTGTGAGTTCCTGGGGCCTAAGGGCCCTCAGGGCAGAAGATCCCCTGGAGGAGGTCATGGAAATCTGCTCCAGTGTTCTTTTCAATTATTTATTTTAATTGGAGGATAATTACTTTACAACATTGTGGTGGGTTCTGCCATACATCAATGTGAATCAGTCACAGGTACACATGTGCCCCACTATCCCGAACCCCACCCCACCTCCCTCCCATATTCTTGCCTGGAGAAAATCCCATGGGCAGAGGAGCCTGGCAGGCTACAGTCCATAGGATTCCAAGAGTAGAACACGACTGAGCGACTAACATTTCACCAAGCACATTTAGATCTCCTTACATTAGGGCACCAAGGATATCTGATTCCATCTCTGAGCCAGTTTCCATTACACCAGTTAAGCTGTTTCCTATGCCTAAAAACTAGACTCTATAAATCCCTTCCACTAGTTAACACTCTGGGTGGTTGTCATGATGGGGAAACATCCCTAAACCCAGGGTTGTATTCATAGTAGGGTTAGTAAAACACACACACACACACACAAACACACACACCGTGGCCCACACCACATGTGCCCCAGACTCCACGGGGCCCTGGAGGATGGGGGTGAGTCCCAGAGGAGGATGATCACACTGCAGGTTGTTTTAAGTCAACACTTTGCAGGCCTCCAGAGAGGGGGTTGACCAGGCGACAGGTGTGAGACCAGGGGGAAGAAGGACGGCAATTTTGGCATTGAGGAGGACGGGCCAGGAGAGGGGAAGAGGTGAAAGACCAGGGAGCAGACCCTCGAGAAGCGGGAAGGCCTAAAAGAAAGCACCAGGCTCTAAGGGACTGAAGCGACTTAGCAGCAGCAGCAGCAGCCTCTAGGAGGGAAGGGCTCTGGACAAGCAAAGACCTCTTCGAGGAGAGAGTGAACTACACCTGAGCAGGTCTTGGGGTGGGGGATTTGGGGGCAATGGGTAGGGGGATGACTGCGTGAAGGTCATGGGCCCTTGAGGGAACAGAGCAGATTTCAAGGGACAAAGAAAGGAGAACAGACCCCAGAAGCTGCCCAGTGTTTGCAGGCAGAGTGTTGACTACGGCCTCGGGTCTGCTGGTGTAGAATTTACACGTTCCCACAGCAGCCCCCACCCCCACCCCGCCCTCAGGGCCCCAACCGTTGAGCCGTGCATGCGCAGTCCACGCCACCTCTCTGCCGCATTCAAATACATCGCCCCCAAGCGTTCCAACCTCTCCGAAGGAACAGTCCAACTCATCGTCCGCGGAACTGCTTGGGCCCTTAGCACGCCCTCCAAATGTGTTATTTTTGTTCCCTCTGTGAGTTTGTGTTCCCACCAGATTGTGAGTACTTAAGTCGTGACTTCTTCATCTGGGTATCCTTTCAACAGCTCCCTGACCCTAAAGACAGTTGTTTAGATATGAACAATAGTAGTTTGTCAGCTCTACCAAGATGGGAGTAAGTGGTCATCCCCGGCCACAGCCAAAGGCTCGGGTGAAACAATGAACTCGAAAATCGTATTCACCTTGCGCCCTCTTGTGGAGAAGAAGGCAAAAAACACTATATTGCTGCTGTGGACCATTTCACCTTCTCCTCTAATTATAGTGATGATACAATATTGAGTTAGATCAGATCAGATCAGATCAGTCGCTCAGTCGTGTCCGACTCTTTGCGACCCCATGAATCGCAGTACGCCAGGCCTCCCTGTCCATCACCAACTCCCGGAGTTCACTGAGTCAGCGATGCCATCCAGCCATCTCATCCTCTGTCGTCCCCTTCTCCTCCTGCCCCCAATCCCTCCCAGCATTAGAGTCTTCTCCAATGAGTCAACTCTTCGCATGAGGTGGCCAAAGTACTGGAATTTCAGCTTTAGCATCATTCCTTCCAAAGAAATCCCAGGGCTGATCTCCTTCACAATGGACTGGTTGGACTCTCCAACACCACAGTTCAAAAGCATCAATTCTTCGGAGCTCAGCCTTCTTCACAGTCCAACTCTCACATCCATACATGACCACAGGAAAAACCATAGCCTTGACTAGACGAACCTTTGTTGGCAAAGTAATGTCTCTGCTTTTGAATATGCTATCTAGGTTGGTCATAACTTTCCTTCCAAGGAGTAAGCGTCTTTTAATTTCATGGCTGCAGTCACCATCTGTAGTGATTTTGGAGCCCAGAAAAATATTGAGTTAAAATATATTTAAATACAAATATGGGCTTCCCAGGTGGTGCTAGTGGTAAAGAACCCGCCTGCCAATGCAGGAGAAACAAGAGACGCGGGTTCCATCTCTGGGTCAGGAAGATCCCCCTGGAGGAGGGCACAGCAACCCACTCCAGTATTCTTGCCTGGAGAATCCCATGCACAGAGGAGCCTGGTGGGCTACAGTCCATAGTGTTGCAAAGAGTCGGACATGACTTAGGCGACTTAGCACACACACACAGAAATACAAATATATCTGTCAATATTTAATTTTAATATTATCATACATTTAAATGATGACTCTAAATATAGGTATAATACAAAATCATCTTTTCCATTTTATGATTTTGTAAGTATTGCTTACAGATGAGCCAGAAACTATTATATATTTTCCTTCTGGTGATATCCTTCTATGTTTTTGCTCTTGAAAGATCATTACATTGCTTCATTTTTTATAAGCTTGGTTTTCTAGGTGTTGTCAACATTAATGGCAAAACCCTCTTAATGAAGCTGTAGGGGTCTCTCAGTATTGTTAAACAAATCTGGAACTTTCAACAATACTATTAAACATTACTGTAACTGAGTAGGAAGGTGGGGAAAAAAATAAGTGAAGGGGATTAAGAGGTACAAACCTCTAGTTATAAAATAAATAAGCTACAGGGATAGAATATACAGCATAAGGAATATAGTCCACAATTTTGTACTGTCTTTGTGTGGGGACAGATTGTTACTGGATCTACTGCATGATCATTTCATAATGTATGCGAAAGTCAAATCACTATGTAGTACACCTAAAACTAACATAACACAGTACATTAACCATATTTCAATAAAAGTTAAACATAAATAAAAATTTAATTTTTTATTAAAGTATTCTTGATTTATAATATCATGTTAGTTTGAGGTATACAGCACAGGGATTCAGTATTTTTGCAGATTATATTCCATTATAGATTATTACAAGATAATGGATATAAAATGGATATACTAAACAGTATATCCTTTAAATTAAAATAGTTTAAAATAAAACTGACTGGAGCTATCCTCAGTGCTACCACTTACATTGAGCTTCTTTACCCCCTCATCTGGTGCACAGCTAAAATCCTGAGATCCCACACTTGCTTACTTCTCAGTCTTTTGATGAATAGAAGTTCTGAATTTTAATAAGACAAAATTGTCATTTTTTTTTCCTTTTTTGGCTAGTGCTTTTAGTGTCCTATTTTCAAATTCACTCCCATCTCCATACATTGAATATGTTTTCCCATGTTATATTCCAAAATCTTTATAGTTTTGCTATGCACATTTAAGTCTAAAAGTGACTTGGAAATTATTTTTGTGTGTGGTGTGAGGTAGGGACAAAATTTTCTATATAGGTAATTAATTGATCCAACATCATTTATTGAAAAGACCACCCTTCACTCACCGTTCTGCAGTGCTATTTATGTCATCAAGTAACCACACACATGTGAGTCCATTCCTGGAACTTTTAATCTCTGCCATTAATATGTTTATCTATTCTTACATTAATACCACACTTTTTTAGTTGCTGTAGACTTTAAATACATCCTAGTAGCCAACAGAACAAGTCCCACCATCTTATTCTTCTCCTTTGAGTGTCTTGGCTCCTCTTCAAACAATTCAACATCAAAAAAATAAACAAGCCAATTAAAAAGTGAACAGAAGAAAAAAAATGAGCAAAAGACCTCAACAGACCTTTTCTCAAAGGGGACATTCAGACGACAAACAGACACATAAAACCATGCTCAACACTGCTAAGCATCAAGGAAATGCAAATCAAAAGCACTATGAGATATCACCTCACACCTGTCAGAATGGCTATCATCAAAAAGAACACAGATAACAAACGCTAACAAATGCTGGTCAAGATATGGAGAAAAGGGACCCCTTATACACTGTTGGTGGGAAGGCAAACTGGTGTAGCCACCGGGGAAAGTAGTATGGAGGTTTCTTTAAAAACTAAAAGCAGAACTACTATATGGAATCTAGAAAGATGGTACTGGTGAACCTATTTGCAGGGCAGCAACGGATGGAGACGCAGACGGGGAACAGACTTGCGCACGTGGTGGGGGGCGGGGGTGGCAAAAGGAGAGAGTAGCAGGGAAACATTTACCTTACCGTAAGCTAAATATATCGCCAGTGGGAATCTGCTCTATGATGCAGGGAACTCAAACCGGGGCTCTGTGACAACCTAGAGGGGTGGGATGGGGTGGGAGGTGGGAGGGAGGTTAAAGAGGGAGGGGATGTAAGTACACCTATGGCTGATTCATGTTGATGTGTGGCAGAAACCAGTACAACATTGTAAAGCAACTATCCTTCAATTAAAAATAAAGTTAAAAAACAGAGCTACTGTATGACCAAGCAGTTCCACTCTTGGGTATATATCTGGAAAAAAAAAAACAAAACAAAACACTAATTCAAAAGGATACACGTACCCCAATGTTCATAGCAGCATTATTTATAATCTCCAAGACACGGAAGCAAACGAAGTGTCCATCCACAGTGCCATTAGCAACAACGTGGACAGACTTGGAGAGCATTATGCAGTGCAGTAAGTCAGACAGAGAAAGACAAGTACTGTATGACATCACTTACACGTGAAATCTAAAAACTTCCACAAACTAGTGGATACAAGAAAGAGACAGACTCACAGATACAGAGAACAAAGAAGCGGTTACCAGTTGGGAGAGGGAAGGAGAGAGGGGTAAATTAGGGGTTAGAGAGTAAGAGGCACAAACTGTTATGTACAAAATAAGCTGCAAAGATACATTATAGAACATGGGGAATGTAGCTAGTACTTTATAACTATATGTAGAATACAACCTTCAAAAATTATCAATCAGTATACTGTATACTTGTAACATATATTACTTTGCCAGCAAAGGTCCACCTAGTCAAAGCTATGGTTTTTCCAGTAGTCACATATGGATGTGAGAGTTGGACTATAAAGAAAGCTGAGCACAGAAAAATTGATGCTTTTGAACTGTGGTGTTGGAGAAGACTCTTGAGAGTTCCTTGGACAGCAAGGAGATCCAACCAGTCAATCCTAAAGGAAGTCAGTCCTGAATATTCATTGGAAGGACTGATGCTGAAGCTGAAACTCCAATACTTTGGCCACCTGATGCGAAGAACTGACTTGTTGGAAAAGACCCTGATGCTGGAAAAGATTGAAGGCAGGAGGAAAAGGGGACGACAGAGGATGAGATGGTTGGATGGCATCACCAACTCAATGGACATGAGTTTGAGCAAGCTCCGGGAGTTGGTGATGGACTGGGAGGCCTGGTGTGCTGCAGTCCGTGGGGTCGCAAAGAGCTGGACATGACTGAGCGACTGAACTGAACTGAAAATATAATATTGTACATCAACTATACTTCAATTGAAAAAAAAAAAGTGTCTTGGCTTTTCTTAACTCTTTGCACTTCCATTTAATGTTAGTACTTTAATTTACAGAAAAAGTGTTGAAATGTTTATTGGGATTGCATGAAATCTACTGATAATTTTAGAAAGAACAGTCATTTTTACAATGTCAGGTCTTCTAATCCATGAACACAGGATGTCACTCCATCTACTTCAGTCTTTAATTTCTCACAATAATTTTTCCATTGGTTCCTAAACAATCTCATCTACGAGTTTTATTTTATGGACTGTTTGGATTTTTTTAAATTGCTGTTAAAATATACACAACAAAATGTACCATCTTAACGATTTTTAAGTGTACGATTCAGTAGTGTTAAGTATATTCATATTATTATGCAACCAATCTCCAGAACACTTTCTATATTGCAAAACTGAAACTTTATATCAAATGACTCCCCCTACCCACTACCCCAGCCCCTGGAAACTCCCATTCTACTTTCTGTCTCTATGAATTTGACTACTGTATTGACTACACTCATATAAGTGAAATCACACAGTATTTGTCTTTTTGTGACTAGCTTATTTCACTTAGTATTATATCCTCAAGATTCATCCAGGTTGTAGCCTGTGCCAGAATTCCCTCCATTTTTAAGGCTGAGCACCATTCCATTGTATGTTTATGCCACATTTTGCTTATGTATTCATCTGTTGGTGGACACTTGTTCAGCTTCCGTCTTTTGTGAATAATGCTGCTATAAACATGGATGTACAAGTATCTTTTTAAGACTCTTTTTTCCATCCTTTGGGGTATAAACTCACAAGTGGAATAGCTGTATTTTTAAAATCTTTCGGAGCTATACTATGTTATTTTAATTCTTATTATTTTTTAAGAAATGGGGGAAAGTTATAAATATTACAGAGTATATCTTGAAATAATTTTATGGTACAATATATTAATCCCAAAGTATTTTATATAATTCCTGCTCTATATCAAAATTAATGAGTTTTTCAAAAATTTCCAGGTAATTTTGAGTAAATTTAACATGTTAAGGTCAAAGGTGATCTCTAGTCAGAATAGGTTGGGAAACAATGGATTAGCTGAGATACTAAATTTGGAGCAAGAAGCAGATAATCAGTGCAGCAAATGAGGAAGCGCAGTTAATCGGGACATATTCATTGCGTGTGTCTTCATGTGTGGGTTTTTGGTGGATGATGCAGAAAAGGAATGAGACATAGTCCTAAAAGAGCTTAGGATCAAGTGGACTGGGGTTAGTGGAGAAGCCATGTAATGCACCCAATAAGGAAAGGAAATTTACACTCAGAACACAATCAGGGCTAAACACACGCTACAGTCAAGTTATTCAGGGACATGAGAAGAAAACATCATCACAGAGTAGGGAGATTGGAAGAAACTGTGGCGAAACGAGCTGTGTCTCAAATTTGAGAATATAAGAAGAGACACTTAAAGGTTCAAAGAATAGCCGAGTAGTAGCCCAGAGATACAAGAGAGGAGAGACCTCTGGTTCTTCAGCTTCCATGTGCAGCCTTCTACACAGCTTCGAAATTCCATACATCAATGAAAGAACTCTGGTTTGTCCTGTAACAAAATATGCTTTTCCATCTTAAAAGTAAAGTTCTTACCTTTCTCTCGAAATGTGGAGGTGCATAGTTTCAACAGGCACTGTGTCCACCACTGGTTATATTAACCAGTCCACAAATTCAGGCAGGGTCCCAATGAATATTCTGTTACCCTAAGAATAAATTGTAAAATTTAATTACCTGTATGTAAAATAAAACTAGAAAGGAGACAGGAGAACAACATAGTGTATTCAATAAACACACGTATATGTGATAAGAATACGAATGAAGCCATGCCTCGGGGCTTCCCAGATGGTGCAGTGGTAAAGAATCCACCTGCCAATGCAGGAGAAACGAGAGACGTGAGTTCGATCTCTGGTCGGGAAGATCCCCCAGAGTAGGAAATGGCAACCCACTCCAGTATCCTTGCCTGGAAAATCCCATGGACAGAGGAGCCTGGCAGGCTACAGTCCATGGGGTCGCAGAGTGTGAGCGCGCACACACACACACACACACACTACCGCCATTGTTTCTGTGCTTTGTCACGAGGCTGTCAATGGTACCCATCTCTTCGTTCTTCCATTTCCCAGTCCACATCACATTTTCCCCATCCTCCGCCAGAAATTCAGCTGGTTGAGGTTCATTACCTACTAGAGGGATCCAAACCTTTACTCCCAAGAGGGCTTGAGCCTTCAATCCTGGCTTTCCTGGTTTCTGTAGTTTTCCAGTAACTTTCACTATTAGGCATGCAAGTACTAAGCAGCAGTCTCAGATAACTCTCTGGGTTTCAGACACAATCCTCCTTGCCTGTGTTATGTAGTAGGAATCCACGCTCAAGCACCTCATCTAGAGTAACTCCCTCTCCCCCTTTTTTTGGCCAGCTGGTGGGTAATATAAGAGGTTCATAAAGAAGTCAGAGTGCCAAAGAATTGATGCTTTCAAACTGTGGTGCTGGAGAAGACTCTTGAGAGTCCCTTGGACACCAAGGAGATCAGAACAGTCAATCTTAAAAGAAATCAACCATGAACACTCATTGGAAGGACTGATGCTGAAGTTGCAGCTCCAAAACTTTGGCCACCTGATACGAAGAGCCGAGTCATTGGAAAAGACCCTGATCCTGGGAAAGACCAAAGGCAGAAGGAAAAGGGAATGACAGAGGGTGAGATAGTTGGATGGCATCACCAACTCAATGGACATGAACTTGGGCAAACTCTGGAAGACAGTGAGGGACACGGAAGCCTGGCGTGCTGCAGTCTATGGGGTCGCAGAGTCGGACATGACTTGGTGACTGAACAACAACAAATAAGAGGTCCAAGCTGTCCAGGAGGCAATCGCACTTTCCAACTGAACCATTCTCCACTTTCAACTGAACCATTTTATCTCTGGTTGGAAACATCCCTCCCCTGGGACTGCTGCTGCTGCTGCTGCTAAGTCACTTCAGTCATGTCCGACTCTGTGGAACGCCATAGACGGCAGCCCTAATGACTTCCAGACCAGCATTGCTCAAAATTTCCTGTGAAGGAAGACCATTTCTGCAAATGGGTTATTGAGTTTAAGAGTGAAAGGAGCCACTCACACTTCCACCCCTTGACGCTCATATCCATGTGTTCTGGCTGCAGGAGAGAGAACAGCACAGAACAGTCACTGATTCAAAGCGTGAAGCCTTCCCTGTAAGACAGAATCCCATTGTTTTGGGGTGTTGTCTCCCAACTGGCCCCACAACTGAATCTCCATTCCAACTTTCAATCAGGCCAACCGCTCCAGGTGATGGGGTGTGGTAAGACTATTTGATTCAATGGGAATAAGCCAATTATTCTACTTCCTTTGCTGTGAAATGAGCTCTTTGACGAGAAGCGAAAGTGCACACAATATCAAGGTAGATAAAGCATTCTCTAAGTACACAGACGGGGGTGGGGCTCAAGTGCTATGTTCAGTTCTCTGAAGGCAAATCCATATTCAGAGTCATGTATATTCCTTGGCAATGAATCTGCCTCCTCTATGAAGAAATGGGTCCAGGGTAACCATGGCCCCCAGGTGGCTGGTTGATCCCCCATGGGGAGGGATGCCATCTGAGATGCTTAGTGTTGACAGCGTCTCGCTGTCGACACATTAGACGCTCAGCAGTAATGCTTGCCAGGTCAGCCTTGAGTAGGTAAGGTCTGTATTTTTGAGCCCACACTTGTTTTGGAGCATGCACTGGGGTGACTGGGGTAAGCGACCGACTTACACATACAGATGTCATTCTGTCCACTTGATTATTCGGAGCCTCCTCTGCGGTGCAGTCATGACTCACTGGATAGAGAGGAGATGCTACACCATGGCAGTGGATCTTGCTGGAAGGCTTCCCTCTACAGAGTGCCACGGAGTCCCTCACTGGAGGCAATGTGTTAGGATACTGCCCTGTGCCCTGGGGGATGCAGGAGGGCTCTGCTACCGGGAGAGCCACAGGCTGAGCCAGCACCCCGGGACCAGGCCAGGAAGCCCTTCCTTCTGTCTTAGGGGGAAGCCCTTCCTCCAGCGCCCCCTACTGCCAAATTGTAACATCATATTTGCAGATAAAGGGAAAACAGAAGGCCAATGTCAGGTTTACAGAGCAGGCAAAGGGTGATTTCAATAAAACTGCTGTATGGCAAAGGTATTGAATCTGGTTGAATAGTGTCCTCCCCAAATCGTGTCCTTCCACATGGAAGCTCAGAATGTGACTTTATTTAGAAATGCACAATTTTTGCAGATGTAATTAGTCAACATGAGGTCATATTGGATTAGAGTGGGCCCTACATCCCATGAAGGCTTTGAAAGGAGATGAGACAAGAAGCTACATTTGGATGCAGAAAGAAGGCCATATGATGACAGGCAGAGATCAGAGTGCTGCAGAGAGATCCCGCAACCATCAGAAAGTAGGAGAGGCAAAGAAGGATTCTTCTCTAGAGCCTTCATAGAGTGTGACCCTGCCAACAACACCTTGATTTCAGACTCTAACCTCCAGAACTATGAGATAACGAACTCTTGCTGTTCATAGGCACCAAGTTTATGGTAATGTATTATGGCAGCCCTAAGAACCTAATACAGCACCAAATGTCCAGTTTCAGTTTGTGGAGAGCCAACTCATAAATGAATACATGGAGCCCATGCCTAGGGAGAGAGGCAAGAAGCAAGATTCCACGTGGGTAGAGCCAAGTAAACACCCAAGGTCACAGCAGGCTTGGAAGCTCTACCATTTATCTCCCTGTCACAGGACTCTACAGTCTTCCCAGACATGATTTTCAGTCCTATATGAAATGTGGTATCTTCATCTGTTAGCATTAAACTGTCATAAAGTCATTATGCTTTTATTCCAATGTATATACCTGCAGCAACTCTCTGACCTACTGCGCTCTCCTCCCTGTGGATTACCTGTCTTCTCTGGTAACTGTGCCTTTAAATCTGTCTGAACAGTCTTTGCTGAATTTCAGATTTAGCATTTTGGCTGTGTCCTTCATCTCCTTCAGATCTTACCACCCTGGAATCCCACAACCAGTATACTTCATATTGCATATCATTTCCAGTCCACTCCCATAATCTCATTGCTAGCAGGAAACGGACCCATTTATCAATTTGATTCTCTTCTTTTTCATTCATGTATTAACGGAGCATGAATTAAGTAGAGATCAGTGTCCCAGCTACCCTAAAGGGGACAAAGGACTCAGGGAGCACAGGGATGAACGGGACACACACCCTGCCTGACTCCTCTGTCCATGGGATTTTCCAGGCAACAGTACTGGAGTGGGGTGCCATTGCCTTCTCCATTGCAACACTGGAACATATCAAAAAAAAACCACTTGGTATCCATTGCACCCCTTTTCCCCCTTGAAGACATGTTCCTTGAGCTCTCCATCCCTCAGCTTCTTAACTCCAGACTGACACCTAGGATCTCTTTTCATCCCCTTTTGGGAATTTCCTTAATTTCACCTATGTTGAATCCCGTATCCATATCTTCTCTCTTGGTTTACTCTCTATTTGGTAGACTTCCAGTAGTCTCCTGAAAAAGGATGCATGGGAGGTAAACTCTTTTTATATATTTAGCATGCCTGAAAATGTTCTTTTTTTCACTTTGAATAATGATTCAGCAAAATGTTTATTTATTTTAATTTATTATTACTTTAGCCACATCACTCAGCAAAGTCAAGGACCTTTAGTTACTTCTCAAGGGCTATCAATATTCTGTGCCATCTCTTGTGAGCTGTCTTATAGATACTGGAACCCTGACCAGGTGGAAGAAGTTAACTACATGATGACCAGACTGTAGCCATGACATAAGCTGCCACAATTCCAAGACTTTGCCTCAAGGAAATGGAAACAAACTGACCCTGGAAGAACCATACCTAAAATAATCAAGATGATGCTGGGCAGACCACCAGTGACCAATTTCAAGATCACTGAGCTGACTGTGCTGTTTCTGCATGTAGCCCCCTCCCTCTGCCTATAAAAGCTCTTACTCCCTGCTTGTCATGTGGGGAGTTGGCTTTTGGATAGATGTCCACCCTCTCCCGGAGATGGCAATGGCACCCCACTCCAGTACTCTTGCCTGGAAAATCCCATGGACTGAGGAGCCTGGTGGGCTGCAGTCCATGGGGTCGCTAGGAGTCAGACACAATTGAGCAACTTCCCTTTCACTTTTCACTTTCATGCATTGGAGAAGGAAATGGCAACCCACTCAGGTGTTCTTGCCTGGAGAATCCCAGGGACGGGGGAGCCTGGAGGGCTGCCATCTATGGGGTCGCACAGAGTTGGACATGATTGAAGCGACTTGGCAGCAGCAGCAGCAGCAGCCACCCTCCCCCTCAGTGCCAGCACCTGAAACAAAGCAAGTTTTCCTTTCCACCAATTTGACTTGTTTATTGGCTTTTGGGCAGCAAGCAGCCAGATCCCACCTTTTGGTAACGTATCCACCACTCTCTGGAAATCGTAGTTCCACTGGAAGCAAATCGCTTTTTATTTCTACAGCTAAATATCTTGATCTAACCCTTACAGAAAAATGGCAGCTTGTCTCTGACATACCTGCTGCTGCTGCTGCTAAGTCGCTTCAGTCATGTCCGACTGTGCCACCCCATAGAAGGCAGCCCACCAAGCTCCCCCATCCCTGGGATTCTTCTCCACTGCATGAAAGTGAAAAGTCAAAGTGAAGTCGCTCAGTCATGTCTGACTCTCAGCAACCCCATGGACTTTAGCCTTCCAGGCTCCTCCATCCATGGGATTTTTCAGGCAAGAGTACTGGAGTGGGGTGCCATTGCCTTCTCCCTCTGCAATACCTGGTTAAGGAAAAAAGCAGGTATGTTCACAGATGGAAACAGAGCCACACCACTAAAATCTCCTAACCAGGTAGAAAGCGAATATTCTGGGATGAAGGACTGTCATGATGAGGCAAATAGGACGTTGAGGAATGACTGTCTCTAAATGTTACTATAAAGGGATTTCTCTCTTCCTTCATTGTGTTTCAGTTCAGTTCAGTCGCTCAGTCGTGTCTGACTCTTTGTGACCCCATGGACTGCAGCACGCCAGGCCTCCCTATCCATCACCAACTCCCAGAGTTTACTCAAATTCATGTCCATTGAGTCGGTGATGCCATCCCACCATCTCATCCTCTGTCATCCCCTTCTCCTCCCGCCTTCAATCTTTCCCAGCATCAGGGTCTTCTCAAATGAGTCAGTTCTTCAAATCAGGTGGCCAAAGTATTGGAGTTTCAGCTTCAGCATCAGCCCTTCCAATGAATATTCAGGACTGATTTCCTTCAGCATGGACTGGTTGGATCTCCTTGCAGTCCAAGGGCCTCTCAAGAGTCTTCTCCAACACCACAGTTCAAAAGCATCAATTCTTCAGCGCTCAGCTTTATTTATAGTCCAACTCTCACATCCATACGTGATTACTGGAAAAAACATAGCTTTGACTAGATGGACCTTTGTTGGCAAAGTAATGTCTCTGCTTTTGAATATGCTGTCTAGGTTGGTCATAGCTTTTCTTCCAAGGAGTAAGTGTCTTTTAATTTCATGGCTGCAGTAACCATCTGCAGTGATTTTGGAGCCCCCCAAAATAAAGTCTGTCACTGTTTCCATTGCTTCTCCGTCTATTTGCCATGAGGTGACTGGACCAGATGCCATGATCTTAGTTTTCTGAATGTTGAGTTTTAAGCCAACTTTTTCACTCTCCTCTTTCACTCTCATCAAGAGGCTCTTTAGTTCCTCTTCACTTTCTGCCATAAGTGTGTCATCTGCATATCTGAGGTTATTGATATTTCTCCCGGCAATCTAGATTCCAGCTCGAACTTCATCCAGTCCAGCATTTCTCTTGATGTACTCTGCATATAAGTTAAATAAGCAGGGTGACAATATACAGCCTTGACGTACTCCCTTCCCGATTTGGAACCAGTCTGTTGTTCCACGTCCGGTTCTAACTGCTGCTTCTTGTCCTGCATACAGATTTCTCAGGAGGCAGGTCAGGTGGTCTGGTATTCCCATCTCTTGAAGAATTTTCCACAGTTTGTTGTGATCCACACAGTCAAAGTCTTTGGTGTAGGCAATAAAGCAGATGTTTTTCTGGAACTCTCTTGCTTTTTCCATGATCCAGCGGATGTTGGCAATTTGATCTCTGGTTCCTCTGCCTTTTTGAAATCCAGCTTGAACATCTGGAAGTTCACAGTTCATGTACTGTTGAAGCCTGGCTTGGAGAATTTTGAGCATTTCTTTGCTAGCGTGTGAGATGACTGCAATTGTGTGGCAGTCCGACTCTTTGCAACCCCATGGACTATATAGTCCATGAAATTCTCTAGGCCAGAATACTGGAGTGGGTAGCCTATCCCTTTTCCAGGGTATCTTCCCAACCCAGGAGTCGAACTGGGGTCTCCTGCATTGCAGGCGGATTCTTTACCAACTGAGCTATGAGGGAAGCCCTCACTGGGTTTATCAGTAGCTTAAAATTTATAGGGAGTTTAATATGCTTACACAGGAGAATCATTCAGATATACAGTACATTTGATATTTATTTTCACATAATCTCACAAAATGTCCAGTTTTGTGCTATATGATTGTATGATATTGATTAAAGCATCTCACTTAGCCTCACATTCAGTACTACTGAAAATATCCCTCAAACGTCCACATAAGCCACTGTCAAACCTATTCATACTGTTTTCTTTAAAAAAAAAAAAAAACTTCCCCAATGACACACTACCCACCCTTGTTAACGTCCTCATTCAACAAACAGCAGCCTCCCAAATGTTTCCTAAATCTGCCTCCATCCTCTCCCGCTCTGCATTCGTTCATTCCTCCATCAGTTGCAGCCTGGATCCTGGCAATAGCTTCAGAGCTGGTCACAGTATCTTGAGTTTGGTCTCCCCGCAAACCATCCTTCACCTTGCCGTCAGAGAGTTCTACCTGAATTGCAGATATGTGTGAGTCACCCACTCAAGACCCTGCTTAAAATTTTACCTGGCCTGCCAAGTCTTTAAAAACTAGACCTCTGCTGACTTCTTCATCTGCATCCTCAGTCGTCATTCACACCTTAACAGCCTTCAATCCAACAAATTCTGCTTAGGGGACTTCCATGGTGGTCCAGAGGCTAAGACTCCATGCTCCCAGTGCAGGAGGCCCAGGTTCAATCCCTTCTCCTTAGTTAGTTCCTAAAGGGAAAGAATCTGTACCTTAAAAAAAAAAAAAAAAAAAAAAAGAATGCATATATGTGTATAATTGAGTCATTTTGGCATAACTTTGTAAAGCAACTGTACCTCAATAAAAAAATAAAAGGAGTCTGTATCTTACATTTGAACTTCCAGTGTTCACCATGCGTCTGGTATATAGTTGTGCTGCAGGAAGGCGGACCCGTTCCAGGGCCCAAAACTGGGCTCTTGTCTAACACTCAGAAATGAATTGTCTGAGGAGACACATGTACTGACAAAGCAAGAGATTTTATTGGGAAAGGGCACTCGGGTGGAGAGCAGTAGGGTAAGGGAACCCAGCAGAACAGCTCTGCCACGTGGCTTGCAGTCTCTGGTTTTATGGTGATGGGATTCGTTTCTGGGTTGTCTTTAGCCAACCATTCTGACTCAGAGTCCTTCCTGGTGGTGCACACCTTGTTCGGCCAACATGGATGCCAGAGAGAAGGATTCTGGGAGGTGGTCGGACAGGTGGTGTCTCCTTTTGACCTTTCCCGAACCCTTCCGGTTGGTGGTGGCTTATTAGTTCCATGTTCCTTACCAGGACCTCCTGTCCTAATACAACTCATGCAAAAGGTTACTATGGTGCCTGGCCAGGGTGGGTGGTTTCAATCAGTGTGCTTCCCCTAACAGCTTGCTCTACTGGGACATTGTTCCTATTTATTACTTTCTACTCTACCCCCAAATGTTAAAAAAATAAAAGGCAAACAAACAAAAAAACCCTGCCCCTATTAAGTAAACTATTATCAATAATCTTTTACATTTGCTCCTTTAAAAAAAAAAAAAAAAAAAAAAACCTTTAGCTTCTTGGATCTGGCTATTTGGTAGAATCCTAGCTGATGAACTCACAGCTGACTTCCTGCCAAATCATATGGTTTTTCACAGTTTCTTATTCTCCTTGCAGCTTTTGACTGCTGTTCATTTTCTCCTTAAACCACCTTCTATGACTTCACACTATTGCCAAGCACTGGCCTTGAGGAATTGATTCAGAATCCTCATTGCCTTGAGTTATTTAACCTACCCTCCACCATGAGAAATACTTCCCCGTGTACACTTTTGGGTTGTCTTTCTATTTGTGTTAGCAGTTATCTCAGCAAAAATCTTATCCCTTGAAATAACCCTGGAGAAGCAGGAATTTCTTCCAAAACACAATTCTTCAAATTTAGTATCACAGTAGGTTAATTAAAATGTAAGTTTCAGAAATTCCTTGGCGGTCCAGTGGTTAGGACTCCGTGCTCTCACTGCCAAGGGCCTAGGTTCGATCCTTGGTCAGGGAACTAAGATCCTGCAAGCCCCATGGAGCAGCAAAGGAAAAAAAAAAAAAAAGAAATTTCTCCCTAAACCCCCTCGATGTGGTATAGACTGAGTAAACCAGCCTCTATTTTCTTTTTATTGGCAGCACCAATGCCACTTGTGGGTCTTAGTTCCCTGACCAGGGATTGAACCCAGGCCCTCGGCAGTGAAAGCCCAGAGTCCCAGCCACAGGACTGCTGGAGAACTCTCAGGTTTGCTTATTGTAATTGCTGCTTTCCTCATACCAAAAGGGTTTTTTCCCTTGTTTTTGTCATTTATTTTCAAGCATTCCTGCCCTCTCTCTAATTCCCCACTTCTTTCTACAAGTATATTTACAAGAGTCCCTATAGCAAGTGGGTGGAAGAGTAAGCCAATATGTGGGACTATCGCCTTACAAGGCTCATTTAGCCTGAAATTTATTTTTAAATTTACTCAAGATTATCTGAGGAAATATATACATATATTTTGATGCCAAAATATGTATGTGCCTGCACGGGTTCTCACCTTTTCAAACGCCATTGGGTTCTCTTGTCAAAGTTACCGGGTGAGGCAGGGAATACGACTTTATTCGGAGAGCCCGCTGACGCAGAAGATGGCAAATGAATGTCTCAAAACAACCATCTTGTTGAGGTCTGGATGCCAGGTTCTTTTATAGATCAGAGATTGGGGGAGGTGAGGAAACAAAGTAAAAAGGCCATTAGTCTTGCAAATATTTCCTAGAAGGGCAAGTGTCAGGCAGGGGATGTGTTAATGTCTTCCTTCCTACCACCTACATATGGACAGGGATCTGAACAAAGGCCCTTTAGTTTAACAGTCAGGCAGAGGGCCTATATTCTCTGAGGCAGGCCATTATGTATGATTATAACAATTGCAAGGAAAAGCAAGTCAAACAATTCCAACAGGGAGTCAGAATTGGTTCTTCTCTGCAAACAAAAGCATAGGTTGAAGAGGGTGGGGGGAGTCAATCAAACCCATTCCTTACCAGGACACTTTGGAAAAGGGGATGGCAACCCAATCCACTATTCTTGACTGGAGAATCGCATAGACAGAGGACCCTGGCGGGGCTATAGTCCATAGGATCGTGAAGAGTGGGACACGACCGAAGCGACTTAGCACGAACCCAACAGGATATTTAGAGCGCAGCCAACCTCAGGCGCGCAGATGGCGTTACAGAAAGTTGTGCATAGCGGTGGAACGCACAGGAGTCTCCTCCGTGACCTTGGCCAACTCGCAGAAACTATAAAATGGGAATAACCCTACTGGGTGATTGAAGAGCAAAGGAAATGATGTAAGTAAAAGTACTCTAAGAAGTAATAATGCTGGTTTCTTTGAACGGGAGTCCCCAGCAGCTGGGTTCCCACCAGCTGGGCGTTTTACTCTTTCCTCTCTGGCTGCCGGAGGCGGCGGCCTCGGCTTGTCTCCATGGCAACCACTCCGCATCCCGATCTCCACCCCCTGTCCACCCCGGGGACCGGAAGCAACCGGTCTGGCGCTTCCCAGGCTTCTACCCCAAAACGCAGGGCAGTCCTTCCCGGGCCAGAGGTTAGAGTTGAGGTCTCTTCGCGCTTCGAGGGCTCGAGGAGAAGCGACCATCACCCAGGGGGCGGGGAAAGGTCTCCCGCGGGCCTTGGCGCCACCTTCAGACAGCACCCCCCACCCCTCCCACCCGCTCTAACCAGTCACCCCCTCTTCATACCCTTCACAGCCCAGTATCCCCGGCTACTCCTTCACGCCGCGCTCGCTTCCCCGGGGGCCCCCACCACATTCCCGCACCTCTGGGCCTCTCACCGCGCGTCCGCGCTCCCCTTCTTCTTGTCCTCCCCCGGCACCCCGGGGCGCCCGACCCCCGACCCCAAAGCTAGACCTCCTCTCATCACCCCCCGCGCGCTTACGCGCCTTCCCGCGCACCCCTTCCCCCTGAATCCCCCTCTTGTGACCTCACCGAGTCGATCCCCATCCGGGATGGGGGAGGAAGGTGTCCGGGGACCGTCGGGAGCCGGTTCATTAGAGGAGCTGTTTCCAAGAGAGAGTCAGTCCCTTTGAAAAAGATCCTCGGATCTGGGGCTTTGGGCGCAGCCTGCCCTCCAGGGACCGGGTGTAAGGTATAGTTCAGGCCGAGGCAGAAAAAGGAAAGACGACCTCAGCAGAAGTAGGTTACCTTTATTCAAGCAAGGAGGGGCGACAGTCGGCCTTAAGACCAGGCTGAGCGCGGAGAGGGATCCGGGAGGCTCCATATTTATAGGGAGGGTTGTGTAAGCGATAAGGCAAACGTTAATCAGGCGGGATGTTTTGGGTATACTTTAGTTGAGATGGCATTAGTAGTTTGGCAGGGGGTGATAAGTCTTATGGCAGGTGTAGGGAGGGGGTGGAAGGTTTCCGGACAGGGGGTGATAAGTCTTCTGGGCAGGTGTAGGGGGTGGAAGGTTTCTGGACAGGGGGTCATAAGTCCCAGATAGATGCAACGGGCCTGGAGCATCAGCTGCTGCTGCTGCTAAGTCGCTTCAGTCGTGTCCCCGACTCTGTGCGACCCCATAGACGTCTGGCAGCCCACCAGGTTCCCCCGTCCCTGGGATTCTCCAGGCAAGAACACTGGAGTAGGTTACCATTTCCTTCTCCAATGCATGAAAGTGAAAAGTGAAAGTGCTGGACCTAAAGTTCTGTTTTGTTTTCTCCGAAGTTAGATGATTCAGCAAGGGCCTTTGAAACTGTTGTTTTCTTTTCTAGGCCCCAAAGACTCCTTCACCGGGTTCATTAGGGACCCTCGCACGGTGCTGAGGGTTTGGTTTCCTGGGTGGAACTGAGAGCAACTGTGAATCTGGCACAGATTCGGCTCCTAGTGCGGGAGACACGGGGTGCGTCCCAGGGGCCACGCCTTCGACTTCCGGAGGATGCTTTAAGCTTAAGGTCTTCCCCTAGATGGCTCCTGACACGTGGCCTGTAATGCCTCCTGTCGCTCAGGTCTTGACCCGATTCTGTTCCGGCCTAGTATTATCTGAGTCTGCTGCTCCTTCTCTTCGCCAGGACCCCGGCCACCGGCTCTGGACCCTGCAGCACCGCACAAAGTGTGGATGGCCTGAACTCAGACCCCACCCCTGCTCCTTTGCTTTGGTCTCTGTTATCTACTTGAACTTGCCCTGGCAGGTTCCTCATCTACCGCACGGAAATGAAAAGAACCTTACGGGTCTTTTGTGGGGATTTAAATACTGTAGTTATTGTTTAGTTGCTAAGTGGTTTCCGACTCTTTTGCAATCCCAAGAATTGTAGCCCGCCAGGCTCCTCTGTCCAGGGGATTTTCCCGGCCAGAATACTGGAATGGGTTGCCATTTCATTCTCCAGGGGATCTTCCTAATGGAGGGATGGAACCCAGGTCTCCTGCATTGGTACTGGATTCTTTACCACCGAGTCACTGGGAATTTTAATGAATTGGTATTTGTTAAGATTTATTAGATGAGTGCTTGGCATCTAGTAAATTCTCTGAATGTCATTGTTACCCTTTGTGGTGGGGCATCTCACTGTGTAAGGTTGTATCATTTATTCGTTAACCTCCTTGTCTCTCTCCTGCTAGAGTATAAGCTTTATGTAGCCATACAACAGGCTTTGTTCAGGTGACTGCCATATCTTGAGTGCTTAGAAGAGTTTTCGGTGAAGTGGGGAAAAAATGGTAAAGAAAAATAGGGGCACATATAACATTTCTAATTAGTCATCAGTTACTAGTGATACATATACTAGAATACTACTAAGGAAAGTGTCTCCCCACCCTCTTCTGCTAACAAGCTAGTGATACTTGGAGTAATTGTTGCTCCGCATACATCACCATGTTGCTGGCAACCTTGTGATTTGATGCATTGTTTTCTGTAATTTATTTGATAATAAATTGTGAGATATTTTGCCACTCTTCCTTTGAAGAGTCAAGTCCTTGGGACATCTTTGAAGGAAATAATTTGAAAATTAGCATGTTTTTTGGAAAATAGGCTATTTTTCTGAAAATGTGCTTCCCAGCATTGTTTATAATAGTAAAAATTAGAAATAATCTACAATAAAGAGATTAAGTAAATAAGACATATTACAGATGAGCAGTAGATATGAACATGAAAATATGGAAATACATTAAGATGGAGGAATATGCTTTTTTCCTCTGAATGATTCCTTTAATGCCGAAGTAACATTGTTTTAAAAGTTAGTAACATTGAAAAAAAAATCCATGCAAAGTAATCTCATGAGTCTGTTCCTTTAGCAGGCTAAAAATAATTAATTGGCCCTTTGAGCCTGTCCCAGAGTCATAAATTTCCCCAGGCTTCCCTTATTTCTCTTCTCCAGGAGTTCCTTTGCAACCCTGACTGATCTCTTATTGTAATATGCAGTCAGCCTCCTGGGTATGATTTTCAGAATAAATTGCAAAGTATTCACGAAAGTGAATGCCTATGAGTCCTTTGATTCTCTTAAAGAAGGAAGTATTCTCTGAAAGCGTGGCTTCTGTTAAGATTAAGGATACTTTTGGTACAATCTTAACGTTTCTAATCTTTAGCTGTGATGTTCTGAAAAGCGTTTGTCTTGTTTCCACTTGTCTCTTGAATCATATTGACGGAGTGTCCGCAGGAGAGTTTCACCTCCTTGAAGATTGAAGCCTAGCGGTCCCGCGCTATTCCCAATGCAGATGTCTGCAAAATTGAGAGTCGTCAAAACTCCAGGGGACCCTGACTGCCTTGTGTTAATGAAGGCAGGCCTGTAATATGGCCTCCGGCCGCCACTGGAGCAGCTTCTCTGGGCCCTGAGCCGGCTCCGTGAGCTTTGCTGTCAGTGGCAGAGGCCCGAGGTGCGCAGCAAGGAGCAGATCCTGGAGCTGCTGGTGCTGGAGCAGTTCCTGGCCATCCTGCCCGAGGAGCTGCAGGCCGTGAGTAACGCCCAGAGAGCAGAGAGGATGCTGTGGAAATGCTGGAGGAGCTGGAGAAGGATCTCGATGGGGAGGCTGAACACGTGAGAAGGCGGCGGTGGGAGGGCGGAGCGAGGCGCAGTCAGAAGCCCGGCGCGTCACTGAGGGCGAGCTCCCAGACCGTAGGTACTCCACTCGGCACAAGTCGGGGTATAGTGTGGCGAACGGACACCCGGCTGTGCCCGAAATCAGGATGTGCCTCTACTTTTTTCCTTCCCCTTTTCGGTGTCCCAGGATAGTTTCTTCTGTTATTTTACCCTCAAGTCCCACCCCGATTCCCTCCTTCAGCCTCAGTAATACCAAACTGTTTCTAGGTCTTTTTTGGACAAAATGAGGACACGCTCGCAAAGAAACTACCAACTTGTGAAATCCCTCAGGAGATACCATGTCACCAACCCAAGCCTGCAGAAAAGCAGCTGCGGTGGGCGTTGAAGAACCTGTGCTCCTTCAGATGAAATGGCGAGGGGGGTTGTGGCCCCATCATGTGATTAATTTATCATTCTAACTTCTGTTTATTGATACTTGTACTAAATCTTGTTTGTTGCTACCCACTGCCATATTGAATTCCTCTCCTTCAGTTGCTCCTCTGTTCTCCAATAATTTCTTGTCTTTTAGGCCTCTCTTTTCTTCCAGACTTTCCTTGGTCTCTAAAGTATCTTTTTACCCCTACTCACCATGCTACCTTTTGCACAGAGCTTTTCATCTTTATCACTGACTGCCTCATCAGTATGTAAACCTCTTTTGCCTTATGCTTCTCAGTGTTTTCTGCCTTACCTTCTCCATCCTCTAAAATCTCAGGTGGCTCCGCAGTAAAGAATCTGCCTCCCAATGCAGGAGATCTAAGATACAGGGGTTCCATCCCTGGGCCGGGAAGATCCCCTGGAGAAGGAAATAGCTACCCACTCCAGTAGCCTTGCCTGGGAAATCCCATGGAGAGAGGAGCCTGGTGGGCTGCAGTCCTTGGGGGTCACAAAGAGTCAGATATGACTGAGCACACATGCACAGCGCCATGCTCTACAGTGATGTTATATTGCAAACATGCTCTCTCAAAAATAATCTATGCTCCACTCAGATCATTCTATTTCCTTTTCCTTCCCTCTGAACAAAGAAATGATTACATTTTCTTTTATGTGTACTATTTCAGATAGAGACACCAGAACTAAAAATGTGAAATCTGTTTTAAGACAAAAGACTTCTTCAGGCAAAGAACTGCATTACAAAGTTTCTAACACTCTTCAAGTGAATGCTCCCCAGAGTTTTACGTTTAGAAGAACATGTGAGCAAGACAGAAAGTTTGAAAGAAGACAGGGAAACTGTCCTTGAAAAAAAACAACACAAGTGTGAGGAATGTGGCAAAGTCTTCAGTCAGAGCTCAGCCCTTAATCTACATCAGAGAATCTACAGTGGAGAGAAACCTTATACATGTGAAGTGTGTGCAACGTCTTTCAGTTGAAGTACAGTCCTGATTCAGAATCGAAGAATCCATACTGGGGAAAAACCCTTCAAATGTCATGAATGTGGGAAAGCCTTTAGTCAGAGCTCAGTCCTTAACATTATACATGTGACATGTGTGCAGAGTCTTTCAGCCAAAGTACAGTCCTAATTCAGCATCGAAGAATCCATACTGGGAAGAAACGCTTCAAATGTCATGGATGTGGAAATCCTTTAGTCAGAGCTCTAATCTTTTCAGACATAGGAAGAAACTTGCTGGAGAAAAAGTCCCATACGAGTTGTGAGGGAATCGAAGCATTTATTGAGAAATTTTTCTCTGAGGGAGAAGGCACAAGGCACCTATACTCCTTAAGTATAAATTGGTAGTTTCAGTGGGCACCAGTTTCCGTTCCAAGGTTATTAAAGCCACAGGAGAGAATGTGGAATATTTTCTGCCAGCAATGTTTACTTCTCTGCTTTTCAGTACAGGGTCAATTCAGATGTTTGAGATTCTAAAGCTATAGAGTTCCATCCCTCAGTTCAGTTCAGTTCATTCGCTCAGTCATGTCCAACTCTTTTTGGCTCCATGGACTACAGCATGCCAGGCTTCCCTGTCCATCACCAACTCCTGGAGTTTGCTCAGATTCATGTCCATCAAGCAGGTGATGCATCCAACCATCTCATCCTCTGTTCTCCCTTTCTCCTCCATCTCTAGTGCAGCTTTTGAAAAGATACTCTCAGTCACATTCGACTGTTTATAT
Organism: Bos indicus; assembly: GCF_029378745.1. Lineage (NCBI taxonomy): Eukaryota > Metazoa > Chordata > Mammalia > Artiodactyla > Bovidae > Bos > Bos indicus. The sequence goes on from NC_091783.1 coordinate 22,072,277, forward strand.
TATTAACCCAAATAATAAAACAGTATGTTCCTTTTTAGACAAGTACATTTTCCCTGCTGAGAAGGAATGTGTGAGTTTGCATATAAATGGATATTCTCCATTTCATTACTTGAACACTGGAGTTGTTAGACCAAAGATTAAAAAAAATTTCCTGGGAATTTCCTGGCCGTCAGTGTTTGGGATTCACGTTTTCAGTGTCATGGGCCTGGCTTCAATCCTGATCAGGGAATTAAAATCCCACAAGCCACACTGTGCAGCAAAAATATAAAATAAATGTCCTATTTTATTTTCTGTTTTTGAATTACTTAGACAGTCATGTCTGACTCTCTGCGACCCCATGGACTATAGCCCGCCAGGCTCGAGGAGACCAAAAAGAATATGTACCTCAAGACCTACGCTGAAATGTCCAGGGTCATTGTTAGGAAGCAGGTGAGTAAAGGGACTTTAATCATCTCTTAAGAAAATTCACAAGAACCTACAAACTGTTTTGTTTGCATTTTTTAAATTGAGGTATCAGTTCAGTTCAGTTCAATCGCTCAGTCGTGTCCGACTCTTAGCGACCCCATGAATCACAGTACGCCAGGCCTCCCTGTCCATCACCAACTCCCGGAGTTCACTCAGACTCATGTCCATCGAGTCAGTGATGCCATCCAGCCATCTCATCCTCTGTCGTCCCCTTCTCCTCCTGCCCCTAATCCCTCCCAGCATCAGAGTCTTTTCCAATGAGTCAACTCTTCGCATGAGGTAGCCAAATTGAGGTATAGTTGATGTATAAAGAGCCTACATACTGTTTATGATACTAAGGGGTGCTAATATGCTAATTTTTAATCAAGTTTAGCCCAAGTCATATTAATCCTCTGGTTAGATAAACTAGCACCTCCTACTTATTAGGAGACCTAATTAAGTGCAAGATAACTCAGTATCCCAGAGAAGGCAGTGGCACCCCACTCCAGTACTCTTGCCTGGAAAATCCCATGGATGGAGGAGCCTGGTAGGCTGCAGTCCATGGGGTCACTAAGAGTTGGACACGACTGAGCGAATTCACTTTCACTTTTCACTTTCATGCATTGGAGAAGGAAATGGCAACCCACTCCAGTGTTCTTGCCTGGAGAATCCCAGGGATGGCGGAGCCTGGTGGGCTGCCATCTATGGGGTCGCACAGAGTTGGACAGGACTGAAGCGACTTAGCAGCAGCAGCAGCAGCAACTCAGTATCCAGTGACACCCTTTAAGGATTTGTTATTCTAAGATAATTCACATCACTGTTGGGTAGAGAAGTTCCAATTATTTACAATGGAGAGAATGTAATCTTGCAAAGTCTATGGCAAAACCAAATGAAGGACACTTCCCTCAGAATACATGATTAGAAAAAAATAATAGTGTAGAATTAAATATTTTTCTTGTGTAAAAAAAATAATTATCTCCTTTACAATTTATATTGGAAATATCTCAGTGAAAGTATTAAGATAGTGCTACATGTCTTCAGAGAGTGACATAACCATAATGCTGCTGCTGCTGCTAAGTCGTATCAGTCGTGTCCGACTCTGTGTGACCCCATAGACGGAGTGTTCTAATAATGAACAGTTTTCTGTGTGTGCTTATATAAAGTTGATGATCACCTTAACATAAAAAAGAAAGATGAAGAAAAGACGGTCCCAACAAGGCTGACGTGCACACCTGGAAATGGGAACCGTTAACAGCTGATGGCTCTCCTGCAGAGTTCTTCATCACCTCTGTTCTGGCCTGAATCAGCTGTGAACGTGTTTCAGGCATCACAGGACAACCTTTTCTGGGCCTTTCTCATCATTCTTAGTAAGATGAGTTTCTAGACAATTTATCATGTTGTAAGACCTTGGATTTTGATATTCTTGTACAAATGAGGAAATCACTAAAGTTCAATTTAAAGAGGCCATTGAGATATACCACATTTAATTCAATCAGAGTCTCTTGTTTAAATGACAGATATGGTTTTATATTATTATTCTGACAGTATATAAGATAATGTCCCCCTTTCCAGGGATTCTTGATAGAATTCTATATATATTACAAGAATACATGGGCTGGGACTTCCCTGATGGTCCAGTGGTTAAGAATCCACCTTCCAATGCAGAGGATGTGGGTTTAATCCCTGGTTGGGGAGCTACCAGTATCCCACATGCCTCACGCTGCCAGGGCAACTAAGCCCATGTGCCACAGCTATGACCCGACACAGCCAAATATAAATAAATAGATTTTTTAAAAATACGTGGATTATTATGTCTCCCATGGTGCCACAGTTACCAACTATGGAGACAACCATGAAAAATGAGTCTTTGGAAGGAGAAGGGAAGAGAGTGCTCGTGGCGAACTTCTTTGTTCCTCATGAAGTATAAACGTTTCATTATCAGAAAATCCAGCCATGTTTAGTGCTTGGAGTAACTCTGGAAACAAATGTGGGAGTACCTGCTCTGCTTAGTTAGAATATTGATAAATAAGATTCTAAGGGAGAGGTGAATATAAATTTTAATTTTAGAATTTTCTGTTAGGGTCATACTTTGTAGCTCTAGTAAATATACATAAATACTGAGTTTGTATATTTTCATTAATTAAAAACATAGGAATCTTTTTATTTGGGTCTCATGCTTTTTGTAATTAAAGAGAGGAACAAGCCATCTAGTAAAGCAGCAAAAGATATATATATTGTCAGTTACTGCTTAATCATAAAAAGTTTTTTGTGAATAGTACTCATAGGAAGTACTCATAGTACTCATAGAGTACTATGTGAATAAAAGGACAGACTCTAAACCAAGTATTCTGAGGGAAGTGTCCTTCTTCACTTAGTTATGCCATAAGCTTTGCAAGATTACCTTCTTTTCATTGTGAATAATATGAACTTTTCCACCAGCAAAGTAAAGTGAATCATATCCTCTTAGAATAATGAATCTTTAAAGGGTGTCACTGGGTTCTTTGAGTTATCTTGCTCCTATTTAGGTCTCCTAATAAGTAGGAGGTGCTAGTTTATCTAACCAGAGAATTAATATGACTTGAGCTAAATTTGATTTAAAAAATTACTAGCATCCCCATCAAACTGATTAATTCCCACAGATAGTAAGCACTCCAAAATGAAATTGGATGTTTTTAGAATAATTTCACTTCATCTGAGCCTTCATTATTATCTATAATCCTATGTTCCTCCTTCTCCTCTCCAATTCTCTTCAGTGACCAGCTCAGATGTTTGCCACTAACCTTGAAACCTTCTGTACCAGGAATGTTGGATACAAAATCCAGCAAATCTTTTGGTGGCTTAAACAAATTAGAGTCCGCAACCAGAAATCTGGAGGCAAGCTGCTGCTGGCTGTCAGTCAGCCACTGAACAATGACTTCTCTGGCTGCTGTCTCTGCACTTTGGCCTTTCCTTCATGTTTACTTTCTCAGATAAGAGGGAGTGCTGTCCCAGGTCTGGAGTGGCATCTGGAGTCAAGTCAGGGAGAAAGAGGAAAGGGTGCTCCACCCATTGCCATCTCCATTACTAGAAAAAAATTAGCTTTCTAAGAAGCCCCAACAAAATTCCACCTATGTTCCCCTGTTGCAAGTATGTCTGGTAAAGCAAGTATTTTCAACCCCTAGGGTTGAAGCTCCAATACTTTGGCCAACTGATGCAGAGAGGCAACTCATTGGAAAAGACCCTGATGCTGGGAAAAGATAGAAGGCAGGAGGAGAAGGGGACTATAGAGGATGAGATGGTTGGATGGCATCACCAACTCAGTGGACATGAGTTTGAGCAAGCTCTGGGAGTTGATGATGGACAGGGAGGCCTGGCGGTTGCTGCAGTCCATGGGTAGCAGAGTCGGACAAGCGGGAAGATAGCATGGTAGCTGGGGATTGGGAACCAATTGTGTTGAAACAGTGTCCGCCATACTCCTCCTTGGCCACTTAACTTTTCCTGAGCACATGGCTATGATTTTGCCTTCTTCACTTAAAAAAAAAAAAAAAGTGAGGAGCCCATCAAGGTTGTCAGCTTAGCTGCATCTCCCCCATCGTCTCCTCTCCCCTTCTTTCAGAATGAAGGAGGGTGTGCTCTCTTCTCTGGCCCCTCACCTTTCCTCCCTACCTCTGAAGGATGTGGGCTGCCATCAGTCATTTTCTCTTATTTCTTCATCCTTTTGCCTCCCTTCTGGATCCATCTCTTCAACATTGAAAGCATGCTGAATGAAAAAGTCAAGATGGTGGCTAATCCCTGAGTCACAGGGAACAAAATGGCCCTTAGCTTTGTCTCCTTCACGTGCATTCATCTCTTTCAGCCACAGTGATCTTTCTAAAATATAAACTTATGTCCCTTTTTTGCCTAAAACACAAGCATCTCATTGCTTTATTATAAAGTCAGAACTCCTAAACAAAGTGTTTGAGGCTCATCATGATCTGACCACCGCTTATCATTTCTGCTTTCTCTCTCTCTCCTGTTATTACATCTTTAATTCTCTATGCCAAACACATTTTTTAAATTATTTATTTTAATTGGAGGCTAATTACTTTACAATATTGTAGTGGTTTTTGCCATGCATTGACATGAATCAGCCATGGGTGTACATGTGTCCCCCATCCTGAACCACCTCCCACCTCCCTCCCCATCTCATCCCTCAGGGTCATGCCAGTGCACCAGCCCTGAGCACCCTGTCTCATGCATCGAACCTGTACTGGCGATCTATTTCACATATGATAATGTACATGTTTCAATGCTATTCTCTCAAATCATCCCACCCTCGCCTTCTCCCACAGAGTCCAAAAGTCTGTTCTTTAAATCTGTGTCTCTTTTGCTGTCTTGCATATAGGGTCATCATTACCATCTTTCTAAATTCCATATATATGCGTTAATATACTGTATTGGAACTAAAAAGCCTCTTGATGAAAGTGAAAGTGGAGAGTGAAAAAGTTGGCTTAAAGCTCAACATTCAGAAAACGAAGATCATGGCATCTGGTCCCACCACTTCATGGGAAATAGATGGGGAAACAGTGGAAACAGTGGCAGACTTTATTTCTGGGGGCTCCAAAATCACTGCAGATGGTGACTGCAGCCATGAAATTAAAAGATGCTTACTCCTTGGAAGGAAAGTTATGTCCAACCTAGATAGCATATTCAAAAGCAAAAACATTACTGTACCAACAAAGGTCCGTCTAGTCAAGGCTATGGTTTTTCCTGTGGTCATGTATGGATGTGAGAGTTGGACTGTGAAGAAAGCTGAGCGCCGAAGAATTGATGCTTTTGAACTGTGGTGTTGGAGAAGACTCTTGAGAGTCCCTTGGACTGCAAGGAGATCCAACCAGTCCATTCTGAAGGAGATCAGCCCTGGGATTTCTTTGGAAGGAATGATGCTAAAGCTGAAACTCCAGTACTTTGGCCATCTCATGTGAAGAGTTGACTCACTGGAAAAGACTCTGATGCTGGGAGGGATTGTGGGCAGGAGGAGAAGGGGACAACAGAGGATGAGATGGCTGGATGGCATCACCGACTCGATGGACGTGAGTCTGAGTGAACTCCGGATATTGGTGATGGACAGGGAGGCCTGGCGTGCTGCGATTCATGGGGTCGCAAAGAGTCAGACACAACTGAGTGACTGAACTGAACTGATACTATATTGGTGTTTTTCTTTCTTTCTTTTTTTAATTTTATTTTATTTTTAAGCTTTACAAATTGTATTAGTTTTACCAAATATCAAAATGAATCTGCCACAGGTATACATGTGTTCCCCATCCTGAACCCTCCTCCCTCCTCCTTCCCCATACCATCCCTCTGGGTCGTCCCAGTGCACTAGCCCCAAGCATCCAGTATCGTGCATCGAACCTGGACTGGCAACTCGTTTCATTCATGATATTATACATGTTTCAATGCCATTCTTCCAAATCTTCCTACCCTCTCCCTCTGCAACAGAGTCCATAAGACTGTTCCATACATCAGTGTCTCTTTTGCTATCTCGTACACAGGGTTATTGTTAGCATCTTTCTAAATTCCATATATATGCATTAGTATACTGTATTGGTGTTTTTCTTTCTGGCTTACTTCACTCTGTATAATAGGCTCCAGTTTCATTCACCTCATTAGAACTGATTCAAATGTATTCTTTTTAATGGCTGAGTAATACTCCATTGTGTATATGTACCACAGCTTTCTTATCCATTCGTCTGCTGATGGACATCCAGGTTGCTTCCATGTCCTGGCTATTATAAACAGGGCTGCGATGAACATTGGGGTACACGTGTCTGGTGTTTTTCTTTCTGACTTACTTCACTGTGTATAATATGCTCCAGTTTCATCCACTTCATTAGAACTGATTCAAATGCATTCTTTTTAATAGCTGAGTAATATTCCATTGTGTATATGTACCACAGCTTTCTTACCCATTCATCTGCTGATGGACATCTAGGCTGCTTCCATGTCCTGGATATTGTAAACAGTGCTGTGATGAACACTGGGGTACTCGTGCTCTTTCAATTCTGGTTTCCTCGGTTTGTATGCCCAGCAGTGAGATTGCTGGGTAATACGTCAAACACATTTTGGATTAGAAGTCTTTCTCTTACCTCTGGGCCTTTGTATGTATTCGTTTTAAACTCTTATCCAGCCTCCACACTTTATCTAACTCCTGTATGTTCCTCAGATTTTAGCTCAGATGCCACTTCTTCTAGGAAGCTGTGACACCTTAAGAGCTGGTTGGGACCACCTCCACACCCTTCTGTTGATTTCATAGCAATCTGTTCTCACTCTGGCATCACATTTATCACATGAAATAAAATATTTTTAAAATATTGAAATGCACTCAGGGGCTTCCCTGGTGGTCTGGTGGTTAAGAATCCACCTACCAATGCAGGGGACACAGATTCAATCCAGACTCTGGGAAGACGCCACATGCCATGGAGCAACTAAGCCCTTTTGCCACAACTGCTAAGCCCACGCTTTAGAGCCTGCAAACCACAGCTAATGAGCCCATGCAGCACAGCTGAGGCCCGAATCCCTGGAGCCCACGCTCTGCAAATAGAGAAACCACTGCAGTAAGAAGCCCATGCACCCCAACTAGAGAGCAGCTCCCGCTTTCTGCAACTAGAGAACGCCTGCGAGCAGCAAGAAATATCCAACACAGCCAAAAAAACCCTTTTTTTTTTTTAAATGCACTCAGCCATAAAAAAAGAACAACAATGCCATTTGCAGCAACAAGGACAGACCTAGAGACTGTCATACTGAGTGAAGTCAGAGAAAACCAGGTATATGATGTCACTTATGTTGTAGAATCTAAACAAATGGTACAAATGAACTTATTTACAAAACAGAGAGTCACAGATGTAGAAAACAAACATGGTTGCTGGGGAAAAAGGAAGGGAGGGATAAATCGGGAGATTGGGATTGACATATACACTTTATATACTAATAAAACATAACTAATAAGGGCCTACTGTATAGCACAGGGAACTCCACTCATCACTCTGTAATGACCTATATGGGAAAAGAATCTAAAAAGGAGTAGATAAATGTATAACTGATTCACTTTGCTGTCCACCTGGAACTAAGACAACACTGTAAATCAACTATACATCAATAAAATGTTTTAAAGTAAAATATCAAACTGCAAATATAGCCCAAGGCAGAGGAGAGTGAATGATACTTTGAGAAGAAAGAAAGTTGTGAGAGCAAAAGAAAGAAAAAGTAAAAGCCCTTCTGATCCTGGGAATGGTGAGACAAAGGTCAGACACAGATGATGGTTCACCTCTGCAGCAGTGCTGGAGGGGGCTGGGAGAGAGCTTGGAAGGGGAGGAAGCTGGTCTTGTCACTGAGTGCACTGGGAAGACGACTGCCTACAGACCTCCTGTGCTCCAAGGTTGGAACACTGTGAAACGGCAGTACAGACTTAGCAAAGGGTCTCTGCCAGCTACCACGTGATTCAGAAGATGTGTTACCATTCCCCATGCCTGATGGGGACCTTGGAAATTAGCTGATAGAACCACTGGGAGAGCTGAGATCACAAAGTAACTTTGTGGAACCTGTACTCAGAGCTGTAAGTCTGAGCCACTCCTTAGAGAGGCGGCTAGGACCCAAGTGAAGGCACACCACCAAGGAAGGGGTACTGGCCTCCTGCCTGGCCTGAGGAACAGAGCACTTGCTCCTGCAGGTTTGATGAACAAGCACCACAGCAGACCAGCTGCCCAGAACAGAAGCCAGAGAAGATGAGGAGGACAGCAAGGCCACCTGAGACCCAACCCACAGCACCACCTCTCCACAGACCTCCAGATGGCGGAGAAGGGCAGAGGGAGAAATGGCCATGCGAGGGAGTTGAATTTAAAATGGACTGAATAATTTAATTCAACTCTTTCACCATCACACTCCCTACCCAGTGGGGTGGGGATTCAGGAAGCAAAAACATCATCTATAAAAGATAAGCTCCATTTTTTTTTTTTTGCAACATGATAGCCTTTTATCCACTAAATGGATACTATATCTACTCCTGTATTGACTTCATTATTTTACATTTCTTGAGAACATGAGCTACATTCACTGGTGTTTCTCAAGTGTCAGACAGAATGCATGGCCCATAATAGGCGCTCAAATATTTGTGGAATGAAAATATTTGAAAATCATATATCTGATAAAGGATTAATATCCAGAATGTAGGAAGAACTCCTACAACTCAACAGAAAAAGAAAATAACCAAACGACCCATTTCAAAAATGGGCAAAAGACATGAATAGACATTTCTCCAAAGAAGATATATAAATGACCAATAAGAACTGGAAAAGATGTTCAGTATCACTCATCTTTTGGGAAATGCGAATCAAAGCCTCAGTGAGATACCACCTCATACCCATCATGATGGCTGATTAAAAATACAAAAAAATAACAAGTGTTGGCAAAAATGTAGAGAAATTGGAATCCTGGAGCATCGTTGATGGGAATGTAAACTGGTACAGCCACTGTGGAAAACAGCTTAGTGTTTCCTCAAAAAGCTAAACATAGAATTACCATATGATCTGGCAATTCCACTCCTAATAGAGACCCCAAAAAGTTGAAAGCATGGACTCAAACAGATATTTGTACACTTACGTTCATAGCAGCATCATTCACAATAGCCAAAAGGGGGAAGCAACCCAAGTGTTCGTCAGTAAATCAACAGATAAGCAAAAGCATACTATATACATACAGTGGAATATTTAGCCTTAAAAAGCAATGAAATTCTGACACAAGTATCCCCCACTTTTCAAAAGTTCACTTTACATTACTTCGCTTTATACAAAAGACCTACATCAATACAGGTTTCTCCCGCTATCTGAAAGAAGAGTGCTCCTCTGAAAACTTTCATAGGCTGAAATGGTGTAAAGCCAAGAAGCGGTTACCTTAGACACAGTTCAAAGTTAGAGTAGCTTGATGCTGAGATGCTGAGGGTCGTTCTCCAGGAAGGAGCTTCGTGGTGCCACTCTCGCTGCTTGGGCTGCTTGTGGCAAAGCAAATGCTGAAAGCTATCACTGCCTTTTTCCTTGAAAGTAAAAATCCTCCTCAGATTTATTTCAATTAGTAAAAACAAGTACAGGTGGCCTCTGTGTTTTGAAAGTTCACTTTATATCACTTCAGTTTTATGAAAGACCTATGTTACTACCTGTTTTCTGGTGGCTGGTAAAGAATTCGCCTGCAATGTGGGAGACTTGGGTTTGATCCCTGGGTTGGGAAGATCTCCTGGAGAAGGGAAAGGCCACCCACTCCAGTATTCTGGCCTGGAGAATTCCATGGACTGTGTAGTCCACGGGGTAACAAAGAGTTGGACACGACTGAGTGACTTTTACTCACATGGAGACAGCATGCATCCTGAACAGCGAGACTGGCACCGCCAAGCCCCTTCTGTGGAACTCTACTCAACATCTCAGAATCAAGCTGCCATAGCCTTGAACTATGTCTGTGAGCATCTGTGCTTTATCTTGATTGAGTTCATGTATCCCTGGTGGCTCAGTAGTAAAGAATCTGCCTGCAATGCAGGAAACCTGGGTTCAATCCCTGGATGGGGAAGATGATCTGGAGAAGGGAATGGCTACCCACTGCAGTATTCTTCCCTGGAGAATTCCATGGACAGAGGAGCCTGGTGGGCTACAGTCCATGGGGTTGGTCGCTCAATGTGTGACTGAGCACAGTACACCAAATGAGCTTCCAAAAGATTTCACAGAAGCTCCCTGCTTTGGGGTAGTGGAAGAAATTTGTACATGCTGCAACAGTGCTGAACCTTGAAAACACAGTGAATGAAATAAGCTGGATAAATAAAGATGAATATTGTATAATGTTACTTATATGAGGTATCTAGAATAGGCAAACTCATAGAATAGTGATTACCAGGACTTGGGGGGAAGAGGATTGAGAGTTTTTAATGGGTACAGAGTTTCTGTTCAGGGTGATGAGAAAGTTCTGGAAATGGATAATTGTCATGGTTGTACAGCATTATGAACGTATTTAATGCCACTGAACTATACACTTAAAAATGGTTAAAATGGTAAACTTCATGTTTATTTTACCACAGGAACATTGGAGGAAACAAAAGGGAAAAGACTTTTCTATAATTCTTCCCTAATAACATTTACAGTTTACAAAAAAAAAAAAAAAGAAGAAACACTGTAGATTGTCAAAAAGCAGATCATCTGGAAGACAAAATCCAGACAGGTGTTAGGTGAAGAGACTGAAAAAGAATCTTCTCTTTGCCACTAACACTTAGGACAGGCCATGATGGGATTGTTTCAGCAGTCCAAAAGATTTATTTTTACTTTTTTGACCACTCTGTGTGGCATGTAGGATCCTAGTTCCCTTGACCAGGGATCGAACCTGTGCAGAGCCCTAACCACTGGAGTACCAGGGAATTCCCAGTCCTAGAAGATCTGAATGGATTATATAAGCAATAAGTCCTGGATGGCTAGTAAATAATATTGTTTTATAATTTCTATCTTGGATTCAACATGCTTCCTTTTATAAAGCTATATGCTAAATAACTATAATTATTATTATACGCTAATCATTTGGGCTTCCCAGGTGGCTCAATGGGTAAAGAATCCACCTGCAAGGCAGGAGATGCCGGAGACTCGAGTTCAATCCCTGGGTCAGAAAGATCCCCCGGTGGAGGGCATGGCAACCCACTCCAGTATTCTTGCCTGAAGAATCCCATGGACAGAGGAGCCTGGTGGTCTACAGTCCACAGGGTTGAAAAGAGTAGGACACACTGAAGTGGCTGAGCACATGCTAATTATTTACTTTATTGGTTCCTGACATTTTAACCTCATGGATATGTTTTATTATCTGGATCTCTAAATCTTACTCAAGTTTGAATTTGAAGATTGGCTATGATTAACTTGTTTGTCTTCAGATGGGGGACTGATTTTATTCAAAGTCTATAATGACATGGGGTGGCAGCTAAAATAAGGAACTCTACTGTCAGAGTTAATGATCAGCTGGATAGACATCTACCGTCTTTTCCTATATAGGTCTGCTCGCTCCAGTCTATTGAAGAAGGACTTGTCAGGATTGTAGGTAGAATATCTCCACTTGGACATGTCAGTGAGGCCACATCAGAACTGAGTTAGTCCATTAAACATTGTTTTTGATTCATTGACAGTCTTGCAACTGGTTGCAGTCTTGCAACCCAGGTGGTTTTAGTTTGATTTCTTGATAGTCATTCAACCACAAATGATTAGTATAGGCCAATAATGATAATTGCATTCCACCTGCAAGTAATTTTGATTTTGTTGTTGTTGTTCAGTCCCCAAGTCATGTCCAACTCTTAGTGACCCAATGGACTGTAGCCCACCAAGCTCCTCTGTCCCTGGGATTTCCCAGGGAAGAATACTGGAGTGGGTTGCCATTTCCTTCTTCAGGGGATCTTCCCAATCCAGGGGTCAAACCTGCATCTTTTGCATTGGCAGGTGAATTCTTTACCACTGAGCTACCAGGGAAGCCCAGTTTTGATTTAGGCACTGGCATATCACTCAATTTAGGCCAATGAGACATTAGGGAAAGCCTGCTGCCTGGCTTCTGGAAAAGTTTGCTTTCTTCTAAAAAAAGAGACATAAAAAAGAGATGATACTTTTCAGTCTCCAGATGTTCTTGTGACTGGTTATGATAGCAGGCAGTGCTGCAAGAGCTGGAGAACGCAGCTGACCCAGTTGGAGGGAGGAGCTAAGAATACTACAGATAAGCAAGACTAAGCCCTAAGGTTGGAGAAGGCAATGGCACCCCACTCCAGTACTCTTGCCTGGAAAATCCCATGGACAGAGGAGCCTGGTAGGCTGCAGTCCATGGGGTCGCTAGGAGTTGGACATGACTGAGCGACTTCACTTTCACTTTTCACTTTCATGCATTGGAGAAGGAAATGGCAACCCACTGCAGTGTTCTTGCCTGGAGAATCCCAGGGATGGAGGAGCCTGTTGGGCTGCCGTCTATGGGGTTGCACAGAGTCGGACATGACTGAAGCGACTTAGCAGCAGCAGCAGCAAGCCCTAAGGTACCACTTTTCGTATACTTACACTAGAAGAAACAAAAGACTGTCAGGGTAAAAACCAGAAGATCAATTTAAAACCAAAATAAGTAGAAGAGAGAGAATGATAAGTAAAAAACAGAGGCTCTGGTTCTAGGCAAGGTGGAGTAAGCATACTCCAACCTCATCTCGTTCCCGAGAGAGTCCCACAGTTGTCCAGTTGCTCAGTCGTGTCTGACTCTTTGCTACTCCCTGGACTATATAGCACACCAGGCTCCTCTGTCCTCCATTATCTGCCAGAGTTTACTTAGATTCAAGTCCACTGAGTCAGTGATGCTATCTAACCATCTCATCCTCTGCCACCCCTTTATCCTTTTGCCTTCAGTCTTCCGAGCATCAGGGTCTTTTCCAATGAGTTGGCTCTTCCCATCAGGTGGCCAAAGTCCCAGCTAATCCTGGACAAAGATCACAGAGTAGCTCCCTGAGGACTCTTCGAAGTGAATAGTAGAAAGCAGACTGGGGAAGAAGACTAGAATTTCAAGTTCCACTGAATTTTACCCCTTTTTTCCTTTTTGGTATCACCTGGCCTAGACTCAAAGGAAGCCTGAAACCCAGAAGTGCCCACAGAGAAGCCCAAGGGATGGGAAAGGGGCTCTTAAGGGTCAGAGAGCATAAGGGAAGTTCCATATCTTTTTTCCTTCATTCAACTCCTCTCCCTGTGACAGTGGAGTGATAGCAGCACAGCAAAGACACAGGACATGGGGCAGGCACTTTGAGAGAGAGGGGAACACTTCATTCTGCTCAGACGAGCTTTGGTCCCAGAAGCTTGGTGCCAATCCCACTGCTTTTATTTATTTTTAAAATATGTATGTATTTGACTGTACTGGGTCTTGGTCGTGGCACACAGGATCTTTGATCTTCTTGGGACATGTGGAGTCTTTAGTTGCAGCATGCGAACTCTTAGCTGTGGCACAACGGATCTAGTTCCCCGACCAGGGATCAAACCCAGGCCCCCTGCATTGAGAGCTCGGAGACTTAGACACTGGACCACCAGGGAAGTCCCAAGGAATGAAATTTAAAAATGGATAAATTGGAGTTCATCAAAATTAAACCTTTTTCTCTGTCAAACATTCTATTAAAAGAAGATATAGAGATATAATTTTTAGTCATGATTTTCCAGATTCATTCTTTATGTACCAAATGTTGGTTTTAGTTCAATATTTCTTTTTTTAATTAAAAATTCAATTTATTCAAACTAAAAAAATCATATATATTAGCTCCAGATGCTATAACAAAATATCATACACTAGTGCCTTAAATAACAAATTTGTTCTTACAGTTCTGGAATTTGGAATTTGGAAAGTCCAAGGTAAAGGTGTCAGCTAATCTGGTTCCCTGTCACCCTGCTTATTAACTTATATGCAGAGTACATCATGCAAAATGCCGGGATGGATGAAGCACAAGTGGGGATCAAGATTGATGGGAGAAATATCAATAACCTCAGATATGCAGACGATACCACCCTTATGGTAGAAAGTGAAGAGGCACTAAAGAGCCTCTTGATGAAAGTGAAAGAGAAGAGTGAAGAAGTTGGCTTAAAACTCCACATTCAAAAAACTAAAATCATAGAATCTGGTCCCATCACTTCATGGCAAATGGATGGGGAAACAATGGAAACAGTGACAGACTTCATTATCTTGGGCTCCAAAATCATTGCAGATGGTGACTGCAGCCATGAAATGAAAAGATGCTTTCTCCTTGGAAGAAAAGCTATGACAAACCTAGACAGCATATTAAAAAGCAGAGACATTCCTTTGCCGACAAAGGTCCACCTAGTCAACGTTATGATTTTCCAGTAGTCATGTACGGATGTGAGAGTTGGACTATAAAGAAAGCTGAGCACCGAAGAATTGATGCTTTTGAACTGTGGTGTTGGAGAAGACTCTTGAGAGTCCCCTGGACTGTAAGGAGATCAAATCAGTCAATCCTAAAGGAAATAAGTCCTGAATATTCATTGGAAGGACTGATGCTGAAGCTGAAACTCCAATACTTTGGCCACCTGATGCGAAGAACTGACTCATTGGAAAAGACCCTGATGCTGCGAATGACTGAAGGCAGGAGGAGAAGGGGATGACAGAGGATGAGATAGTTGGATGGCATCACCAACTTGATGGAGATTAGTTTGAGCAAGCTCCAGGAGTTGGTGATGGACAGGGAGGCCTGGCGTGCTGCAGTCCATGGGGTTGCAAAAAGTAGGACACGACTGAGACACTGAACTGAATTGAATTTGGTTTCCAGGTGGGGGCTCTCTTCCAGGCTTGCAGATAGCCATCGTTATCCCTTGTCCTCACATGGTAGAGAAAGAGAGGAAGCAGCGCCGTGTGTCTCTTTTATAAAGGAACTACTCCCACTCTCATGACTGTATATAACTTAATTACCTCCCAAAGTGCCCAGCTTCAAATACTATTACACTGTGAGTTAGGGCCTCAGGTAGTGAGTTTGGGAAGTGGGCACAAACTTTCAGTCCATAAAATTATATGACCCAGCAATTCCACTTCTAGATATTTACTCCAGAGAGATAAAAACTTATGATCACAAAACCTGTCCATTAATATTTATAGTGTGCACGTGTGTTAGTTGCTCAGTCGTGTCCAACTCTTTTGCAACTCCATGGACTGTAACCCCATGCAACCCCAGGCTCTTCTGTCCATGGAATTCTCCAGGCAAGAATATTGGAGTGGGTAGCCATTCCCTTCTCTAGGGGAGCTTCCTGACCCAGGGATCAAAGCCAGTCTCCCGCATTGCAGACAGATTCTTTACCATCTGAGCTACCAGGGAAACTGTATTTAAAATTGCCCAAATATGGAATTAACCCAAAAGTCCTTCAGTGCTTAACTGGATAAACAAACGATACCTACAGTAAAATCCTACTCAGCAATAAAGTGAAGTCACTCAGTCATGTCCGACTCTTTGTGACCCCATGGACTGTAGCCTACCATGCTCCTCCGTCCGTGGGATTCTCCAGGCAAGAGTACTGGAGTGGGTTGCCATTTCCTTCTCCAGGAGATCTTCCCAACCCAGGGATTGAACCCAGGTCTCCTGCATTGCAGGCAGATGCTACCGTCTGAGCCACCAGGGAAGCTCAATACTCAGCAATATGCAGCAATGAAATGAAATGAACAATTGAGACAGGTAACAACAACATAGGTGAATCTCAAAGTTATTATACTTAATGAAAGTTTTGTAAAAGCTTAAATACTTTATGATTCCACTTATATCACACTCTGTAAAAGTCAAAACTATTTTGATGGATAATAAACCAGTGGTTCTTGAGGAGGGCATGGCAACCCACTCCAGTATTCTTGCCTGGAGAACCCTATGGATAGAGGAGCCTGGTGGGCTACAGTCCATAGGATCACACAGAGTCAGACATGACTGAGTCAACTTAGCATTCACACATGCAAACCAGTGGTTGCCATGGGCTATGGAGTAGAAAAGTTGTAAGTACATCTTGAGGGAGATTTATGGAATGATAAAACTATCCTATATTATGATTTTGGTGATAGTTTCATAATTTATACATGTATTAAAAATCCTAAAGCTATCTGCTAAAAGCAGAACTAATTTTACTGTCTTTTAACTTATTTTAAAACTTATTGAAAAAGAAGACCCCCATGAAATAAAAAACAAAATAATAGAGAAAACAAACAAAGCCAAAAGTTGTTTTCCTGAAAGATTAATAAAATTGATAAACTTCAAGTAACACATATACAGAAAAATAAACAAGACTACCAGTTTCAGGAATGAAAAAGGGGACATCACTACTGATCCTGTAGACAGTATATTAAGGGAATATTATGAACAACTTTATGCTAATACATCTGACAGCTTATATGAGTTAGATAAACTTTTTGAAAGACACTTTCCTTTATATCTCTGAAAAATAAACGAGACTACTTTCCCTTCTGTCTCACTGACCATGAACTGAATCATATGACCATCTCTAGCTAGGCAAAGTGAGTTCATGGCAAAGGGAAACAGATAAGTCATGAATGGCTTAGCTCAATCACAACTTATTACCTATGGCTGAGCACAGTGTTGTTGTTCAGTTACTCAGTTCAGTTCAGTTGCTTAGTCATGTCTGACTCTTTGTGACCCCATGGACTGCAGCACACCAGGCCTCCCTGTCCATCACCAACTCCCAGAGCTTGCTCAAATTCATGTCTATTGAGTCAGTGATGCCATCCAACCATCTCATCCTCTGTCATCCCCTTCTCCTCCTGTCTTCAATTTTTCCCAGCATCAAGGTCTTTTCCAGTGAGTCAGTTCTTCATATCAGGTGGCCAAAGTATTGGAGTTTCAGCTTCAGCATCAGTCCTTCCAATGAATATTCAGGACTTATTTCCTTTAGGATTGACTGATTTGATCTCCTTACAGTCCAGGGGACTCTCAAGAGTCTTCTCCAGCACCACAGTTCAAAAGCATCAATTCTTCGACGCTCAGCTTTCTTCACGGTCCAACTTTCATGTTCATACATGACTATGGAAAAACTATTGCTTTAACTAGACGGACCTTTGTCAGCAAAGGAATGTCTCTGCTTTTTAACATGCTGTCTAGATTGGTCATAGCTTTTCTTCTAAGGAGCAAGCATCTTTTAATTTCATGGCTGTAGTCACCATCTGCAGTGATTTTGGAGCCCCAGAAAATAAAGTATGTCACTGTTTTCATTGTTTCCCCATCTATTTGCCATGAAGTAATGGGACCATATGCCATGATCTTAGTTTTTTGAATGTTGAGTTTTAAGCCAGCTTTTTCACTCTCCTCTTTCAGTTGCTCAGTCACGGCCAACTCTTTGTGACCCCATGGATAGCATCACACAAGGCTTCCTTGTCCTTCACTATCTCCTGGAGTTTGCTCAAACTCATATCCATTGAGTCAGTGATGCCATCCAATGAGCTCATCCTGTCATCCCCTTCTCCTCCTGCCTTCAATCTTTCCCAGCATCAGGGTCTTTTCCAGTGAGTCAGTTCTTGGCATCAGGTGGCCAAAGTATTGGAGTTTCAGCTTTAGCATCAGTCCTTCCAATGAATATACAGGACTGATTTCCTTTAGGATGGACTGGTTGGATCTCCTTGCAGTCCAAGGGACTCTCAAGAGTCTTCTCCAACGCCACAGTTCAAAAGCATTGATTCTTCAGCTTTCAGCCTTCTTTACAGTCCAATTCTCACATCCATACATGACTACTGGAAAAACCATAGCTTTGAGTATATGGACCTTTGTCAGCAACATAATGTCTCTGTTTTTTAATACACTGTCTAGGTTTGTCATAGCGTTTCTTCCAAGCAGAAAGTGTCTTTTAATTTCATGGCTGCAGTCACTGTCCATAGTGATTTTGGAGCTCAAGAAAATAAAGTCTGTGACTGTTTCCATTGAAAGTGAAAGTGTTAGTCAATCAGTCGTGTCTGACACTTTGTGACCCCATGGACTGTAGCCCATTAGGCTCCTCTCTCCGTGGAATTCTCCAGGTAAGAACATTGGAGTGCATAGCCATTTCCTTCTCCAGGGGATCTTCCCAAACCGAGGAATCAAACCTGGGATTCAGAGGATGGGGTTTCAAAACCGAGGTTTATAGTCCCTGCTCTCAAAAGAGTAAATTAGAGAAGAAAAACTCATTGTGATTTTATTTATTCTCTCAGAAAGAATTAGGAATGACAGAATGAATCCCAGGCAAAGGGTTTTGTTAAATTTTAACATTTTTAATCTGCCCAAGTACTTCTGTTTGATGTGTATGTTTTTAGTTTTCCAGCATTAATTAGATGTAAAAACACTTAAAGCAAAACAAAATAAAACAAAAATGCCTTGAGCTAGCTTTTATTTATTTATTGCTTTTTAAAACTTTATTTCGACATAGCTATACTTACAGAAAACCCAGCTGCCAGTGCAGGTGACATAAGAGATGCAGGTTCAATCCTGGGTTGGGAAGATCCCCTGGAGGAGGGCATGGCAACCCACTCCAGTATTCTTGCCTGGAAAATTCCATGGGCAGAGGAGCCTGGTGGGCTGTGGTCCATTGGGTCACAAAAAGTTGGACAAGACTGAAGCCACTTAGCACACATGCAAGCATACTTACAGAAATATACTCATATTGGTTAACAGATGCAATTTAACTTATCCTACACAATTTGGACCAAAAAACTTGGTACATGGCTTGCTTTTACAAAGAAAGAAAAAGGATTTTCAATGTGGTTTATTTTTTATCTATTACAAATGTATATACAAGATCCTCCATCAAATTCTGCTAAAGTACACAGCATGAACCTTGAGAAATTAAATTTTGGTTTGTCCCTGAAAAATAACATGAGCTAGCTTTTAGAGTCACCAAAGAGAGAACAGTTGGGAAGAGCAGCCAAGTAGGTTGGTGGCAATAGCCAAGTAGGAAAGACAAAAGTAAAGATTTCAGAAACTTCCTAAATGAAGAGAGACGAGTCATCAGAAGTAGCAGGGGTTTTGGGGGGCAAAGCTCCAGTCAGAGAGTAGAGGAGTGCTATACCATCAGCTGCTAACTCGTGAGCTTTCTCATTCACCAGTCCAGCAGACTGAGGGCTCTTTGCAAAGGGAACCTTCCCAAAGAGGCAGAAAGCTGAAGCCTGAGGATCTTGGAATGCTTCTGAAAGGCTGGACCTGCACTTCTAACACAGACCTTAAACAACAGGGCTCTTTCTTTGTGGTTTCTGAGGCCTGACATGTGACCTAGCAAAAGCAGCAATCTGAGCAGCCCACATTTTATTCATTTATTCAACAAATATTTACCGAGTTCTCTAGTCAATCCTAAAGGAAATCAACTCTGAATATCCTTTGGAAGGACTGACTTAGCTAAGCTGAGGCTCCAGTACTTTGGCCACCTGATTCAAAGAGCCAACTCATTGGAAAAGACCCTGATGCTGGGAAAGATGAAGGCAAAAAGAGAAGGGGGTGGTGGAGGATGAGATGGTTGGATGGCGTCACTGATTCAACGGGCATGAATCTGAGCAAATTCCGGGAGACAGTGAAGGACAGAGGAGCTGGGGTGCTGCAGTTCATGGGGTGACGGTCAGACCCGACTTGGCGACTGACCAACCACCATGTACCAGGCAGTCAATATCCTGGGATTACTATGTGGAGATACTGTGGTGAATAAGACAGGCACAGTCTCTGCCTTATGGACAAAAGCAAAACAAACAAACAAAAAAACAGAGAAGTGAATAAATGAGATCACTTCTACCCAGTGCTATGAGAGTGGGGAGGCTTCCAGGAGGAAAGGTGGTCAGGAAGGCTGAGGATCCTGACCGCAATGAACCTATAGAGCTGGAGAGTGGGGGTGGGGGCAGGGAAGAGACTAGTGGGGCCTTACAGGAAAATGTAAGGAATTTTTATGTCATAATTAAGGCAGTAGGGGAAAATTCCCCTGGAGGACGAAATGGCAACCCACTCTAGTATTCTTACCTGAAAAATCCCAAGGACAGAGCAGTTTGGCCGGATACAGTCCATAGGGTGGCAAACACAACCGAGCAACGGAGCACAAGCAGGAGTAAGGCAGTTAGGGATCCATTAAATGTATTTACATAGGGGAATTAAGTTGTCTGATTTCTGGTTTTAAACGATCACTTTGGCAGCTGCTTTGTAATATAAACTGTCAAGCCTCAAGTCAGAAAATGACCACGCATTCTGCAAATTCAATGTGAGCTCACTGCCAAAGCTCTTGGTTAAGAGTCTCATCTTGTTTCCCTGACAAGTAAACTGGTCATAATAAAGTTGTATGGCATAGCAAGTAGTTGGCAAAGGTGAGAGTCATGCCTTGGTTTCAAATCTTGCTTCCCACTTACCAGTTATGAGCACTCGGCAAGCTATTTACTTGTGCCTCGATGATCTCAGCTGTGAAATGGGAATAACAAAAGTTCTTACTATCTCAGCGTTGTTGTGAAAATTGAAATTACTTGTAAAGCACGGTGATAGTGCCTGGTACAAAGTAATTAACATTCATAAATATTCATAATACTTCTTTCAGAGAACTACTGTGACGATCACATGACATAATGCATGTGAAAAGGCTTATGAAACCGTAAAGACTGTCTTAGTGGCAGAATTCTTTCTTTTCCTTGTCTTTCAAGCGGAACCCAGAAGGCTGGGATACTGGGGGAGGAAGGCGCGAGGCCAAGCGCAGCCTCAAAGCAGTCATTGTCGTTGGACAGCCCTTCCCCCGGCGCAGAGCGCATCTCCATGGCAACGTGGGGCTTCGCCTCCCCCCGCCTCCTGGGGCCCACAGACCGGAAGCAGTCCGCGCCGGGGGCTGCTGGGAAACGGCTTGTGAGCGGCGTTTCTGCGTCGGACGAGGACAGCGAAGCGGCTGTGGTTCCCGAGCCCGAGGTTTGCGCGAGTAGGGGGGAAGGGTGTGAGAGAGACGCTGGCCTGGGGGCTGCAGACTGCTTGACAAGAGTCAGCGAAGAAGCCTGGCGGGAACCTTCCTCGGCTTCTTCCAGAGGCGCGGGGGACAGGCCGCGGTCTCCGTGCCCGGCAGTTGTGGGACGGGCAAGGGAAGACAGAAAGCCAGATAGGGCTTTCAGCACCCTCGAAGAGTCCTCCATCCCTTGTGTCCTTCGCGACCCCCGACTTCCCCTCCCCCACCAGCCGGTTTTGTTCTATTTCGAGGCCCTGGAATCTCGCGGAGAGTTCTGGGATTCTTTTCGGGCGGAGGTGGGAGTGGGCGGGCCTCGCGCGGGGCCTGCCGGGACTTGTAGTTCAGCCGGCCGCGGGCGGAAGTGCCGCGGGTCGTTTGCTGTTGTGGCCGGGTGGCATTCGGTGTGAGGAAAGCCGCCGCCGCGAGTGCGGGGAGAGGGGGCTGAAGTTGTTGGGGTGGGGGCGCAGTTCGCAGCGGCACTCTGCAGGATTGCGTGGGGAGGTCACCTGGGACGGGGCTCTCCGCCCAAAGACGGTCGGGACCGCGGGCCTGCGCTCGCCGCACCTCCTCACATCCCACTGCCAGGGTGCTGTTTGAGAACGTAAAAAGAAGAGAAATTTCTTTTCTATAGAATGCTTGAGCCGTAGAAAGGTAGGGTCTTGGAATAGAAACAGATCTATAGGCCAAAGCTACATGTTTATAAGGCCGCCACACTCCAGAGTATTGTATTAAACTTGTGTGTATGTTACCTGATAAGATCTTTTCTGATTCCTAGTTTTGGTAGAGTTACAGGAAGTTTTTGGAAATTAGCTTTCATATTCTGGGGCCTGTATGGGTGCATTGAGCAGCTGCGTGGCTCATTCTTGACGGGTGTTGTAGACAATGGCATGGGCATGACTGTGCAAATACCAAGGAAAGGATCAGAAATAGCACAAGGTTTCCATGAAGGTAGTAACTGTGGAGATTGTGAGTCATTCAGTGTCAGCGGAAGAATCTGCATCACAAAGGTGTTAACGAGAGTTCTTTCCCCTAGAATTTGCTGATTAATGCCTGTCGTTCCTAATTTAAAGGTATTTATGGGGTGGAGAGTAACTGAAAAATAATTAAATTTTATGGCACATAGTGGTTACTTTTTCCAACATTATTATCTATTCCTGAGCAAGTGAATTTTTTTTAAAACGTATATTTAAAGTCCTAGTAGTTCTTAAACATTTAAAAAATAACCCTTAAACGTTTTGTGAAAAAAAAATTTTTTAAACAGATAATAAAAAAGCAGTCCCTGCTTGTGAGATGACCTAAGTGTGTCAAGGAACACCAGTATTGAATTATAGATAATGTGTTCAAGGGTCAGATGCATTTAGATAACACTGAGAAGGGCTGGTTTTTAACTTAGATTCTTTTGATTGTTGAAATAAGTTTTGTTGATCATAGGTTGGCAAACTTTATCTCTAAAGGACCAGGGTAAATATTAAGTTTCTCATGCCCTATAGTGCCTATTGCAACTACTCAACTCTGCTATTGTAGTGTGACAAATGAATAAAATTATTTATGAGACAGATGATTTAATTTCATGTCATTTTCACATGTCATGGAGTGTTCTTTTGATTTTTTTCCAACCATGTACAAGTGTGAAAACTATTCTTAGTATATGCATTGTACAAAAATGGGCAGCAGGCCAGATTTGGCCATGAGCTGTAGTTTGCAAACTTCTGGTTCAGGTTATTTATTGATTGGAATTTTTAATCTAGTAAAAGAATACATTTTTATTTCCTTTAATCATTCTGTGTCCAGGTTCTTAGAATGTTTAGTCATTTACATATTTTTCATTTCTTGTGTCTCAGGAGTGCCTGTGAAGAAAACTGGGTATTTCCCTAAGGTATCTTGCCTTGATTGTCTTTCCTTGAAGTATTATAAATCAGGATGTCTGCACAGTCAGTGGAAGAGGATTCAATACTTATCATCCCAACTCCAGATGAAGAGGAAAAAATTCTAAGAGTGAAGTTGGAGGAGGATCCTGATGGTGAAGAGGGGTCGAGTATCCCCTGGAACCATCTTCCTGACCCGGAGGTTTTCCGCCAGAGATTCAGGCAGTTTGGATACCAGGATTCACCTGGGCCCCGGGAAGCTGTGAGCCAGCTTCGAGAACTTTGCCGTCTGTGGCTCAGGCCAGAGACACACACAAAAGAACAAATCTTGGAGCTGGTTGTACTGGAGCAGTTTGTTGCCATCCTTCCCAAGGAGCTACAGACTTGGGTTCGAGAGCATCATCCAGAGAATGGAGAGGAGGCGGTGACAGTCCTGGAGGATTTAGAGAGTGAACTAGATGACCCTGGACAGCCAGTAAGTTTCCCGTGTTAGGAGCACTGGCATAGCAGTATTCACAGCTTCTGAATTAGTTCCACTCAACTAAGTTAGAATTATGTTTATGCTTCCCCTCCCCCCCTTTATTGTTTATGCTGCTTTGCCCTCTAGGCCTCTGCAGCATATGTTTTGTATGTTTTCTTTGGTGTGTGTTTTAGTTTTGATTCTCATCAAATTCCTTCTCAACTGAACCAATTCTACCATTTCCAGGTTTCTCTTCGGCGACGAAAACGGGAAGTGTTAGTGGAGGAGATAGTATCTCAAGAAGAAGCTCAGGGATTACCGAGTTCTGAGCTTGATGCTGTGGAAAACCAGCTCAAGTGGGCATCCTGGGAGCTCCATTCCCTAAGGCACTGTGGTGAGGACCGGAACTCTGTGTGGGCTGGAGAGTGAGAGTGTGGCCCTTTTGTCCAGAACTCTGCTTATTTTTACTGGGAGCAGGGAGGGGGAATAATCACCTTCACCTGATTGCTTAGACATAGACACATTGTAGGATTTCTATTCTTATGTGATAACAGTTGGTTTGCTAACCTTGAGTCTTTTATTCTTCAACATAACATCATCAACCTTTTCTTTGCTTTTATGTCTGTCTTTGAAGGCCTCCCCATTTCTGGTGGGCATTTGACTTACTCTGAGCCATAACCCACCGGTAGACCAGGTCCCTCTCTGTTGCTTATTTGCCACCTGTTTCACATCCTTCCAGTTTCCTACCTAGTACCCTTGGTATAATAAGCTTGCTTCTTCAAATCTAGTTTTTTTGTTTGTTATCACCAAAATCTTTTAGAGTTTTCAGCTTTTTTGGTTTTTCTTCAACATAAGTACAGAAAAATTAAATGGAAAGATTGTTCACTAATGCCATTCTTTCCCAGCATCTTGGCAGTTAATGCCACATACTTATTTATTTTGATACAATCCTGTATATTCCTAAACCTGCTAGATCTCTTTTTCATATTTATAGGAATTAAAATGAAATTTTGTTTGCGACTGCTTTGGGCATCATTTCTTGAGGTAGTTGAAGGTAATGCTAGTGCGAGCCAGATGAGTCCTGAGTTCTGCCCCTTTGAATTATGGGGTGTTCTTCTCTGCAGTAAAGTTTGAGAACCAGTATCTTTGGTTGTTGGAGGTGGCATCTTCCTGGGTGGCAAACTTCTCCCTTGCTTGAATTGTAGAATAGACTTAATTCTTGCCTCTTTAAACTGTAGAATAGAATAATTCTCACCTCATTTCAGCGTTCTGGTCTTTACCACACTTGGGAACTAAATTCTTTCTGTGCCATTTATCACCTTCACACTCACTTCTCTGTTATTCAAGTCTTCAGACCTCACTAATCTCTGACTCGTCAGTGTCTCTTTGTCAGCTTTCTTTTCTATCTCTTTCTTAATCATTTGTTACAGACTTTCTCACTATGTACAAGTTTTTTGAGTGCTTCTGCTCACCCTTTAGTAACTATTCATCAAAGCTTGAAGTTTCAGGAAGGTCTTAAATGAGACTTACTCATACCACTCCTGCCTATAGGTAGATGATGGTACCTCATGTTGGTAATTCAGGCTGTTCTTTCACTGTGCATATCTTAACAGGCCTAGAAGTCACAGCTCATCTTAATACCATGACAAATACCAAATGCAGCAAGTTGCTTTTATAGGAAAACTTCAGTCATTAAAAGGGCCTTGAATTTGTAAGTGTCGTGTCCCAAGTTAACACAGGATGCTCCCGGCTTACCTTCAGCTGCTGCTTGTCTGGACTGCTGTATTCTCCTTGTAATCTAACTTGGCTTTGACCTGCCTTGTCTTGCTCATTTTAGAAAAATCACTGTCTGACAGATTGGTTACTTACACTTTGTATTTTGATATAATTTCTCCCTTTTTCAAAGCAAAACAATGTGACTCCCTGATGGCAAATTTTGATTTATTTTTCTCCTGACCTTAGCTGCATCTCTGTGTCTCCTAACAAACTTAGACTCTCTGAAACATCTGTAGTTTTTCCACCCTTCGATTTTTGACCACCATTGTGTAACCCACTCCCTGTGCTACCACTCACTAGTATACAGCCTTTTAATTCCTCATATGTTCTCATGCTCTCACCTCATTAATCTCATAATCAGTTGTTTTCATTTTTTTTCTTTTTTGAGAGTAGGCAGTATCATCACCAGTTTCATAGTGCTGTTTATAGACATATACAAGCTATTTACTTCCAGTTCATTTTTTTAAACTTTTTTTTTTCTTCAGTTGTCTGTCCTCCCAGAATAGGAAGTAAGTGATATTTACATTTTCTGTTTATTTCAGATGATGATGCTAGGACTGAAAATGGAGCTCTAGCTCCAAAGCAGGAGATTCCTTCAGCAGGAGAATCTCACGAAGTTCCCGGCACTCTCAATATAGGTGTTCCTCAAATCTTTAAATATGGAGAAACCTGTTTCCCTAAGGGCAGATTTGAAAGAAAGAGAAATCCCTCCCGAAAGAAACAGCATATATGTGACGAATGTGGGAAACACTTCAGTCAGGGCTCAGCCCTTATTCTTCATCAGAGAATCCACAGTGGGGAGAAACCCTATGGATGTGTTGAGTGTGGGAAAGCATTCAGCAGGAGTTCCATCCTCGTGCAGCACCAGAGAGTCCATACTGGAGAAAAACCTTACAAATGTCTCGAATGTGGAAAAGCCTTTAGCCAGAATTCTGGGCTTATCAATCACCAGAGAATCCATACTGGGGAAAAACCTTATGAATGCGTTCAGTGTGGGAAATCCTATAGTCAAAGCTCAAATCTTTTTAGACATCAGCGAAGACACAATGCAGAAAAACTTCTCAATGTTGTGAAAGTTTAAGAAATTAAAAAAAAAAAGTCAGCACTCAGGTCTTTTTCTTCTGAAATGAAGACAAAATTAAAAACATGAAATGACATAGTTTTCCTATAGACTGTTAGAAAATCCACTGGGAAATGTAGAAAATCTTTACCCACTATTATTATCTTGAAAGGAATGGTGTCATACCTGCCTAGAAACTGAAATTTTAAACTTAATTCAGGTGTTAATGCCTAATCTTCCATGTGATATTTCTTATTATTTTTCCTAATGATGAGCTACCTGATCTTTGTCCCTTTGTTACAAAGTTTGCTTCTTAGACAGATACATTATTTGTGTTGGTCATCGAAATGTTCTTTGCAAGGATACATTCCCTTCTGCATTGAAAAGCAACATAAGAATTACAAAATCTGAAAACAAACCACTTTTTCCAAATTTACCTGTTTCCTTTTACCTAATTTGAATATGCATTTTTGAAAATAGAAGATAAAAGGTGACCAAAAACCAGAGTGAAATGAGCCTTAAAACTCAGATAAGAAGTGACGGTTGATAAAACATCAAAAAGTGACTGGGATACCTAGATTGGGGAAGACTGACAAATACTTTGATCCAATAATTGAAGTGTATCAAGAATTTATTCTAGGTATAATCTGCCTGCTGGAAAACTCAAAAATAGCTCATCCTACCTGTAATTGAGAAGCAGCCCACTCATGAAAATAATGTCTACTCATGTATCATTAGAAAGTGAACAGTTTAAACAAACAGTTGTAAAGCTTTGAAGGTAGAAATTACAACACTAGGGGAGGATCTGTAGTGAATGGCAGTGTTGAAGGGCAAATGTAAACGAGTAATGGTCTGTCTTGGCTTTTAGAAAACAAAAGACTTGAAGATCTAAGTCGTTATTTTTCTTTCACTTTTGTTGAGGACAGGAAAATCCCTGATAGGTGGGGAACAAGGTATCAGGGTTTTGATTTTACTCTTTTGGTACAAAAGGGTTGAACACCAAGCTAACAGAGCAGCCATGGGTTTATTATTAAATTTTCTACCAACAAGGCACTGTGCTAGGTACTGTAACCCTGCCACGGGTAGGTAGGTATTCTTCCACTGTAAGTCACTGGGGGTTGGTATAAAGCTGTTTCCTGTGAGTTAGCCGCTCCCCCCACCCCAATCTAAGTAGTCTTGGGGTTGGGGGGTCACCTCTGAGATTCCTAGAGCCATAGTTCTCTTACCAGGGTGTTGTATTGGGGAAAGGAGGACTCAGCTCAAAGAGCTAGCCAGCTCATCAGCAGTCTTCAGAGGTGAGTCCAAGATAACTATCACAGTTTGGAAGTTTATGGGTCTTTTATTAAAAAAAAAAACTAATCAATCTCTAGTAGTATTGAGGTTGTACTTAACATATTAGGTTGAATGGATTGTTCTATTTAAAAAAGAACTAGGCTATTAACAACTAGTTTATTAAAAGTCAGAGTTGGTGGAGCTTTTTTTAATTTTAAGTCTTAACACATTTTTTAAAAAATGTATAAAAGTAATAACATGGTAGTAGTAGGATTATATACTCCTTGGTTGAGAATCCCAAATACTGTGGTTCTGTTTAGTGGAAAACTCTGGAAGTTAAAATATATAGAATATGAGAAAAGGCTTTTTTATAGTGGGCATAATTGTGTGAAAAATGACCCATGTGAATAAAAATATTACGTATTTCCAGAGTTTTGGGATACATCTGGTGCTTGGATCAAATTAAAAAATGGAAGGTGCGATTTGCATGAGGCTGTTAAAAAGCAGAGTAATAAATGCAAGGCTAGCTGGTGGAGAAGTGAGGCAGAATGGAGCTTGTTTATAGAATTTTTTGATAATTATAAGAAATGTGCTTTATAGATTAAGATTTATTGAAGTATAAATATGTAGTAATGATATAATGTATTTTAAGTTATACAAGAATATGTAGGGACTTTTGTTTGGGTCTTTTTCTCTTTGTGGCTAAGAGGAAACAAGTCAGAGTCCAATAAAGCTATGAATTCCTCTGCTCTAAGATAAAACGGTCTTGGGTTGATTGATTTATTTATAACTGGCTTCTTTCCAAGTAGGTTCTGAAGTGGCATATTTGGAATACTGCTGGGATGACAGAATTCTTTTATCAGAGTAGGTAAGAATGGAGTAACCTCTTGGTGGTCAGAGTTTCATGGTTTTTTAGATCTTCTGCTTTTCCTGTATACAAAGAAGCTTCCCTGTGGTACATTCGTCATAAATGCCAAAGATGTTTGGTGTAATGTGAGAATTTAGAAAAAAGTATTAGAGTTGGCAAATGTGAGTTTGTCTTGTCATCTCTGATACCTGTGTGTTGTTTAAGAAGGATTCTGAGACTAAGGCAAGGCTCTGGGGGGAAAATGGACTGGACGCCAGAAAACTGGGTGATGATACACATTAAAAGGAAATGATTGTGTACTCCCCATCTCTGGTTATCCAGTGCTCTGTGATTTCGTCTGGACTTTTCATTTATGTCCACTCAGATGATCATAGTTGGCAAATCTGGGGGGTGCCCAGCTTTTGATGAAGTGGTGATCTAGCATTGCCAAGCAGTGGCATCTGTTGGGTTTGCAAATGAGCAGTCATTATTAACAGCAAGCAGACTGCTTATGCCTGACCAATAGCCACTGAGCACTTGCTCATTACTGCGAAATTTTCTTTTGATTTTCTTGGAGGTTGAACTCTCCACATTCACACCCAGTTGGCACTTGATCATTTAGCAGTAGGTCTGTCACATTTGTGTAAGTTGGAGGGAGGGTTCTATGTACTGAAATAATCTGCATGCCAGTCATTGGGTTAGACACTACCCATCTCCCTTAGATTTGTAGACTAGGAAAGCAAGATTTAGAGATCGCGTGACTTGCATGTGGCCAGTTAGAGCTAAAACTCAAATCTAGTTCTGTGAACTCCAGGGATGTATTTTTTTTCACAATGCAATGAATGATGGCTATTAAACCTTGATTGGTAAATTTTATGCTTTTATCTTATGGTTAGCAAATATAAAGGCTATTAAAACATACTTGTTTGACTTTTCTACAGTGCAGAAATACAAAATGAAAAAGGACATATCTTTTTATGGTCTAAATTGACAAGTAATAATTATTTGGTTTGCTCTTCTTCCAGACTTAGGCATATACATAATTAAGCAAAAACGTGTTAATAGCTGACAGTTGTCACTGTACACAGACACTGTTGGAAGCGCTTTACCATGGATTAACTCTTAATCCCCCCACCAACCATATGAGCTAGGTACATATCCCCATTTTACATGTACTGCACTGAAAATTGCCTCCTCTCCCTCCCACTTGGATGTAGACTTTTATTTTTTTATGGCTACATACTAACCCATTGAATCAATACGCTATATATAACTGGGACTTCCCAGGCAGTCCAGTGGTTAAGACTCGGCACTCCCAATGCAGGGGGCACAAGTTCAGTCCCTGATTGGGGAACTAAGATCCCACATGCCACAGCACAGCCTAAAAAAATATGCTGTAACTCGTTAGACAACCCCTACTGGTAGGTAATTTCATTAGTTCCATTTTTTTTTTTTTATTACAAAGAAAGGTAGAGTTAACATCCGTATATATTTTGCTGCCTCTGTGGGTATTTCTGTAGCGTAAATAGCCAGAAGCAGATTTATTGGGTCAGGAAATGTACATATTTAACATTTGGAGAAATACCATGAGAAAAGATTGTACCACTTTGCAACTCCATCACTAGTTAAGAGTGCCTCTTTGCCTACACTCCCAACAACCCTGAATCCTTCAATGTGTTTGCTCTTTTTTTTTTGTTAATAAGGAGAATTATCTTTTTATACTTTATTTGCAAATATACTTTTTATTTCCAATTGTGAATTGCATTTTCCCATTTTTAATTATGAAAATATAAATGACTACCATCTCAGTGTACAAAACTTTTATATAGGAGCGAAGAGAGACCCTTTTCTCCAGCATTTCCTATCACATTCCACTGCCCACAGTTGAGTATGCATTCATCTAATCTCCTTTCCATAATTCCCATGTGAATATGCATATACATATAAATGCCATTTTTACATAAATAGGATATATTATGTATTGTTCTGCAGCTTGCTTTTTTTTTGTCTCGAAAACCAATCCTGAGGTCTTTAAATCTCCTTAATGGTTGAATAATATTCAATACTATGAAAATACCATTATTTAACTGTTCCCTTATTTTTTCTTTTGCTATTACATTGCCAAAGTAAACATCTCTTTCTTATCTTTATGCATGTGTGTGAGTATTTTTTTAGAGTGGAGTAGAAGGTAGATTGTTGGGTCTATCAGATTGTTACCAGATTGTCTATCAGGGAACAATCTGATAGTAGACCCACCTTAGCCTTCCAAAAGGCCTTCATGACTTTCTGTTTTCACCAACTGTATGGAAAGTGCTCATTTCCCCATAAAGCTTTACCTGCACTTGATAATTTTTATCTGATGGGCAAAAAAGAGAGGATCATTTTACATTTTCCTGATTAATGGCAAGGTTGAGGTTATTTTCATATATTTATTGGCCATTTATAGTTTTATCATGGATAGTTTGTATCCTTCACCTGCTTTTCTCTTGAGTTATGTGTGGATATATGTTGTTTCTGTTCAGCATCTCTTTCCCCGTCTTGTGATAACAGTAAATATTGTGGGGAGCCCATTCCCTGTGGCTTAGGAGAGTACATTACCAGGTCAGGCCTTCCTGAGTCCCACAGCTCCTTTGCCACAGTGATTAAAGAATGGGCGTGTAACCCAAGTCAGGCTAAAGAATACCCTCAATGGAACTTCTGCTGGAACTCTTGGAAAGAACGCTCATCAGAGATCCCACGAACTAAGGACTGTGTAAGCCTGAAAATTTGTACTATGTGGAAAGAGTCTGAGGGGAAACTCAGAGGCTAGCAGAAAGGAATGAGATCTAAGTTCTAATGTCATTTTTCTGGAGGCCCTAGATCCAGCTGTGCCTAAAGCCTGCCCTACCTCTGGACTTTAACGTTTTGTGAGCCAATAAAGTCCCTTTATTGTTTAAAATAATTGAATTGGGTTTCTGTCCTGATTAATATAGGTTGTTTGTATTTTCTTACTGATTTGTAGAAAACCTTTGTAATTTTAAATTCTAGACTTATACTTTATGCACTACATAAGTTAATAAAATTAGCATGGCCTTCCATGATGTGGCCTCTGTCAGCCTCTGCCATTTGTTACTCTACTCTTGTCTACATCACACAGCACATTCATGTACTTTAAATTCCAACAATAACTGAACACATTGGGAATGTCTATAGATAAAAAACATCACACAGTCAAGTCCTTGGCATTTCTCTTCTTATCCTTCTTACAGATTCATTAACTTGGGACCCAGACTGGGGATTACACTGCTGAGTCTATGCTGTACCCACCTCCAGCCATCACTCTTAGGGTGTTCCCCCACAAACATCCCCTATATGTGACTTGGAACTCCTTCCCATGTCCTCCATTTCCTTACCTCCCCACAATGTGGTTTTCTGGGATCCTTTTTAAAAAATTCTCAGGCCTGTGAATTTGAAGTTGCTCAGGCCCAAGACTGCCCTGGGGTTTATTGCTATTGGAAACTACAGATGGCATTCTAGGCATGGGAACAGCAAGTATGAAGAATTTGATGTAGGAGCATTGCCTGATTTGTTCAAGAGACAAGGCCAGTGGGGCTGGAGCAGAGTGAAATGGGTGAATGTAGTGGGTGAAACCAAAGAAAGGAGTTAAGGGTGGAGAGTAGGGCCAGATCATGGGATACTTGGTTAGCCACTGGCGAGAACTATGAATGAGATGGAAAGCTCAGAGGTTTTGGGCAAAGGAGTGTAATGAGTAGGTACTGAGACTAGAATAAAGTGTCCCAACTAGTTTCTTTAAATTCGTAAAAAGTTTCTCTACATATTTTTATGTAAATCTGTAATAATATAAACTAATATATAGCTACATGAGAAAATCTTAGAAATAAAAAGCATTCCAAAAGTAACCCATGAGTCCACAATCCTAGTATTATCCCAGTAACAATTTTATGTTGTGTCTACACCTATAAAAATGCACTCTGTATACCTGTCTCTGTCTCTACTTACCATACTGTGTTTACAACAGAAAGAAAAATCTAGAAAGCAGTAAACAAAGTCCATATCTTCGTTTCTTAGTGCCACTTTTTGTCAACTGTGGATCAACTGTGCTTCTACCTGAGGCTGCCCTCTGTTGGGTCTAAGCCACCCTCAAACCTCAAAGGCATGCTCTAGTAATCCTTACCTCTTGCATTATAAAGTTTTCCTCTCTTTGAATTTTTTTGAATTAGCATGCAAATATCCTTTTATAAAACCATCACAAAATCCTTCAGACCAAGATGACTAAATCTAACCTGCCTGAGCAAGTACAATATTAGACAAAATGTATCAGAAGCAAAGAATAGGAGAGAGGAGATCCCTGAAATGGGAAATGCGAGGCAAATTTGGGGCTTCCCTGATGGCTCAGATGGTAAAGAATCTGCAATGCAGGAGACCTGACTTCGACCCCTGAGACGGGAATGCAACCCACTCCAATATGGCCTGGAGAATTCCATGGACAGTTCCATGGGATCCTAAAGAGTGGGACACGACTAAGCAACTAACACTTCTAACTTTCACTGCCTGTGGCCTTTCAGGCCACAGCACAGGGAGAGAGAACTCAAGCAGAACCTGGCAGTCTCCCTCAATGAGAAGATGGAGCAGGGGGCCCTGAGAGGTCAAGGGACTAGCTTTTGCAGGGTGGAGTACCAAAGAAGAGAGCTAAACGTTGGAGATCTGTAGAGGGTCCTTCACAAGCATTCAGCTGAGTGGAAACTATCTGAGGTAGAGGAAAGAACCATCCAGAATAATTAGGGGGGGAAATCACTGGAATTCAATGGCCAGGAATAGTACCATCAGGCAGAGCAGAAAGCCTTAAAAGTGACAGGACATCTGTTAGAGCTGTGGTTCTCAAAAGAGGGCAGTTTTGGTGCACACACACCTTCCTGTCCCCCCACCCCCCACTCTCACAGGAGGCAATTGGTGACTTCTGGAGACAGTTTTGGTTTTCACAGCCAGAGGAGACGAACCTATACTGGCATCTAGTGGGTGGAGGCCAGAGATGCTGCTGCTGCTGCTGCTGCTCCTGCTAAGTCACTTCAGTCTCTGTGCACCCCCATAGACAGCAGCCTACCAGGCTCCCCTGTCCCTGGGATTCTCCAGGCAAGAACACTGGAGTGGGTTGCCATTTCCTTCTCCAATCCATGAAAGTGAAAAGCAAAAGCGAAGTTGCTCACTTCACTAAGACTTCACTAAGACTTAGTGACCCTGTGGACTGCAGCTAAACATTCTATAATGAATCATCTGGCCTTAAATGTCAATAGTGCTGAGGTTGAGAAACTCTGGGTCCAAAATGTAGTCTTACCTCCATAGGAGAAAAATGAACCCTAGACAACACTGCCTGAAAGATATTTAATAGCAAGACCTAATAGGATAAAACTAAGTAATTTAAACACATCCAAGAACAAAGCTCAAGAATATACATATATTAAAAATACTTAGCACCCAACAGCATACAATACACAATGACTGGCATCCAATAAAAAATTGGGTAACTCACATCACGCAAAGAAACAGGAAAATGCAACCATAATAAGAAAAACCAGTCAAATTGATCCAGAAGTGACAATTAGACAAGCTCATTAAGACAGTTATTAAACTGTATTCCATATGATCAAGAAGCTAAGGAAATACAGAACATGCTCAGTAGCAACATGAAATCTAAGAAAAACAACCAAATCAAGCTTTTGGAGATGAAAGCTACAATATCAGATTCTTTTTTAAAAAAAGCACAGATGGGATTAATTGTGGATTAAACATACTAGAAAAAAAAAATTACCGTAGGTAAGACATAGCAAAAATCATTCAAAATGAAAAAAAGGAAAAGAAAATACTGAGAAAAAATGAACAGAGCTGCAGTACAGTATTGGAGAATGGCACCCCACTCCAGTACTCTTGCCTGGAAAATGCCATGGACGGAGGAGCCTGGTAGGCTGCAGTCCATGGGGTCGCTAAGAGTCAGACACGACTGAGTGACTTCACTTTCACTTTTCACTTTCATGCATTGGAGAAGGAAGTGGCAACCCACTCCAGTGTTCTTGCCTGGAGAATCCCAGGGACAGGGGAGCCTGGTGGGCTGCCGTCTATGGGGTCCCAAAGAGTCAGACACGACTGAAGCGACTTAGCAGCAGCAGGCAGCAGCAGCAGCAAGGTGAGGGGAGAAAGGAACAGAGAAATATTTCAACAAATTATTTCTGGGACACAGTTTTTACAGGTAAATTTTTAGCCATGAAATATATTAGAAAAAAAGTCTTGATTTAATTACTTCAGCTTCCACTTTAAGAAACCAGAATAAGAATAAATTAAGCCCAAAGTAAATAGAAGAAAAGAAAGACTAGATTGGAAATCAACAGAAAACAAAAATAAGGAATCAATTTCTATACTCTATTTAAACCAAAAGCAACTTTTTAAAAAGAACAAGATAAACTTCTAAGCCAAAGTGATCAGGAAAAAAAAAAAAAGATGCAAATTATATCAGGAATGAGAGGTGTGACATTACTGAATATTAAACTAATTCTCCAAATAAAGAGTAGTAATCAAGTTTGCTAAACTCCATATGCTGGTTCCAGTACTAACTTACTGTTTGAGCTGTCAGCAGTATTTTGCATAATTGACATTTTCATTTGGCTTCAGGAACAATACACTTGGTTTTTCTCTACCTTGTGGGACATGTCTTCTCAGTCTCAATGCTGGTATTTCCTCAACTCTCTAGCCTTCAGTGTGTTGGAGTGCCTGAGGGGTCAGCATTCAAGTCTCTGGTTTTCTACCTATGTTCACTTCCTAGGATCTCATCTGGTCTTCAGTTCAGTTCAGTTCAGTTCAGTTCAGTCGCTCAGTCATGTCTGACTCTGCGACCCCATGAATCACAGCAAGCCAGGCCTCCCTGTCCATAACCAATTCCCAGAGTTCACCCAGACTCACGTCCATCGAGTCAGTGATGCCATCCAGCCATCTCATCCTCTGTCGTCCCCTTCTCCTCCTGCCCCCAATCCCTCCCAGCATCAGAGTCTTTTCCAATGAGTCAACTCTTTGCATGAGGTGGCCAAAGTACTGGAGTTTCAGCTTTAGTGTCATTCCTTCCAAAGAAATCCAAAGGCTGATCTCCTTCAGAATGGACTGGTTGGATCTCCTTGCAGTCCAAGGGACTCTCAAGAGTCTTCTCCAACACCACAGTTTAAAAGCATCAATTCATCTGGTCTTAGGTCTTTACAACTAGTATCTAGGATTCCAAAATCTATTCTAGCCTTGACCTCTTCCCTGAATTACAGGTTCATAAATCCCTTTGCCTACCAGATATCTCTATTTTGATGCCTACTTTAATCTGGGTTCCCAAGAAAACAGAGCCTAAAATTAAACCTTATTGTTAATTCTTTATTGCATGCCTGCCTGCTCAGTTGTGTCAGATTCTTTGCAACCCCCTGGACTGTAGCCTGCCAGGCTCCTCTGTCCATGGGATTTCCCAGGCAAGAATACTGGAGTGGGTTGCCATTTCCTCCTCCAGGGGATCTTCCTGATCCAGGGATGGAACCTGGGTCTCCTGTGTCTCCTGCATTTGCAGGTGGGTTCTTTTCCTTTATTGGGGTGGTGCAATCTCAGAACATGATGACTGAAGGTAAATGGGTAGTGAGGCAGGGAAAAAGAAAGGTACAAAGTGGGTGTTACTCTGTGTCTACAGTCAAGGCACAGCTGTTTGCATAGTTTCACTATCTTCAGAGTACACGCAGTATGAACTAGGTCATCTCACCATGGGGTAGGAGGAGGGAGATGACTTTTCTTCAGGCTCCCCTCAGTTTCCACCACAGAACATCAACTCCACACTCCCAGGTGGTATCATTGAGCCCCTCCAGCAGCAGCCACTGGGAAGTCAGGATCCAAGAAAGCACAGCAGCACAGGGGGAGTGTCGGACCAGAGACCCAGGGGGAGTCAGGTGCTCCCTCCACTTGCAGCCTGGCACGGCAACCACAAGGGTGGATGGTGCAGGCAGTCTTCTTAGAGGGTCATCAGTATCAAAGAGCAGAAACCCTGGGGCTTGGAACAGTGATTCATTAGGCATCTTCAACCTAACATGCCCCAAACTTTTAATTTCTCACCAAACATGTAGTTTTCTCGTATCTTATACTGCCATCTTATAAAGTGGCAATTTTATCCTTCCAGTTGCTCAGGCCATAGCCTCCCCATCTCCCTGCTTAACTCAGTTCCCCACAAGGCAGCCAGATCATAGAAACTAGACTATACCATTTCTCTGCTCAAAATCCTCTTTCTCCTTGCGCTGAATGTCAAAGGAACACTGTGCCTGCAACTTCAGTTCAGTTGCTCAGTCATGTCTGACTCATTGCAACCCTATGGACTGCAGCATGCCAGGCCTCCCTGTCCATCACCAACTCTCGGAGTTTACTCACTCATGTCCATTGAGTCAGTGATGCCATGCAACCATCTCATCCTCTGTCGTCCCCTTCTCCTCCTACCTTCAATCTTTCCCAGCATCAGGATCATTTCAAATGAGTCAGTTCTTCCCATCAGGTGGCCAAAGTATTGCAGTTTCAGCTTCAGCATCAGTCCTTCCTGTCCTCTTTTAATTTTATGGCTGCAGTCACCATCTGTAGTGATTTTTAAGCCCCCCAAAATTAAGTCTGTCACTGTTTCCACTTTCCCCATCTACTTGCCATGAAGTGATGGGACTAGATGCCATGATCTTAGTTTTCTGAATATTGAGTTTTAAGCCAACTTTTTCACTTTCCTCTTTCATTTTCATCAAGAGGCTCTTTAATTCTTCTTTGCTTTCTGCCATAAGGGTGGTGTCATCTGCATATTTGAGGCTATTGATATTTCTCCCGGCAATCCTGATTCCAGTTTGTGCTTCATCTAGCCTGGCATTTTGCATGATGTACTCTGCATATAAGTTAAATAAGCAGGGTGACAATATACACCTTGACGTACTCCTTTCCTGATTTGGAACCAGTCTGTTGTTCCATGTCCAGTTCTGACTGTTGCTTCTTGACCTGCATACAGATTTCTCAGGAGGCAGGTCAGGTGGTCTGGTATTCCCATCTCTTTAAGAATTTTTCAGTTTGTTGTGATCCACACAGTCAAAGGCTTTGGCATAGTCAATAAAGCAGAAATAGATGTTTTTCTGGAACTCTCTTGCTTTTTCCATGATCCAGCAGATGGTGGCAATTTGATCTCTGGTTCCTCTGCCTTTTTGAAATCCAGCTTGAACATCTGGAAGTTCATGGTTCACATACTGTTGAAGCCTGGCTTGGAGAATTTTGAGCATCACTTTTTTAGCATGTGAGATGAGTGCAATTGTGCAGTAGTTTAAGCATTCTTTGGCATTGCCTTTCTTTGGGATTGGAATGAAAACTGACCTTTTCCAGTCCTGTGGCCACTGCTGAGTTTTCCAAATTTGCTTGCATATTGAGTGCAGCACTTTCACAGTATCATCCTTCAGGATTTGAAATAGCTCCCCTGGAATTCCATCACCTCCACTAGCTTTGTTCGTAGTGATGCTTCCTAAGGCCCTCTTGACTTTGCATTCCAGGATGTCTGGCTCTAGGTGAGTGATCACACCATCATGATTATCTGGGTCATTAAAATCTCTTGTATAGTTCTTCTCTGTTTTCTCGCCATCTCTTCTTAATATCTTCTGCTTCTGTTAGGTCCATACCCTTTCTGTCCTTTATTGTGCCCATCTTTGCATGAAAAGTTCCCTTGGTATCTCTAATTTTCTTGAAGAGATCTCTAGTCTTTCCCATTCTACTGTTTCCCTCTATTTCTTTGCACTGATCACTGAGGAAGGCTTTCTTATCTCTCCTTGCTATTCTTTGGAACTCTGCATTCAAATGGGCATATCTTTCCTTTTCTCCTTTGCCTGCAAAGTAAGTTGTCTGCAAGTTACTCCTAAACAATGCAGGGAAAAAATTAAAATATATAGAGAGATATATCTGGGTAGATAGAGTAAGTAGGTAGATAATGATAAAGCAAATGTGATAAAATGATATTTGGGGAATCTGGGGGAAGCACATATAGGAATTCTTTGTACTCTTCTTGCAACTTTTCTGTAAGTTTGTTTGAGATAATTCTGAAATTATCTCAAAATTCAAATTTAGAAAAAACAGTAGCCCTGAAAGAGAGAGAGCGAATTACTAAAAGAAAGTCAGGTAAGGTGCTGTTATTGAGAAATTTTAGGGCAGGGAGAGAGAGGAGGAATAATGAGAAAGCAATTATAAATATCCCTTACAGCCATATTTAAAATGAACATGTAGAGCTATGTTTATGATCAGATCAGATCAGATCAGATCAGTCGCTCAGTCGTGTCCAACTCTTTGCGACCCCATGAATCGCAACACGCCAGGCCTCTATATTTCTGGTACAACAAAGGAAAAATTTTCATTTGCCACTGTCAATATGATTTTTAGAACAAAGTACACACATATATAGTACGGCACTCATCAAAATACTCTTGGTCTACTCTTCTCATTAGGTGGCCAAAGTATTGGAGTTTCAGCTTCAGTATCAATCCTTCCAGTGAATATTCAGGGTTGATTTCCTTAGGGTTGACTGGTTTGATCTCCTTGCAGTCCAAGGGACTCTCAAGAGTCTTCTCCAACACCACAGTTCAAAAGCATCAATTCTTTGGTGCTCAGCCTTCTTTATGGTCCAACTCACATCTATCTGTACATGACTACTGGAAAAACCATAGCTTTGACTATACAGACCTTCATCAGCAAAGTGATGTCTCTACTTTTTAATATCCTGTCTAGGCTTGTCATAGCTTTTCTTCCAAGGAGCAAGTGTCTTTTAATTTCATGGCTGCAATCACCATCCTCAGTGATTTTGGAGCCCAAGAAAGTGTCACTGTTTCCACTTTTTCCCCTTCTATTTGCCATGAAGCGATGGGACCAGATGCCATGTTCTTAGTTTTTTGAACGTTGAGTTATAAGCCAGCTTTTTCACTCTCCTGTTTCACCCTCATCAAGAGGTTCTTTAGTTCTTCTTTGCTCTCTGCCATTAGAGTGGTATCATCTGCATATCTGAGGTTGTTGATATTTCTCCCAGCAATCTCGATTCTAGCTTGTGATTCTTTCAGCCTGGTATTAGTGTAAGTTATAAATGATATTGTATAGATTCAGTCTGCCTTCCAGAGAACTGGATCCCAATTCTTTGAAAGAGATTGCTTTTAATGTGCCCTGGAGGCTCAGCTGCAGCTCTTTGACAGCTGCAATGATCAAAGGCCTGAAGGGTGTTCTAGGGAGATGTGGAGAGATGGGTGTGTCAACATCCCTGGGAAAGCTGGCCCCTTGTTCTAGTTTCAGAAAGGAAATCTTCCTCTGTAAGGAACATAATCCACAGCTTCCATAAAATTAGTTGGGTAATGTACAGTCTTTTTCTATTACCTTGAAGAGATTGTGTGAGATTTGTTTTTGTTTTTTTTTTCATTTACTGTCTGGAAGTATTCCCTGCTGAGATGTCTGGCTTGGAATATTCTTTATAGGGAATATTTAAATTACAGATAATGTCCTTAATAGACATAGAGCTATTCAAATTTTATATTTCTTATTATGTTAATTTTAGATTAATTTTATTTCAGGTAAAATTATTAATCATCCTCCATATTACCCCTGTAATGACTGTAGATCTGTGCTGATGGCCACTTTTGCATTCCTTACATTGACATATGGGACTTCTCTTTCTTGATTAGTTTTGCTGGGAGAATATCAAATTTAATCTTTTCCCAAAAATGAGCCTTTGGCTTTATTTTCTTTTTAAAATGTTTGCTTTCTAGTTCATTAATTCATGCTCTACTATTTCCTTCCTTTAAAAAAAAAAACTTTATTTTCCCTCAACTTAATTTCCATGTTCTGTTTAAAGTCTATGAGAGAGTGGTTTAAAACCACTCAGCGGTCTTCCCTCCCCATTCCTGAGCAGTGGGAGCTGCAGACCAGTCTTTAGGAGGGACCTGCTGAGTAGGCACCCAGGGCACCTGTACCCGCAGACCAGTCTGGGATCTCGGGTTGAGCAGCAGTAAACTCAGGAGCTAGAGCTGTCCATCTACACTGAAATGCCTCCTTGGTCACAGCCTTTTCAGCAGCAGCCTGCTCCTCCTCTTCAATCTCTTCTGGGTCTGTGTGGAAGCTGAGATCAGGTGTGACCTCCTGTGGGTGTTCATGAGAGATGATGCCACGCATGTGCACAACTTCCTAGGCCAGCACCCATCACCTCAGACCCACTGAGTGAGCTCCCTTGTTGTTGGAGGGAACGGCGATGCCCACAGGGCGCAGAGTTGAGTCAGTGTTACACAGAGCAGTGGTAGGCAGGTTAACATAAGAGGCCTCTGTGAGAGGCTAGTGGGCAGCCCTAGAATCAGCAACCACCGGAAGTCCCCACTCCCAGAAGACTACCTGAGCCTGGTGAGTGAAATCTCCAGGACTGAAACAGTCAGCAATAGGAGTGGCCTCAAGGCAGCAGCAAACTTCAGCACAGCTTGGTGGCCAGTATGTCTGGAGGACAGGACACTGACGTTAGCCGAGTTTTCAGTGGCATCAATGGCATGGCACAAGCTGCCAGAACTTTCTCCCAGATTCTCTTCAGATTTATGAGGTAGACGCCATCAATTTTTCCTTTTGTAGATTCGCTGTTCCATTTGGAAGTCAACCTAAGTGCTTCCTAAATGGTTCCTTATGTAAGGATTTTTCTTTTTAAAATAGTTTAATTAATTTTTATTTATCTGGCTGCACCAGATCTTTGTTGCAGTGGCATGCAGGATCTTTAGTTGTGGCATGTGAGCTCTTGGTGTGGCATGTGGGGTCTAGCCTCCTGACTAGGGTTTGAACCCAGGCCCCCAGCATTGGGAGCATGGCATCTTAGCCACTGCACCACCAGGGAAGTCCCTATGTAAGGAATTTGAGGACCTCTTCTTCCTGCTTTTGCAGGACATAAAGGGCTCTGGATATGGTGAGTATTTCTCTTTAAATTATGATGAGAAACCTGAACAACCCATATGAATCTCTACTTTCCTTTGGGGCTCCCAGGTGGCTCAGTGGTAAAGAATTCACCTGCAAAGCAGGAGATGCAGGTTCAATCCCTGGGTTGGGAACATCCCCTGGAGAAGCAAACAGCAACCCGCTCCAGTATTCTTGCCTGGGAAATCCCATGGACAGAGGAGCCCGGTGGGCTACAATCTGT
This sequence comes from Bos indicus, assembly GCF_029378745.1. Classification (NCBI taxonomy): domain Eukaryota; kingdom Metazoa; phylum Chordata; class Mammalia; order Artiodactyla; family Bovidae; genus Bos; species Bos indicus. Next base: position 22,113,658 of record NC_091783.1, read on the forward strand.
GGGGTCACAAAGAGTGACTAAACAGCCATAGCTACTTTCTTTAGATTTACTTGATATTCTTTTTCTAACTTCTGGTGATGGAGACTCAAATCACTAAATTTTAGCCTTTCTCTCTCCCCCTAATACATGCACTGAACGCTATACATTTCTCTTTAATCAAGACTTTAGTTGTATCTTACTTTATCTCTGTGGATAAAGTTGTATTTCACTTTATCCAGATAAAAATACATTCTAATTTCCATTGTGTTTGTTCCTTTTACCCATGGGTAATTTAAATTGTTTTTCTTAATTTCCAAAGATTTGGGAATTTTTAAAATGTTTATGCTGTTGATTTCTAGCTAGTTTTATTGTTGTATGAAAACATATGCTAAGTCTATGCTAATAAGCAGTCACTAACCAGATGTAGCTATATAAATTAATTAAAATAAATATAATACAGTTCATTAGTCACATAATTTAAGTGTTCAGTAGCCACATGTGGCTAGTGACTACTGTATTGACTCTGGTGTCCATTGTATTGAACAATACAGATAGAACACAGAAAATTCTGTTGCATAGTCTGACTCTAAATGATTTCAATCTGACAAAATTTGTTGAGGCTTGCTTCACAAACCAGCATACGCTCAGTTTTGGAAAATGTTCTCGGTGCACCTAAAAAGAATCAAGTTTCCTGCCATTATTGGTTGCACTGTTATCTATATGTCCATTAGGTAATTTTATTAATCATATTGTCCAAATACACTATATTCTTGGGCATTTTTTCCTGCTTGTTCTCTTTTACTAAGAGATTTGCATAAGTCTCCTACTAAGATTGTAGATTTACCTTTCTCGTTTTAGCTTTGTCAATTTCAGCTTTATATACTGTGAAGCAAAATTGTTAGGTGTATACACATTTAGTATATTTCTATTTTCTTGGTAAACTGTGTCTGGCTTATTTCACATAGTATGATGCCTTCAGTGTTCCTCTATGACATAGTGTGTATCAAAATTTCCTTTCTCTGTAAAGCTGAGTAATATTCTATTGTATTTATATACCACATTTTGTTTATTCATTGTCTGTCAATGGACATTCAGATTGTTTTCAGCTTTTGGCTATTGTCAATAATGCTGCTGTGATCAGTGTACAAATATTTGAGTCCCTTCTTTCAACCATTTTGTGTATATACTCAGAAGTAGAATTACTGGATCATATTGTAATTCAGTGTTTAATTTTTTAAGGACCCACCATACTGGTTCCTACAGTGGCTACACCATTTTACATTCCCATCAGCATTGTGCAAGAGTTCCAATTTCTCACCAACAATATTATTTCCTTACTTCCTTCTAGCCCTCCTTCCTTCCTTTCTTAATGGCTATCCTAACAGGTATAGAATGATATCTCACTGAGGTTTTGGTCTGCATTTCCCTAATGATTAGTGATACTGAGTATCTTTTTATGTGCTTTTTGACCATTTTTATAACATCTTTGGAGAAATGTCTATTCAAGCCATTTGATCAGTTAAAAAATGTGGTTAATTATTGTTGAGTTGTAGGGGTTCTTTATATAGTCTGAATATTAATCCCTTATCTGTAAATCTATGGCTGTTTCATGTTGATGTTTGATAGAAATGAATACAATACTGTAAAGCAATTATCTTTCAATTAAAAATAAGAAAAATTTTAAAAATCTATCTGTATACAATTTGCAAATATTTTCTCCAATTCTATGGATTTCCTTTTTCATTCTGATAATAGTATCCTTTGATAAATACGTTTTAAGTTTTGATGAAATCCACTTAATTCTTTTATTTCCTCTTATGTTGTCATATCCAAGAAATCACTGACAAATCCAATTTCCTCCATGTTTTCTTCTAAGAGTTTTGTAGTTTTAGCTCCTATGTTTAGGTGTTTGATCCATTTTGAGTTAATTTTTGTACACGGTGTAAGGCAAGGGTCCAAATTCATTCTTTTGTTCGTCAATATGCATTTTTCCCAATGTCGTTTATCAAGAAAACTGTCTTTTTACACATTGAATGGTCTTGACACCCTTGTTGAAAATCATTTGACTGTTTATGGGAGGGTTTATCTCTGGGCTCTCTATACTATTCCATTGGTCTATGCATTTGTCTTTATGCCAGTACCACACTGTTTCTATTACTGTAGTTAAGTTTTGAAATCAGGAAGTGTGGGACTTCCAACTTTGTTCTTCCTCGAGGTTGTTTTGGCTATTGAGGGCTCCTTGATATTCCATGTGAGCTTTAGGATGGATTTTTCTGGGTCTGAAAAAATTGTTGTTGGGGTTTTGATAGGGATTTCACTGAATCTGTAGATTTCTTTGGGTAGTATTTACTACTCTCTATTATTTAATGTATTTAACACTATGGAGTTTCTTCATTTGTTGGTGTCTAATTTCTTCCAGAATGTTTTGTAGCTTTTAGTGTATAAGTTTTTTGTTTCCTTGGTTAATTTTATTATTTAATGTACTTAATACCATGGGATGGCTCTTCATTTATTGGTGTTACTTTCTTTCATATGTTTTGTAGCTTTTAGCATGTCTTTTGTTTCCTTGTTTAAGTGTATTCTTAAGTATTTTATTCTTTTTGATGCCACTGTAAATGGGATTGCTTTTTTTCAGGTTGTTTATTGTTAGTGTATAAAAACACAACTGATTTTTGCATGTTGATTTTTGTACCCTACAACTATGCTAAATTGATTTCGGTTCTAACAAGTTGTATGTGTGAGACTTTAAGGATTTTCTGTATGTAAGATCATGTTATCTACAAAGAGATATCATTTTAATCCCTCCTTTATTTTTCTTGCTAGTTTCTGTGGCTAGGAGTTCCAATGCTATATTAACATGGCAAAAGCAGGCACTCTTATTCCTCTCAGAGGAAACGTTTTCAGGTTTTCACCACTGAGTATATGTTAACTATGAGTTTTATATGTATGGCCTTTATTATTGTCCAGGTATTATTCCGAGATTGTTGACTGTGTGGGTTAAGTCATGAAAAGGTGTTAAATTTTGTTAAAGAAAATTTTTTTTGCATCAACTGAGATGATCATGTGGTTTTTTACCCTTTACTCTGGTAATATGATGCATTACATTGATTGATTTTCGTACGTTGAACCATCCTGGCATGTCAGAAATAAATTCCACTTGGTCTTGGTGTATAATCCTGTTAATGTGCTATTGAATTCTGTTTGGTAATATTCTGTTGAGGGTTTTTGCATCAATATTTATAGGAGATATTGATCTGTAGTTTTCTTGTAGTATCTTTGTCTGGCTTGGATATCAGGTTGATTCTGGCCTCATAAAATGAGCTTGAAAACATTCCCTCCTGTTTTTTGAAGGAGTTTGAGGTGGATTGGTGTTTCTTCTTTAAATGTTTGGTAGAATTCAACAGTGGAACCATCTGGTTCTGAGCTTTTCTGTGTCGGGGATCTCCTTACTAGCTATGGTTATATTCAGATTTCCTATTTTTGATGATTCAATTGGTAAGTGTGTGATTCAGACTGCGATAGTGGACATCTGAATCTTCCAGTGTCCTTTGGTTAGATTTCTTGGCCTTTTGTCTTGCCAGCTTGAGAATCAGCAAATGCCAGGGGAATCAACTGGCATAAAATAGCGGGCCTCATTCTGTTCCCCTTCCCTTTTTATTTTATATACTTCACTATTGTTTAAATTTTTACAATAAGTAGTGTTATTTTTTTAACTCAGAAATGACCTAGTGACCAAGTAGATTTAGAACACTGGGGGAGAATGAGGGATGTAGGTTGGCTACCAGTTATTTTATCTGGATGGCAAGGTGTTTAGTAAGGAATTCAGGAGGATATCATGAGTGTGTCAAGTTTATGAAATTTAAGTTTACCTGCAGGACACTAGATAGTAATGTGTAGTAAGCAGTTGGCTCTTAGTGTTTATCCTCAGGAAAAATAGCTAACCTTCAGATATAAATTTTATCATTGTATTTTTCTTAACTTTTAAAATTCCCCCCAGACAATAATCGATAATATGATTTCCCCCTCCTACTCACGTCTCACTTCACCCCTACTCACTTCTCAACCTATCACCATGCCTATGCCATTTAGCTCCTCTACTTCTGGACCTCATGATTGTATTTCTAGACTTCCAAAATGGTTTTCCTTTCTGCTCGCTCTTTCTTTTTAGACTTTTCTGAAAGCAAGATGATGATCATGCCATTCCCTGATTCATAGATCTTAACAGCTTTCCACTGCCTTGAGAACAATATGCAGAAATATGAAATCTATTCCAACCATACCTACCACTTTTGTTTTACAGATGACACCAAACTCCAGAAAGTTGAAGTGTCTGCTTATTTAGCATCACACTTAACCATCTTTTCTCCTACTTCATTTTAATTTCCACTTTATTCTTACTCTTTTAAGTACATGTTTCAGTCATTATTTTCCTAAACACTTAAGCACAAGGGCATCGTTCTTTCTTCAGTAGCACTCACTGCAGTGTCTGACACTGAATATTTGTTGAATTAGTGACTAAGCACCATACTCTACATCATTTCTTGTATTTTCTCACTTCTGTGCCTTTCTTGACTATTCCCTCCCTGCCCATATGCCTCTACTCCCATCCTTCAAAACTCAAATCTTGGGAACTCCACAAAGCTTTTCCTCTCTTTCCAATCACAATGAACCCTATCTCCTTGGAGCTCTTATAAGCATCTTATCTACCTTAATGATTCTATTGAGCCATGTTTTATGCATGTGTCAGCCTTTATCACCATACAATTCATGATTTCTGGGGACAGTGTATTCTTTGTGTATACTAGAAAACCTAAAAAAAAATGTCTTGCACATAATAATTTAACAATGTGTATTAAAATATTAATTGGATGATCATGGGGGATAGTCAAAGTAAATAACAGCAGAATTTTAACAAATGGTTAATACCAGAAAGACAGGTTTTCTTACTTTTAAAAAACTATTTTTCAGTTGAAAATATCAAGTATACATAGCCTATTATCAGTATGTATGTCAGAAATCAACAAACAAAACCAAGTCTGATGAATGTTGCCATTAAAAAAAGATCAATAGATCTTTTTACTTGTAGACAGAATATGCTGTATGAATTAGTCATGAAGGTTATTACTTTAGCTAACATTTTGTTCAATCTATAGATGACAGGATAAACATAGTAGTAATCTTCATACTTTAACATATGGAATTTAAAACAATTATTTCATATATTCAGAAGCTGCAATTAAATGGTAGTGTTGAAATAATTTCAAACCTCTAAAGTTTATGGATGGGCTGAATTATTAAGAGGAAAACAAATTCATGTTTGCTGTGAACATTACAGAAACTTGAAAACTCATGCTCACTAGGAAGAACAAAACTTGGCCACACCAAAAAAAAAACTTTCAGAAAATGGGGCACTAGAGTTTTGTAGTTAACAAGTTTAATACCAGAATAGCATAGCATGTTCACACGCAGGGACTTTAATAGCTAGCATTAGCATAATGTAGAACTCTCCAGCTGTCAGGAGATAAGTGGTATGCCAATTAGCAGAGTGAATGACAAGATAAGGGAAGGGTTTAAGTTTTCCCTACATTCTCTAAAATAACTTCTCTGCAACTGGTGATCTGGGCTCACTAAAGGTGTGAGATTATAACACTAATACATTTCTTTTTGAGCTCTGATTACACATGCCACCACACTGATTTTTACAATATCTGGTAACATTCTGCATTGTTAGACATTTCTTTTAATGATAGAAACCTTCCTCTTGTGGACTGTATTTGATTAAAAGACTAGAGCTTTTCTTACATTACAGCAGAAATTTTTTTCCATTGTTGCTGACATTCAGTAAATTTTCTTCACATTAAAGATTTTCCCTCTACCCACAGGATTCATTCTCAGAATTTTTCTTTAGTAATGTCTGAGCTCTGAGTTAAACTTTTCATTACAAAAATTGAATTACTATGTTTTCTCTCTAGTGTCTGTGTGTTTTTTTAATGTAGCGTGACAGCTGAACATTGATTAAAACCTTTTTCATAATCAATAGCATTCCTAAGATTTTTTTCTGGCAGCGCATCTCTAGTACTGAATAAAGTTGGGGTATACACTAAAGGTTTTCCCACATTCAAAGTGTCTTCCCCAGAATGAATTTTCTCATGATGATTAAGATCAGAGAGCTGGCTAAAACTTCTATTGCATTGAACGCACCTGTGGGGTTTCTCTCTCATGTGGATTCTCTGGTGTTCAGTAAGATCAGTGGATGTGCTGAAGGCTTTTCTACACACATCACATTTATATGGATTTTCATTCGTGTGGATTCTTTGATGGTTAATGAGATCAGAGCGCCGACTAAAGCCTTTGCCACATTGACCACATGGGTATGGTTTCTCCCCAGTATGGATCCTCTGATGTAGGACAAGAGCTGAACACTGACTGAAAGCCTTCCCACACTCATTACATTTATATGGTTTTTCCCCAGTGTGGATCCTCTGGTGCTTGATAAGGTCTGAGTTCTGACTGAAACTTTTGCTGCACTGTGTGCATGCATATGGTTTTTCTCCAGTGTGAATTCTCTGATGAAGAATAAGGTCAGAACTCTGACTGAAAGCTCTCTCACAACAATCACAATGATAGGGTTTTTCTCCAGAGTGTACTCTCTGATGTTTAATGAGGTCTGAGCTTTGACTAAAACTTTTATTGCACTGATTACATGTGTACGGTTTCTCTCCAGTGTGTATTCTTTGATGTTTCACAAGGTCTGAACGACGACTAAAACTTTTTGTACAATCACTGCATGGATAGGGTTTCTCTCCAGTGTGGATTCTCTGATGCAGAATAAGGTTTGAGCTTTGACTAAAGGTTTTCCCACATTCATCACACTCATAGGGTTTCTCACCTGTATGAATTCTATAATGTTTAATAAGGTCTGATCTTCGACTAAACGTTTTACTGCACTGGTTACAGGGGTAAGGCTTCTCCCCAGTGTGAATCCGTTGATGATTAATAAGATCTGAAAGTCTACTGAAGGTTTTGCTACACTGATTACATGGATAGGGTTTCTCTCCAGTGTGAATTCTCTGATGCAGAATAAGAACTGAGCTCTGATTAAAAGCTTTCCCACATTCATTACATTTATAGGGTTTCTCTCCAGTGTGGATCCTTCGATGTTTAATAAGGTCTGAGTTCTGACTGAAACTTTTGTTACACTGATTACATCGATATGGTTTCTCTCCAGTGTGGATTCGCTGATGTAGAATAAGATCTGAGCTCTGACTGAAGGCTTTTCCACACACATCGCATTTATATGGTTTCTCACCAGTGTGGATTCTTTGATGTTTTATAACATCAGAACTCTGACTAAAATGCTTGTTACACAGGCTACATGTATAAGGCTTCTCTCCAGTATGGATTCTCTGATGTTTAATCAGGTCTGAGCGCTGGCTAAAACTTTTACTACAATGACCGCATTGATAGGGTTTTTCTCCTGTATGGATTCTCTGATGTATAATAAGATCAGAGCTCTGACTGAAGGCTTTCCCACATTCATCACATTTGTAAGGTTTTTCACCAGTGTGGACTCTTTGATGTTTAATAAGGTCTGAGCTCCGACTGAAACTTTTAATGCACCAGTTACAAGGATAGGGCTTCTCCCCAGTATGAATTCTCTGATGCAGAACCAGGGCTGAGCTCACATTAAAGGCCTTTCCACACTGATCACATTCATAGGGTTTCTCCCAGTGGGTTCTTCGATGCCTAATAAGGCCTGTACTACAAGCAAAGCTTTGCCCACATTCATCACAGTTGTGCTGTCTTCTTTTAAAGAGGTTCTGATCCTTTTCACTGAATTTATCCCCAAGTCCAAAGAATTCTCTGCATTCAGGATCTTGGAGAACATCATTTCTGGGGTTGCCAGACTCTTCAGTCAATGGTTCAATTTTTGCTGTAATTTCCTCCTTGGAAGCCATCTCTCCAACACTGGACTTAGTCACACCATCTAAAACAGTAAACAAAATATAGATGGAAGATGTTCTCCATACTGTAAGAAATTTTAAGGTGAAAAAGATTAGTATTTTCCTATGAAATGTCACAGTACAGGAGTGCTCCAAAACACTGAAAATTAATAAATAATGAATAACTGTTTATTAAAGTGGCTTCTCAGATATGTTCTGTATATGTTTGTCACAAGAAGAGATCTGAGAATACTGAAATCTAATTACAGTAATTAGCAAAGTTTGACTATTTAGAGCTAATACATAAGCAACTTACTGATATATGTAAAGTAGGCAGTATGAATGAAAACTTCAGTGAGGGAGTTGGAAGGAGGTAAAAGGGAAAAAGAGAAGGAGGAGGCAGTGGCAGCTGTCACTGTGAGTGTATACCAACAAGACTGGTCATGTGCTGTCCAGGGGAAAGAAAGAAGCATCAAGCCCAGGAATGGTTAGGAAAGAAGCCTGAATTTCCAAAAATAGGTCTATGTAGTCCTCTACCTCTTTTGTCTTGATTATTAGAAGAAAGTGACGAGGAAAACATGATCCTTTTGAGAATAGCTATATTCAATGACCAAACTTCCTTACTAAGGTGTGTAAACCAGAAAAAGATTAGGGAGGTAGGATCAGAAATCTCTTTTGAGTTGATTTTTTAGGAAGTTATTCCTATGCTCAACAATACCAGATGTCTGTAATGGTAGAGAACATGAGAGCTCCACCGAAATTCTTGAGACTATCAGCCCATTCTTAAGAGGTGTTTACTATAAAAGGTACATCACTGTCAGACTGCAAATGGTCTGTAGAGCTAAAAACATGACAGAGGTTAATTTCAAGGGCTAAAATCCAAAATCCCAAGCCTCCAAGTGGAGGTTTATCCTCCTTGCCACAGGCAAAGAGTACTGGAAAAAGTGAAGTATTGGGGTAAATCTAAATGGGCATGAGTGTCTCATGGAGTTTACAGTATATACATAGAATTAAAATATATGGAAAAAATAGCATAAGAGGAGGAAGGTAAATGGAACCAAAATATTACAAGGTCTTTGGATTATCCTAGAAATAGTAACGGAGAAGGCAATGGCAACCCACTCCAGCATTCTTGCCTGAAAAATCCCATGGACGGAGGAGCCTGGTAGGCTGCAGTCCATGGGGTCGCTAAGAGTCAGGCACGACTAAGCGACTTCACTTTCACTTTTCACTTTCATACATTGGAGAAGGAAATGGCAACCCACTCCAGTATTCTTGCCTGGAGAATCCCAGGGACAGAGGAGCCTAGTGGGCTGCCGTCTATGGGATCACACAGAGTCGGACACGACTGAAGCGACTTAGCAGCAGCAGCAGCAACAGAAATAGTAAACTAAGATAAACTATAATAAATTAAATATGTATGTTGTGATTTCTAAGGCAGCCTTTTTCAAACAGGGTTCCACAAGAAAATATTATGAATGACTATTTTCTTAATTCTTCCAAAGAGAGCTAGTACATCAATAGATGTATAGGAGAAACATTAATATGTTACTTACAGTGAATGCTTTAGAGCATTTTGGCTTAATTCTGTCACAGAATCACATTTGAGAAAGCCTATGAGGTGAAAGCTATAAGGTGACAGGTAAGTAACAATACAAGGATGTATAAACAATAAGCTGATAGAGAAAAAAACGGAAAAGCAAAAAACTTGATAACATAAATAAATCAGGCACATGAAGAGAAAAAAGAAAAACAAAAAAGAAACAAAAGATGGGGTAAAATAAAAACAAAAAAATAAGATGGTACATTTAAATCCTAACATCAGGTATGTTACATGTAAATTAACTACTTTAATAAGAAAAGCTAATAGCTAACGTCATACTTAATGGTTAAACATTACATGGTTTTCTCCTGGGAAGAAGGGAGGAAAACAAGAACATGTTATCACTTTTATTCAACACTGTATAACTTCTATTCACTATTCATAGACAATGCAATATACCATGAAAAATAAATGAGATATACAAGAAAGAAGTCAAACTGTATTACAGATTATGCAATCATGTATACAGAAAATCCTAAAGTGTCTTTAAAAAGTTACTAGAACTTGTAAAAGGTTTTACTGCAATACACAAAACCTGATTGCATTTCTGTATACTAGCAATGAACAACTAGAACCTATAGTTAAAAAGATTTTATCAGGTGCACTAAAAAATGAAATACTAAGAAGCAAATTCAACAAGGTATGTGCAATATCTGCATAATGAAAACTACAAAACATTGCTAAGAGAAATTAAAGACTTAGAAATATATACCATCATCTACAGACAGGAAGATTTTATATTGTTAAGATGATAAATTCTTCCCAAAGTGATCTGTGGATTCAATGCAACCTCAATGAAATTCTTAGCAGGCCTTTTTGTAGAAACTGACAAACTAATTCTAAACTCTGTGTAGAAAGTCAGAGAAAGGTCTAAACAATTTTGAAAAAGAGCAAAACTGGACAGCTTATACTACTTGATTACAAGCTTTACTACAAAGCCATAGTAATCAAGGCTGTGAGATAGACATATCATTAAGTGAATAGAACAGAATCTATAAACAGATCTAAATATGTACATACAAATGACATTTAACAAAGTTGCCAAGATAATTCAATGGTGAAAAAGTAGCTTCTTTACTACTTGATTACAAGCTTTACTACAAAGCCATAGTAATCAAGGCTGTGAAATAGACATATTCATTAACTGAATAGAACAGAATCTATAAACAGATCTAAATATGTAGGTACAAATGACATTTAACAAAGTTGCCAAGATAATTCAGTGGTGAAAAAGTAGCTCTTTTCAAAAACAAGTGTTACAAGTGGATATCATAATAACCAAAATTAACTCTGACTCTATTCTTTACCTATTAAGCCACCAGGGAAGCCCTTCCTTATATTATACACAAAAATTAACTAGAGGGGCTTCCCTGGTGGCTCAGTGGTAAAGAATGTGCCTGCCAATGCAGGAGACACAGGTTCAATCCCTGATCCAGGAAGATCCCATATGCCACAGAGCAACTAAGCCTGTGCACCACAACTACTGAAACCTGTATGCCTACACCCCATACTCCACAGCAAGAGAAGCCATGGGAATGAGAAGCCCACGCAACGTAACTAGAGAGTAGCTCCCGCTCACCGTAACCAGAGAAAAGGCTGTGCAGCAACGAAAACCCAGCATAGCCAAAAATAAATAAATAAAATTATTTTAAAAATTAACTAGAAATGTAATATAAACCATCGCAAGGAGATCCAACCAGTCCATTCTGAAGGAGATCAGCCCTGGGATTTCTTTGGAAGGAATGATGCTAAAGCTAAAACTCCAGTACTTTGGCCACCTCATGCAGAGTTGACTCATTGGAAAAGACTCTGATGCTGGGAGGGATTGGGGCCAGGAGGAGAAGGGGACGACAGAGGATGAGATGGCTGGATGGCATCACTGACTCAATGGATGTGAGTCTGAGTGAACTCCAGGAGTTAGTGATGGACAGGGAGGCCTGGCTTGCTGCGATTCATGGGGTCGCAAAGAGTCGGACACAACTGAGCGACTGAACTGAACTGAACTGAAATATAAAACCTAAAGCTGTAAGACTTGTAGAAGCAAAGTAAAGCATAGATGACCAAAATACATACATATAACTAAGAAAATACATTTGTGTTGTTTATGCCACCCACTCTATGGTTTTGGTATGGCATCCCTAGCAGCAAATACAGCATGTGTTTGAACTTTATACATTTATGGAATCATACCACATATATTTTATGACTGTTTTTTTTGCTCAACATTATGTTTGGAAGATTCACCCACAGTGCATTCATGTTCACTGCTATAATGTGATATATACCACAAGTGATCTGTCCATTCTTCTTCAATGGGTAAGAATATTTTGCTATTTCAAACAATGCTGATATGAATATGCTAGTACGTCTATCTCAGTATACATATACAAGTGTTTCTCTTGGTTATATAAATTTAGGATCAGAATTGTTGGGTCTTCTTCAACTAGATTTTTCCTAAGTGGTTAAGCCACTTCACACTTTGCTCAGGTGTGCGTAGTTCACATAGTGCTATATTCTAAGCAACATCAAGTCTAGTCCTTTTTTAACTCATTGCAAGCAGGCTTTTATCTCTGTAAGTCCACCAAAACCATACTTATTGAAGCCCCTTATATGCTCTATCTTAACAAATCCAATGGTCAATTTTCAGTCTTATTCTTGATTTATTTGACATAGTTGCTTACTCTCTTAAATCATTTGCTTTCTTTATGCTAACTTACTTTTCTCCTATTCTCCATATAATGGTTAGAGTGATCTTTACATGTTATCTTGTGTAAAGAGCTCCACTGGTTTCCCATTTCACTGGGAATAACTTATGATCTCGTCCCTTTTTTTCTCTCTGCCCTCATTTCATTCTACACCACCCCTATCACCTGTCTAGCCCAGGCTTGCTCTGTTCCTGCTGTATTTGTGGGGCTCTGACTTTTGCTATTCCCTCTTCCTGGAAGACTCTTCTCTGTCACATGGCTTATTCTCTCACTTTGGTTATACCTCTAACCAATTCTTACCACCTCAGAGAGGCATAATGCTTGGTGGGCCTGCATTTTCTAGGGAACAGATACCATAGTAAATGAGCTGAAGTAACCAATCTAAGTAATGTGTAAGGTTGCTACTTTTGAGAGAGACTCAGTACTCTTGCCTGGAGAATTCCATGGAGAGAGAAGCCTGGTGGGTTACAGTGCATGGAGTCACAGAGTCGGACATGACTGAGTGACTAACAGGAGAATAAAAAAAGGTTCTACAGTAGGACCATGTTGCGATGCAAGCTGTCCTGTCACATGACTTCATTAACCAGGATAACCAATGGTACTGGAAGTGTCAGGAGCAGTCATGGGTGCTGTATGGAGACTCTTTGAAAGCCTCTGTAAGAGAACCACAGTGAAGGGACTTCCCTGGTGGTCTAGTGACTAAGACTCCATGCTCCCAATTCAGGGAGTCTGGGTTCGATCCCTGGTCAGGGAACTAGATCCCACATGCTGCAACTAAGAGCTGGCATGCCACAACTAAAGATCCCCCATGTCGCAACTAAGACCTGGCACAGCCAAATAAAAAAAAATAAATATTAAAAAAAGAGAGAACATAGTGAAGTAAGGCCATACTTCCTTCTACCAACAATTTTCTAAGTGAAAAGCAGATCTTGGCTTGCTCTTGAGCACTATTAGAGACTTAATGCTTGACCATAGGGTACCAAATAACTATTACAAAGTGACCACTGTGTACCAGTTGTTATTTGATCCATCAATTCATAGAACTGAACATATAAACCAGTATTCCATCATAAAAGCAAATCTGAAAGACAAGTAAATTCCATGCGCTAGTGGCTCAGATTCCCATTCCTGTTCCTATTGCTCCACTACCACGCCTCCTCAACCTATATTCATGGTCCCATGGGAGTTCCCTATTACCAGTTAACACAGGAGGAAAATGCAGAGATGGGTCTGCCCAGTGTATGGGCACCAGCTTATACCTCTACTCAGAGGTTGCCTCAAACACGCTGGTAAAGGCAAATCCTTCCAGTGGGCAGAATTTCAGGTATATACCTGGTTGTCTACTTTCCATGTCTACTTAGGTAACATAGCCTAAGATACATGTATTGACAATTCACGGGTAGTAACTAATGGGTTATCTGATTGCTCATTGTTGTTTAGTCACCAAGTTGTGTCCAACTCTTTGCGACCCCATGGACTGTAGCCTGCCAGGTTCCTCTGTCCATGGAGTTTCCCAGGCAAGAATACTGGAGTGGGTTGCCATTTCCTTCTCTAGGGGATCTTCCTGACACAGGGATCAAACCCGCATGTCCTGCATTGGCAGGCAGATTCTTTACTGGTGAGCCACCAGGGAAGCCCATCTGATTACTTAGGTACCTGGGAAGAATAAGACTGAGCAAGATGAGAAATAAAGATTCTGGAGGAAAAGTATGAGGATGAACCAAAGCAGGAACCACTACTAAGTTAGTGGCCCATGTGAATCCTACCAAAGGGCATTTTCTGTGGAGAAGCCTCTCAATCAGATGGACACGGCAATCCATATTATGATATCAATCAGCCTTTTTACCAATGCAGTGTTTGCCCAACGGATTCATGCACAAAGTGGTCACGGCAGCACAGATGGAGGCTATATAAGGGCTCAACAATACGGACCTCCACTTATGAAGGTTGATATGCCTAGAATAATTTCTATGTGCCCAAGAGGCCAACTGCTAAGGCCCTAATAAGGTACCATTCTCTAGAGAGAAAGCAGGTAGCCACTTGGGGACAGATTCACTATACCTAACCCCTTTTATTATGGAGAGGGCAACCATTTGTTTTCAAAGGACTATATACACAGTCCAGATAAAAATGTACATTGACTTAAGAGAATGCTGTATTTCTTATCACAGTATTCTATATAGTATTATCGCCAAAGGAGTTATTTTACAGGGAAGGAAGTTCAGCAGTGAGTTCATACACATATAACTCATGGGCCTTATCATATGTCCCACCATCTACATTTAAGTGGATGATGATAATGGTGGAATGATTAAAAGAAGGTTCAGTTATGGTACCAGCTGGGCAACAACACCTTGATAACTTTGCGGTTCTGTCATATGGGATGCAATATATGCAATAAACTACAGGATGATAAACAGCGCTATATATTCCCCATGGCCATAATACATGGATATAGGAGCCAAGGGCAGAAGAGAAAGTAATAATGTCTCTAACTCTATACCTCATAATTCACTTACATTATTTTTGCTTCGTATTCCTACAATCTTGGGCTTGGTGGGTTTAAATTCTGATTCTCAAAGGAAAAATACTTCTACCATGGGACAAAGTCATAATTTTATTAAATTTGAAGTTGAGACTGTTTCCTGCTTCTGTATTTTGGGCTCCTCAAACTGCCAAACCAGCAGGCAGAGATGGGGTCACTCTGCTGGCCAGAATGACTGATACCAATTACCAGTGGGGAAATGGTTGCTGCTACTGGAACTCAGAGGACTTCACGGGGGTGCCCATTAGTTCTCTCATGTCTATAGGCCCTGTCAATGGTACACCAAAGGAACCTGAAAGAGACAGGGTCACCAAGGACTTATATCATCTAGGAAAGAAGGTTTATGTTATTTGACTAGATAAAGAACTCTGTGCCACTGAGATGCTGGCAGAAGGTAAGGGCAATGTGGAATGGGTGACAGAAGATAGTTCTATCAGCTTAGACTTTGTGTAGGCTCTTCTCCATCCCTTGTTGATTTCTATAATCCTTCCCGGCCTCTTCATGAAATCTGAATTATCCAGTTTGAATGAGCCATCTGTTTCCTGCCAGAATTCTGATACATTCTCCATAACCATTATCAGTATCTGATACTATACTGTGAAAGTTAAGTGAAAGTGAAAGTCGCTCAGTCCTGTCCAGCTGTTTGCGACCCCATGGACTATACGGTCCATGGAATTCTCCAGGCCAGAATACTGGAGTGGGTAGCCTTTCCCTTCTCTAGGGGATCTCCCCAACCCAGGGATCGAACCCAGGTCTCCAGCACTGCAGGTGAATTCTTTACCAGCTGAGCCACAACGGATAGTATACTGTATATTTATATATTTCCTTTCCCTGCAACTAGAATGTAAACTCCCTGAGGGCAAAGGCTTCTTTGATTAGTTCACAGGTAGTATCCCCCGGGGAAATACAGAATACTGACAGCTTGGTGGTAAGGTGATTATAATGGGAAAAATGGAGGAGAGGAAGGAATGCCAGGAGAATTTACAATATGTAAATTTACATATGCAAGAATGTACAATAAAGCCAGGAGCTCAGAACACAAAACAATGTTTTTTCTTTTGTGAAAAAAGAGATAGTACTGCCTAATACAGGGAAGGGCATTGGCAATGAGAAATACCAACAGCACCGGAAGATACTAACATAGTAAGGTAACCCCAAACCGCCCCCTCCCCCAACCATTAAAAAAGATACACACTGCTTCTCACCTGACAGGTGTTTTTAAGACTCATAACTGAACTGAGTCTCCATAGACAGCAACTGGACATGACATCTCAGGGAGCAACTGAAGAATTACCATTTCCTCAGTGAGCTTTTCTTGTTCACATAGAAGTCTGGGGCCTGGAGGCAACTGGGCACCATTGGACTTGGAAGGGAATCATTGCAGAGACTGAAGATATAATTTCTGAGACTAGACCAGCAAAAACATCCTCTGGATATAAAAGACGTTAAGGAGAAAGTAAAATCTTATTTAACTTTCAAGTGCTTTTCTTTCAAATTTACTATGCTTCCTCCCTCATCATCCAGCAGACAGGGTTAGTTAGGGAGGTCCCTTTTGGACTTCTTTCCATATAGGTTACCACAGAACATTAAGGAGAGTTTGCTGAGCTATACAGTACGTTCTCATCACACCTACTTTTTTTTATTAGTTATCTATTTTACACAGTGTATCAACAGTGTATACCACCCGTCTTGGACATGTAGTCTCCATTCCAAGTCTAGAGATTTTAAAAAAATAATCCGGGGGTTAATGCTACCAAACTAAGGATATAATGGGAAACATAAGGCAGGGAAGGGAACTTCAGAATTCTGCCCTAGCGGTTAGCTCTATGTTATTCGCTGCCCTTCCTACACCCAAATGACACTACTGAGACATCTATCATCATCTGTTCCTCCCTCCTGTTCTCACACTCACACCTTCGTCGGCTGATTCGTGCGGCTGCATCCAAGCTTCTGGATTCCACTTGCTTCCAAAGTTTCTAATGTTCATTCAGTAGAACCCAAGCCGGTCAACGACTGGCCGGGTACCCAAAGCACACCAGGCCAAGCACCGACCAGCTTGCTCCCAGTGCCCAGGAGCCGAGCCTGGGAGCCACGGCGGCAGCCTCGACTCCCTATAGACTCAAGGAACCGTACACGGTTCCCTGGCGGCGCTGCGAGGCCGCTGGGCAGCCCAGATCGCCCGAGTTCCTCTGCCATCCGTGAGCCGACATCACCCATACCTTGATGTGTTCTCCAGGTCGTCGTCAAGCCTCCCACCCGGTAAACCCGCCATCGCGCTGTCCGCTCTAGGAATCTGGGAGGCTTGCTTAGCTCTATGGCCCGAGGCCTCGCACGCGCGCACGCGCGAGGCGGGAGCGGCGAGGTGGGGTGGGGTGGGGTGGGGGCGGGGAGTTGCCGAGATTTAACCCCTGAACATCCGCGGAACTGGCCTCAGGTAGGGCCCTGTCTGCCAGTTCCTGGCGTAAATGTCGGAAATCATCTTTCGAGAGAGCTCTCTGGGGCAGGGTAGATTTTCTGACTACATAATGAGCTCTTCCTTAACTATCTTTCTCCTTTGTTAATGTCTCCCCACCCACTCCACACCCAGTCTCGAGTCCCCAAATCTGTCAATCAGATACACACGGTAAGCTTCCAGTCTTTCTTCCTGTCTCTCAGGTTTCCCTCCACCCCAGAACACTGACATGCCTCTATTAAAATTGATTGCTGGGCCCCATCCCATCTTCCGACTCAGTAGGTCTGCCGTGGGGGCGCAGGTTCTCAGGTGATCCTGGGGCCACACTTTGAGAGCTGCTGCCTTAAAAATAGTGCTCAGGAATTCATCCCTGACTTGCTAGAAAGCTGGATTTGCATCTACTTTGCTGTTAAGAAAGGCCATGGCTGTCTCTTTCTAAACTGTTTGCTTGCCAATACACTCCTCCTTGTGGCTGAAGGATCAGGGTGAGAAGGACCTGAAAGGGGGCGGGAGAGGGCATCAGGGTAGGAAAGGATATTGCTGTGTCCGTGGAAATATCTTGGGAAGTAAGGGTGAGGGCAGGAGGAGGAGGGGATATAGAAATAGGAAATAATAGAATTACTGAGACCGGTAAGACACGTGAGTTAAGATGTCAGAAGAAAAGGTATAGGTTTGGGGAAACGGTGGTTGGCTGAAGTGATGATTGAGGTAGAGGAAGAGGACTTTGTCTTTCACCCCTAGAACCTGTTCCAATTAATGAAATCTTAGGGATGTGAACGAGACCCTGATGAAATGTAAGAAACATTATGTAAGAGCAAATGTAAGGACTCCTTTTTTGGGTCCAGCACTTCCAAGTAGGGAGTGCAGATGCTTTAAAAAAAAAAAAACACAGTGAGGTATAACAGGCATACAATAATCAGCAAATATTTAAAGTATACAATTTGGTGAGTTTTGTCCTATGTATACAACCATCACCATAATGAAAATTATGAACATATTCCCAAAAGTTTCCTACTTCCCTTGGTAATCCCTCCCTTTGTTGCCACAGCCCCCAACCACTATTCTGCTTTCTGTTATTATAGTTAACATTTTCTAGAGTTATTTACGTGGACTCAAACAGAATGCACTCTTTTTTGCACTCAAACTTCTTTCACTAAGCATTATTATTTTGAGATTTAGCTATATTGCTGTATCAGCAGCCCACTCCTCCTTTTTGTTGCTGAATGATATACCATTGGATGTACACACCACAGTTTGTTTATCCATTCACCAGTTGATAGGCATTTGGGTTATCTATAGTTTTTTTCACTATTAGGAATAAAGGGGCCATGAACATTTGCACACAGGTCTTTGTATGGACACAATCTCTTCCAGGCATCCTAGACTTGGTATCATCAATCTCAGAACTCCAGCTTCTGGTCATTTCCCAGTTTGAAAGCCACAACTACATTTTTAGGTGTTTGTTCAGCACCCCATTTCTAGTACCACAAACTGAGTGGCTTAACCCAATAAAAATGTATTCTGTCACAGTCTGGAGCTTAAAACCCCAAATCAAAGGTGTTAGCAAGGGCCATGATCCTCTGAAGGCTCTAGGGAAGGACTGGTTCCACCCCAGTCTCCTAACTTAAGGTGGTTGCTGGCATTCCTTGGCCGTGTCATGCAGCATTCAGGATTTTAGTCCCCTGACCAGGAATGGAAGCCATGCCCCCTGCAGTGGAAGGGCAGAGTCAACCAGCAGACGGCCAGGGAAGTCCTAGTCCTTGGCCTTCTCTCCCTATAGAGATTGTTGGTAGAAATATGGACATTAACGGTGACTCTGGCAAGGGCTCAGAGGAAATGAAAAGCTCAGAAGCGGAATCCTCTGTCATCCTAGAGAATACATATATTGTCATGAACAGAGTTTTGCTAGAGATAACGAGCATTAAAAATACTTCTGGTGGGGGCAAAATCTCTGGTGGTCCATCCGTTAGGACTTGTCACTTTCACAGCTGAGGCCTGGGGTTCAATCCCTGGTCTGGGAACTAAGATCTCACAAGCCATGTGGCGTGGCCAAAAAAAAAAAAAAAAACCCCCAAACAAACAAACATAAAAACTTCTGGTGACATCTCAGAAATGAAGAAAACATTATTGGAAGCTGGAGAAAAAGGTGATACTTTTTATAAAGTAGCAGGAACTTGACTGAATCATATTCTGCTGTTGGACAGAAAATAGAACTTGTAAGTGATGAGCTTGGATAGTTAACTGAGGATATTATCAAGCAAAAGGTGTAAAGTATAGATGGATGATTTTCTCTTGCTGATTACAGTAAAAATCTGAGAGGAAAGAGATAAATTGAAAAGGAGTCAGTACTCAAAGATCTGGAAGATTCTCAGCTTACACAGATCGAATGCTCCAGAGACAAGGCCTTCAGTGTAGCTGGACAACCTTTCGGTGAAGAGGTTAGATGGGTGATTCATGGACCCAATCAACCATCTCAACAGAAACCAGGAATAGAAAGGGGGTTATCCATAGGAAGGATCCATGGAAGAGCCTTGTATCCAGTTGTGTGTATCCCTCTGATATCCAAAGAAGACCAATATGGTTCTCACCAGAAACACTGCTAGCTTGGATTGAATTTGATAGAGACAGGACAAAATAAAGACTGTCAGACTTTTGGGATTCTACTGGGATTCTACACACAGACAATGGAGTGCCCAGGGGGTGGGTCCACTACTGAGGGTTGAGACACCAAGGCCACCTCAACTGAGAGCAGCTCCAAGGCCAATGGGACCTGTGCAGCCCAGAGACTGCAGTTGATAGGGATTCCACTGGCCCAGTAGCTCAGCTGGTAACTCAGCTGGTAAAGACTCCCTGATAGCTCAGCTGCTAAAGAGTCTGCCTGCAATGCAGGAGACCCCTGTTCGATTCCCAGGTTGGGAAGATCTGCTGGAGAAGGGATAGGCTCCCCACTCCAGTATTCTTGGGCTTCCCTGTGGGCTTAGTTGGTAAAGAATACACCTACAGTGTGAGAGACCTGGGTTCAGTCCCTGGGTTGGAAGATCCCCTGGAGTAGGGAAAGGCTATCCAGTCCAGTATTCTGGCTTGGAGAATTCCATGGACTGTATAGTCCATGGACTCGTAAAGAGTTGGACACAACTGAGCAACTTACTTCTCTTCACTTCCACTGGCCCAGAGAGCATTCCAAGCTACAGAGTAATTTGGAAACTCTAAGATATTTGGAAATTAAACAACCCATATCTAAATAGCCTATAATTCAAAGAAATCACAAGAGAAATTATGTTTCATACTGAATGAAAATGAAATGCAACATTTAAAATTTTGTAGGGTATAGCTACAGCAGTGCTTAAGAGGAAATTTTTTTAGCTTTGAAATGTCTATCTTAGAAAGGAAAACCTCGTATCAGTAATCTAAGCTTCCATCTTGAGAAACTTGAATGTCAAGAGCAAACTTAGCCAAAAGAAGCAGACGGAAGGAAGTAATGAGTCGCGTAGTAATTAATAAAACCGAAAGCAGAAAAAAAAAAAAAAATCAAACCAAGGGACTTTTCAAGTGGTTCAGTGGTTAAGACTGCACTCCCAAAGCAGAGGGCCCAAGTCCCATCCCTGGTCAGGCAACTAGATCCCTCGCCCGGTAACTGAAGATCCTGCTCCATAAAGAGCGTGTGTGCCACAACTAAGACCTGGCGCAGGTGCTACCTGCTCCCCCCAAAATTGGTATTTTTGTTAGTATATAGCTGGCCTTTACTAGGTCAACTAAAGAAAAAAGAGAGATTAACAAAAGCCAAGAAGAAGGGACATCACTACTAACCCTATAAAAATTTCCCTCATTCCTCAGTTGGTAAAGAATCTGCCTGCAATGCAGCAGACCTGAGTTCGATTCCTGGGTTGGGAAGATCCCCCGGAGAAGGAAATGGCAATCTACTCCAGTATTCTTGCCTGGAAAATCCCATGGACAGAGAAGCCTGGTGGGTTACAGTCCATGGGGTTCCAAGAGTCGGACACGACTTAGCAACTAAACCCAACCAGGGATTATTATAAACAACTTTATGCAAACACATTATACAACATAAGTGAAATGGACAAACTACTTAGAATTATATAAATTACTAAAACTGAAAAAGAAAAACAATAAATGTATGAAAAGTAAAGAAATTGAGATCATAATAAAAATTTTTCTAACAAGGAAAAGCACAGGCCTAGATGGTTTCACAAGTGAAATCTATCAAACAGTTTAAGAATATTGAAAGTCACATCCGAGTCTTTGGGACCCCATGGACTATACAGTCCATGGAATTCTCCGGACCAGAATACTAGAGTGGGTAGTCTTTCCCTTCTCCAGGGGATCTTCCCAACCCAAGGATCGAACAAGGGTTTCCTGCATTGTAGGTAGATTCTTTACCAGCTGAGCCATAAAGGAAACCCAAGAATACTGGAGTGAGTAGCCTATCCTTTGTCCAGTGGATCTTCCTGACCCAGGAATCGAACTGGGGTCTCCTGTGTTGCAGGTGGATTCTTTACCAACTGAGCTATCAGGGAAGTGAATATTAATCCTTCACAATCTCTCCCAGAAAATAAAAGGGGCCATTAATTACTTTGATACCAAAGTGAGACAAAGATATCACAGGAAAAGAAACTACAGATGAATATCTCTAACAATATGGACACAAATATTCTCAATCAAATATAAGTAAATTAAATCCATTAATACAGTAAAAATTATACATCATGATCAAGTGGAATTTATCTTAGCAATACAAGGTTAGCTTAACATCCAAAAATAATGTATTTAGAGAGTTAAATACTTCACTCTCAATAATGTTCACTAATAATAGAATGTCTGAGTATTGGCATAATCACACAATATATTCTTACTAGAAATTAGAATGTACAGTATACATCTACAGAAAGCAATATGAATTTCACACACAGTGTTGAATGAAGGCTGAATTAAGAGAGCACATATTGAGTTCCATTTACATAAAGTACAAAAATAGGCAAGACTAACCTATCATGTTAAGGGTTTAGTGTATGTATGCTATGCTGTCGCTCAGTCGTGTCCAACTCTTTGCAACCCCATGGACTGTAGCCTGCCAGGCTCCTCTGTCCATGGGAATTCTCCAGGCAAGAATACTAGAGTGGGTTGCCATGCCCTCCTCTAGGGGAGTTTCTATCTTTTAGGGCCAGAGGAGGGTAGTGGCTTGATGAGACTGCAGTAGGCACTTCTGAGGATGGATAATATTGTTTCTTCATCTGAGTGCTAGTAACACAAGTGTGTTCAGTTTGTGACAATTCAGTAAACAGTGCACTTATTTACTTATAAAATGAGCATCACCTACTGATACTACTTGGTTGGTCTACATTCAGAGCATGACAACATAGACTAAATGTACCATTTTTTATTATAGTGTTTCATCTTACTTCCTGAGACCTATCCAGTCTTATTCTCTCCCCATCAACTAGTCCTCTATTCTTCTATTTTCAATTTTTCTCCCCACTCACTCTTTATCTTTATTCTACAAATATAATTAGGTCTCTAATCTCCTTAGAAAACAAACTCCTTAAAATTCTGTTGCCTCGACCAACGAGTTTCCTCTTTTTCCTTCCTGCATTATCACATTTCTTGAAAGGAATCATTATCTATTCTCAGGGCCTTACCATACACTTCTTAACCCCAGGCAAGGACATTCCATAGGTAACATCTCTCTGGCCCTTCTTCTGCCCTTCGCCTTAATTCTAGCATCACCTTAGTTAGCATCTTCTCCAGCTCTCTGTAGCATCTCCTAGTCACTTCTTCCCTCTCCTGAGAGCTCTCCTGGCTTTTATGATGTTTGAACTAGCTGGGCCCAGCTTCCCTGAGAAGCTCCTTTTCTCTACCAGCTCTACCCTTTCATTCCCTCAGATACTAGTATTTTATAATTCCTTGTTTCTTTTTCCACAAGATCTCCCTTGGTAAAGTTTCTTCCCTATCTTTAGTCATATTTTCGGATACTCGCAAATCTTGCTGAGTTTACATTTTTAACCGCCTGTCCTCTTTCATCTCTTTTGTCCTTTAATCCTGTCTACAAAGCACTGTCAGATACTGCCCCAGAATTACAATTCTGGCCATGTCACATGTAAATGGCCTGCACCGCTAACTAAATGCTTTCCTGATTCCTTAGCAGGGCATTTGAAACTCTCCAAACCTGATCCCAATCCATCCCTTAACCTAGGATCCACCCAACCAAGATGCTGGGCTAATTCCCCAGCGGGCCCTGAGCTTCCCACCGCTGTGCTCTCGCTCCTGCCGCTACCTACGAAACACTGCACTCCTAAATCTCCATTTTACTCCGTCTGCGGCAAGGCTCAGCTTGAGTACCGCAGTCTTTGAGAAAATTAGTGACCTTCTACTGCTGGATCCCGGATCCCAAGCCCTTGCAGTCGACGGTGGGGTGTTTCTGCACTTTACACTCTCGCCACGCTGGGGTAAGACCCCTTCTCCCACTCTCCGCCCTGTAGCTTCGAGAACTGTCCTTGCAGACAGCGTGTTCGCGGTGTGCGAATGTAATCTGGTCCTCTGCCCCAGATTTACAGATGGTCGGTTCTATTTTTATCTCCTTGATGCTACACTAAGCTCTATCGCTATTTCTATTTTCCTCTTACAGTCTCCCGTCAACTGTTTTCGACCTGGGGCGGTCCCCACCAGGTCCCACCCAGAGACCCCTCCTTCTCCCGGTCCCCTCAATGGTCCTCTGAACCCCGCCGCGGCCCCGCCACAGAGCTGCAGTCCTCCGGGCGGCCTAGAGGGGAGTGCCGCCCCCCACTTCCGGCGCGCGCCGCCCGAGGTCATTCTGCCCCTCACCTGGGGTCAGTCCCCGCCGCCCGCGCAGCGAAGGGTGAGTGAGGCGGTGCGGCCCCGCGGCTCCGGGGCCCCGGGTGCTTCCCAAAATGCCGCTGTCCGGCCTCGGCCTGCCTAGGCCCCAGGCAGAGCATGCGGTTCTACTAAGTGGCCGCCCCTCAACGGTACCGTCTGGCCGCTCGCCCTTCCGTCGGTCGGCGCATCAGTCCGTCGGTCATTCTTTCATGCTTTCATGTTTATCCGCTTGCGGTTCATCCACCTGCCTTTGCATCCCCGGACTCCGGGAGCACTAACCGGGTGCTTCCTGTGTGCCTGGCCGCTGACGGAGGAGTCACAGGGGCACAGATGGAATCCTTCCTCCCATTTCACTCGCCCAGAGTTCATTCTTGTGTCCTATCTCAGCCATCCTTCTTGACTTCCCCAGTCTAGGTTAGATTTATAGGTTAGATTTTTTTTTTAAACGAGCCACTCTCAGAGCACTTTGTACTCTCCCCCTTGTAGTTCTTTCACAATTAAATCAGGTAATTCCGTGCTTTTTTTTCCCCCCTCTTTTTTTAAACATCTGCCTCTCCCCACTGTTTTTCAGTCCCTGGTGGCTCAGTGGTAAGGGCTTCCCAGGTGGGGCAGTGGTAAGGACTCCATCTGCCAATGCATGAGGTGCAAGAGATGCTGGTTCCATCCCTGGGTTGGGAAGATCCCCTGGAGAAGGAAATCCCATGGATAGAGGAGGCTGGGGGGCTACAGTCCATGGGAGGGGTGGGGGCGGGGGCTGGTCACAGGAGTTGGCAAAAGTCAGACACGACTTAGCAACACAACAACCACAATTGTCTTGTTTGTAACTCTTTCAGTGACAATTGTCTTGTTTGTAACTCTTTCAGTGCCTGCCCAGTGCCTGCACAAAGTAGGAACTCAATAAATGTTAGAGAAATGTATGAAAACACAGGCTTTCCTCAAAAGTGCAGTTGGTTTAGTGGAGAAGGCAGATGTGAAAGGGCAGTTCATCAAGGTACCCATCTAAGAGTATGGACTCTGGTGTCAGACCATTTGGTTTCAAAACAATCCAGACTACTTACTAGCCTTGTGACCTGAGACAAAGTACATAACATCTCTGTTTTTCTTCTGTAAAACTGTAGAATATAGGGTGCTATAAAGATGAATGAAGACACTTAGAACAGGTAGCTGATGCTTGACACTACAATGAAAGCTCAGTTAGTGTTTTCTGTTACAGTTTAAGCAGACAAGGTAGATACTTTATACTGCAGTAGACAGGAATGTCCAAAAGTGGCCTGGACTTCCTTGGGTGTCTTGGACTAAGAGCTGCCTGGGACCAGGATCTCGTCTCCCAGAGGTGCTTCCGGCCTGCACCTGGGTCCCTTAGACAACTCCATAAACAGCTGACACTTAAATTCACACTTCTGGTCCAAAGCAGTCGACTTATGCCCCTTGGTGACAAAGCTGCTTTCTCATATTTACACAGTAAGAATGTAGAAGGAGCAGTCCCTTGAATTACCTTCCGTAAATTCCCTGGTGGTTCAGTACAGGGGGTATGGATTGGATCCCTGGTCAGGGAACTAAAGCCCTGCATGCTGCACACAGCCGGAAAAAACACAAAAAACAAAAGCCCAAAATGAAAGGAGAGAGAAGGAAAAAAAAACACACACCAGAATTCCTTTCTATGGGATAATGGGAGAATCAGGGTACATGTGCTCTTTTTACTCACCACTCAGTAAGTTTCCCCAATAAAGCCTATTCTGTAACCCATGCCTTCTGACGTGAAATTTGCGTTTCCCTTATCCACTATGTTGAGTGCTGTATGCACGATGTGTTGAGAATCTCCTCTGGGCCAAGTGTTTTAAAATGCAACTTTTATTGTTATTTAGTTATGGGGAGGTCAACAGATCAGGAGATGATTGGTGAGAAAAGGTAGTTTGTTACAGGTCCCAAAGGAGCAGGGGCATGCCTGGCCCACAGAGCCACTTGGGGAAGCCCCAGGGTCAGTTAGGAGGTGATAGGAGCAGAAAGTGGGCAGGAGCCTTTATTGTGTCTTGTGTGGCAAGAAACAGGGCAAGGTCATGAGGTTTAGGATTGGCTACTTTGAATAATTTCAAAGTAGGGACAGGGCTCTGAGGCATAGAGGTTATCCCTGATTGCTGATACTTGGTCCTGGGGTGATTAGGGCAGGGGAATGGTGGTCCTGGATGAGAAACCCCCCTGGAGGAGATGGTGGGTTTGTGGGGCTCTGGATTGGTTGCTTGGTATGTAAAAGGCATACCTGCAAGCAAGTTTGCTATCTCTTGAAATCTGCTAGCCCTGGAAAGGGCAGTCCCTCCAGTGTTGACAAGGCCCTAGATGTCAAAGCATCAGAATTTAAAAAATGCTTAATATACCAAGCAAAACTAAATGTTTATGTTATTGTAATTCCTGTAATAACTCTGATGAAAGCATTGTTGACTCCATTTTTAATGGAGAAGAAATGGAATCTCAGAAAGGTTTAGTTGGCGACTACTGTCATAGCTTTTAAGAGTCTGCATTATGATTCCACATTGTGGGGTCACCTGATTCCAAAGCTGGTGCCTTTCCTGTGAACTAAGTCATCTCCTTGCAGTATGAGAAATGGGGACTTTTTCAGACCTAATTAGGCATTCAACAATGTTGACCACTGCCTGTTTTAAACTCTCCTTTCTTAACTGTAGCAACACTCTTTCTTTTATATATGTAACGCCTACTGTGTACCACACATTGGATTGGGTGATGGAGACACAGTGGGAGCAAAAATCTTGATGTGGCTTATAATCTCATTGTGGAGGATAATACGTATTGCTTGAGCTTCCCTGGTGGCTCAGCAGTAAAGAATCCACCTGCAGTGAAGGAAAGGCAGGAGATGCCACTTCAATCCCTGGGTCTGGAAGATCCCCTAAAGGAGGACATAGCAAAGGAGCCTGGCAGGATACAGTCCATGGGGTCGCAAAGAGTTGGACACGGCTGAAGCAACTGAGCACACACGCATGGGTATTACTCAAATAATCCACTGAAGTATCAGTTCAGTTCAGTCCCTCAGTCATGTCCGACTCTTTGCAACCCCATGGGCTGCAACACACCAAGCTTCCTGTCCATCACCAACTCCCAGAGCTTGCTCAAACTCATGTCCATTGAATCGGTGATGCCATGCAACCATCTCATCTTCTGTTATTCTCTTCTCCTGCCTTCAATCTTTCCCAGCATCAGAATCTTTTCAAATGAATCAGTTCTTTGAACCAAGTGGCCAGAGAATTGGAGTTTCAGCTTTAGCATCAGTCCTTCCAAAGAACACCTAGGACTGATTTCCTTTAGGATGGACTGGTTGGATCTCTTTGCAGTCCAAGGGACTCTCAAGAGTCTTCTCCAACACCACTGTTCAAAAGCATCAATTCTTCGGCACTCAGCTTTCTTCACAGTCCAACTCTCACATCCATGCATGACCACTGGAAAAACCATAGCCTTGACTAGACGGACCTTTGTTGGCAAAGTAATGTCTCTGCTTTTGAATATGCTATCTAGGTTGGTCATAACTTTCCTTCCAAGGAGTAAGTGTCGTTTAATTTCATGGCTGCAGTCACCATCTGCAGTGATTTTGGAGCCCAAAAAGATAAAGTCTGACACTGTTTCCACTGTTTCCCCATCTATTTCCCATGAAGTGATGGGACCAGATGCCATGATCTTCGTTTTCTGAATGTTGAGCTTTAAGCCAACTTTTTCACTCTCCTCTTTCACTTTCATCAAGAGGCTTTTTAGTTCCTCTTCATTTTCTGCTATAAGGGTGGTGTCATCTGCATATCTGAGGTTATTGATATTTCTCCTGGCAATCTTGATTCCAGCTTGTGCTTCTTCCAGCCCAGTGTTTCTCATGATGTACTCTGCATATAAGTTAAATAAGCAGGGTGACAATATACAGCCTTGATGAACTCCTTTTTCTATTTGGAACCAGTCTGTTGTTCCATGTCCAGTTCTAACTGTTGCTTCCCGACCTGTGTATAGGTTTCTCAAGAGGCAGGTCAGGTGGTCTGGTATTCCCATCTCTTTAAGAATTTTCCACAATTTATTGTGATCCACACAGTCAAAGGCTTTGGCATAGTCAATAAAGCAGAAATAGATGTTTTTCTGGAACTCTCTTGCTTTTTCCATGATCCAGCGGATGTTGGCAATTTGATCTCTGGTTCCTCTGCCTTTTCTAAAACCAGCTTGAACATCTGGAAGTTCACGGTTCACGTATTGCTGAAGCCTGGCTTGGAGAATTTTGAGCATTACTTTACTAGCATGTGAGATGAGTGCATTGTGTGGTAGTTTGAGCAGTCTTTGGCATTGCCTTTCTTTGGGATTGGAATGAAAACTGACCTTTTCCAGTCCTGTGGCCACTGCTGAGTTTTCCGAATTTGCTGGCATATTGAGTGCAGCACTTTCACAGCATTGTCTTTCAGGATTTGAAACAGCTCAACTGGAAGTCCATCACCTCCACTAGCTTTGTTCGTAGTGATGCTTTCTAAGGCCCACTTGACTTCACATTCCAGGATGTCTGGCTCTAGGTGAGTGATCACACCATCATGATTATCTGAGTCATGAAGATCTTTTTTGTACAGTTCTGTGTATTCTTGCCACCTCTTCTTAATATCTTCTGCTTCAGTTAGGTCCATACCATTTCTGTTCTTTATTGAGCCCATCTTTGCATGAAATGTTCCCTTGGTATCTCTGATTTTCTTGAAGAGATCTCTAGTCTTTCCCATTCTGTTGTTTTCCTCTATTTCTTTGCATTGATTGCTGAGGAAGGCTTTCTTATCTCTCCTTGCTGTTCTTTGGAACTCTGCATTCAGATGCTTATATCTTTCCTTTTCTTTGCTTTTCACTTCTGTTCTTTTCACAGCTATTTTTAAGGCCTCCCCAGACAGCCATTTTGCTTTTTTGCATTTCTTTTCTATGGGGATGGTCTTGATCCCTGTCTCCTGTACAATGTCATGAACCTCAGTCCATAGTTCATCAGGCATTCTATCTATCAGATCTAGTCCCTTAAATCTATTTCTCACTTCCACTGTATAATCATAAGGGATTTGATTTAGGTCATACCTGAATGGTCTAGTGGTTTTCCCTACTTTCTTCAATTTAAGTCTGAATTTGGCAACCCGACTTGGCTCTTGAGAAACCTATATGCAGGTCAGGAAGCAACAGTTAGAACTGGACCAGTTAGACTGGTTCCAAATAGAAAAAGGAGTACATCAAGGCTGTATATTGTCACCCTGCTTATTTAATTTATATGCAGAGTACATCATGAGAAACACTGGGCTGGAAGAAGCACAAGCTGGAATCAAGATTGCCAGGAGAAATATCAATAACCTCAAGATATGCAGATGACACCACCCTTATGGCAGAAAGTGAAGAGGAACCAAAAAGCTTCTTGATGAAAGTGAAAGAGGAGAGTGAAAAAGTTGGCTTAAAGCTCAACATTCAGAAAACGAAGATCATGGCATCTGGTCCCATCACTTCATGGGAAATAGATGGGGAAACAGTGGAAACAGTGTCAGACTTTATCTTTTTGGGCTCCAAAATCACTGCAGATGGTGACTGCAGCCATGAAATTAAACGACACTTACTCCTTGGAAGGAAAGTTATGACCAACCTAGATAGCATATTGAAAAGCAGAGACATTCATTACTTTGCCAACAAAGGTCCGTCTAGTCAAGGCTATGGTTTTTCCAGCGGTCATGCATGGATGTGAGAGTTGGACTGTGAAAAAAGCTGAGTGCCAAAGAATTGATGCTTTTGAACAGTGGTGTTGGAGAAGACTCTTGAGAGTCCCTTGGACTGCAAAGAGATCCAACCAGTCCATCCTAAAGGAGATCAGTCCTGGATGTTTATTGGAAGGACTGATACTGAAGCTGAAACTCCAATACTTTGGCCACCTCATGTGAAGAGTTGACTCATTGGAAAAGACCCTGATGCTGGGAGGGATTGGGGGCAGGAGGAGAAGGGGATGACAGAGGATGAGATGGTGATGGTATCACTGACTCGATGGACATGAGTTTGAGTAAACTCTGGGATTTGGTGATGGACAGGGAGGCCTGGAGTGCCGTGATTCATGGGGTTGCAAAGAATCTGCCACGACTGAGCGACTGAACTGAATTGAACTGTACTGGGGCTGAATATATACTGACAAAATGAGAGAAGTGCTCTGAGGGAAAGGAACATGATTCTCTTTCATGACTTCCTGAATGGTCCAGGGTTCTCAAGCCTGCCTACACATCAGAATTGCTTGCAGACTGTTTTACAGATCTAAAACCCCATCCATGAGGTTCTGGCTCAGGCTGGGGTGTGGCCCGGGAATCTGTAAAGTGACATGAGTGCAAAGACAGACTCACCTGGGCTAAAGTGAGTTTGGAGTTTTAACTCCAAAGCTGAAGGGCTTTGGAGTTTTTTTGTCTTTAATTTTTATTTTATATTGGAGTATAGTTGACATAGGACTTCCCTCATAACTCAGTCGGTAAAGAATCTGCCTGCAATTCAGGAGGCCGTGGGTTTAATTCCTGGGTCAGGAAGATCCTCTGGAGAAGGAAATGGCGACCCACTCTATTATTCTCGCCTGGAGAATCCCATGGATAGAGGAGCCTGGCAAGCTACAGTCCATGGGATCGCAAGAGTCGAACTCGGCTTAGCAACTAAACCACCACCTCCATAGTTGATTAGTGGGCTTCCCTGGTGGCTCAGATAATAGAGAATCTGCCTGCAATGCAGAGACTTGTGTTCGATCCCTGGGTCAGGAAGATTCCCCTGTAGAAGGGAATGGCTACCGACTCCAGTATTCTTGCCTGGAAAATCTCATAGACTGAGGAGCCTGGTGGGCTATAGTCCATGGGGTCACAAAGGCTCAGACAGGACTGAGTGACTAAGCACGTATATATAGTAAATTAACAATCTTGTGTTAGTTTCAGGTGTACAGCTAGGTGATTGTTACACGTGTTTGTATTGTATTTCAAATTCTTTTCCCATTTAAGTTGTTATAGAATGTTGAGCAGAGTTCCTTGTGCTTTACAGTAGGTCCTTGTTGATTACCCATTGTTTTTGTTTTTGCTTTTTTTGAAACTAGTCAGGGGAACAAGATCGGATCTGCAACTTGAAGAAGTCACTGTGGTTACATTAGAAGCAGACTGCGTTCTCATACAGTGTGACAAGGATAGTTGCTGAAATGAAGATGGTGCTGGTAGTGATGGGGAAAGGTAGATTCTGGAGATAGGAAATAAAATCAATAGGACTCAATTTGAATTAAATATAGGAAGAATGTGTTAGGCATGCTTTCATGTTTCTGGCAATACAGCCAGATGGTTATTCCTGCTTTCTGAGGGGGATCTTCCTGCGAGAAGAGCAGGTTGCGGTGGGAGGAATCATCAGTTGATCATGGATGTGCTGAGTTTGAGGTCCTTTTGAGAAATTCAAGAGGATTTATGATGGATGTGAGTCACAACCGGCACAGAGAACTGGAGCTCAGATGGGAGCTCAAGACTAGAAGTGGATGGTAACTGAAGATCAGGATGAGATTCCCGGGAGAGACTAAGAGCAGTGGTGGTGGGCTTAGGGCTGACCTGTGGAACTCTGATGCAGAGGAGGGTGGGCCTGTGAAGGAGATGGAGAAGGAGCAGTGAGAGTGCTTCAGCCACCCAGTGGAGGACAAGTTGGTGAGGGATAATATTTGTGCATTGTCATGGAATTTCTTAAATGTCAATTGTAAGAAGAACTAAAGAAATGTATTTAATATTTTCCAAGTACCACAAAATTAAGAAGAAAAATGTCCCTAAATTTCTCTTTGTTGAGGTCTCTCCTCTCTCACTATTCCTTACCTCTGCCTAGGCAGAGGTACTCTGTCCAGTACTTTGTACCCTGGCTGCATATCAGAAGCATCTATGGAGCTTATTGGAGTCCCACCCATGGAGATTCTGATTCAACAAGTCTGTCCTGATGTCTGTGTTCCATGGTTGATTCTGAGCCATAGCACGCTGAGCCTGGCCTTTCTGAATTACCTGCATTTTCCTCAATGGGCCACATCCTCTTACTTGCCATCCCACTGCTTGCCTGAATGACCTTCCTCTACGGCTTTACCCAGCTCACACATATCAGGCTATGCTGAGATGATTCGCCCAGGCAGACAGTTCTTCCTGGTCTTGGTTATCTTTCCGGGCTACCTTGTCTGCTTCTCTCGATCCTTGGGTATATTGCACTGTGTTTGTCACTTTCCTGTACTAAACTAGGAGTCCTTGAAAACAGACCTTCGTACCCTGAGAATCCTGATCAGTATACTGCTTAGCACAGAGCTCAAGTATTGTTGAGATAATGGATGAAGGAATCCATTCCTCTTTTCTTTGTGTCTCAGAACCTTGTGACTTAAAGTCAAGAATAAACCTTCCTTTTATGTACATCACCGTGGCCATTCTCCATGACTTTTCCTTAACAGTTTCACCCTCATTCTTAATTTAATTTAGTGTCAACCTAGATTGTCCTGGGCATTAACCCATTCTGTAATTTTAAAAAGCCAGTGCATCAGAGTTGGGCTACTCCTAGGTTCATGTCTTGACTTTGCTGTATACCAGTTTGGGACCTTGGGCAAATTACTTAGCTTTTGAGAACCTCAGTTTCCTCATCTGTAAAGTGGGGATGATAATGCATACCTGCTAGTGTTATTTACACTTTCTGATAAAATTGTAATTGTAAAGTGCCTTGCCCAAGGTAGGTTTATTAAGTGCAGATTCCCTTCTTTGGAGAGTTGTTGTTGTTTAGTCGCTAAGTCGTATCCAACTGTTTGTGACCCCATGGATTGTAGCCTGCCAGGCTCCTCTGTCTGTGGGATTTCCCAGGCAAGAATAAATGAAGTGGGTTGCCATTTTCTTCTCCAGAGGATTTTCCCGACCCAAGGATTGAACCCAAGTCTTCTGCATTGGCAGGCAGATTCTTTACCACTGAGTCACTCAGGAAGCCCCTCTTTGGAGAGAACCCATGACTTAATAGAAAGAGCTAATAAATACTCTGGTTGCTGAGCACAGTTGTGCTGCTTACTGGCTGTGTGTCTTGGGTCCCTTTATATTCTCAGCAGCCTCATTTGGAAAATGGGCACAGTTATGATTGTCCTTACAGAATTCATAGGGAAGTTATATTAAATTTATGTTAAGTATCTCGCAGGTGCTTGGCATCTAGTAGGTGCTCAGTAAAGTGGTGCTTGTTATTCTGAGGAGTAATAATACACTAGAGTGTTTTTCCTGCTTTGCATGATTTTTGAGCACTACTTACTGTCTCCCATGTTGTCTCTAACATGGTCACCAAAAGTTGAATTTATTTCAGTGATACTTAAACATTTTCCGTTTCACATCCTGAGAAAAATCCTGAATCATCTATGAATGTATCATTTATACGAAAGCTCCCTTCTCGTCAGTTTTCTTTACAGCGCTATGCTCTGTGTCACCTGGTCTTCAAACAGTTGAATTTATATTCTAAACACATTTTTCCCCCTGTGTGACATTAGCATCGTCCACCTCAGGAGCTCCCTGAAGCATCAGAACTCAGAAGAAATCTCGTAGACACAGACCCATCTGCTCACCACTTCGGCTAGGCAGCCTCTGAATTCAGATTGTCTCTGCCCAGAATGGCAGGGAAGTCTGCAGCCTTGGCCTACTGTGCTCCAAAAGGGCAAGAAAGACTCGTCGTGGTGAAGGTTGAAGAAGAAAACTGTGTTTGGGGGCAGGACTTCGGCCGTCAGGGAAACGCCTGTAGCCGGGAGGCCTTCCGCCAGCGGTTCAGGCAGTTTGGCTACTCTGACTCCGCGGGGCCCCGGGAGGCGCTGGGCCGGCTCCGCGAGCTTTGCTGTCAGTGGCTGAGGCCCGAGGTGCTCAGCAAGGAGCAGATCCTGGAGCTGCTGGTGCTGGAGCAGTTCCTGGCCATCCTGCCCGAGGAGCTGCAGGCCTTGTTCCGAGAGAACCGACCAGAGAGCGGAGAGGACGCCGTGGAGATGTTGGAGGAGCTGGAGAAGGAGCTCGACAAGCCAAGGCAACAGGTAGGGAGGTGTTTTGTTGGCTTGTTTAACCATTTGTAGGTTAATGAGAAAGCCATTCTGAGTGACTTGACCGGGCTACCAGAGAACGATAAAAATTTTTGTCTTTTGGCTTATTATTTGTCCACTAGGATCAAGTCACTAGAGCTATTTGCCTTATTGTTCTCTATCTAATCATTTGCTTGAGTTTCTGACTCTGGTTGGCCTGCCCTGTTATTCTAGGGGTTTTCCTCTTGTGTGTCCTCAGAATCATAGTGTTGGTACTTGATTACTCCTAGGACACAGCTCATGGCCAGGGAATGACCTGGAAGGAAATGACATCTGTGGGAGCACTGAAGTCACCGAGTATCCAGCTCCAGCCCTTGGAAAAGCGGGGCAAGAATGAGACTCAGGAGTGCCAGGCTTTCTGTGAGACAGGTGAGGAGCCACAGTCCATGTGGGGTTGAGGATGGAGGTGAAGGTGTAAATGTGTGGCATGGGGCATTTTCTTAATGACTGCTGCTTGTGACTGTCATTAAATGTTGTGGAAAAGCCCCCTTACCTAGAAATATTCTTCCTTTGGCTCTGCCTAGAATCTGAAATTCCAACATAATTTCTAATTCTGGGTTAAGAGTTAAGGTCTCAGCACTTCCCAGATGGTCCAGTGGTTAAGAATTCGTCTGCCAATGCTGAGGACACGGGTTCCATCCCTGGTCAGGGAAGATCCCACCTGCCTCAACTAAACCAGTCCACCACAACTACTGAAGCCCACGCTCCACCACACGAGGAGCACCCCAGTAAGAAGCCTGTGCACTGCAGCTAGAGAGTAGCTGCCTCTCACCGCAAGTAGAGAAAGCCCACATACAACAGCGAAGACCCAGCATAAGAAAAAAAAACTAAAATTAATTAAAAAAATAAAAAAAGAAACTTAGAAAAAATTAAGGTCTCTAATAGAATTTTCTAATAATACCCATAATATTCAAAGACCAGTATTCTGTTTTTTTAATATTATGGTCCTACTGTCAAGGCAGTTCCTAAGATGAAGACGAATAATGTATCAGTAAGAGAAATTACATGGTAGCTTGAACAGGGGAAGTTTAGCATTAAGAATTATTAACTATGACAGGGGATTAATTACTAACTAGTTTTTAAAATCCCCATTAAGTATACAGAAATAACACATGTAGGAGTCTCTGGGATTGAGGTAGATCACCCCAGAAAGGAACCAGTCTGCAAGAGGGTGCCACATCCTCTCCCTCCCCTGGCAGAGCTGAGGTCCAGACCTTGTTGAAAAGGGCACAGCTGTGGCCCGCTGAAATGTTCCCAGAAGTGCTTGCTGGCAGACTTGCTGGGAAACTGCTCTTTGGGGTTTGAGGACAGCCATTCATGGGTGGGGGGAGAGTGTTGTGTTCTAGGGGGCAGAATTCCCTGAGAAGCCACCTTTTTGAGTGCCAGGAGCCCCCCATGGGGAGGTGCCATGACACGGAACTTGCTGGAAAGCCATGCTGAGGGATGGTGCCCTGCACCTTGCAGGGAAACAAAGAGAGCACACCAGAACCAGGAAGGGAAGACCCTTCCTCCTCCAGTGTCTGTTTGGCCCCTCTACTGTTAAAGTTCACATCGTGTCAGTCGGCCAGGGAGAAGTGTGTCACAGGCAGGGTATCGAAGGGTGGGTTTGAAGCTGACCAGGGGGCTTTATGTTATTGGCAAAGTCATCCCTATGGGCAGCACATACATCAGGCTTATTAACTTGTTTTCATGAACAAGTTTGTTACACTCACCTACCCTTCCGATTTCATTTTTACCAAACAATCTTATTAAGTTCCCATGAAACTTAGCTATAATAAAAAAGTACATTAGTCTAGTCTGGTCTGTGTGACAGTTACATTATTCATTCATTCTTATTGTGGTTTTCCTGCTCAGTTTCATGAGCTTGGCTAATGAGAGTTGACCCCAAGAGGTAAATCTATTCATTGTATGATGATAAAGTTAGGTTTATGAGGCCACAAGGTCAAGGGCTAGCTCTCAGATTTTGGCAGTTCACCAAAGGAACTCATGCATCTGTACATTGAGACCTCCTGAGAAACTCCCTTCCAGCTCTCCTGACACATCATTTGCCAAGTGAACCATCTTCTGCATCCAGTAGGAGCTACATTCAAGTGGACTTTAACAATCATTTCCTCGAGTCCTCTGCCTTAAAGTAGGTAAATATCTAAATCAGTTAGAGTAGATTATTCCTATTTTAAGGTCTTAAGGAATGAGAGTGTCCTGTAATTTTTTAAGTCATTCTTGTTTTTTTCATTCTGATATTTGTTGTGGGCTGAATTATGTCCCCCTGCCCCCAATTTCTGTGTTGAAGCCTTAGCCTCCAGTACCTCAGAATATGACTGTGTTTGAGATAGAGCCTTTAAAGAAGTAAATAAGTTAACATGGGATTGTTAGGGTGATCTCTAATCCAATATGACGGTGTCCTTGTAAGAAGAGGAGATTGGGACATAACACAAATTGAGGGACAACAATATAAGGACACAGGAAAGAAAGCCACTGCAAGCCACAGAGAGGTAGACCTGGAGGGGGAAAAAAAACCTGTCAACACATTGATTTTGGACTTCCAACCTCCAGAACTGTGAGAAAGTAAATTTCTGTTGTTTAAGCCATCCAGTGTATGGTATTGTGTTACGGCAAGCAGACCAGCCAGCTACAACAATCTTAAACTTCTTTTCTGGGTCGATATGAACTACTTCCAACTTTAATTCCATTTTATTTTATTTGTTCAGCAGAGTCCTCATAAAACACAACCTATTCTTGAAGGCAGTGAGTACACCGCCCTTTAACTTTGTTTTAACTAAGCATCTCACTGCCTCTGACTCTCTGTTCCATCTCTGGTCATTCCCCTGGACATGCTTCAGGTTCTCCACATTCATTTGAACTACAGGGATAAAAAAATAAAATACTCTAATAAAGATCTGACTAGTTTATAAGGTAGATTCACACCCCTCTTACGTGTTGCACTTTGCATCTTTTTATTGTTCACTCTTTCACAGTGGTATTACATTTTTGACTCAATCCAGCCTTCCTCATCCTCCGTTTATGCCTGGTCCCTAAGTATATGGCCTTGAATGGCCTTTACTGGATTCCTGATGAATCTCGTTATGCTGATCTCTTTCTTAGTCATGAGGGTTTCACCTCCACTTCTGAAGGATTAATGTGGATCATTTCACATCTTTTACCTGGGTCCTGAGGTTTAAATCATTGGAGGAATCCACTCTGACTGGATTGTAAGAGCCATCACGTAATTTTTACAGCCTTACACCCTCGTTACATAATATATAATATAATTTTCCTGTAGCTTCTTCACTAGCCTAATAGTATGTCTTGCAAGAAGAGAAGTCTGTGTTGGAGATTTGAGTGCAGGTGGTTTGCTGAGAACATGCTCTTCGGGAGAACTCTGGATGGAGTGAGAGAGGGAGGGTTAGGAAGGGGCAAGATCAAGAAACCTAGCCTTGGCTTAATCCATGTGGTGGGGCTTTGCAGGGATCCCCCTGGAGCATAATTGTACTGCTGTGTTGTCGCTTCTTGAGTTGGGGTGGAGGGTGGTGAGGGTGGAGTAATTTCCTAGGCCGGGTGGCTTTCATCTGCCAGGGAAAGTCTCCAGAGAAGGGGACAGCTGTAGGTCATTAGGAGCCAACAGTTGCAGCAGCTGAGGGAAGGAGGCACCATACTGGTGAAGGTGATTTGGGTGGGCAGTGGAGCATCATCTTTATAGTGTTACCCTGTGTAATTAAGGCTGAGTCCCTAGGTAAGAGGATTTTAGACCATACAGGGTATTGAAAAGGTAGGGAAGTAGTGGGGTGGGGTGAAAGTGAAAGTGAAGTCACTCAGTCGTGTCCAACTCTTTGCGACCCCCTGGACTGTAGCCAACCAGGCTCCTCCCTCCATGGGATTCTCCAGGCAAGAGTACTGGAGTGGGTTGCCATTTCCTTCTCCAAGGGATCTTCCCGACCCAGGGATTGAACCTGGGTCTCCTGCATTCCAGGCAGACGTTTTAACCTCTGAGCCACCAGGGGATGTTATATAGAAGAGCTTTTCTATAGGGAAACCTATGGCTTATTTCTCTTCCAGAGTGTCTCCTATAATCTGTACTCTGCCCTCCAGCCTCTGGACTTTGGGCTTGGTTGTGAATTATCATTCATTCTTGGGAGATAGTAATTAGATTATTTGGCTTATTTTTGTACAAATATTTCTAAATACTCAAGTAGTCATTTGTTATTCTACTTTCAATCTTAAATTTCCATAAATTATTCTAGTTAACTGTTTATCCTAATATTTTTATATAATAAACATATATAGTTGAAAGAATAAAAGTCTTGATATTTTCCTGATCTATACATCTAAGGTCAGGATTTTGTACTGGTCTCATGATTTGACTTCATGTAATTACAGAATTTGAAGAGGTATTTTCAGTTCAGTTCAGTTCACTCAGTCATGTCTGACTCTTTGCAACCCCATGAACTTCAGCAAGCGAGGCCTCCCTGTCCATCACCAACTTCCAGAGTTTACTCAAGCTCACGTCCATTGAGTCAGTGATGCCATCCAACCATCTCATCCTCTGTCACCTTCTCCTTCCGCCTTCAGTCTTTCCCAGGACCAGGGTCTTTTCAAATGAGTCAACTCTTCACATCAGGTGGCCAAAGTATTGGAGTTTCAGCTTCAACATCAGTCCTTCCAATGAATATTCAGGACTGATTTCCTTTAGGATGGACTGGTTGGATCGCCTTGCAGTCCAAGGGACTCTCAAGAGTCCTCTCCAAAACCACAGTTCAAAAGCATCAATTCTTTGGTGCTCAGCTTTCTTTATAGTCCAACTCTCACATCCATACATGACTGCTGGAAAATCCATAGCCTTGACTAGACAGACCTTTGTTTGCAAAGTAATATTTCTGCTTTTTAATATGCTGTCTAGGTTGGTTATAACTTTCCTTCCAAGGAGTAAGAGATATTTTAAATCCTGTAAATTATGTAACTGTTCTAATGTTCACAACCCTAATTTTGTCCCTACAAAATTTTATTGCCACTTTATACTCTAATAATTTGATCTATTTACTACTTTCAGAAAATTTCTCATTGGGTTGTTACTTCTCTGACTTTAACCAAGTTGGTGCTTATTATTCTTCAGCCCTTTTTATATATTATGCTTTTATTTATAATTTTTCCCTTTTCAAACAAGCACAGGCTTGATTAAGTTTCTGTCTAAGATCCAAGAACAGTGTGAATTTGAGTGTTCCATCCTAATCTAAGAGGCAGTGTCATCCATCTGTGATTTCTGGTAAGGAGTGAGGGAAAGAGAAGCTGGATAGCCCTCTGCTTTGGTCAGGTAATCATTGTGAGACTTTATTGTTGTGTTTGAAGTATCATGAACTACAAGAATATCAGAAAAGGTATTTATTTTCATATAAAAACATGCTTTTTTACAAAAATAAAACAAAAATGTTAAAAAAAATTTTTTTTCCCCTCAGTGCCATGCCATTATAGCCATGCTTCCTTCCAATAAGAAAGGCAGATGACATGGAGGGAAAACTGTAAACCTTGATGTGAAGCATCTTTGGTTGAATCCTAACTCTACCAATTGTTTATTCTGTGACCTTACATCGGTGAACTTCGGTGGTGGGTCAGTGATAAAGAACCTGCCTGCCAAGAAGGAGACCTGGGTTCCATCCTTGGGTCAGGAAGATCCCATGGAGAAGGAAATGGCAACCCGCTCCAATAATCCCATGGACAGAGGAGCCTTAGCGGGCTACAGTCCATGGGGTCGCAAAGAGTCAGACAAGACTTAATAACTAAACAACAGCAACAAGAGATATCAATGATATAGCCTCTCTGAGTCTTCATTTCCTAATCTGTAGAATGTGTATAAGTTTAGAGAACTTTGAGGAGGTAGAAAGTAGCTTAACAGTTTTTCAGATTTTCTCCATGCAAAATAATTCAAGTTACCTTAGCCATCATTTAGTAGCCTCCTATTTTGAGTTACGAGAAATCTAGAAATGAGAGGGGCATGTTGTGTGAGAGCTGAAGGTTTGGCACCAGGCAGTCATATCTGCCTCTCCTTTCCAACCTTCGTTGACCGTTTATCAATAAAAAAGTGAACATGGAAGACTCCCACCAGACCCTGAATGAGTCAGGAATTCACAAGATTCCTTTTATTATGCTCTGCATATCGTATTCTATTTGCTTGTAATTATTTGATCAACTAAGAACTTACCAGAATCTGCCATTTACCTTTGCACCCCCTGTGTGTGTGCGTGCTAAGTTGATTCAGTCGTGTCTGACTCTTTGGGACTCTAGGGACTGTGGCCCTCAGTCCATGGGATTCTTCAGGCATGAATACTGGAGTGGGTTGCCGTGTCTTCCTCCAGGAGATCTTCCCAACCCAGAGATTGAACACACGTCTCCTGCATTGGCTGGTGGGTTCTTTACCACTAGCACCACCTGGGAAGCCCTTGTACCGCCTACCTCTGTTCAGTTCTAAACCTTGAAGTGTTTTCCAATTGTATCTTC
Source organism: Bos indicus (assembly GCF_029378745.1). Classification (NCBI taxonomy): domain Eukaryota; kingdom Metazoa; phylum Chordata; class Mammalia; order Artiodactyla; family Bovidae; genus Bos; species Bos indicus. The sequence continues at coordinate 22,154,307 of NC_091783.1, forward strand.
TGCTCTCCTGTTTTTCTAGAAGGACTAGATTCAAGACTCAGACATCTTTCTTTAGCCTACTTGTTCCTAGTTGTTCCTCTTTTCCTTTCCCTCATTACCTAAAAACACACCTTCTCCTCTAACCCAGGACTGTCTCCCAGCTTCCTGCTCTCTCACTGCTACCCCTGTTTACCACCATCTCCTTTAGCTAATGTCTTTCACTGTTCACTATCTCTCCTTTCCCAGGCTGACTCTCATTCTAGTCTATATTACTGTCTGGGGACGGGCACCTCTCACTACCCCAAGTCACTTCTCTCTCTCTCTCTTTTTTTTAACCATTTTTATTTTTTATTTAATAAATAAAACTGAAACCAAGTCACTTCTCTTAATTGTAGATTTGGAAGCTAATTTTTAATAGTTTTCCTTCTAACAGGTAAATACCTATTTTACTTGATTTCTTTTCTATTCTCACTATAGTAAGTTTTTTCTTCCAGCATGGGGAGCAAATGACACTTGCATATTCTATTCACATTTTTAGATGGCAAGCTGGTGGCTGACAGAGTATTGACAGCAAAGCAAGAAATTATTGAATGTGTTGCATCAGCAACCACAATACCTCCAAGACGACTCCCTGGGGAAACTCCTTCAGGACAGATACTTGAAGAAGCTTTAGGAGGTCTGGACAATTTTGAGAAGCTGAAAGGCAGTGCGTCTGGGAACAAACTGAGTCAGTTCCCTTCCCAGGAAACACATTTTAGACTGGCCAGCTTCACCAAGAAAATCGCCACAGAAAAGAATTTCCTGGAATGTAATGAAAGTATAGGAAGCCTCAGCCTGAACTCAAACTCTATAACACAACCGAGAATTCTTTCTGGGGGTAAGCTCTATGAGTGCTTGGACTGCGGGAAAGCCTTTTGCCAGAGCTCCAAGCTGATTAGACATCAGAGAATTCATACTGGAGAGAGACCTTATGCATGTCAAGATTGTAGCAAAGCCTTTAGTCTGAGATCAGACCTTGTTCGACATTGGAGAATTCATAGTGGTGAAAAACCCTATGGATGTTGTGAATGTGGAAAAGCCTTCAGGGGCAGCTCAGAGCTCATCCGGCATCAGAGAATTCACACTGGAGAGAAGCCTTATGGATGTGGTGAATGTGGGAGAGCTTTCAGCCGGAGCTCAGCCCTTACCCAGCATAAGAAAATTCACACTGGAGACAAAGGCTATGAATGTACTGAATGTGGTAAGGCTTTCAGTAGAAGCTCTATCCTTATTGAACATCAGCGAATTCACACTGGAGAGAAACCTTATGAATGTAATGCATGTGGAAAATCCTTCAATCAAAGCTCAGCCCTCACCCAGCATCAGAGGATCCACACTGGGGAAAAGCCTTATGAATGCAGTGAATGTAGGAAGACCTTTAGGCATAGATCAGGCCTCATGCAGCATCAGAGAACTCACACCAGAGTGTAACTCTTTGGGTAAGAGTTGTACAATTGTGAAATGCTAGGAATTCACTTTGGGGGTGAGACTCCACAGAAGATAAAGGTTTTCTGAGAGCAGAATTCTTGTCCTTCCAGTGCCATGAACTGTTGTAAGAGTAGATCCACAGAAGGATATTTGTTGAAGTGTTGAATGGGTACCTTCACAGTAAATCTGGGGTTAGGGAAGAGATCCTGAGAGAGCTCCTTATAAGATGCCTAGGAGGTGATGCCTCTAATGGCAAGGATCCCTGCCCAGGCAAGAGCATTTGTATTTGGCAGGTGAAGGCACATGCCAAATTATCCAGTTCTCTGAAATGTTGTGTTGTGAGGTTGTGAAACGTTGAATTATGCCCTGGATCAGTTTAGTAGTATCTGGGGAATGGTGACTCATTCTCCTCCCACGTCAGTTCTCTCCTCAGCCCTGGCCTTCCTGCTGAGGTCTGCTTGTTTAGTGAGCGCCTGGTATGTGCCATTCATCAGGGGCAGACATGGCCACTGCATCTTGAGTTAAGGGCTAGTAAGTTTTATATATATATGCATGCGTGCATGGTCAGTTGCTTCAGTTATATCTGACTCTTTGCGACCCCAAATTCCTCTGTCCATGGGATTCTCCAGGCAAGAATACTGGAGTGGGTTGCTATTTCCTCCTCCAGAGGATCTTCCCGACCCAAAGATCTAACCTGCATCTCTTGGAGCTTCTGCATTGCAGGCGGATTCTTTACCACTGAGCCACCACGGAAGCCCTTACATATATATGCATATTCAGAAATATATATACACATATTCATATATGTGAGTATATGTATATGTGTGGTGTGCATGTATGATTCTGTTGAAATGCATGGATGGCAAGGGATACCTAACCTGGTCCATGAGTCACCAAAGGCTTCCTGGATGTGATGAAATCTCAGCTGAGACATAAAAGGTGGGTAGAGGTTAGCCAGAACAAAGCGAGAAGGAAGAGAATGTTACATGCAGAGGTTATCGCATGCTGCATGGCATGAAGAGAGGATCTGGAACCATCCCTTCTTCTGACACTTCTCTCTGGCAACAATTTGTTCTTGTGGCCCCTGGTTCAGAAGCCAGGAGAGGTGTTGGTCCCTCGCTTCCTATTTAGTCACTGAGTTGGGTAGCCAATCCCAATCTCTTGAAGTACTCAGAGAATTAGTGTGATGGGAGACTTGGCTGTGATGCATGAAAAAGACATGTTTGTACATCTAGGAAGGAGTACATATTGGATGCTAGAGGGACAGTGTGGACTAGAGTGCTTGTGTCTCATGACCCTGGGGCCCAGAAATGAGAAGCTGACAGGAACATGGGAGTAGGAGGTCCTCCCAGGCTCCACTATGTCTCATTCCCTGCTTGCCCTCCTCTTCATCAGACTCACAGATGCTAAGCTACTTGAGGGCAATGAGTATTTGTTGAATTACCCTCTCAGATGCCTCAAAACTCAACTTTTCTAATTTTTGTCAGTTTTAATTAACTCACCAGTAATTGTTGAGGGCAGTTAATACCTAAGAGAAAGTCTGAGTCCTCTTCTAGGGTACCCCAGTTTCCCTTCCTGATGCTGTCACTTCTGAAGAAGACATGGTGATCAAAGCTGTTGTGGCTAACAGGGGAGGTGGGATTGGGGGAACAGCCTTTGTGTCCAGAGGCCGTAGGATCACTAGTGAGGTCAATCAGATATCTAAAAAGATTTTTCAGATGGATAGAGTTGCCTTTTCCTGTAGGTGACAATCAAATGATTTCATGTTTTTAATACCATTGAATATCTTTTCCTGATTGTGAACTATAAATGTTGATAGTATAGAAAATGAGAAAGTATAAATCACCCAGGATCCCATCATCCATAGAAACACTGTTAACATTTTAGAGTACTTTCTATTCATTTTTTTAACCCATCAACCCTAATATATATAATATACACACATATATTTTTTCTTGGTAATAATCTTATCTGGTTAATCATTCTTAGTAACTGATTTTTAACATTTATACTTTTGAATATATACTTCAACTGTTCATTAAAAAATTTTTGGTAGTTGATTTACAATATTGTAAATTTCTGCTGTACAGCAGTGATTCAGTTATATATCTATATATTCTTTAACATACTCGTTTCCATTATGATTTATCTCAGGACATTGAATATAGTTCCTTGTACTATACAGTAGGACCTTGTTGTTATACTTCAGCTATTTAGTATGAGAATGTAATGCAAGATGTCTTGTAATAAAATTTGAGTTTTGAGTTTTGCTTTGAAATTGATCACTCAGTAATAAGCACAGTAAGACAAGTGGAGACATGTTGGGGAAACAGGGGAAGGAGCTGTGGAAGGCTGGGAGCTGGTGATCTCAGCTTTGATTCCATGGCCAAAATGTGTCTGAGATGCTAGCTAGTCCCTGGGGATGCAGTTCATCAGGTGAAGCCACAAAATTGAGGGGCCATCTGGGGCTGAACTGTGGTTGAAAGAACATGGGAATCAGAGCAAGTCCCCTCTGAACACACATGCCCTGCATCCACCAGAATCCGGACACTTCCCCACCTGTCTTGAGAGCAAGAGTCTGGGAGAATGCTCCAGCTTTCCCCTCTCCTCTCAGCAGGTCCTTAATACAATCACACATGAAGGAAAACCCCATGACCCTCTAGATCTGCCATCGTTCGTGCCTGCCAAGGAGACAGCTGTGAATGATAGTTACTGAGCAGCGGTGTCTGGTTCTGGCCCATCAGAAAGCAGGGGGTGGGTCTGTCTACTCACCCTCCCTCTTGACTTTGCAGAAATGCTCTCCAGATGCGTTCCTTCTGCACGGAAATGACTGGCAAGTCTCCCTGCTCTGAAGATTCACTTCAAGGGGCAAAAGAAGCAATGCTGTTCACAGGGGAGTTAAGACCAAGGTCAGACGTGTTTAAATTTCTAATTCTCTCATCTAGACAGTGTTAACTAGCCTGTGGACGTGAGGGAGAGGTAGAAAACTGGTATTAAGCACTGTGCCTACATTCCACATCTTTTAAAATCCAAGAATTTGTGCAGGATCCGTTTAGGGTAAACAGTGGACTGCCTCTCCACCCCAAGAAATGAGGGATCTGAGCAGAAAAGAAACAGATGGGTTACTTTTCCTCCAGCAATTCTGGTGAAGGAAAAAACAATTACCTTTGGCATCTACCTTATTTGGTGCCCATTCCCCCCCCCCCCCCACCTCCACCCCCACCCCCATCTCATAAACATAAGACTGTTGAAGCTTTAACTCTTAAAGAGATCACCTACTTCAGCTCCTTTGGACTGAGGGTCCAGAGTTATGTGACTTGCTTGTGGTGCAGAATTCATGGAAAAGCACCACTGAGAACAGAAGTCTTCTTGTCAAGGCTATTGTTCTTCACAAAAATTTATAATTTGCAGACTTTTTTGTACACTAGTGAGGTGAATACATCTGCACTGTCATTTACCAGTGAGGAAGTCACAGATAGTTAATGAGTTAACTGACCTCCTGGGACTCAGAAGGGACAAAGATGCTATAGAAAGCACGTGCTTTCCTTGGTGTTTTTCAACTATCCTAGGCTTCCATTCCCTTTTAAACCTTTTGTTCCTCTAACTTTAGAAGTTTGAGATATTTATTGTAGGAAACGTTGGAAGACACAAGCACAAGAAAAAAAATTAAATCACCTATAATCTTATTACTCAGATGTAACCAGTAGGCAAATCAGTTTTTATATATTTCCAGTATTTTTAATGCATATATTTTTAAATGAATCATATTGTATGCAGTCTTGTGTTTTTACTTAAGATATGCTTTGTCATTTATTATTAATCAGCATCACTTTTTAAAACAACTTTGTATACATTCATGATGGTTTCTGAAGCATACATTTCCAGGTAGAATTTTAACAAAAGGCAACGTTTAAGGCTTTCGGTGTTGATTGCCAGACAGCGTCTATTCACACCTCACCAGCAGCATCAGAGTCCCAATTTCCCTGAATCTTTGTCATGTTTTATGAGGGGGGAAGAATTGCCACCTCAACTCTTGCTTTAATATACGTCTTTAATTCTAGCAAGGCTAACATTTATTGTCTGTTGGCATTTATACTTTTTTGACTTGCCTATTTAAGTACTATTTCTTCTACTGGGACCTTTTCATGGGGAGATGGTACAGAGAAGTGGCTCCATGGACATGTTCTGGATTCCTACTGCCTGGGTTTCCAGTCTGACCTCACCACTCTATAGCCACATGATCTTGAGTAAGCCATGACCCTAAGCCTTCATTCATCTCATCTCTAAAATATGGGCTGTCTGAGAAATAACACATCTATACAAAGCCTTTGCACGTACCTATTATGTTTCTTACCAATATACATTAAGAACTCTATGAAGAGTATCTGCCTTTTGTAATGTATGTTGTAGCAATTCCTACTTAGCAATTGTTCTACCAGTTTCAGTTTGATTGAGTCTGCCTCTGTGGAAGAGGAACAGGAGTTGAATGGCTTTACCATGCTATTCTGTTAAATGTAACTGATCATTTTTTACATTCTCTTTCCAAGCCTGAGCTGTAGCCCTCCCACTGTTCTTGTTGGTTAGTACAAGCTCATGCCCCAGTAGGAGCATTACGTCTCTATCCTCATGAAAACCCTTCTCTTTCCTATGTATAGGACACGAGATTCCCAAAGGTTTGTATCTTTGGTTAAGGTGTGTGATGTGCTAAGTCACATCAGTTGTGTCCGACTCTGTGACCCTATGTACTGTAGCCCACCAGGCTCTACTGTCCATGGGCTGCTCCAGGCAGTTCTGGAGTGGGTTGTCATGCCCTCCTTCAGGGTCTTCCCTGACCGGGGGACTGAATCTGCAGCTGTCTCCTGCACTAGCAGGCACGTTCTCTACCACTAGTGCCACCTGGGAGGTGTGTTATACCTCCAACCTATCAGAAGCTTTAAGCGACATGTCTTCCTGTTGCTGACTAAACTCTGTACCCTTCTGCATTGCACTGAGGAGCACCTGTCTGAGGAGACATTTCCTGCTGGATCCCTCAAAAGAGGGCAGTCTCTGGATGGACCATGACTGGTACTGTTACTTCCCTTTAGTGTGGTCTTTGACAAACTTCCCAAGACTGATACTTCTGATAAAAAGATAGAACTGAACACGTGAGGTGCTTGGAGAAGAAAAAGCGACCCAGCAATGGACAAATATTTTTTAGCACCTGAGGCGGGTGTGCGCACTGTTGTGGAGGCACAGCCCCAGAGACAACAGGGCAGCATGGCAGCTTCTGACCCAGAGCCTTGGGAACTAGAAGCTGAGGTCTGACCAAAGAACCAAAGGAGTCCTTACACCTGCAAGGGAGAGAGCTGAAACTCTAGGACTCTGCTAGACTGGGCTCTTTCTGGCCCCCCTGCCCTCCCCCACATGGAAGGTCTAGCCTCCAGGATGGACAAGGAAACGACCTATTAACCCTTACCCTGGGATCACACAAACCAAGACAAAGCTCCTTACCGCCCTGTGTTCCAAAGACTCCAGGTTTTGTTTATTGACAGACTTTTCCACTGGTTCAGGTTTTAACTACAGGCACTGTAGTAAACAAGACTGGCTACACCCATGTTTCTTTTATAGTCAGGAGGACTATATACTTCTTTTATACTTCAGAAGGAACTCAACAGCCATGCTCTACGTAACACAGCCTTTTCCTTTTCTCAGATGTGCCAGACTTCCTTCCTGGTGGCCTACCTCCCTGGCTAACTCCCACTCATCCTTCAGGTAATTTTTCTCAGAGGCCTTCCCTGATCCAAGGTTGGGTCAGGTACTCCTTAACGTCACACAAGCACTGATGGAACCAGTATCACTGCCTGTTTGCCTTGTTCATGAAACTGCAGAGACGGGCTTACTGTCCACCATACCCCTTGTGCCTGATAGCAGCCACTCAAAAAATAACTGCTGGGATAACTTAATTTATATTTTCTCTTCAATGTCTCACTTTTGGCCTGCCCTGGGCTCAATAAGTCACTGATGAAACTGTTCCCCATGTGTTGCTGCCCTGCCACTGGTCTTAATTGGTCAGTAAAACCTTTTGCATTCCTGAGAAAATATCCCTCATACTCTCCATGCCATGCCCCAAGTCTGACCCATGGATCATTAGATGCATTGACAAGAGTCTGGATTGCTGTGCCCTCTTTGTGACAGTCTCATGGAAAATGAGATTTAAATGTTATAATCCCATCTTCTGCATCTCCTGAGGATTCCTAATGTTAAGAGAAAAGCTGCCTGCTGTTCTGATTAGTCACAGGAAAAGCTTTCAGGGGACAATGTGCATGAGCACTGGGAAGTGCTGTAGTCAGATGACTTGAGACCTGGTACTTTATAACCACCTCTGTGGAGTTTTACTCCAAAGTAAATGAAACCCTTCTGACAAAGAGAGAAGCCTGACTCAAATATTTACAGTATTCAATGTATTCACAAGTCACTTTACAGTGTGGACTCTCTGATGGCGCGTGAGGACTGATCTGTGCCTGAAGGCCTTGCCGCACTCACTACATATGTAAGCCTCTTCCCCGGAATGGATTCTCTGATGCTGCACAAGGGCTGAGCTCCTTTTGAAGGTTTTGCCGCATTCGTTACACTGATAAGGTTCCTCTCCACTGTGAATTCTTTGATGTCTGATGAGGTTTGAGCTCAGGCTGAAGGCTTTTCCACACTCATTACACTCATAGGGTTTCTCTCCACTATGTATTCTCTGATGGGTTATCAGCTCTGAGCTCTGCCTGAAAGCTTTTCCACACTCGTTACATTCGTAAGGCCTTTCTCCTGTATGAATTCGCTGGTGTCTGATAAGCTTTGAGCTTTGGCTAAAGGTTTTCCCACACTCATTACACTCATAGGGTTTCTCACCAGTGTGAATTCTTTGATGGATAATGAGATAGGAACTCTGACTGAATGCTTTGCCACACTCGTTACATTTACAAGCTTTCTCACCAGTGTGGATTTTCCGATGTCTAATGAGGGCTGAGCTCTGGTTGAAGGCCTTCCCGCATTCGCTACATTCATAGGCTTTCTCACCGCTATGGATTCTCTGATGAATAATAAGATAGGACCTCAAACTAAAGGCCTTCCCACACTGGTTACATTTGTAGGGCTTTTCTCCAGTATGGATTCTCTGGTGTTGTGTTAGAGAAGAATGCTGTTTGAAGCTGTGCCCGCAGATGTCACACCTGTAAGGTCTCTCTTCTGTAGGAACTTTCTGATAGGTTACAGAGTTTGTGCTTAGAATCAAGTTTCTCTGGGGCTCAGGGTGGTCTCTGTTTGCTAGCAATTTGTGTGTGAAGATTACTGGACTAAAACTGGCCCTCTGGGAAGGGGATCTTCTCAATGTCTCCCCTGGAGCACTCCCTTGCTGCCACTCTAAACTGCTTTTGTGTTCACTGAATCCTCCAAATGAAGGCTCCTGGGAAAGTCTCTGTGATTTCTCTCCTGAAATGTCCTTCTTTATTGCTGATTCATTATTCTCACAACCTGAAATGGTAATAACAAAAAATAATGTTTTATTTCTCTAGTCACTTTCAATACTCCCTTTCTAGGTTAGAGAAAATAGATGCTCCTGCCTACAAAGATATAGCTGTCTGCATGCACCTTTTCTTTAACTGGTCAAGATAGGGTCCCTCCTCCATTCTAATACTAAGGCCTACCTCCACAGTTTGAAATTTATCCTTTCCTGCCTCCTCTGAGACTTCAGTAAATCAATTATCCACTATTTCATGCCTACTGTTTTGATCTTTCTCCGCTGACTCCTGTTCATCAGCACTTAAATAAATTCAAGTCTCTTCATCTTTTTAAATCAAGCTCCTTGCCTATACATCTCCCTCATGCAACCTCACTCCCACTCAGAGTAAAGCTTCTTCAAACAGCAGTCTGTACTGGTCCCCATTCTCTAATCTGCTGTCTGCCTTACCTATGCACCCTCCACCCTGCCCTCGTCAAAATCACCAACTTCATAGCTGCTAAATCCAATGGCCACTTTCTGGATCTTCCTCAGCTGGCCTCTCTGTAGCACTAATACTGCAGACTACACCTTTCTTCCAGAGACACTCTCTTCTAAACACATTAGCCTGATTTCTATGGCTGTTCCTTCTCAGATTCAAGGTCAGTCACTTGAACACGAGTTCCCTAGAGTTCTGTTCTGAGCTCTCCCATGTCCTCAGTCCACCAACTACCTCCTCATTAGTCACTAGTTAGGCTACCTATTAATATCTCCCCAGATCACCAATTCTAACCCAGTTCTCTTAAGCTCCAGACTCTCATATCCAACATGAGTTGGCCATGTTACTATAAATAACTGACAAACACCAAAATGTCCCGAACTAAATTAAATCATCAGATGTGTTTTTTCAGCTGTGATCTTCCCCATCTCTCACCCCATCCTGATTTATTCCCTGTGGCCACGTGGATCCAACTGTCTCTAACCAGACTCTGCACTGCCTTTCTCAAATCCATTCTCGTCTCTGCAACTGAGTCTTAAAACACAGATCTGATCATGTCACTCCCTTGTCTAAAACCCTTCAGCTGAACCCCACTGCACTGTACAAACCAGTTAGGATGACAGACACATTTTCACAACCTGTGTGCCAATTTCCCCTCTAGTTTCTCTCTCTTACCCAGGAATTCTCTCTTCAATTTAAATGGAATTACCTGAAATTTCCAGAACGGGTTGTCTTCTCTCATCTTTGGGACTTTGTGGCCCTTGCTTATTTGACACTGTAATGTGGGAAACATGGATTTGACCTCACCCCCAGTTCCTGGCACAGAGCTTTGAAAACCCCTGCAGTTTCGTCTGTGGTGGAGAGGAGAGGATACTGGAGCTTATGCTAATGAGTTGACTCTTAGAGGGCAGGGAGGGCTGGTTCCCAAAGATTTTCCAGTTTGACCGGAGAGTCAGAACTTTCAGTCCCACCCTGAATGCCAGAGAGAGGGGCTGGAGATTGAGTTAATTACACCAATGGCCAATGATGTAATTAATCATGCCTAACAAAACCTCCATAACACATTAAATAAAAGGGTTCAGAGAGCTTCAGGGACAGTGGTGCATCCTGAACTCCAGAAAGAGAAGCTCCTGTGCTCAGGCCCCTTCTGGACCTTGCCCTGTGGGCCTCTTCATCTGGGTGGTCATCAGTATCCTTACAATGAACAGGAAACGGTGAAGAAGGTGTTTCCTGAGTTCTGGGAGCCATTACAGCAAATTATGAAACCTCAGGATGCAGTTGTGGAACCTCCAATCTGCAGCCAAACTGGACAGAAGTGTGGGTAATCTGGGGACTCACTACATGTGAGACTAGTATCTGACGGAGGGCAGGGGAAGGGGCAGTTTCCTGGGACTGAAACCTTAACCTGTGGGGTCTGTACTGGTTCTGGGTAGTTAGTGTCAGAAGAGCTTAACAGGAGGGAAGACTCACATATCCACTGTCAGAAGTGTTGTGAACAGAGAAACAGTTTTTCCCTTTAGTGTGGAAGCTCCTGCTCCCACTTATTTACCCAGCTTACCTCTACTCACGGCTCCCGTCTTAGCTGAGATGTCTCTCCTTCCAGGAAGTACTTAGTGAACCTCTAAAATTGACGTGGGTGTCTTTATATGTAGTAGGACCCAGTAGCTACATTTATTCTATAATTTACTACCTGGGACTGTATTATAATTGCCTTTGTGCTTGCCAACCACCCCATCTAGACCCAAACATTCCTGAAAACAGAGAACCACTGCCCACCACAATACAACATGTATTAGCACCCTATTAAGTCATGTAATGAAGCAATAAATGAATAAAGGACAGGCAAACTGACACAAGGAGGGCTAACTGCAATTCACCAGGACCACTGAAAACAAAGCTGCAGAAGTGAGCACCTCCTTTCTAGAATAATAAAGATGAGGTTCACCTGGAGTGTGCTGTAAAACGTAGCTAATTCCCTATCCTTGAGACCAGAGGCCTGATAAGTTTCCAGATGAGTTTCTATTTCTTACCACTCTTGGGGGGAAGGCAAGGTTCCCAGGGTTTCAGCTGTTTCTTTAAAGGCTGGCGTTGAATATGTGTAAACTCCTGGGCTGCTCCAAGACAGGTCAAATCCTTCCAAGGCATTGGTGGTCCCTGTGGAGTAGCTGGGACCTGAAATCAGTAAAATATGGTTAGCTCTGTGAGAAAATCCCTAGGGAAAATGCTTAGTAAAAATCTCTCAGGGGTTAACAAAGACATCTCCCAGGATGAGGGATAGGGACAAAAGAACTATGAAAGACAGAGATGGGTATGGCCCTAGTAGTCACTTCAGGGTTATGGTTCAGTGGAGATAAATTCTCACCCCATTCTTATGATGATGCCACATGCTCGAGTCTGTACATTCCTTTTCCCATAACATATCACATCTCCCTGTTCCCACCTGCTGCCCGGGATCATCAAATTCCCTCTCCAGATCCTCCAACAGAGTCACAGCTTCCTCGCCATTCTTTGGACTATGCTGCTGAACCCAGATCTGCAGCTCCTCTGGCAGGATACTCAGGAACTGCTCCAGCACCAGCAGCTCCAGGATCTGCTCCTTCGTGTGCAACTCAGGCCTGAGCCACTGATAGCAAAGCTCCTGGAGTCGGCCCAGCGCTTCCCGGGGCCCCGGTGTCTCCTGGTAGCAGAACTTTCTGAACTGCTGGCGAAACAATTCTTGGCAGGATCGGGCACTCCCACTCTGCTTAAGTTTCTGACCCCAAGAACGGCTTTCTTCTACTTTCACCAGTATCAGCTCTTGTTCCTGAGAATTCTGAGGTACTGGGGTTGAAACTGCTCTGGATTCCACAGCCATTCTGGGCTGAAACAGCTTAGCGTGAAGCTCACTAAAACTGGGTCCTGTACTTCAGAGTTTCTTTGGGTAATCTCTTCTTTCCTGAAGGATATAAAAGCACTGTTAACTTACAGCGATGAAAAAAAACCTCTAAGAACTTGTAATAATAAAGATCAGTCACTGGAATAACATATGGAGTGGGGTCAGGGTGGAGACCGTAACTAATAAACAAGCGACAAAACTAAAAATCACTCACCTCATTCAATGTCTCTCATTCTGTAGAATTCCTACCACATTTATACTATGAGGAATTATTTTAGAGACAAAAGAAAGCAGCATTAACTTGAATCATATATTGGGAAATGTACTCTTCAATTCTCTTTCAATCCTGTTTGCATCAGGGAGAACAGCCTGTCTTTAACATCATCTGTAAAACTTGCAAAATTCTCTTTAAAATATAGGCTTCAGATTTCCATGGGTAACCGTATCTAGCTAGGATTTGATACGCTTTTTAAAAATTTATTTTAGTTACCTTTTACTTATGGCAAATTATGGTGCTTTTCATCTAAGGTAGTAATAAAACATTTCAAAAAATTCATATTAAACATGAGTTTAATGAAAACATCGTTGGACATTTGCCATTTGATCAAATTTAGTATCTGATGCACTTCCTCAACAAACACTGAGGCACTTATTATGGGCTCTGTGCTGAGCCAGGTTTTGGGATACAAAGGTTTTTACTCCTGAATAAGAGTCTACCCAGGAATTAACCAAGAAGTATTTGTTAAATGCTTACCACGTGCTCAAAAACACGTCAGATACTATGAGACACAAAAGCAAAACCGTTAATCTAAACTCTCAAAATGTTTAGAACTCATAGGGGAGTAAACATTTTAAAAAGTGAAATATGGCAACTAATAATTTGTGTTTTAATTTTCATAATGTACATCGATCATGATCTGATTTTTGGATGGGAGAATTTCGATGGAACAGTATGCCCTTGAATAGTTCGGACAGATCAGTACAATTTAACCCTTACCTAACCTACAGTTAACTTTAGAGAACAGACTACTTAGCCTACAAATCTGTAGTTTATTTACCAGCCCCGTCGCACTAGCCTTTCTATTCTTATACCTCGCTTAAATCGCAGTATCTTAAAAGTCACAGTGGAGGAGGAATAATTGCCCTTTCTGCCGGAGAGCAGAGGCTAGATTGCTGGCCTCCCCTGCGTCCCCAGGACACTCGGAGATGCCGCCACGACAAGGTGCCGAGACCCAGGGATGGACAGGCGAAGCAGCGGGAATCCTCCACCCCGCGCCTGCCGCCCGGGCCAAGCGCCCTCCCCATCCTCCCTCCGCCTAGAGTCCCACGTCCCTCACCGCGAAGCCCAGGAGCGGCCAGGGTGCGAGCCGCGGACCTGCAGCAGAGAGCCACAAAGACCGGAAGTACCCGCCCGCGGCCTTCCGCTCGCGCGTCCTCCAGAGCCTCCGTCCGCCCCGCCCCGTGCTCACAAACAGCCAATCAACGCGTGGATCTGGTCCTCCCACCGCCTTCCCGTGGTGGCCTCGGGATCCGAGGAACGTCGACGCCTGGTCAAGGATGCTCAAGCGGCGGGGGTCCCGGTGGGAAGTCGCCACTGCCCGAGGCACCGCTCACCAACTTGGTCACCTCCGTACTTGATGTCTTGTCACTCCCGAGTCATCTCACCTCCAGTTTTTCAGAAAATAGTTAGAATTTTCCTGTAATTCCTGTGCATTTCCAGTACTGCCAACAGAAGTGAACGTGTGAATGAACTGAGCTGAACAAAAAGTAACAACCATTTTTGTGCTCTTCCCTGTGCGTATCGTGTGAGCCTTACAACTGCTTTTTGCGGTAGCTGTTTATGCCCACACTCTGCCCTGAGTCAGGGAACTGATGGCCAGAGACGCCGAAGTCGCCGTATTTCCAGGACAGGGGTCCCCGACTTGGCGCCTCTAATAAGGAATTTTTTCCATTTTTCACAGGTTTTAAGTCTTAGTGTTTAAGTTGTTCTTTGGCCATGCAGTAGATTAAAAAACGATGCCTCCTTGTTGATGTTTGGTAGAAACCAGCACAGCACTGTAAAGCAGTTATCCTTCAATTAAAAATAAATTTTTAAAAAGATACCTAATGTTGATTTCATTTGCATTTCTTTTAAATTAGTGAGCTTGAGTTAATGTATTTTCCTCATGTGTACTGACCATTTATGTTTCTTCGAATAAATGGCTTTTCCCATTTTTAAAACTGAGGTGTTGCTATTTTTCTTTTCTATTTGTGAGAGAAGGGTATCAACTCATTTGTCACAAATATTTCCCCTTTTATTTGTATTTGTTTTGTAAATGTTAGTACAAGGTGGTACATGGAGAGAAACAACTCTTTTGTGAGCTAAGATGAAACACATATTTGAAGAAAAAATACTCATTAGCTTTCAGAGTAGGCAATGGCACCCCACTCCAGTACTCTTGCCGGAAAATTCCATGGACGGAGGAGCCTGGTAGGCTGCAGTCCATGGGGTTGCTAGGAGTCGGACACGACTGAGCGACTTCACTTTCACTTTTCACTTCATGCATTGGAGAAGGAAATGGCAACCCACTCCAATGTTCTTGCCTGGAGAATCCCAGGGACGGGGAGCCTGGTGGGCTGCTGTCTATGGGGTCGCACAGAGTTGGACACGACTGAAGCGACTTAGCAGCAGCAGCAGCAGCAGCTTTCAGAGTGGCTCGCTAAATAATTCCTAATCATAGTGCACAGACTAGAACAATTTTACAAAGCAAGAGAACAAATAATACAACTTTATACTTCAGCTGTTGCTGCCTAACAAACCACTCCCAATACTTCGTGACTGAAATAGCAGGTGTTTTATTGCTCACAATTCTGTGGTTGGGACTGCAGACGGGGCTTAGCAGAGATGCTTTATGAGGTGTCAGCCCACATAGCTTAATTGGGACTGGAAGGCCCAGGATGATGTCGCTCGCCTTGTTGTGGTCTTGGTGCTGCTGCCTTTTGGCTGGAGTCAATTAAGTCTCCTCCATAAAGTTTCCTCCTAGTGGCCCGTCATTTGGGAGTTAGCCTAGACTTTCTTACCTGGTTGTAGGGAAGGAGCAAATTAGCCAAGATGGCAGTGATCAGGCTCTCTCGCCCCACGTTTTGTAAATAATAACTTTGCATGTTTCTGTAACAGCTGAAATTGTTTGTAGCACTGCATGTGTGCATCATGCCTATATAAGCACCACCTGAAAAGCCCTTGGCATGCGTTACGGCTGTGTCCGCTGGGTTAACCGTGAGCGATTGCAACATGTCTGCTGCTGCCGTGCCAGTCAGGAGAGAATAAACCTATCTGCAGTTCCTACGACTCCTCGAATCTTCTTCCAGGTTCCCCGCTCTTGCCTTGCATACTGTGTGTTCAACGAACAGTGAGACAGGGGTCCTGGTTTCCAACAGTGTGAAGGAAGAAGGTAAGATGGTTGCTCTCTTAAGACCGAGGTCTGGAACTGATATTATATTACTTATGTATTCTGTTGGCAGGACTAGACTCATGGGAAGGCTCTTGAAATAGACTCTGCATTTTAAGAGGAAGAGTAGCTTGAACCTAGGAGAAAATATAGGCAGTTATCATTGCATTGTTACGCATACCTGAGAAGCCTACTATTTAGGAGGACAACTATTGAGAGAGAAGAAATACTCTTAGTTGCAGTGACAGAAAACCTTACTAAATGTCCTTAATGTTTAAGCCTTTTTATTACCTAACATAGCTAGGTATGTGGAGGTCAGGTCATCCACAGGGTTGGTTAATTCAATGGCTTGACAACATTGTCAAGGACAAGGTCCCTTTCTTCTTTTTGCTCCTCCATGTTTAAGCATGTTGGCATGCTCTCCAGTCTGGCTTCCCTTATGGCCCTAAAGTGGTCTCTGTTCCAGATTATAGAAGACATCCAGGGGCAGGAAAAGGGGTCGCCCTTATATTTTCTCTTTTTAAGACTAAGAAAAACCTTCCCCCCCACCAGCAGATTTTTGCTCATGTCACACTAGTTAAAATTGCTTCACCTGTCTATGCCTATCACTAACAAGGGAGTGAGGCCTCCAAGGTGAGTGTATACATGCTAA
This sequence comes from Bos indicus, assembly GCF_029378745.1. NCBI lineage: Eukaryota > Metazoa > Chordata > Mammalia > Artiodactyla > Bovidae > Bos > Bos indicus. The sequence goes on from NC_091783.1 coordinate 22,170,672, forward strand.
GTTGCTGAGTTGTGTCTGACTCTTTGTGACCCTATGGACTGTAGCCCACCAGGCTCCTCTGTCCATGGGATTTTCCAGGCAAGAATACTGGGGTGGGTTGCTATGCCCTCCTCCAGGGGATCCTCCTAACCCAGGGATAAAACCCATGTCCTTTATGTCTCCTGCATTGGCAGGCGGGTTCTTAACCACCAGCAACATCTGCAGCTTGAGCCCTCCAAAATAGGCTTAGCCAATTGAGATTCATGTCCTAGAGCTGAGGAAAGGCCAGCCTCTCCTGAGAGATACAGTCTGGGGAAGGTGAGCGAGACTAGGTTTATGTTACAAAACAGAAAAAGGGGACAGATAGATGAGTGATGAGTGCAACAAGAACATCTACTTCAGTAGATAATCTTGTGATAAGTAATGGGCCTTTATTGGTAAGAAAATGAGACCCTAGGAAAAAAAATTCAAATCCCTATCATTCCTTATTAGATGGCACAAACATTTAAAATAAAAATCAATGACTTAGTTGCAAGAGATGTAGGCTAAGGATTTATAAGAAATTCCCAGGACTTGTTTTAAATGCCCAGCGGGATGGCAACTGATCATTTTAAGAGCTTTGGTTGACAATCTCCACTTACATGGTATCTTAGTCAATTTTGCTGTAACAAAAATACCATAGACTCAGTGGCTTATAAACAACAAAAATGTACTTCTTACAGTTCTGGAGGTTGGAAAGTTATGGACGCAGCATCATCAGATTCAGTGTCCTGTGAAGACCCACTTGTTCGTAAACTGGTGATTGGTGAGTAAAGCTATTCATTCAATAAAATCCAACTGCTTGAATTATGTGTCATTTAACAGTGCTATACTTCATGGTTTTCATCAAGTGAGATAAACAACTGTAAACCACTCTTCAGTCATAAAGATGGGGAAAATGGCTTCTGATGCTTAAAGGAAAACAGATCATTCTTTCATTTAGCAAATAATTATTGAATATTATTATATATGAAACACTGGTAAGACAAGTGAGAGATTCAAATGAAGTAAAAGATAAGCTTCCTCACTTCACTTATAACTGTAACTCTTAGAGTATAAACTCAGTGAGGGCAGGGGTTTTGTTTTTCCATTGTTGTCTCATCAGTAATGACTAGTATAGAAATATGCAAGCAAAAATATTGGTGCTGGTTAAAGTAATTAAACAGGGATTTTTAAATTTGTTTAGGTGGTGTTCGGTTGAGGTGGCTCTAATGCCTTGGTAGCCTATATAGGCAAACTAAAACCTAAGCCAGAGTTTATTTTTGTAAATGCCTCAAGATTAAGAAACAAACTTAACTAATCACAGCCAGCCAACTAGGCTTTCTCAAATGAGGCCATCACTTAAGCTTAAGCATCAATTTCCATGAGTTGCTTCCACATCTGCTCTAAAGCTCCCAGCCATTTTCAGTCTGATGCTGCTTGATATGCTTCGATGTTTGCACAAAGAAGGGCTTCCCTGAGAGCTCAGTTGGTAAAGAATCTGCCTGCAATGCAGGAGACCTTGAATCGATTCCTGGGTCAGTAAGATCCCCTTGAGAAAGGATAGGCTACCCACTCCAGTATTCTTGGGCTTCCCTCGTGGCTCAACTGGTAAAGAATCTGCCTGAAATGCAGGAGAACTGGGTTCAATCGCTGGCTTGGGAAGATCCCTTGGAAAAGGGAAAGGCTACCACTCCAGTATTCGGGCCTGGAGAATTCTATGGACTGTATAGTCCATGGGGTCGCAAAGAGTCAGACATGACTGAGCGACTTTCACTTCACTTGTTCAGCGAAACTCTTCAAAATTTTCATGAACCTCACTCAGTTTACCTTTTAACAATACCACAACTAGTGATAGTGATGGAAGGATTCAAGGACACATTCAGAGAGGAACATTTTGAATAATGTACTTGGACTATTGAATCCAAGATTTATTTTAATCAAGTTTTGACAGGCACACAGAGAGCAACCGTTGAAAGAAGAGTTTACTGCTCAGATACCCAGAGGATGGGAGGCGTCGCATCCCACAGGGGGCCACATGGGGTCACTTACAGGGAGAAGTAGAGCTGGGACTAAACCTTGTTATAGTGCTGAGAAGCAGCCAGCTAGGTGGGGATGTCTCCTATTGAAAGTGGGAGTGGGAAACAGAACACAGAGTTGAAGCTTGTGATTGCAGAATTGGTGATAGATTTCCGAGTGCCTGATGGTGGAGGTGTTTGTTAAAACTTTGGGTTATTAGTGTGGCTCCATGACTCCAAGATGCCAAATCATTAATACAGAATATCCAGAATGATTGTTACACTACTAAATTCTATTACTGTTACTATTATATCACCAACTTAGCATTGCATTGAGTGTTTTTTAGAGACAGATATGGATTAACAGAACAAGACAGTGCTTATTTGTAGCACCCAAGACAGTAAACAAAAGCCTTATATACTGAGTTGTTTCTCTTTACCTCGATGTTAGAGCCCTTGAGGTTGCACATTCTTGCATTTACCATGCCCAGAACAGAGTTAAAGCCATAGACAGGCTCTTCCTGTTGTTTTATGTTTATTTCCCTTTATGAATTATCCACAAAGACAAATCTCATCCTAGCTCTTAATCCTGCCAGCCACTTCAGAAGGATCTTCCACCAGGATTCTGTTCTGCCTTAGGGGTGATTCAACAAAGAAAGATACATTCTAAGATTAGGAAAGAAAAAGTGCAATGACTTTATAAATGAATGGATTCAGTTCAGTTCAGTCGCTCAGTTGTGTCTGACTCTTTGTGACTGACATGGACTACAGCACACCAGGCCTCCCTGTCCATCACCCACTCCTGGAGTTTGCTCAAACTCATGTCCATTGACTCAGTGATGTCATCCAACCATCTTATCCTCCGTCGTCCCCTTCTCTTCCCACCTTCAATCTTTCCCAGTGTCAGGGTCTTTTCAAATGAGTCAGTTCTTCGCATCAGGGGGCCAAAGTATTGGAGTTTCAGCTTCAGCATCAGTCCTTCCAGTGAATATTCAGGACTGAATTCCTTTACGATGGACTGGTTTCATCTCCTTGAAGTCCAAGGGACCCTCAAGAGTCTTCTCCAACACCACAGTTCAAAAGCATCAATTCTTTGGTGCTCAGCTTTCTTTGTAGTCCAACTGTCACATCCATACATGACTACTGGAAAAACCACAGCTTTGACTAGATGGATCTTTGTTGGTAAAGTAAAGTCTCTGCTTTTTAATATGCTGTCTAGGTTGGTCATAACTTTTCTTCCAAGGAGCAAGAGTCTTTTAATTTCATGGCTACAGCCACCATCTGCAGTGATTTTGGAGCCCCCCAAAATTAAGTCTGTCACTGTTTCCCCATCTATTTGCCATGAAGTGATGGGACTGGATGTGATGATCTTAATTTTCTGAATGTTGAGTTTTAAGCCAACTTTTTCACTCTCCTTTTTCACTTTCATCAAGAAGCTCTTTAGTTCTTTTTCACTTTCTGCCATAAGGGTGGTGTCATCTGCATATCTGAGGTTATTGATATTTCTCCTGGCAATCTTGATTCCAGCTTGTGCTTCATCCAGTCCAGCATTTCTCATGATGTGACTTACCTGGTGGCTCAGATGGTAAAGCATCTGTCTACAATGCGAGAGACCTGGGTTTGATCCCTGGGTCAGGAAGATCCCCTGGAGAAGGAAATGGCAATCCACTCCAGTACTATTGCCTGGAAAATCCCATGGACAGAGGAGCCTGGTAGGCTACAGTCCATGGGGTTGTAAAGAGTTGGACATGACTGAGTGACTTCACTTTCCTTTTCTTTTCACTCTGCATATAAGTTAAATAAGCAGGGTGACAATATACAGCCTCGACATACTTCTTTCTTGACTTGGAACCAGTCTGTTGTTCCATGTCTAGTTCTAAGTGTTGCTTCTTGACCTGTGTACAGATTTCTCAGGAGGCAGGTCAGGTGGTCTGGTATTCCCATCTATTGAGGAATTTTCCACAGTTTGTTGTGACTTTGGAGTCAAAGGCTTTGGCATAGTCAATAAAGCAGAAGTAGATGTTTTTCTGGACTTCTCTTGCTTTTTTGAGGATCCAATGGATGTTGGCAATTTGATCTCTGCCTTTTCTAAATCCAGCTTGAACATCTGGAAGTTCAGGGAGTAACTAAAAGGACAACTCTGCTGAAGAAGCTGAATGAAATATTTTCTAATGGTTTTGTGGGTAGGAAACTTTAGACTGAAGGGGAAGCTTTTCTTTTTTAAAGCTGTAGGTCTTGGGTGTTAAAAGACATTCGTGTCATTTCATTATAACCATTATCTGTGTTAAACTGGATATGTTTAAAAATCTAATTTGGTTGTCTTGAACTTGTATTATTTGGCTAAATTCTTTTGTTGTTGTAGTAATCATTATTAGAAAGAAATTGAGGGTTTAATTGAATTTTTTTATGAAACAGTGAACTTATTGAATATTCATTTTTTTTGTGGCAACATCTAATCATAAGTTCATTTCTTTTAATCTTGTTAGTCAGCATGACGGGAAATGATTGATTTATATACTACCTTTGGGGAGGCTTCCCAGGTGGCTCAGTGGTAAAGGATACACTGCTAATGCAGGAGACGCAGAGATGAGGGTTCAATCCCTGGGTCAGGAAGATCTCCTGGAGCAGAAAATGGCAACCCACTCCAGTATTGTTGCCTGGAATATCCCATGGACGGAGGAGCCTGACGGCTCCAGTTCATGGGGTTGCAAAGAATCAGACACAGCTGAGCACAGGGGTGCACGCACACACACACTACCCCCAGGCTTTCTGAACGCCAAAATACACTTTTATGTTTAAAACATCTTCAGGAGGCCCGATTCAATTTGCTTACTTCCGGATTTGTCTTGCTTTTACAATTTCATTATTTTATATTGTGTTTTTGTGGCTGGGATTATACCACTGCAGATAATAACCCTTTCCTTATAAATGGCTATTTCTTTTGGTTATACTAAAAAAGCCAATTGAGTGCCCTTTGGTGGAACTATTTTTATTTTTACAATCTATCAGTTTGCGATTTGTGGCGCAATGATAAAGAACCTGCCTGCCAAAGCAGGGGACGCAGGAGACCTGGGTTTGCTCCCTGGGTTGGGAAGGTCCCCTGGAGGAGAGCTTGGCAACTCACTCCAGTATTTTTGCCTGGAGAATCCCATGGATGCAGGAGCCTGGCAGGTTGCAGTCCATGGGACTGCAAAGAGTAGGACACGACTGGAGCGATTTAGCCCATGCACATACAGAGGCTATAAGTTGACTTCATTACCAGATGTGGAAGTGTTACCCAAAGGAAACCAGCACTTTGAGGAGGTTGGGACAAGTGGGTATATGCAGAATAATGTAATGGTTATGAATTCAGCTTCTGGAGTAAGACTGGGTTCAAATCCCTGCTCTCTCAGTGATTAACTGTGACCTTCTACAAGCTTCTTAAATTTCCTATGCCTCCATTTCCTTTTCTGAAAAATGGGTGTACTTAAATTACCTACCTCATAAGGCTGTTGGAATACATGTAGAACAGTGCTCAGTGAATGTGTATTGTTGGTATTTGGGGAAGGAGAGATTGACTTGATAAAAGCAGTGTGGAAGTTGGCAGAAGAAACATTTCTGTGGGTCTCGATTTGCCTGTTTTATGTTTTGGTTTTTTTGACCATGAGGCATGAGGGATCTTAGCTCCCTGACCAGGATCAAGCCTGAACCCTCTGCTTTGAAGGCAAAGTCTTAACCATTGGATTGCCAGGGCAGTCCATAGATATGCCTGCTGGTAATAATTATTTAGGGTCTTTGTTAAAAATACATATTAATAGGCCTTCAATTAGAATACCTCGGGATGATTCAGGGTGCTAAACCTTGTGTGGACTCCCAGGTGGCTCAGTGGTAAAGAATATGCCTGCTAATGCAGCAGATGCAGGAGACGTAGGTTCAATTCCAAGGGGAAGATCTCCTGGAGGAGGAAATGGCAACCCACTCCAGTGGGTTGGAAAATCCCACGGACAGGGGAACCTAGCAAGCTGCAGTCCATGGGGTCACAAAAGAGTTGAACATGACTTAGCGACTGAGCACACATGCATAGGGATGATTCAATTAATTTATATTTTTGACAAATGCGACAAATGATTCTCATTATCAAATTAGGTTGGGAAGCTGTGATGTGGCAGATAAGAGTGTAGACTTCAGAGTCAGACAGATGTGGATTCTGATCCGTTAATTAAACTGTGTCTAGATTTCCACCAGGAACTATTTTAGTTTCTGGGTGTATAGCAGAGGCTAAAACCAATGAAAATCTCTCTGATTTTTGTTCTCTTAGATCCTAGAGTCTATTGGGACTTCTACTGTAAAATGTCAACCGGAGGCCTGACTGAGTAACTTGAATGAACAATTTAAACAATAAAAGCTTTTCTATTCCTTGTCACAAAAGCATTATAAGTTCATTAAAGGAAAAAATAAATCAGAAATTATAAACCACAGTCCAGTGAACTCATGTTGGAGAGGGAAATCTTTAGCTGTGCAGGGGCCTGATGTTCATATTACGTAAAAGAATTTAGAATAGAAAAAAGCAAAAATGGCGGCATTGGTGGTCGGTGGTGGTGAAGATGACCAAGTGGTCTTACCTTGAAATGGGAAATTGAGCCCCTTAAACACAGAAAAGCAATTATGACCAGATTGAGTTTCCTTTAGTTTTGGGCTTCTGTGTGTATTGTCTGGTTGGTTAGTTGCCAAGCCTAATAGGTTGACAAATCCCTTCAAAATTGCCCTTTGAAAGGGAAATAATGGCAGCTGAATCTGAGTTTTCTCTTTCTCTAGGACAGTATGATCAAACCCAGGAATATTTTCTTTTTGTTGATGGCTTATTGTAAGAGGACATATTTATCCTTGAAAATAGTTCTGCTGTTCTCATGTCAGGGGATACCAAAAAGTACTTGTCAGTGGTTTGAACTGGAGCTCGATTTAACACAGCTGGTGGCCTGCTTCCCTTTAGGGTCAGGGCGGAAGCAGGGACTCTATTTTGTTTAGTCTGTTCTTCAGTAAAATTAAAACTAGGGTTATGACTCATGTAAAAATGCTATTTACTTCTGTTTAAAAAACACACACATATTAAAGGTGAAGTATTGCTTTCTTTGAATCTCTTGAGTGTCTCTGCTTTTATCCCTTCATTTTCACATTTGGCATTTATCCTGCACTGGACGAAGTGGCTTACTATTCTTTCTACATTTTGTATTTATGCTTTATGTACAGTACAAAAAACAAACACTGAAAGCAAAAATACGTTTTGGACATTACTGTTGGGGCAATGGGGGCATTCTTTCCAGTGACATTTAAGACAGCTAATGCTTACCTCTTCAAGAGCTGAAGTTATCACATTTCTACACATCCCAAAATGAGTTGCACATTACCATAACCACAGAAAGAGGGCATACTGAAGAATTTTAAAGTTTTAATTTACTTTTATATTTAAAATATTAATATTTAAGTACAATTTGGAGGAATTATGGAAGCATGGAGATAAGGATACATTCTTATTTATTAATCCAGTTTTCTTTTACCATTCCCATGAAGTTGAATCTTAGATAGCCATCTTATAATCACCGAATTCAGTGACTTCTCAATCCTTATCCTTCATGAACTCTAGTATTTTTGTCACTGACAGCCTATCCTTTTTTATTTTTATTTTTTTTAGTTTCCAGGACACTATTTTTTCTCTTCTGCTCCAGCCACACTGTGCCTGGCTGGCTCCTCTTCACTGCCTGCTTCCTGCCTCGGGCTTCTGTTGAGCTCCTCTTCATCACTTTCCATGTATATCCCATCTGTTGGGAGGCTGATTTCATTCTTCTTGTACATAAATGATCCCCCAATTTGTATCTTCATTCCTATCTTGTTTACTAAAGGAAAACGGTTTCTCCATTCATGACATCTTCAACACCAAATGTGTGGGTTTCCCACACCAAGCAATTCTCCAGTTCTCTGTGAACATTAGTTATTAGCAACTTAATACAATCTAATTCAGTTCTGACCCTAACTACCCAGTTGGCACAGACCTCACAGGTTAAAGGTTGAGTCCCACAAGACTGCCCCCAACTTGAGACAACAATTTTAAGTAGTGGGTTCCCAGCTTATCCACATTTCTGTCTGACTTGGCTATAAATTGGAGGTTTGCACAGCTTCCCCTCAGGTTTAATAATTTGCTCTAAAGGCTCACAGAACTCAGGGAAATACTGGTTTATTATAAAGAATACAAGTGACTAGCCAGATGAAGAGGTATTTAAAAGGAAGTCAGGAAGGGTCTTGAGTGTGGGAGCTTCTGTCCCCGTAGAGGTTGGGTTGTGTCACCTGCCAGTAGCTCTCTGAACCCGTCGTTTAGGGTGTTTATGGAGCTGCTGTTACATCAGTCAGTTCAGTCGCTCAGTCTTGTCTGGCTCTCTGCGACCCCATGGACTGCAGCACGCCGGGCTTCCCTGTCCATCACCAATTCCTGGAGCTTGCTCAAACTCATGTCCATCGAGTCAGTGATACCATCCAACCATTTCATCCTCTGTCATCCCCTTCTCCTCACACCTTAAATCTTTTCCAGCATCTGGGTCTTTCCAATGAGTCAGTTCTTCACATCAGGTCGCCAAAGTATTGGAGCTTCTGTTAATGGGCACAACTGATTAAGTTATTGACCACTGACAGTTATTAGTAACTTAATCCCTAGTTCCTCTCCTCTCCCTGGAGGTCACTGGGTGAGGCTGAAAATTCCAATCCTCTGATCATGTGGTTGGAATTAGCACAAACTCAGGTAGAGTTGAAAGGGCTTATTATGTAACAAAAGGCACTCTTCTCACCCACCACTTGGGAAATTCCAGGGGATTTAGTTGTTCTCTGCCAGAAACTGGGGATGAAGACCAAACATGTATTTCTTATTATATCACAAAATTGTATATGTGCTGTGCTTAGTCACTCAGTCGTATCTCACTCTTTGCAACCCCAAGGACTGTAGCCGGCTAGGCTCCTCTGTCCATGGGATTCTCCAGACCAGAATACTGGAGTGGGTTGCCATGCTCTCCTCCAGGGGATCTTCCCAACCCAGGGATCAAACCCAGGTCTCGTACATTGCAGGCAGATTCTTTATGATCTGAGCCATCAGGGTAGCCCCAATATTGTATCTACCAAGCCCCCCAATTTTTTTTAATATTTATTTATTTGGCTACATTGGGTCTTACTTGTGGCAAATGGGATCTCTCTTACTTGAATAGTGTGAACTCTTAGTTGTTTCATGTGGGATCTAGTTCCATGACCAGGAATTGAAGCTGCGCTCCCCTGCATGGGGATCACAGAGTCTCAGCCACTGGACCACCAGGAAAGTCCCAGGCCCCAAATCTTAATTTCCAACCTGTGAGGTGTGAGGACATCTGTCATGGACAGTTCACCAATGCTTCTACACTCATACAGCCAAAGCAAATTGGACTACCTTCCTCCATTTTTACTCTTATTAAAATTATTACATTGTGGAATTTTTATAGTAGAATAATTACTTCTTGCATTTTTTACCCTCACATATCATGAGTAAGTAGAAATTTTAGGGTCAGTGGAAGGGACTGAGAAAAGTCGGTCCACATTAGGTGGTTAGTGCCACAGCAAGCAATTATTGCACAGTGGTCTAATTGTTATTCCTTCTTGGACCAGCTGACTCAAACCCTAGAAATTCATGTGTGATGGAAAATATACTGCTAACCCAGTGGTTTTCTCTAAAGGTAGCCCACTTGAGGACTAATTTCCACTGTATACTTTTGAATAAAGCCTCTTCATTCTTTGAGAGATTCCTTTATCCCACAGATGTGCATAAGTTAAAGCCTAACATTACCCGGCTGAAATGTTACATGCACATATACAAGCAAAAAAATAAAAACTTTGGTCATATTGACTCATCATTTGAAATAGCTCAGATTTGTCATCTTTTCCTTTTTACTGTTTTAATTCAAGCCTTTATTATCTTTCTAGTAATAGCTTCTTAATGGATCTTCTTGACTCACATCTGCCCTGTATTCCCATGCATCTTGCAGGTTGCTGCCAGACTCAGCATGAATCTGATGATGTAATCATCCTCTTAATTTCTTTTTAAAATTAAAAGTCCAGAGGAGGGGGGTGCTGGGGCGGGGTCGGGGCGCATGTGCGGTGCACTCCAGACGCAGCGCGTCTTTCTCGAGTCGCCGTGCCGCTGTCGCGGGGTCCCCCAACTGCGGGCGCCCGGGCTCCCTCCGAAAAAATAAAATAAAATAAAATAAAATTAAAAGTCCTTATTTTTAGAAACTATCCTTAAAAGGAAATTTTTATTACCCTTTATTTTTATTTTAAAAGGTAAATTTCCTTTTTTTTTTTTTTTTTAGCAAGCTAAACTAACATCATCACTATTGTCATCATCACTTTGACAAACATGTAACATGTCTAGGCTACTTGCACACAATTAGGGTGCAGGAAGATTTAACAGTTGGTCCTGCACTCACTGACTCAGGCAGCTGTGTAGTAGCCCTGGAGTGATGTTGTGTGATTGTACTTCTTCCAGTTCTGGGCTACCATACAGTCCATGGTGAGTCCGAACTGAAACTGCACACGGGAAGATAAGGTGCCACAGAAATCTCCAAGTTTCAGATGAGATTCAGGTTCTAGCCTACCTCACACTTGACACATTTCTAAGCTTAGTGGCTACCCTCTTATATAATTTTAAACAGGTCTCAAGTCAATTTTGCAGTTAAACAAGTATAGTCAGTTTAGCTTTGTGTTTAAATAGCAACAGATTTCTTAGTCTCCTAGGAAACTGGGTGGTAACTAGGAACTCAAATAATAACCCTTTAAATAGAGAGCATGTCAGAATCTCTTAAATCTTTAAAAGCAAGGACACTTAATTAACACCTTATGTAGGTAAGCATGATGACATGGCAGAATGAAATAGTCTACTGATGACTGACTCTAACCACACCAAACCAAACAAACCCAAACAAGTAATTGTTTATCCTTATTATCTAACTTGCCCAATATTTTATCATAATTTTATTATTCTATAAAAGTGTCGTACGCCAGTAACATCCTACAGGTATAATAAAATATATGAAAATGTTGAATGTCAAACAGTGCTTATGCTATGGGACAAATTCTTCTGTTTTTACCAAATCATATACTTGTACAAAAAATGAGTCGTACATTAATCAACCTTAAAACCCTCACTAGTTGTTTGCAGTTGTTTGATCATATTATTATTGTTAGTCTCTATGTTAACAATATGGTTATATAAAAAGGGTTAGTATCATAAACTGTAAAAATTTATCACATATTAATCATGTCTATTATTACAGACTGAAAAGTCATCATAAGTGTTTATAAGAGGTGTTCCAGAATACTCAAGCATTTTTCAATTTCATTTCAATTTCTTTCCCAAGCTCCCTTGTTCCTTTACCTCTTTCCTCCTCGCTTGGCAAGAACCTTGCTAGTTTATGTTGTGTTACACCTATTGTGAATTAACAAGCAGGTGATAGTCAGCAACAGTGGTGGCGCTGGATCTAGCTGTAGGATGGTTGAAACCATCCAATGACCTCTACTGTTTTGGGCATCCAGTTGGCTGGAACTAATAAAGTAGCTAAATCTTTGCTTACTCTGTCTCCCGTAAAGTTCTTCAGTTAGTTAGTCAGTTCGGTCCCTCAGTTGTGTCTGACTCTTTGTGATCCCATGGACGGCAGCACACCAGGCTTCCCTGTCCATCACCAACTCTTGGAGCTTGCTCAAATTCATGTCTGTCCAGTCAGTGATGCCATCCAACCATCTCCTCCTCTGTCATCCTCTTCTCTTCCCATCTTCAATCTTTCCCAGCATCAGGGTCTTTTCAAATGAGTCAGTTCTTCGCATCAGGTGGCCAAAGTATTGGAGTTTCAGCTTCAGCATCAGTCCTTCCAGTGAGTATTCAGGACTGATTTCCTTTACAATGGAATCTCCTTGCAGTCCAAGGGCCTCTCAAGAGTCTTCTCCAACACCACAGTCCAAAGCATCAATTCTTCGGCGCTCAGCTTTCTTTATAGTCTAACTCTCATATCCATACATGACCACAGGAAAAACCATAGCTTTGACTAGATGGACCTTTGTTGTCAAAGTAATGTCTCTGCTTTTTACTATGCTGTCTAGGTTGGTCATAGCTTTTCTTCCAAGGAGTAAGTGTCTTTTAATTTCATGGCTGCAGCCACCGTCTGCAGTGATTTTTGGAGCCCCCAAAAATAAAGTCTATCATTGTTTCTCCATTTTTTTGCCGTAAAGTGATGGGACCGGATGCCATGATCTTAATTTTCTGAATATTGAGTTTTAAGCCAACTTTTTCACTCTCCTCTTTCACTTTCATCAAGAGGCTCTTTAGTTCTTCTTTGCTTTCTGCCGTAAGTGTGGTGTCATCTGCATATCTGAGGTTATTGATATTTCTCCCAGCAATTTTGATTCCAGCTTGTGCTTCACCCAGTCCAGTGTTTCTCATGATGTAATCTGCACATAAGTTAAATAAGCAGGGTGACAATATACAGCCTTGATATATTCCTTTCCTGATTTGGAACCAGTCTGTTGCTCCATGTCCAGTTCTAACTGTTGCTTCCTGACCTGCATACAGGTTTCTCAGGAGGCAGGCCAAGTGGTCTAGTATTCCCATCTCTTTAAGAATTTTTCAGTTTGTTGTGATCCACACAGTCAAAGGCTTTGGCATAGTCAACAAAGCAGAAATATATATTTTCTGGAACTCTCTTGCTTTTTCAAGGATCCAGTGGATGTTTGAAGTTTAATCTCTGGTTCCTCTGCCTTTTCTAAAACCAGCTTGAACATCTGGAAGTTCACAGTTCATGTATTGCTGAAGCCTGGCTTGGAGAATTTTAAGCATTACTTTGCTAGTGTGTGAGGTGAGTGCAATTGTGTGGTAGTTTAAATATTCTTTGGCATTGCCTTTCTTTGGGATTGGAATGAAAACTGACCTTTTCCAGTCCTTTGGCCACTGCTGAGTTTTCCAGATTTGCTGGCATATTGAGTGCAGCACTTTCACAGCATCATCTTTCAGGACTTGAAAGAGCTCAACTAGAATTCTATCACCTCCACTAGCTTTGTTTGTAGTGATGCTTCCTAAGGCCCACTTGACTTCACATTCCAGGATGTCTGGCTCTAGGTCAGTGATCACACCATCGTGATTATCTGGATCGTGAAGATCTTTTTTGTATAGTTCTTCTGTGTATTCTTGCCATCTCTTCTTAGTATCTTCTGCTTCTTTTAGGTCCATACCATTTCTGTCCTTTATTGAGCCCATCTTTGCGTGAAATGTTTCCTTGGTATCTCTAATTTTCATGAAAAGATCTCTAGTTTTTCCCATTCTATTATTTTCCTGTATTTCTTTGCATTGATCACTGAGGAAGGCTTTCTTATCTCTCCTTGCTATTCTTTGGAACTCTGCATTCAAATGGATATATCTTTCCTTTTCTCCTTTGCCTTTCGCATCTCTTCTTTTCATAGCTATTTGTAAAGGTCTTGCGTGGTTCTAAATACTCAGGAGAAATAGGCACAGGATTTTTGAGACACTGTCCTGTTGCATGCTGCCACCTCTCGGCCAGATAAAGTAGGGCAGCTTTTGTAGGATCACAGAGGAGTCTGCTGTGAAATTCCTCATTCCCACTAACTTTTAACATTTTCAGAACGTAGTAATTTGGATTTTCAACATCTAGAGGATTCATCAAATACTTAAATTATAAAGAAAAATATTATAACATCCAAAGGAACCAAATAATCTGAAATGCTTTCCATGGAGTTATACAAGGATGCTGTAAAAGAGTAAACTCTATGAGTTATATGAAAAGATAGAGAATTAGCCTTGGAGAATTTTACAGCGAAACTCTTAAGCTTCAATTTGTGTTATGCTTGTTCAGTCTTATAAATTTGTAATCTCTTTTTAAAAGTCATGGATACATAAACCCAAATAACTTTGACCTAAATGAAAAGGTGGGCTTTGTAACAACATCATTAATATAGTGAATATGTGCTACAACACCTAATTTTTTTATATTTAATGAACAATGTCTATTAATCATCAGCAAACTAAACACTTTACTAGATTCTGTGTAACTACTATAATGAATAGAAGACACAGGGTCCTGCTTCTGGAAATCTGTCTAGAGACTGATGTGGAAACATCAACAGAATTCTAGAACACAGTAAGATGCAGTAAGCATAGAGTATTTTGGGAGCAAGGAGGAGGAACTCTAAACTCCAACTTGGATTATGGGATATAACAGACAAGCAGATTAATGTAAATATTCTTTTATCAATGTGCTAGTTTGCAGCTGACAAATACAGGCTTAAATTTATGTCTCCATAACAAAAATGGTTTAACCCCCAGTTTTAATATATTATCAGATTTCTATCCAAATTGTATGTTATTCACTGTAAATTTTCCTTCATTTTCTTCTCTCAAGGAAAATATTTAAATTTGGAAAAGCTGTGTACTCTTTCCATAGTTAAGAGTAAGTCATTTAATAACTAACACTTAGCCAGAAATGACTAGAAGCTATGAGAGTGCTGTATACTTATAATCTCTCTGTTGTTGTTTTAGTCACTCAGTCGTGCCCGACTCTTCGCAACCCTGTGGACTGTAGCCTGCCAGGCTCCTCTGTCTGTGGGATTTCCCAGGCAAGAATACTGGTGTAGTTTGCCATTTCCTTCTCCAGGGGATATTCCTGACCTAGAGATCAAACCCACATCTCCTTTTAAGTCTTCTGCATTGTAGGCAGATTCTTTACTGCTGAGCTACCAAGAAAGCTCTATAATCTCACTTGCTTTAATATTTAGTGTTTTAGGAATGATCACTTTTTTGTGATCACTTACCAATACTGTAATCATGCTGTCCTTCCATTTTATAATTTAGGTTACTGTTCTGTAAAAAACCCCTTCTTTAAATTGATTTTTAGCTCTATAGATCTGTAAGCTTTGAGAATGTCATGCCCTTCAGCCTTTTTATTTATGTGGCTGCCCCATGCAGCTTGCAGGATCTTGGTTCTCCAACCAGGGATTGAACCTGGGCCCTCAGCAGTGAGAGCAAGGAGTCCTAACCACAGGACTGCCAGGGAATTCCCTCCCTTCAGCTTTAAATTTGTTTCGTTTAGAATAAAAGGACAAGTTTTGCCAGTCCAAAATGAATGGACAAGTGAATGACTGAGTGAGTGACTAAATGAATGACTAAATAAGTAAATGAATAAATAGATAAATAATCCCACACAGTACATATGTATATAGAGAAAAAATTGTTGGAATATTTCTCTCAAATTTGAGTTTGCTGCTGTAATGAACTGCAACTCTTTGGTCTTTCCCACTCCTTATCTTCTATTGCAAAAGCTGCTTCCCCCCTCTGCCAATTGCCTACCTTCATTGTTGTCTTTTAAAAAAAATTTGTCTCTTTAAATAGTGTGGCGTTTCTAGACTTCAGAATTTTATAAAATGCAGTTGTTCATGTCTTTAAAATTTGGCAAACACTTTTATTATTGTTGCTATTTTTTTAATATTTATTTTTATTTGTTTATTTGCGCCAGGTCTTAGTTGCAGCATGTGGGATCAAGTTCCCTGACCAGGGATCGAACCCAGGCCTCCTGTACTGGGAGCATGGAGCCTTAGCCACTGGACCACCAGGGAAGTCCCTGTTGCCCCTTTGTTAAAGTAAATTTAATGTCTTAGACTGAGTGAGAAATGAGTGTGACATCATCTTTTGGCATTTTGATCCAGGGGCTCTTGGTAGTATCTTAAGACTCCCAGTCTCTGATTAGGTGTTTATCAGAATATTTTCAGTCTATATGAGTTTTTAATGGAGGTTAAAATGAATAAAACAATCCTTTCTGAGTCTGCTTAAGAGTTGTTTTTAATCCAGTATTTTTGAACAGATTAATTTTTGAGTGATTCAAAACAGTAGCAAAAAGTATAAAATGAAAATTTTTCCTTATCTACTCAGTTCTAACCTATCTGCCTACCTTCTGGATAACCAACATAAGTGGTTTGTTATATGATCCTGGGAAATACTGAAGGTGGGAGAAGTGGACAACAGAGGTTGAGATGGTTGGATGGCATCACTGACTCAATGGACTTGAGTTTGTGCAAACTCTGAGAGATGGTGAAGGACGGGGAAGCCTGGCATGCTGCAGTCCATGGGGTGGGTTGCAAAGAGTCGGACATGACTGAGCGGATGAGAAACAACAGCAGTGTCTCATTACAGAGTTTCTTCATGCGTATAAGCAATATATTTCTTATTTTACCCCTTTTACTCAAAAGGAAACATACTGTATATTCTGTTTTCACTTTGCTTAAAAAAAAACTAATACTAGTTTTAATAATAGAGATTTTCCCATATTATTTAGCTAAAGAACCTTTTCCTTTTTCCCAACTGCATAATATTCTGTCATGTAAGAATGTACTGAACAACTTAATCAGCTTTCTACTGATGTTCCCAATTTTTTTGCTCTTACAAACTGTGCTATAGGAATAACCAGATGTATTTTTAAATATGATTTTTGATCTTACTGTTTTCTGTGAATATTTTCCCTCATTTACTCTTTTTTTTTTTTTTGAGTTTTTTTGATTTTGTTTTTGCCATGCAGAACTTTTTGATTTTATATAGTCAGCTTTGTCAATGTTTCTTCTGTGGCTTCTTTGGCATCATGGTAAGGAAAACCTTCCACACTTTGAGGTTAAAAAGAAGTTTCTGTTTTCTTCTAGTACTCACACTGCTTTATTTTCACATGTAAGTCTTTTATCCATTTAGAATTTTCCTGATATAAAGTATGAATGTAACCTTTTATTTCCAGATGGCTGTCCAATAGCTACAGCACAATTTATTGAATAGTCCATCTTTCCCTGACCAATTTCAGATAACATCCTGTTCATATACTAAATTTTCACGTGTATTTGATTTATTTCTTGACTCCCTATTCTGTTTCTCTGGATTTGTCTGGCTATATATGTGTCAGGTTTTCTAATTGGCTTTTTTTTTTTTCTTGGCTAGTTATTTTTATTTTTCTAATTGGCTTTTAATTAATTAAACAATATTTTTTTCCTTTTGTTCAATGAATAATGTGCTCTGCTGTTGTGTTCAGTCACTCAGTTGTATCCAGTTCTTTGTAGCCCCATGGACTGTAGCCTGCCAGGCTCCTCTGTCCATGGATTTTTCCAGGCAAGAATACTGGAGTGGGTTAGCAGTTCCTTCTCCAGGGGATCTTCCTGATCCAGGGATCGAACCTGCATCCCTTGCATCAGCAGGTGGATTCTTTACCACTAGTGCCACCTGAAATAAGATTTTTTTCTTTTGTTCAATGAATAATATGGACAGTAAACATCTTGTGCTTTGGGCGGTGTATTTCAATTCTCCAGAATAGACCGTGAATAAAGTCAGAGGGTAGATCTGCCCATGCTTAGTTGTCCAGTTCTTTTGCTTTCATCCTGCAGGCCAATGTTTTCTTAGATGTGTTGATGCGATGCTTAAAACATTTATTTTATTAGTCATAATGGCTTCTTAATAGTAGCTGTATGATTTGGACATGAAATAGATCATGTAAATAATCAAAGATAAAAAGAGGACTTGCTCTTGCCTAGCTCTACAACAAAGGAACAATCAGAAATATGTGAATAATCACTTAGTACTCATATAGTAATTTTTCTTATAATGTATTGTGTCAGTTATTTCTTGCCATAACTTGGTAGATACTGTTGTTGCATTTTATGGATGAACAAACCCAAGGCACAGATTAGTCAGATGAGCTCGGATTCATACAGGGAGTGGTGGAGCCTGGATTTGAATTTAGGTAGAGCTTTTTCTTTGTTTTGCTTTTGAGATAACTAGATGCACAGGAAGCTGCAAAATCGTACAGAGAGGACCTGTGTACCTTTTACCCAGTTCCCTCCAATGATTACATAAGATGCAACATAACCACTGGGGAAACTGGATACATATATTATGTTTTACATATATATATTTCTGAAACAAATTGAAGGTTTGTGGCAACCTTGAATTGAGCAGGTCTATTGGCACCGTTTTCCCAACAGAATTTGCTCACTTGGTGTCTCTGCATCACGTTTTGGTAATTATTGCAATACTTCAAACTTTTTCAGTATTACTGTATTTGTTGTGGTGATCTGTGATCAGTGATCTTGATGTTACTATGGCAAAAAAAAGCTACAACTTGAAGGTTCAGATGATGTTTACATTATTTAGCACTAAAGTATTTTTTAAATTGAAGTATAGTTGATTTTCAATGTGTAAGTTTCTGGTATACGGCAAAGTGATTCAGTTATACATATATACACATATTCTTTTTCATATTCTTTTCTCTTATGGTTTATTACAGAATGTTGAATATAGTTCCCCATGCTATACTATAGTACCTTGTTGATTATATATTTTATACATAATAGTTAGTATCTGCTAATCCCAAACTCCTACTTTATGCCCACCCCACCTCTTTCCCCGCTGGTAGCCATAAGCTTGCTTTCTGTGTCTGTGAGTCTGTTTCTGTTTCATAAATAAGTTCATCTGTGTCATATTTTAGATTCTATATATGTGACATCATATGGTATTTGTCTTTGACTTACTTCACTTGGTATGATGATCTCCAGGAATATCCATGTGGCTGCAAATAGCATTATTTCATTCTTTTTTTTGGCCAAGTAATATTCCATTGTATATATGTACCGTATGCTTGTCCACTCATCTGTTGATGGATATTTAGACTATCTCCACGTCTTGGCTGTTGTGAATAGTGCTCCTATGAATGTTGGGGTGATGCATCTTTTTGAATTATAGTTATCTTTGGATATATGCCCAGGAGTAGATTTGCTGGATCATATGGAAACTTTTATTTTCCGTTTTTTAAGGAAGCTCCATACAGGCTGTGCCAGTTTACATTCCCACCAACAGCGCTGGAGGAGTCCTTTTTTCTACGCCCTCTCCAGCATTTGTTATTTGTAAACTTTTTAATGATGGCCATTCTGACTGGTGTGAGGTGGTACCTCATTGTAGTTTTGATATGAATTTCTCTAATAATTAGCAAAGTTGAGCATTTTTTGTATGCTTTTTGACCATCCGTCATCTTTGGAGAAATGTCTGCTTAGATTTTCTGCCCATTTTTTGATGGGTTGTTTGGTTTTTTATTATTGAGTTGTATGAGCTGTTTGTATATTTTGAAAATTAAGTGAGCCCTTGTCAGTATCATTGGTTGAAAATATTTTCTCCTAGTTTTTAGGTTGTTTTGTGTTTTGTCTATGGTTTCCTTTGTTGTGCAAAAGCTTATAAGTTTGATTAGGTACCATTGTTCTTTTTGCTTTTAGTTCTATTATTTTGAGAGACTGACCTAAAAAAACATTGGTTTGATTTATGTCAAAGAATGTTTTGCCTGTATTCTCATCTAGGAGTTGTACAGTGTCACGTCTCATATTTAAGTCTTTAAGCCATTTTGAGTTTATTTTTGTGAATGGTGTGAGGGTGTGTTCTGAATTCATTGATTTACATGTGGCTGTCCAGCTTTCTCAACATCAGTTGCTGAAGAGACTCTCTTCTTCATTGTATATTCTTGCCTCCTTTGTTGAAGATTAATTGACCATAAATGTGTGGATTTATTTCTGAGCTATCTATTCTACTCCATTGATCCATATTTCTGTTTTTGTAAACAAAGTATTTTTAAATTAAGGTATACATTAAAAAATGCTATTGCACACTTAATAGACCACAGTATGGCATAAACACACCTTTTATATGTACTGGGAAACTAAAAATTTTGTGACTGTCTTTGTTGCCAGTATTTTATTGCAGTGATCTGAACTGAACCTGCATTATCTCTGAAGTATGCCTATGAAAGGATTATGTAACCGTGGTGGTGGTTTAGTCGCTAAGTCATGTCCAACTCTTATGACCCCATGGACTACAGCCCGCCAGGCTCCTCTGTCCATGGGATTCTCCAGGCAAGAATACCAGAGTGGGTTGCCATTTCCTTCTCCAGAGGATCTTTCCAACCGAGGGATTGAACCCGGGTCTTCTGCATTGCAGGCAGATTTTTTGCTGACTTAGCTATGAGGAAAGCCTCAAAAGCTAAGATTGATCGGAAATTGCAGAAACTACTGGTGGTTTTAGGTAACCGTAATACGGTATTAAAACTAGAAAACTGACCATGGTACAATGTGTGTGTACAGTTCTATAGCATCCTATAACAGGTATAGATTTGTGTAACCAGCACTACAGTTAAGATACAGAACTATTACTTTGCCATAAAGACTTCCCTCATACTGTCCCTTTACAGGGAAGATCCCCTGGAGAAGGAAATGGCAACCCACTCTAGTATTCTTGTCTGGAAAATCCCTTGGACAGAGGAGCCTGGCTGGCTACAGTCCGTGGGGTAGCATTCCTTTAGAGTCACACCCACCCCAACCCTAACCCTGGTAACTGCTAGTCTGTTCTTCGTATTTTTAATTTTGTAATTTTGAGAGTGTTATATAAGTGGAAAGATACAGTATGTGGACTTCTGAGGACATTTTTTTCACCCAGCATCATGATCTTGAGTGCCATCCAAATTGTATGCAGTTTTGGTCATGGTTTTTATCCACTCTGCCAATCTCTGTTTAAGTGGTGAATTTAGACTGTTTTCATTAATGTAATTGTTGATATGTTAGAGCTTAAGCATTCCATTTACTTTTCATTTTCTGTTTGTTCTCTGTTTCTCTGTTTTGCTTTCTGTTCTGTTTTGCTTTGGGTTACTAAAACATTCGTTGGAATTCCATTTTAATATATCTATGGTATTTTGAGTGTATGTGTTGGTATAGCTTTCTGAGTGCTTGCTCTAGGCTTTATATTACATATACGTAACCTATCATGATCTACTCTTACTGGTCTTTGTAGTTTGAAACCTTACCTCCTCCATTATAATGTAATTGTCAACTATTTCCTCTACTTACATTAAGAACCACATCAAATAATAATTTTTTTGCTTTGACTATTAAACGCAACTTAGAAATCTCAAGCGGTGAAGGCACATCTATTGTATTTACCTAAGTTTTTATACTTTTTTTTTCTTCCTTCCTAATGGTCGAAGTTTCCTTCCTTTATCATTTCCTTTCTGATTTTAAGAACTTTTTTTAGCCATTCTTTAGGGTAGGCCTGCTGGCAACAAATTATCTTACTTTTCTGTCATCTGAGAATGTCTGATTTTCCCTTTATCCTTGAAGGATATTTTCATGGATATAGAATTCTTTTCTTTCACTACTTCAAAACTATTTAGCATCTTTTTATGTGTGTTTTTTTTTTTTAATATGTATATAATGGCCCAGGATTTTAGCGGTACTTAGCAGAAAGAATAGGGAGAGGTACATTTATGCCATCTTGTCCACAACCAGAAACCCATGGGACAGTTTTTAGTATTTAATATTGTTTGTATTTGAATTTCAAAAATTAAGACTCCAGGGGTTACCCAACATGTAGTTGATTTTTTTTTTCAAGCATTCTAGAATTATTGTCAGTGATCCTAAAGTTGTATCTCCTGAAGCCACCAGAAAATGATGTTGAGAACAAAGCTTAAGATATTGGATGCAAACTCTAGATGCATTTCTAGGAAGTGTAAAATAATTTATTTACCAACAGAAAAAGACACTAGAGTACAAATAAAAATGCCAGCGGAGTATGTCCAGCGTTCGTCGCTTATTCTCTTTTGGACTGAGTACTTTCTGGGAGCTTAATGAAATAGCCCTTTGTGAAAGGAAAGGACTC
Source organism: Bos indicus (assembly GCF_029378745.1). Taxonomy (NCBI): domain Eukaryota; kingdom Metazoa; phylum Chordata; class Mammalia; order Artiodactyla; family Bovidae; genus Bos; species Bos indicus. The sequence continues at coordinate 22,192,446 of NC_091783.1, forward strand.
CTTTCCAAAATTACACGTGCAGGGTTTTAGTGAGACACACAGTCATTAGTGTTGATTGCAGTTATGTAACTCATATTACCCAGGGTATTTAGCTTGCTTTGTTAGTGTCTAATCTAGTGCCAGACTCCCCAACGTCCCTGAATTTGGCAAGGCCACAGTAAGATGAAATGCATAGCTGTTTCTTAAAAAAAAAATGCAGTCCAAGCTGTTCTCTAAGTTTTAAGCTTAGATTTAATCAAGTACAGCCAAAATTATTCCACCCAGGAGCTATTATCACATTCTTCCTTTTGAAAGCATCTGAAACCACGGAATTGTTGGCAGTCGCAGCCAATCCTTTAGAAACAAAAAATTCTTATAGCCTCCCAGTTCGTAACTCCCAACTTCCTTTTCCTGTTTAACGTCTTTATGGAGTTATTTAGGAAAAAATAAAAAGATTTGAGTTTTAATTTGTAAACCTTCAATTTAATGCAAAGTAACTTTCTGCTAAGGAAAAGGATACTGAATCCGCAAGATATAGTAATTGGAAAACTGGCTTATAAAGGATTAATACAGATTTCTCTCTCTATCCCTCTGTCTCTTTAGTTAGAAAAAGAAAACATAAGAATGAAACCTCAAGACATAATGGTCGAATAAAGAGAATAAAGAATAAAGAGGTCGCTACCTCTTTAAGAGCTGACTTTAAGAGCTATCAATGTTTATATATTTAAATGTTTTTTGAGTTGAAAACTAAGCCATAATCCCCCTCCCCCATCCATGTCTCTTTCTTCAGTTTTTTAGAAATATATATTTCCATGAAAAAGGAAACACTTAAAGATGTATATGTTCTAAAAAAAAATGTATATGTTCTACTTAAACCTTGTCGGAACTATAGGTGGTGGTGTTTGAGATCTCTTTCTGTTTTATAGCCACCTGCAGCCTAGTAAATAGATACTTTTTACTTAGTTGGACAGTTCCTATTAGGGAAGACGTTTTAGAGCTGATCGTGAGTGGTACAGGATGTGCTTATTCCAAACAAAGTTGAGAAATACATAGAAACGTGCTTTTGGCTCCGTCTTACATCAGTACCCTTTCTCTTCCCTGAGTTGACCATTTCTACCTGTCCTGAGGCCTGGGTCTACTTTCACATGGCAGTCAACAGAGTTTTGCTAACATTGGCTTAAGGTATATATACAAAATGATTTAAGTAGGGTATGAGTCCTCCCAATCTTTTTTGCTTCTTAAACAGGATCTTTGGAAGATAAAAAGATGCTTTTCCTCTTTGACTCTGCCTGCCTGAGGCTGATGGAAAGAGTTAGTTAGCATGCCATGTTGAAGGAGTGTGGACTCCTGGTTTGTGCTTGTTTGATATACATGTTAGACATTTTATGAATTATGGAAGCAATCCTGGGAGGAGAAGGGCTCTGACCTGAACAAATCACTGGAGTGCAGCCATCCAGGGCTCTCAAGGGAAAAGCTTAAGCTAAAGGCCTTCCCTAGTGGGGCCATCAATCCAAATCAAGCAGTAAATTGCAGGTGGCCATCTGCTGGCTTAATCATGGGCTTCTATTTTTCTTTGGGTGGGTTATCATTGTCTGGTCTGACCACTTTTACTAATTAGCTGAAGCTTGATCATTAGGTGAACCACAGGTTCATTTTATCCTGAATGGAATATGGGTTTAATTATTCTTCATTTGGTTTAACCATTTGAGGGAAAATGTTAAAAAACTGTTGTTACTCTAAAGTTTACAAAGACCGGTTATTTAGAATCTGGGTTGATAGTTCACTTTTGCTGAGTCCATTTGAATACTCCCAAATGAATTGCTTTATTCCTTTTCTCAGCTTGGCAGTAAAATGGTTGTGTTTACATTTTTTTTTTTTAGAGCTAGGTAGTATTCTTTGATGTTTATTAAGTTTATTAAATAATGCATGTGTATCACAAGGGATCTAGTTATATGGTATAAAGGCAAAATTTAGATAACTGGTGAAGAATTTGATTTTCACCCTTTTACTATATTTATACAAATACGAGTATAAGATGAACTCAGAATTTAAATGTAACAGATGAAGCTCTAGGGGAATGTTTCTATAATGTGTTGGGATGGAATATGGGAGTGAAGAAGGGGAGCTTCGAAGGCAAGGTGGAAAACCTGGAAGCTTAAAGTCAGATTTGAGCTACATTAAAAGTTGAAATTTCTGAAGACGGTAACCAGTTTGGGAAACTGTTTATAGTTTTCAAAACAATTGAAGGTTTGCTTCACTAAGCATAGAGTTTTCAAGGTCTATCCATATTGTAGTATATGTTATGCCATTTAGGAAAGGAATTCAAGGGTCATGGGGACCTGGAATTATTCTAGAATGAGGATGCCTTGTGTGAAGATAAATGGAGAGGAGGACCAGAGTGGGGCTCAGGGCGTGATACGGTGCATGAGGAAGGGCATTGTATTACTTATTGAAGCAAGTAACGAGAAATGTTGAACTGCGTAACAATAGAGGGAAGGTTGAGTGTCTCCCCTTAATAAGAAGCTGTAAGCCACTGGAAAGTTTAATCTTGGAGGCTATATAGCAACATGGAAAATATTTATTGTGTATAAAATCCAATGTGATGTGTTCAGACTGTAAAATTGAATGGACACTATGACTTTAACCACATGAAACATCAAGAATATCCATTTCTAGGAATTTATCCCATGAATATACTTTCATATCTACATAAAGTTGATACCAAAATGTTTGTTGTGGCAGTTTGTAGTAACAAAAAAAAAATGCAAACAAGTGACTTGGTATTTTATAGGGACTAGGTAAATAAATTATGCTACATCCATACACTGAGGTAACATGCAGTCATTAAAAGAATGAGACAGCTTTAAATACCAATATGAATGCATCTCCAAGAAATATTTTAGGTTAAAAAAAAAAGCAAGGTGTCAGGGTTATGTGTGATGATTTTTCTTCATTTTTCCTAACATTCTTTAGTGCTTTTGTAACTTAAAAAGGAAGACTGAGGAAAATGAATGCCTAAGCAGTACTGCAGGGAGGTTTCATAAGCCCTAACCACCTCTTCTTATGTTATTGAATTCTGGCACTCCTTAAATTTCACCACACTTGTTCATATCACAAGAGTTCATTGTCCCTGTTATGTTCAGAGGCCGAGTGCTATGATTTGGCTTCTATGAATACAGTCATTTAAACATTGACCATGTCTGTACATTATCAAATGATGAAAAATATGGTTTCTGAACCTCGTTATTGGATTGCATGATATACTAGACTCAAGAGAGAAGACTGAATTGTAGTGAAATCTCTGGCTTTGGCTAAGATTTCCCAAATGATTCATTTCTGTTAATGATTTCTGGCACAGTCTTATAAAAAAAATAAGGCACCTGGATGCTTTTTTTGGCTTTTCTAACTGAGCCTTAGCTTACAGTGTTTTACCTATTGATATTATTCTCCCTTTTATACCAACCTTTCTGACTCTTGATGACTATTTGGTCCTAATAGAAAAATTAAGGCAGATGATTCCTAAAACAAAAGGATCTGGGATTATTCTGAAAATCCTGGGATATTGAGGTGATAAAATCAATTGAATCTTCTGAGTTTCTTCATTCTCTGTGTTCTGCAAGATTCAGCAGACTCATAAATCCATTGGTCTGCTGGGCTATGTAGGGCATTTCAAGGGCTCAGCTTGTACCATTTCTTATTAGTAGCACCTATGGAAGTACCAAATTATTAGTCCATGTTAGATATCCAGTTTGAATGTCTCCTAGTTCTTGCATTTCAGTGTTTTTTATTTTTTCCAAGTTCTTGATAATAATTACATAAATTACTTTTTATGCACAGATGAAAAGGAAATGATCTTAGATTGATTAAATTTTATTCCAGGCCCAGACAAATTGTTTATGATTATAGCTTCCTTAATTGGCACATAAACTAACGTTCAACTGTGGCTTATCTCTTAAAAGATATGATTCATTAAAATTGGAGAAATTCCCTTGATTTATGCATCCAGGTTTCATGTGCTTTTTGCCGATGCTTCATTCAAATTAGCAAGTAATCAAATTGCTAACTTATGCTTACTAATTAGAACGGTGTTCTAATTAGTTTGGGATGGCAGCTCCTTCATATGAATCCAGATAAAAAACTGGAAAAAGGGTGTTATATTTTTGAATTGAATTGTTGTCTCAGACCAGAATTCTGTTGCCTTTTTTATCTTCTATTTTTTGAATTTGAAATCTTTCTATTCTAGAAACAGTACATTCTGTATATTTATTTTGCAAACTTTGCCATTTTTCCCTTCCAGGAGGCTGTCTGATTGATAATGGAGAGAGTAAGACAATTTTATAAGCAGAGTTCCTGACTGGTTTGAAAATTATGCCTTTTCCCTTGTAAAATTTGGCAGGCAGCAGAGTATGGTGAGAAAACAACAGGGGTTTGAAGTTAGGCCAAGGTTGGAATGCTAATATACTAATTACTAGTTACTTACACACAAGTTACTGGATGTGTACATTGGCAAATTAAAGCTTCCTAACACACAATTGCTTCAAATATAGAGTAAGCTTATAATCTTTGTCATGCTAGGAAATTATGAGATATAATAAGAGAATACATGAAACTCTGGCATCTGTGATTTTCAGGTTGGCCTTCATTCAATAAATACAAACTACATTCTCAATATCTCTTAAAAATAAATCTTCTTGATGACTTATTAATTTATTTTTTACTGCTCTACTGCTGCATGCAAGATCTTATTTCCCTACCCGGGGATCAAACCCATGCCCCCTGCAGTGGAAGTGAAGGGATTCTAAACACTGAACTGCCAGGGAATTCCACTTGATGACTTCTTAATAAAAGGCTACGTCACAGAATAATTGATATTTTATCATCTAAAACCCTCTCTTATTCTGTATTTCTGCATATCTATTATATAATAATGATGATTAATGGTTATTTGTGTAACCCTGAGTCTAGAGGATCCTCCCAAATTATTAAAATAGGGACTTCACATGATTTCCTCTTTAAGCATTTTCACTATATTCCAATTCCTTAAAAATAAGTAATCCAGTTGATTGGGTTTCCTTTTGGTTTCAGGCAAAAATTCCATGGTTTAATACTGCATATTTCAACAATAATAAATACATATTTGAAAACTTATCTGTTGATTAGAATATAAACTTTCATAATTGTGCTGCTGCTGCTACTGCTGCTAAGTCACTTCAGTTGTGTCTGACTCTGTGCGACCCTATAGACAGCAGCCCACCAGGCTCCCCTGTCCCTGGGATTCTCCAGGCAAGAACACTGGAGTGGGTTGCCATTTCCTTCTCCAGTGTATGAAAGTGAAAAGTGAAAGTGAAGTCGCTTAGTCGTGTCCAACTCTTTGCTAACCAGTTTATTGAAAAGTACTAAGAATAATATAGTAATACCACCCATTATCCAGTACTTACTATATGCCAAAGTCTTGTATGTTTCGTTTTTTTTTTTTTTTTTAATGTAATATTGTTTGCTTTTGAACTGTGGTGTTGGAGAAGACTCTTGAGAGTCCCTTGGACTGCAAGGAGATCCAACCAGTCTATCCTAAAGGAGATCAGTCCTGGGTGTTCATTGGAAGGACTGATGCTGAAGCTGAAACCCCAATACTTTAGCCACCTCATGTGAAGAGTTGACTCGTTGGAAAAGACCCTGATGCTGGGAGGAATTGGGGGCAGGAGGAGAAGGGGACGACAGAGGATGAGATGGCTGGATGGTATCACTGACTCGATGGACATGAGTCTAAGTGAACTCTGGGAGTTGGTGATGGACAGGGAGGCCTGGCATGCTGTGATTCATGCGGTTGCAAAGAGTCAGACACAACTCAGTGACTGAACTGAATTGATTGTTTATTTAACTTCAAAAACATTTCAGCATTCTAAACAAACCAAAAAAATAAAAATAAACAGAACATTGCAGATCGTGTTTAGTGCAGAAGGTTCTTGAACTTTGACTGGTGCAGTGGCTCTTGGCTTTGCTGACAAGGAAGAGTTCTATGGTTTGTTTTTTAAAAAACAAAACAGTTTAAAACTACCGCACTTCAACTAAAAAGGATCCGGTACACTTCTCATGCCAGCTGACCCCATCCCCCCTTTTCCACAGCCAAGAATGGCAGCGGGATGCTATGTCGCTATATACAAGCAACAAGACAACCCGAAGCTGGATGGATGCCCACTGCCGTGTCCACAGGCCCAGCCCCGCAGCGCATGCCCCGAGCTACGGCCCCTCCAGAAGGCATTGCCCCCACAGCCTCCACGCCAAGCAAGGAGCGTCAGGAGTGTGTCTCAGTTGCTTTGTTCTTTTTACAAACTGTAGATATGTACAGTTGAGAACTCGGGACTTCTAGCCAATGACCATAGAATTAACACACCACCTTACAGATTTAAAAAATGCCAGAAACATCTTTAAAAGCCTTGTCACCCCAACAGCAAAGTGCACAGAGTGAGGAGAACACGAGACCCTTTTCGTTTTAAAAATGTTTGGAAATATGTACAGCTTTGATACAGTTTCTGGGTGCTCCAGACACCCATGGCCACTTTCTGTAAACCACTGACAATTGCTGGAGTGCTTTGAGAGACTGCCATATGATCATGATCCAATTGGGTAATTAAACCTAATGAGGGCAACAGACACATCTCGAGTGAGAGGTGTGTCAGTCACGGCATTCCCTATGCTAAGGTATTCACAAGGAGACAAATCAACAGTTTTTTTTAATTCATCCTCCTCCTCCCCTCCTCTTCCTCCTCATCCTCTTTGTCTTCCTCTTCCACCTTTTTCCCGGCAACTTTAGCAGGACCCTTGGTGCCATCAAACTTCCCTCTCGACTTATGGTCGGCAACATCCTTCTCATACTTCTTCAGCTTCGCTGCCTTATTGATGTATGGCTACTTCTCACTGTCACTTAAGTTATTCCACATCTCGCCCAGCTTCTTTGCCACATTGATACAGATGCCAGGGTGTGTAGACTTGATCTTGGGGTGGAATTCAGAGCAGAATAGGAGACATCCAGACGGTAGTCTCTTGGGGGCCTTCGGGTCCTTCTTCTTGCCTCCCCTAGCTGGTCCATAATCCTTCATTTCCTGATCATAGTGCATTTTATACGCCTTTGCCATTTCATCGAATTTAGACTTCTCTTTCCTGGACATGGTCTTCCACCTCTCAGAGCATTTCTTGGAAAATTCAGCAAAATTGACAGGGACTTCTGAGTTTTTCTTCTTATGTTCCTCTCTGCACATCTGCACAAAAAAGGCATAAGCACACATCTTGCCCTTTGGTTTCTTGGGATCACTTATAGCCATCTTGACTGTATTGTTTGCCAGTCTGGGCAGTGCAGGGCAGGGCAGGACGCGTGGCTCAGTACTCCACAGCCTCGCGCTAGCTGCCTCCGTGAGAGCCCAAAGTTTTGCATGTGTCTTAATCTGATCTCGGCATCTAATCTTGGCATTAACTTGGACCACAAGAGATGTGTAGTATTAGACAATTTCACAGATCAAGAAAGTCAGAGAGGTTAAACAAATTGTTTAAGGTCCCACAGGAAGTGAGTGGCAGAACAGGCTTGAACATACAGCTGTCTTACTGAGCCACTTTACTCCAAAGCTTGGGCTCTTAACCTCCATGGAACTCCAGACTGCCTTTTATAACTGGCTTCTCCTCTGTCTTTTTCTTATGCCTTGTGGTCAAGCCCCATTCTCTGAATGATTCTGCGTAGGAAAACGAATTGTGAAGAAATGAATTATTATGTGAAAGACCCTGATGCTGGGAAAGATTGAAGGCAGGAAGAGAAGGGGATGACAGAGGATGAGATGATTGGATGGCATCACACACAATGGACATGAGTTTGAGTAAACTCCGGGAGTTGGTGATGGACAGGGAGGCCTGGTGTGCTGCTGTCCATGGAGTCGAAAAGAGTCGGACATGACTGAGCGACTGAGCTGATTATGTGTTCTCATAGGCAAATCAAAAGGACTGTTTCAGCAGGAGGGAAAATGTACTGGCAAGGAGCAAAGCCGTGCCACATCTCTGAGCTGATGGGTACAAAGGCCACACCATCTTTAACATTACTGTTGAAGACAAAGGTACTCAACAGTGTGGAAAGTCCGCTGTGAGTCATTTCCCTTTGTTAAGGCCAGAATGTAGTAATGGGAAGGGTACTTTTCACACTCAGTAGAAAATAAAATCAAAGAATGGGAAGGCTTGCTGGTAATAACTGAAGAGAGATGATCTGGCCACATGAGCCTGTGATGGAGACGGATTCTGATCTCTCGATGGAGACACATTTAAAGTCGACAGCCATCTAGACTGTGGTGCGTGTGCTATGTGCTTTTTTCCCTGGGCAAAGGGTCCAGCAGCACTGTCAAATTCTCTATGGTATTCATAATCAGAATACTGTGAAGAGTTAGCTCATCTAAATTTAGCCTTACCAAAGTGATTTTTAAAAAGATGGAGTTGAACATACTTTCTGGGGATGTGATTATGTATGATTTTATATTCACCACTCCAGATAAAGAGCTAAATTAGGCAATATTGCCTAACGTTTAAGAGCAGTAAGTTTTGGAAATCAGTGGGTTTGAGTCATTACCACTGTCCTAGACATTTTTAACTTCTTAGGCTCAACTTCCTCATCTGTAAAGTGGGAATAGTAATATATGTATTTAAAAGTGATATATATATATGTGTGTGTGTGGAGATATATATATATATATATATATATATATATATATATATCAGTGAGTTGTTATGGGTATTACATGAGGAAATTTGGATTATCTATGCAAAGAAAAGTATAAATTATCTAAATAGAGCAAACAGGTTCTATATAGGTTCATAGATATTCAGTAAATGATTATAGTCAGAGCCCCACAGCTTTTATTTTAAAACTTAAAACAGTTTAGTGAATCTAGGAGAAGGCAATGGCAACCCACTCCAGTACTCTTGCCTGGAATATCCCATGGACGGAGGAGCCTGGTAGGCTGCAGTCCATGGGGTCTCGAAGAGTCTGACACGACTGAGTGACTTCACTTTCACTTTTCACTTTTCACTTTCATGCATTGGAGAAGGAAATGGCAACCCACTCCAGTGTTCTTGCCTGGAGAATCCCAGGGACGGCGGAGCCTGGTGGGCTGCTGTCTGTGGGGTCGCACAGAGTCGGACACGACTGAAGGGATTTAGCAGCAGCAGCAGCAGCAGCAGCCAATGTCCAGAACACAGAAAACAGAACAATAAGAGTAACTTAGTTTAAGTCAAGGGAAGTGAGTTTTCAGCAAAACTGAGACAGGAGGTGTCAGAGAAGGCAGCCAGGTTGTTGTGCTTGAAGCAAATCTCCCGGTTACCATGGGAAGGCTGGGTGGAGGATTTAGGAGTCATCTGATTGAGTAGTTGCTGGAAATACGTGATGCAGCTTTGTAGTTACTTCCGATGCAAGAGTGGGTCACACACCACAGTAACCATGTTCAGATGCTTCAGGGTTTAATTATGTAGACAACTTCTCGAGGGGATATCCCAACTGCTTGCAAAGCCATGCCTCATTTATTACAGTCATGAACACACACGAGTCCTCATGTTGAAAAATATATTAGTTTATAATTGGGAGGTGGAGTGGGCGATGGAAATGAAGGCCTTGGTAGCTGAAAATGCTCAAGAGGTTCCATTGCTCTTGCAACAGTTTTAAGACAGGCAGGCGCAATCCTGCAAGCAGGAATGAGGCTCCTTCGCACGTCAGTTTTCCTCAGCCTGCTTTTAAAGGAGGTGTTAGTTTAAAAGAAAAGTGCCTGCACAATAAAATTTAAAATTTCCCAACAGAAATTGAAATAAGAGAAAATATTTTTTAATGACAAATAACAATCTGCAAAACTTGAAGATGTAACTAAGATTTTGCTTCCCCCGTGACTCAGAGGTAAAAAACGCACCTGCAAAGCAGGAGAGTTGCAGGAGCCGTGGGTTCGATCCCTGGGTGGAGAAGATCCCCTGGAGAAGAAAATGGCAACTCAGTCCGGAATTCTTGCCTGGAGAATCCCTTGGACAGAGGAGCCTGGTGGGCTGCAGTCCATGGGGTTGCAAAAGAGTCGGATACGACTTAGCAACTAAGCAGCAATCAATATTTTACATTAGTTATTTCCTTGATATAGTAATTTATATTACACTTCCTAGCATGGAGCTTGGTATATAGTAGTCTTCACATGTTTTTCTTCTCCTCTGCCTTTTCATATCTTTCCTGTTCAATGAAAACTTCAAAGCTGTTAAGGACCCCAGTCACAATACCACAGTGGTGTTTTATGTAATAAAATATCTTTTTTTAAAACTCACAAATATACCCTGCCTAAGATTTGTGTGTCCTCTTCAGAGCTAAACATTCTTTGTTCTTCCAGGGTATGAAATCTTTTAACAAATAGAAATAGGATTTTTTTCCTCTGCAGTAAAGGCCATAGAAAATTTTATGGACTTGTCCTTGGCTTTTATGAATGGGATGTGAAAATACCCACTTCCCTTTCCCAGAGGCCGTTTCAGAGAAAACCTCTTTTCTCATTCTACAATACTTACGTTCTAAATCCTTACACAAAGCTATTAATTTATATTTGCTGATTTGACTGAATGTATAATCTCAGTCTTAAAGCATTTCAAGTTCTCTTTGGCAACCACAGGAAGTTTCCATGTTCTGAAAGGGAATGTTCAGTTTACTTTCTTCTTTAATTATGTGGTTTTAACTCTATCAAAAGAGGTAAGTTTTGATTGAAAGGAAATCTAAAAAATATGATGGGAGGGTGAGGGAGAAGCAAATCCTGAGGACGTTTTGGCAAGCAGCAAGTTAAACTTGCCCTCCCGTCCTTGGTGGTATCAGAACCCCAAGAGCCAGGATGTGTTTACTTCATTCAGATGTAAAGAGGTAAATTCCAAACCTCATAGTAGTATCCTATTACTTATAGTGACAAACATCATCACTTTTCATCCAGTGAACCTGTAATTTTGTGTTCTAAGAGAACTTTGGGGTAAATTTTTATTTCTGTAGTCATTAATTTTATATGAAATATGATAATTTTCTAGTGTTTTCTCTTGTTTTTTTAAACAGCAAATTTTGGTAGCACAGTATTGTCACAAATTATCCCTTAGGGGACACAGTAACTTCTAGGCTTATAGCAAATTGGGAAAAGATGCTGGATAAATATCCAGAAAACTTCATGAGGTGTCTGAGAACATTCAATGCCGGCGTGGAGTTGGGACCCTCAGCGTCTCCCTGTGTTTCCCTTGTTAGAAGTTTCACAAAGGACTAGAATGAACTAGGATCCACTTGAATGAAGATTAGCAAAAATAATCTGCTCTGGGTGCCAGTCAGACTTGCGGAGCTTCAGGAGTCCCTGGAAGGGTGGATGGATTTTTTTTTAAAGAGTTCTTGGGACAGTTAAAACCTCACAGGGGTGGGTGGCAAGCTGTGGTCTCTGTGGTCAGACTGCCTGGGTTCAAGTTCTAGTTGTCTGGTTGTACAACCCTGGGAACATTGCTCAGCATCTCTGGGCCTTCGTTTCCTCATCTATAAAGTGTGTGTGTGTGTGTGTGCGTGTGTGCGTGTGTGCGCTCAGTTGTGCCTGACTCTTTGTGACCCCACGGACTGTAACCCTCCAGGCTGCTCTGTCCATGGAAGTTTCTGGGCCAAGAATACTGGAGTGGGTTGCCATTTCCTACCCCAGGGGATCTTCCTGACCCAGGGATTAAACCCGCATCTCTCGTGTCTTCTGCATTGGCAGGCAGATTCTTTATCACTGTGCCCCCTGGCAAGCCTATCTATAAAATGGGAAGGTGATAAAAGCAGAGTTGTTTCCAGGATTAAATAAAATACTTTTTAGAAGGTCGAATAGGACCTGGGACATAGTAATGGTGCATGTTTAGAAAAGAAAATACCAGAGAAGGGGAAGATCAATGTAGTCTAGAGCAAGAGGTGGTAAATTATGACCCATAGGCCAAATCTGGCCTGTCTACCTTTTTTGGTCAATAAAGTTTTATTGGAACACCGCTATAGCTGTTAGTTTATGTGTTGTCTATGGTGGTTTTCATGATATAACAGCAGGGCCTAGTAGTTGTGACAGAGAATTAATGGCCTGCAAAATCTAAAATATTTACTATTTGTCACTTCACAGAGATAGTTTGCAGGCTCTGAACTACGGTCTTCATTCTTTCGCATTAATGCATTTCCCTTATTCAATAGTAAATACTTTGGCCGCAGATCCAGCAAAAGTGCTTCCAGCCCCTCTTCCCCTCTCCAAATGCGTGAGAGTCTGTAGGTCATGAAACTCCCACGAAGCAGCACATTATACCAAGCCGCCAGGCCGCCCATGTCACAGAATGAATTGTGACTGGCTCTTTTGTGGTGGTACTGTGGACCATTGAGACTAATATGACAATTACCTTCTGAGTATTTATGTGAGATAATTTAATTTTAGAGCTCATAAACAAGATCAGAGTTATGTGGTTTAACAAAAGGTCTCCTTATGTGTACTTACTCTTGCCAAAAACATGATGAAATCCTGAAACATGGCAAACTTAATGTGCACTTTTAGACTTACACTGCTCAATTCTGTTTGCCACATGTATCTGTTCATAAATATTCCTGCTGCTATTGGGAGGCACTTGGGAAACCTGGATAGTTCTAGTCAATATGAACATGATTTCCTCCCTCCCTGGGGGGCCCCCTCCCCATAAATACACTCATACCAAAACCCTGCAGGCAATTTTTCTGTTTAAAATTTTTATGTTCCATAGCAAGTATACTCGTCTTTTCTCAGCATCTTGCCTATTCATTTGTACCTGATCTTACTTATGCTGTCTGCTCATTCTGATAGGAAATCCTGTCTTCTTTTTGTCGTTGTTATTAATTAATTAATTTTTGGTTGCACTAGGTCTTCGTTGCTGTGCGGGGCTTTTCTGTAGTGTGGGCAGCGGGGGCTCCTCTCTGTTGCGCTGCACGGGCTTCTCACTGGAGTGGCTTCTCTTGTGGAGCATGGGCTCTAGGGTGCACAGGCTTTGGTCGTTGCTGTGTATGGGCCTAGTAGTTGCCGCTCATGAGTTTAGTTGCACCAGGGCATGTGGAATCTTCCTGGACCAGGGATTGAACCTGTGTCCCCTGGAGTGGCAGGTGGATTCCCAACCCCTGGACCACCAGGAAGTCCTGAACTTGAGGCTGCCCTGGTGCTGTGTCTTCCAGAGGCTCCCAAAAGCACAGTAATATATAAGAAAATTTGTTTGTACTGGTACTGGGTTAAAAATTAGATTTGGTTTATTTACCAAGATTTTCAGGTAACTTTCAAATTAAAAACAACCTTTCTTTCCTTTCAATCCAATTTGAAAACACCAGGCTCAGTCATGCCTGTTTGTCAATGGAAGAAGAACTGGTAGAGGAAAATATGTTTGAATTAATTCAAAGTTATTTAGAGATGCACTGGTGATTAGGAGCTAGGTTCATTTTTTTTTTTAAAGGGGCTGGGTTTATTACCATTGCTGATATACAGCAAATTCCACCAGTGATCAGTTTCATTCAGCAAGTACTTGTTTAGAACAGATTCTATGCAAAGCTTGTGCGGCCATACTTCTTTGTAAAGATATGTTATTATTTATTTATTTTTGGCTGCAGTGAGTCTTGGTTACGGCATGCTGGATCCTTCCTTGTGGCGAGGGGCTTCTCTCTCGTTGCGGCACGGGTTCCAGAGCTCACAGACGCAGTAGCTACAGTATGTGGGCTTGGTTGTCCTGTGGCATGTGGAATCATGCCAGACCAGGGACTGAACCCGCGTTCTCCACACTGGAATGTGGACTCTTAACCACTGGATCACCACGGAAGTCCCATACTTCTCTAAATCTGTTATATTGGAACCAGTGTTTCAATTACCTGACTATGGGTTTGAATAAAGACATTTTAACAGCTTTGATATATATATATATATATATATATATATATATATATATATATAAGCACTTAATTAAAAGACGCTTACTCCTTGGAAGACAAGTTATGACCAACCTAGATAGCATATTGAAAGGCAGAGACATTACTTTACCAAAAAAAATCCATCTGGTCAAGGCTATAGTTTTTCCAGTGGTCATGTATGGATGTGAGGGTTGGGCTGTGAAGAAAGCTGAGTGCTGAAGAATTGATGCTTTTGAACTGTGGTGTTGGAGAAGACTCTTGAGAGTCCCTTGGACTGCAAGGAGATCCAACCAGTCCATTCTGAAGGAGATCAGCCCTGGGATTTCTTTGGAAGGAATGATGCTAAAGCCGAAACTCCAATACTTTGGCCACCTCATGAGAAGAGTTGACTCATTGGAAAAGACTCTGATGCTGGGAGGGATTGGGAGCAGGAGGAGAAGGGGACAACAGAGGATGAGATGGCTGGATGGCATCACCGACTCGATGGACATGAGTCTGAGTGAACTCTGGGAGTTGGTGATGGATAGGGAGGCCTGGTGTGCTGTGATTCATGGGGTCGCAAAGAGTCGGACACGACTGAGTGACTGAACTGAACTGAAGCACTTAATCACTGTAAATGTAATAGCATGTATGAAAAAAGGGTAATAGTCATCTTATGAAAAATGCATACTGTATAAAACCTCACTGATAATTAAAAGAACCAGACCAAAATAAGTTTTTTTTTTTCTTTTTTTTACTGACAGTTTGGCAAAGATGAAAAAAGTCTGATCATATCCTGTGTGTTGGGTGTGAGGGGAAATGACTATTCACACACACAGTTGGTGGGAGTTTAAATTTGACAGATCTTTATGGAGGGCAGTTTGGCAACAGGTACAAAAATTTATTTTTTCGACTCAGCAGTTATGCTTCTAGGAGTTTATTCTACAGGTATACCTACATGTTCAAAAATATGGACAATGATATTCACTCCAGCATTGTTATAATAGTAAAAAAAAAAAGCTGAAAGCAACAAAGTTTATGGTGTGTCTCTTCTGGACTGAATTATGATTCCCTCAAATTCCTGTGTTGAAGTTCTAACCCCCAGTATCTTAGAATGTGACTCTATTTGGAAAAAGGGCCTTTAAAGAATGGATTAAGTTGAAATGAGATTATAAGTTGTTGTTGTTCAGTCGCTAAGTCATGTCTGACTCTTTATGACCCCATGAACTACAGCACGCCAGGCTTCCCTGTCCTTCACTATCTCCTGGAGTTTGTTCAAATTCGTGTCCACTGAGTCGTTGATGCTATCTAACCATCTCATCGTCTGCCACCCCCTTCTCATTTTGCCTTCAGTCTTTCCCAGCTTCAGGGTCTTTTCTGATGAGTTGGCTCTTCACATCTAGTGACCAGAGTATTGGACCTTCAGCATCAGCATCAGGCCTTCCAATGAATATTCAGGGTTGATTTTCTTTAGGAATGACTGGTTTGATCTCCTTGCAGTCCAAAAAACTCTCAAGAATCTTCTCCAGCATCAGTTTGAAAGCATCAGTTCTTCGATGCGCAGCCTTCTTTATGGTCTAACTTTCACATCTGTACCTGACTATTGGAAGAACCATAGCTTTGAGTAGATGGACCTTTGTCAGCAGAGTGATGTCTTTGCTTTTTAATATTTGGTCTATGTTTGTCATAACTTTCCTTCCTTGGAGCAAGCGCCTTTTAATTTTGTGGCTGAAGTCACCATCCACAGTAATTTTGGAGCCCAAGAAAGTAAAATATTTCACAGTTTCCTCTTTTTCCCCATCTATTTGCCATGAAGTGATGGAATCAGATGCCATGATCTTAGTTTTTTTAATATTGAGTTTTAAGCCAGCTTTTTCACTTTCCTCTTTCACCTTCATCAGGAGGCTCTTTAGTTCCTCTTTACTTTCTGCCACTGGAGTGGTATATCAGCTGCATATCTGAGTTTGTTGATACTTTTCCCAGAAATCTTGATCCCAGCTTGCAATTCATCCATCATTTCACATGATGTACTTTGCATATATTATTGTTATAGTAATAAGTTAATAAGTTAAATAAGCAGGGTGACAGTATATAGACTTGTTGTACTTTCTCAATTTGGAACCAGTCTGTTGTTCCATGTCTGGTTCTAACCATTGCTTTTCGACCCACATATAGGTTTCTCAGGAGACAAGTAAGGTGGTCTGGTATTCCCATCTCTTTAAGAATTTTCCACAGTTTGTTGTGATCCACACAGTCAGTGGCTTTAGCATAGTTAATGAAGCAGAAGTAGGTGTTTTTCTGGAATTCCCTTGCTTTTTCTGTGATCCAATGAATGTTGGCAATTTGGTCTCTCGTTCCTCTGCCTTTTCTAAATCCAGCTTGTACATTTAGAAGTTCATGTACTGCTGAAGCCTAGCTTGAAGGATTTTGAGCCTAACCTTACTGGTATGTGAAATGAACGCAATTGTACAGTAGTTTGAATATTCTTTGACATCATCCTTCTTTGGGATTGGAAAGAAAACTGACCTTTTCCAGTCCTGTGACCACTGCTGAGTTTTCCAATTTTGCTGACATATTGAATGCAGTCCGTTAACAGATCATACGGGTTGGGGAGCCCTAATTCATGACTGATGCCCTTGGAAGACGAGACAGACCAGGGGCACGCACAGAGAGGAAGGCCCGTGTGAGGACACAGTGAGAAGGCAGCCGTCTACAAGGTAAGGAGAGAAGCCTCAGGAGGAGCCAGACTTGCGGGCACCTTGATCTTGGAAGTCTAGCCTCCAGAACTGTGGGGAAATAAATTTCTGTTGTTTTAAGCCACCCAGTCAGTGTTATTTTTTTATGGCAATCCTTGCAAATGAATGCAGCATCCATCTAATGAAGTACTATGCAGTTCCAACATAAAGCATATTGCCCTCCCATTTATTGGATTCAAACTTTTTTTAAAAAAAGATACACTATGGTATGCTTGTCTGGAGAAGAGAATGGCAACCCACTCCAGTATTCTCTGAGAATTCCATGGACAGAGGAGCCTGGGTGGCTACAGTCCACGTGACTGCAAAGAGTCAGACATGACTGAGTGACTAACACACATACACATTATATGCTTGTATATCCATAAGCATTTTGTAGTTGTTTTGGGGGAAAGGCCTCCTAGTGGGGCTTGGTGAGAGAGGCTTTTAGCTTTCATTATATACCATTTTCAACTGTTTGAATATTTTTATAAGAGCTTATAGGTTTCATAATAAAGCATCTAGTTAAAATAAAAGCAAAACAGCATTCTGCCTAGAATATGAATATTATCTGACAAATGAGGGATGGAGTACAGACCTTCCACCAATGTACATAGTTCAGAATAGTGTTTGTTTTATTGTTGTTTTTTTCCCCCTGAAGTTTGGCATCAAGGAATTTATCCTAAGGGAGTGACCAGAGATAGGTAAAATGATAGGTGTCCTAAGGTGCCCACTGTGGTTTTGTTTATGAGAATGAAATATTGGGAATTTAAACAGCAAGGTGTTGTGTAAGACCTAGGGTTAGGGTTCAAGAATATGTGCTGCCTTGACATCTGAAACTGGATGTGGGGAGGGGCTTGATGGCTTAACTGCAGGTCCCCTCCCCCGCAAATTCTGTTCCCTGGGATAAGGTACACTGGCCCAAGCCCTTCCTTATCACAAGGCCAGGCACAGTGCTGCTTATCCCTAAATAGTGGGCTTCTTCAGTTCCTTGCCAGTGTGCAGAATTATTCAGACAAGTCAGTGACACCCCCCTGCAGAAGCCAGGGGTCACCTCACCCTCTTGTTTCTATGGAGCTTGCATCCACAGACCCTGCTTATTCCCTCTGTTTCTAGGGGTAGCCCCCAGGCAGTTCTGCATGGTGTGCATGTGTTCCCTGAGGCTGTGAGTGTATGGGGCTGTAAAATTGCTGTCCATCTCATCTGTCCAGTGTCAGGTGTCATGTATCCCACCATCCCTGTCACCCTAAGGCAGGAATCCTTCCCTCATCAGTGGAGCAAAGGGAAACGAATAAAACACAGAGGACTGATGAAACAAAGGACACGACACCCCAAAGCCAAAAGGCTATACAGTCATTACAAATCTTGTAAAATACCTGAAAGTAAAAGTTGCTCAGTCTTGTCCGACTCTTTGCGACCCCATGGACTATACAGTCCATGGAATTCTCCAGGCCAGAATACTGGAATGGGTAGCCTTTCCCTTCTCCAGGGGATCTTCCCAACCCAGGGATCGAACCCAGGTCTCCTGCACTGCAGGCAGATTTTTCACCATCTGAGGCACCAGGGAAGCCCAAGAATACGGGAGCCCAGTGTTCAGTATTCCATGAGCTATCAGGGAAGCCCTATTGAATAATATGTAAAATTGCTTATAGTACATTGGGCTTCCCTGGTGGCTCAGACGGTAAAGAATCTGCCTGCAGTGCAGGAGACCCCTGTTGGATCCCTCAGTTGGAAAGATCCCCTGGAGAACGGAATGGCAACTCACTCCAGTATTCTTGCACAGAGAATTCCATGGACAGAGGGGTCTGGCCAGCTACAGTCCATGGGGTCGCAAAAAGTTAAGCACGACTTAGCAACTAACACATACACAAAACTGCTTATAATATAGTAGGCTTAATAAGTAAACACTTTGAGATATTGTGTCATTGTCAGTATCTTGGTGGTTTTGCAAACTAAGTGGATGGAGGAGGCAGTTCGTAGAGGAACAAGAGAAAGCCCCCAGCACTCCAAGAGTTTGATGAATGGAATCAGACTTTTGAACTGGAAATCCATGGAGGTCACTTCTTGCTCTGATGCATTGACTTATCTGAAAAATGAAGGGGTTGGAACTCTTCCTTTTTTATCTCTAGGGTCTCTAGTAGCTGTAACATTGTGGTTCTTTAGGATTATTTCCGAGGAGAATTGCGTTCCAAGATGCAGTGTTAGAGGCACGATGAAATCCCTTGAGTGTAGTGACTGTACTTCTTGCATTGACACAGGGATCACGGCCTCTTTTAGGATTGCTTGTGTTTGTAAACACACACACAAGGGCACATGCACAGGCTCTTTTCAATTCTCTCTTGATCTAGGAGAATATAATTACCTGCACACTAATATGCCTAGTTAAAAATTGGCTACTGGGTCTCATGAAACCCCAGACCATCATTACACGTGTCAGAGCATTCCACAGTATTGATTGGGAAATGGTACTCTAGGAATAGGGCTTCAGAAATAAGCCCCAGTTTGAGGTGACTCCACAGGGAGGAAGCCCAGGGAATAAGCTGCTCAGCCTTTGCCTCTTTCCTCCCGCTGACCTCCTGCCCTGGCGCCATGGGCTGAAACAACTACCATCCAGAAGGCAGGGAAGCCCACTGATGCAGCTCATAGAGGTCAACCACCTGGGTATAAAACTGGCACAGTTTATAAAATTGGTGCAGAGATTAGGGTGGAAAGACGACCAGGAGGGGCAGATGAAGTGGTTCAGCACACAGACCCATCTGAGTTTGGGTGGAGGCCTTGCTGTTTCTGAGCTGTGTACCTTTGGGCAAGTTATTTAGTCAACATAAACAACCCACTCCAGTATTCTTGCCTGGAGAATCCCAGGGACGAGAGCCTGGTGGGCCGCCATCTATGGGGTCGCAGAGAGTCAGACACGACTGATGTGACTTAGCAGCAGTATGTGTAAATAAGCTATCCCGGAGTTGATGTCAGGTTTAAATGTGCTAATTTACATAATGCTCTTTGTGTGATGCTTGACTTGTAGAAACGGACAATGCTGCTGCTGCTAAGTTGCTTCAGTCGTGTCCGACTCTGTGCAACCCCATAGACGGCAGCCCATCAGGCTGCCCCGTCCCTGGGATTCTCCAGGCAAGAACACTGGAGTGGGTTGCCATTTCCTTCTCCAATACATGAAAGTGAAAAGTGAAAGTGAAGTCGCTCAGTTGTGCCCAACTCTTCGCGACCCCGTGGACTGCAGCCTACCAGGCTCCTCCGTCCATGGGATTTTCCAGGCAAAAGTACTGGAGTGGGGTGCCATCACCTTCTCCGGAAATGGATAATAAATGCCAGCTATTTTGTTGTCATCACCATATCATCATCGTCATCCTTCTCCAAAGAGCATGTTTTTGATGCAAGACCACCCTGGGTTTGATTTCAAGGATCTATCGACTGATACAAGGATCCCTTAGGAGCTGCTCTGATCTCTTGCAGAGGGAAAGCCGCATCTTGTGCTGTCACATGGCCTAGCATTGTCCCAGTCAGCTAGATTTGGGAAGCCCAATTTGATTCCTATCAGGAATCTATAACAGTGATCCTATCACAAAATGATATTGCTCACATATTTTTTTTTTTTTAATAGAGGAGAACCAGTATTCTTGCCTGGCAAATCCCATGGACGGAGGAGCCTGGTGGGCTGCAGTCCATGGGGTCGCTAGCAGTCAGACAGGACTGAGCGACTTCACTTTCACTTTTCACTTTCATGCATTGGAGAGGGAAATGGCAACCCACTCCAGTGTTCTCGCCTGGAGAATCCCAGGGACGGTGGAGCCTGGTGGGCTGCCGTCTATGGGGTTGCACAGAGTTGGACACAACGGAAGCAACTTAGCAGCTTAGAAGCAGGATTTCTAAGACTCTCAGCAGAGTACATAGAAGCCTTTCACAAAAAAGATTATTTCCTCTTAAGCCAGGGCAACAGATTTATTGTCAAAATGATCTGATATTTTAGATATATAAAAAGTAAGCTTTTTCTTGTGACGAGAACCTATAAGATCTATTCTCTTAGCAATTTTCAAATATGCAGTGTGGTGTTAACTATAGTTGTGCTGCACATTACAAGTCACCCCTAGGACTTGTTTATTTTATAACTGGAAATTTATATCTCTTGACCCCCCTTAACTCCTCTTTTTGTTTTTTAATTTTTCTTACACAAATACATATTTCAGAGTGTGGTAATGTCTACTGTCTGGTAATAAATTCGGCAAGTCCATCAGATGCAAAATGTCCCCATAGTTGGGAAAAGGATGATCACTTTAACACATTAACTTCCACAGTTCTTGGAATAGTTTCTGAAAAACTGTGTGTGAACTTTTTTTGTGGAGCCTGTTGTGCAAGTCACTTTATTTTTGTTTAAAAGTGTGATTTTTAAACTTGTCTTTAGAAAAGGTGTCTGTGCATCTCACAATAAAGCGTGAAGTCAGTAGAACATGTACATTTCATGTAATGGGAAAACATTGCCTTCTTGACAGTGAGTAGAGCTTCAGTCATCACAGAAGGAAGGTATGTGAGAGAATTTTTTAGAACAACGTGTCTTCATAGTTATGATTTCTTGGATTGTGGTTACTTTTATCATAACAACCATATATTGAAACCTCGGTCTTGGACCATGTGAGATGAGCCAGTGAAAATTCAGGTTTCTGAGCCTCCACCTGAGCTGTCCTCCATTCAGAGATTGACAACTCAAGTTCTTGTTACATAACCCCAAGCTTCCATAGTAGCAGCATCCCATGATCTCTCCCTGTTCCCTCATAGCATCAGGAGTTGACTATAACATGTTGCACCCGGGGACCTGGGGGTAATATGTGTCCAAGACTTCCCTGCTTTAGGAAGGTCAATTGAGAAGAAAGTCTTTTCATTTCATTTTTTAATTTGAGAGAGTACTAGTTATCCCACTGCCTTTGTTAGATCTGCTGAGGGATACACTGCCCTTTCCTTTTTCACTTTAGACAGTTAATGGCAGAGTGATATAAGGAAGAAAGTAAAGGTGAAAAATGAAAGTGTATGTCAATATTGCATATTTCTTCTAAAAATTCAAAATGCTTTTCATAATGTGTAATAATTTCATATAATATAAGGTTTAAAGTGAAATCCAGATTAGTCCCCTTCCCTCACTACACACACACACACACACACACACACACACACACATACACACATACATACATACAGCTCATGTGCCAAAAGGAAAACCAGTCATTGTCCTTAGAAATGGTGGTGGTTTGATTAACTAAAAACCCAAGTACATCTCAGGTCTCAAGTACATACAGTGGCAAAACTGAAATGCTGTGGAAAATCAACTCCAGGAAAGCATGGGAGATAGTTCCTAACTTCACCAAAGGGTTTTTTTTTTTTTTTTTTTGTAATGGAAATCTATAGTAGTGATTAATGCAATCTCCAAATCACAAATTGCTTTTGTTCCAAAAGTTCACTTGAAAGGCAGTTGTCATCACTCAGAACTCATTTTTCCATAAGCAATATTATCCTGTAAGTTCCGTTCCCGGGCTGATTCCTGAAAGCTTATGCAACACGTGTGCAGTTAAACACTGCAGCTCTAGACTTCCAGATTATCAGTCCCTGAAGGGTCTTCAGAGATCATCAAGTTGAATAAAAACATGAACTCATACAAAGGGTGGGAGGAGGAAAGTGACTTGTTTGCGTTTATCCAAGAGTCAGGACTGGATCCACATCTGACTTCCAAGCTGTGACCTTCCAGTATCCTATAATTTATAAAATTAGGCCGCTACTTACCTCTGTATAGCTCTAAACAGGTTACTTCTGAATAAATATATATCACTAGAGCACTTAGAAAGTGCTCGCCCTCACAGTAGACTCACAAAATCTTCACCACAATCCTATGAAGACGGTAAAGCAGATCATCTTCCCATTTTAAGGGTAAAGACATGGAAGCTCAAAGAGATGAAATAAACTGTCTTTTGACACACAATTAGCAAGTGGAGGACTTGGCACTCAAAGTTTTCTGAATCTGAGGCCAGTGTCTGCTCCTCCATTGATGTTGTGGCAGGAGTTTGGCCCAGGGTTTGCTTGTCCAAAAGTTGTCCTGAGCAGGGAATGTCCTGGAGCTGAGGGGCACCTGCCACGGGAGGCTGCAGGGTTGATAAGGCAGCAGAGAGGAGGAAAGGGAATGGGAGGGTAGGCCAAGGGCTCTGGTGGTTTTATCAGTTCAGTTCAGTTGCTCAGTTGTGTCTAACTCTTTGAAACCCCATAGACTGCAGCACGCCAGGCTTCCCTGTCCATCACCACTCCCAGAGCTTGCTCAAACTCATGTCTATTAAGTCAGTGATCCCATCCAACCATCTCATCCTCTGTCATCCCCTTCTCCTCCCACCTTCAACTTTCCCAGCATCAGGGTCTTTTCAATGAGTCAGTTCTTCGCATCAGGTGGCCAAAGTGTTGGAGTTTCAGCTTCAGCATCAGTTTTTCCAAAGAATATTCGACTTATCTCCTTTAGGATGGACTGGTTGGATCTCCTTGCAGTCCAAGGGACTCTCAAGAGTCTTCTCCAACACCACAGTTCAAAAGCATCAATTCTTTGGCGCTCAGCTCTCCTTATGGTCCAGCCCTCACACCTACATGTGACCACGTGTGGTGCTTGTGTAGCTCAGGGTGGTTCCCAGTGCCATGGTGGAAGATGGGTGGTCCTTGGTGGCTGGAGATTGAAATGAGCGGCTGAGTTGTGCTTGTTGATCTGCTTGCTTTCCCTTAGGAACTGCCTGTATGTAAAGATGACCATTAATATGTGTGCGTGCATGCTAGGTTGCTTCAGTCGTGTCCGACTCTTTGTGACCCTATGCACTGTAGCTCGCCAGGCTCCTCTGTCCATGGGGATTCTCCAGGCCAGAACACTGGAATGGGTTGCCATGCCCTCCTCCAGGGGATCATCCTGACCCAGGGATTGAACCCACGCCTCTTACATCTCCTGCATTGGCAGGCGGGTTCTTTACCACTAGTGCCACCTGGGAAGCCCGACCTTTAATATATCATCCAGGTGACAGTTTAATTTTTTTCAGGTTGTGTGGATTAGGGCATAGGACCTTGATATAAGTAGGCACTTGTTAAGGATTTAATGTAAATCCTTATTGAATTAACCTAACTGGAATTAATGTAAAACTTGTTTATAAACAGATGAAATGGCTACAAAGTGCTTTAAAAAAAAAAACAAAACACCAAAAACGAATCTCCCTTTAAAGAACAAGTGCTTATTTGGGCAATATAAAATAATATGTTTACTAAGTCTCCCTCTGCAGCTTTATGGATTTTTAGCCTACCTTTTTAGAAAGAAATATTTACCTATAAAAACAAACCTGATGAACCTGGAAGAAAATTGATTGCCGCTACAGGTTTTTAAAAACTCTGACATTTTTGCACATTCTGGATATAATTTTTAAAATTCCTTGAAAGGGGGAGAGAGAGGAAAAAAAAACATTCGAAAGAGTGTGTGTTTCCCCTGGTGTGTGTTTTGGCTGCTTGCCACTCACCCTTCAACCTGCTAGATAAATAAAGGTGTTGGCAGGTGTGGGTGTGGTTGGGGGTGTGTTTGTGAAGCTTCGTCCTGCTTGTTCAGTAGTAAAGATGGCGTCAGATTCCAGTCCACAGTGGTGGACTGGGGTGGGGGGAGAAATAAAATCTGTAACAGCAGCCTGTGGTCTGGAGGCTTGCTGCAGACCTGGAAATGGTTCCAGAACAACATCGTGTTTCAGTGCATTTCTAAGTATTATGTCATGTCGGAATTTAATCTGCATTCCTCAGTGCTTAATTTTCATTGCGAGGGTCTGTTTGCTCACTGATGCTTTCAATTTATCACCCTCCTCTTGCAAAATGTAGCACTCAAAGTTGCTGATCCTGTTAATGTCAGGAAAGGGAGGGGAAAATCCATATGGCAGGACGTGGAACTAATTTATGAACTGATGGAGGGCTGCCTCTGCCTTCTCCTTAATGTCATTCATTTTATGCCCCCTGCTTCTCTGTCCCACTGTTTTCCTCTAATTTTTAATTTTTTCCTGTTCTATATTCTTTTTACTTTCTCTAACTCTTACCTTTCTTTGTCTTCAGACTTCATCTCATCTCCTAGTTCTCTTTATGCCTCCTTTATATATAATCCTTCCTCTCCTACTTTCTCCTCTTCTTATTCTTTAAACCTCAGGATCATACCCATTCCTTCTCCAGAACTCACTCACAGTTAGCCCCGCTCACCTACTATCTTTGGTTTACTCCTTTTCCTTTCTTTGTCCATAAGAGTGCTCCTTATTTTTAATTATGTCTTGTACTCTAAGAAAGAGATGCTGGTTCTAGCTTGTGGACTCTATCCTAAGAGGCCATTTGAGAATAGAGGATAATTTTCACAATCTCTTGGTCTAGGACTACTAAACCATCTCAAAGACAGTAGAAAAATGTGACATGCATCCAACATATTTGCCACACTTGTGTTATAATTTCTGCTAATAGTAACTGTAATGATGAGTTACACCTACTTTCAGCCTTCCAACTTGGGTATATACTGGTTCAAGCAAATGTCATAATTTCTATTTTGGAGAGGCAAGGCAGCACAATATTATGGGAAAAGCATGGACTTCAGAGTTAGATGCGAATTTAAATTTTGGTTCTGTCCTTAATTAGCACTGTAACATGGGCCAATTATTACCAGCATTATTTTTTTAAATTATGAAGTATTTGAAGTTCAGAAAGCTGTGTATACAATAACATGTTTAGCCACCATTGTAACTTTGTCAGATTTTATCATTGTGCCATACGGTATTAATTTCCCTTCCTTTGTTAGGAAATAAAATGTTATAGCAATTACGTAGTTGCTTTGACTTGGGGTTTCTTTTACTCTGAAATGAGTCTAATTATATTTCTGTCACAGAGTTGTGAGGATTAAACAGCATGACATACCTAAAGTGTCTGCCATATTTTATGTGCTTAAACACATTAGCGTTCTTATGTTGACAATCATAAATAAATCACTTTAGTGGCTTTTTAGAAACTTAATATGAATTTTTTTTAAGACAACATAATTTTGCTAACTCTACGCAGTCCCTAGGGCTTCACTTGTTGCTCAGTGGTAAAGAATCCGCCTGCCTAATACAGGAGACTTCGGTTCGATCCCTGGGTTGGGAAGATACCCCAGAGAAGAAAATGGCAACCTACTCTAGTATTCTTGCCGGGAAAATCCCATAGACAGAGGAGCCTGGTGGGCTACAGTCCAGGGGGGTTGCAAAAAGAGTCAGACTTAGTGACTAAACAACAACAGTAACAGGTAGTCCCTAACCTTGATTTTGTTACTATAAAAATAAAGCTGATTTTCTCTATTGCTGGTTTAGAAAAATAATCCCTTATTTAGTATTTCCTGAGTCTAAGTTTTTTTTTTTAATGTTAAAATTTCACAAATATTTAAAATTTAAAATACCAACTAGTTCCTCATTAAATGCATTTTTAAAACAAATACTTTATGGTCACTTGGCTACTTTGTAAAGAGTGACAAAGTGATTTTTCCTGGCGCATGAGGGTTGAAAGACTTTCTCAGTGAGTTCTCCAGATGTTGGGATGAGAAGTGTTTCCTTTGGTAGCTGGTTGTTCTGCAGCAGCTGCTGCCCTAAAATAAGGGCAGGCAGATGAGGAAAGAATGCCCCAGGGCAGGAGAGGATGGCACATCAGTGAGGCATGATTGCCAGGGACCCTGGAGGATCCCTGCTGAGAAAATGCCCAGGCTGTGTGGACCCAGCTAAGCAGTGGAAGCCTGTCATCCATTTGTGTTCATTAAGCGCTTACTGAATGCCAGGTGCTCTTCTATGGACTTGGGGTTCAGGAATGAACTAAGTAAAAAATTCCTTTGTCGTGGAGGTTACACTCAGGGTGTGTGGAGATGAAGAGATCATGAGTAAAAGAAACAAGTAAATGTATAGCAACAGGCATAGCAATAGGAGGCAATAGGTGTTATGGAGGGGAAAAAGAAAGGATGGAAGAGGTTAGGAAGTGCTAGGTGGGGGCATGGTTTACAATGGCTGTGGCTTTATTTGTTTGTCCATTTATTCAGTAAACATCTGTTGAACAAGTCATCTGGGCCATTGGAGTAGTGTAGCTACTGATCAGTGTAAGTACTGATCCTGTAGTTCAGGATCTGAAGTTACTTAAGGCATTTCAACTTTTTAGGGTTGAGGGGATTTCTTAGAGAGGAGACTTTTTTGGAAAAAAAAAATTGAAGTATAGTTGATTTACAGTGATTCAGGTGTACAGCAAAGTGATTTAGTTATATATATATATATTCATTTTTGGATTCTTTTCCATTATAAGTTATTACAAAGTGTTAAATACAGATCTCTGTGCTATACAGTAGGTCCTTGTTAGTTATCTAGTATAGTAGCACATATCTATTAATCCAAAATTCCCATTATATCCCTTTCTTCTTTCCCTTTTGGTAACCATAAATTTGTTTTCTATGTGTGTGTATCTATTTCCATTTTATATATAAATTCATTTTTATCATTTTTTTAGATTTCACATATAAGTGATATCATGTAATATTTGTCTTTGTCTACTTCACTGAGTGGGCTTCCCTGATAGCTCAGTTGGTAAAGAATCTGCCTGCAATGCAGGAGACTCCAGTTTGATTCCTGGGTCAGGAAGATCTGCTGGAGAAGGGATAGGCTACCCTCTCCAGTATTCTTGGGCTTCCCTTGTGGCTCAGCTAGTAAAGAATCCGCCTGCAATGCAGGAAACCTGGGTTTGATCCCTGGGTTGGGAAGATGCCCTGGAGAAGGGAAAGGCTACCCACTCCAGTATTCTGGCCTGGAGAATTCTGTGGGATTGCAGAGTCAGTTTGGAGAAGGCAATAGCAACCCACTCCAGTACTCTTGCCTGGAAAATCCCGTGGACGGAGGAGCCTGTTGGGCTGCTGTCTATGGGTTGCACAGAGTCGGACACAACTGAAGCGATTTAGCAGCAGCAGCAGCAGCAGCAGCAGCAGCAGCAGCAGCAGCAAAGTCAGACATGACTGAGAGACTTTCACTTTCACCTCACTGAGTACGATAATTTCTAGTTCTATCCATGTTGTTGCAAATGGCATGATTTCATTCTTTTTTTTTTAATGGCTGAGTAATATTTCATTATATATGTGCATGCTTAGTTGCTTCAGTCGTGTCCCACTCTTTGTGACCCTATGGACTGTAACCCACCAGGCTCCTCTGTCCATGGGATTCTCCAGGCAAAAATACTGGAGTGGGTTGCCATGCCCTCCTCTCTCTCTCTCACATACATACACACACACACACGTACCACATCTTCTTTATTCAGTCATCTGTTGAAGAACATTAGGTTGTTTCCATGTCTTGATTATTGTAAATAGTGCTGCTCTGAACATTGAGGGACATGTATCTTTTTGAATTAGAATTTTTGCCCTTTAGGGATATATGCCTAGGATTTGGATTGCTGGATCATATAATAATTCTATTGTTAATTTTTGAAGGAACCTCCATACTGTTCTCCATAGTGGCTACACCAATTTACATTCCCACCAACAGGAGGGTTCCCTCTTCTCCACATCCTCTTCAGCATTTATTAATTTGTAGACTTTGGGTGATGGCCATTCTGACTGGTGTGGGGTGGTAGCTCGCTATACTTTTGATCTGTATTTTGGGGAGTCAGGATTGAGTGATAATAAAGAGTTGGAATTGATAGGACATAATTGCAAGTTGGGGATGACTGAGGCAAGGTGACCAGGACAAGGCCGCGTTCCAGTGTGGCCAGCTGGGTGGTGCTGGTTCTGTCCTGTGGAGTCAGGGAATGCAGGAGGAACATTGAGGTCTGGGCCTGGTGATGAGCTTTGTTTGATGCCTGTGGGAATCTAGGGCAGCTGGATAGATGAACTCACAACAGAGAAGTCTGGCCTGGAGAAGCCACGTAGTGCAGTGGGGAATTCCTGGCATGTTGTTCAAGACACATCGTCTTATAGGCACAGCTTCTTTCTGTGCAGGTTGACTTAGAAGCAGAAAGGGGTCTCACAGGCTTCCTGGTACATTCTTTATGTGGGCCACAGATCTTTCTGTTCCTGCCACTTGTTCCCATTCTGTGATCCTGCACCCATGCTTTAGGATTAATCTTTGGGAAGAAATGAAGGAACCTTTGTTTAAGAGCTCAGGCAGTTCAGCCTAGTAGCCAGTTACACTCAGAACCTCAGCACAGATCATCTGCCTAGGACCTCCACCACTATATAGTTTAATAACTGAGCCTTGATTTTCCTGGATTCTAAATCCTGTCCTGATATCCAGCCTTAGACTCCTACTCCCTTAAGATAGTCTCCCTCCTTTGACCTTGATAGTTCAGTTCCATTTATTCCTGAGCACTTGCTAAGTATTGGGCTCCAAAGGAACCATGCAAGGTGCTGAGATTCAAAATTGAATTAAGTAGACAACAGCAAAAAAACAAACAAAAAAGAAAAAAGAGACTACCCTGGCAGTCCAGTGGTTATGACTCAGAACTTCTAATGCAAAGGATTAATCCCTGGTGGGGAAATTAAGATCCCACATGCCTGCCACATGGTGTGGCACCACCCCCACCCCCAACAATTAAACATGTTGCCTGCCCTGATGGAGCATTTAGTCTAGTAGGACAGCTGGTCATATGAACCTGAAATGAGGATTCTATACGATTTGGTACAGTAATAGCAGGCTGTTTGCTGTCTAGCAGAAGCATGGTTCTGCCCAGAAACAGGGGTTCAGTTCAGTCGTTCAGTCATGTCCAACTCTTTGCAACCCCATGGACTGCAGCACGCCAGGCCTCCCTGTCCATCACCAACTCCCGGAGTTTACCCAAACTCACGTCCATTGAGTTGGTGATGCCATCAACCATCTCATCCTCCATCGTCCCCTTCTCCTTCTGCCTTCAATCTTTCCCAGAATCAGGGTCTTTTCAAATGAGTTAGCTCTTCCCATCAGGTAGCCCAAGTATTGGAGTTTCAGCTTCAGCATCAGTCCTTCCAATGAACACTCAGGACTGATCTCCTTTAGGATGAACTGGTTGGATCTCCTTGCAGTCCAAGGGACTGTCAAGGGTCTTCTCCAACACCACAGTTCAAAAGCATGAATTCTTCAGTGCTCAGCTTTCTTTATAGTCCAACTCTCACATCCATACATGACTACTGGAAAAACCATAGCCTTGACTGCTGCTGCTGCTAAGTCGCTTCAGTCGTGTCTGACTCTGTGCGATCCCATGGACGGCAGCCCACGAGGCTCCCCCGTCCCTGGGATTCTCCAGGCAAGAACACTGGAGTGGGTTG
Organism: Bos indicus; assembly: GCF_029378745.1. Classification (NCBI taxonomy): domain Eukaryota; kingdom Metazoa; phylum Chordata; class Mammalia; order Artiodactyla; family Bovidae; genus Bos; species Bos indicus. Next base: position 22,222,387 of record NC_091783.1, read on the forward strand.
CCATTTCCTTCTCCAATGTATGAAAGTGAAAAGTGAAGGTGAAGTCGCTGAGTCTTGTCCGACTCTTAGCGACCCCATGGACTGCGGCCCACCAGGCTCCTCCGTCCATGGGACTTTGCAGGCAAGAGTGCTGGAGTGGGGTGCCATTGCCTTCTCCGTAGCCTTGACTAGATGGACCTTTGTTGGCAAAGTAATGTCTCTGCTTTTTAATATGCTGTCTAGGCTGGTCATAACTTTCCTTCCAAGGAGTAAGCATCTTTTAATTTCATGGCTACAGTCACCATCTGCAGTGATTTTGGAGCTGAAAAAAATAAAGTCAGCCACTGTTTCCCCATCTATTTGCCATGAAGTGATGGGACTGGAGGCCATGAACAGGGGTACCAAAACCCATTTCTGGACTCAAAACCACCTGTACCTGCTGCAAGATTTCTCCCTTGAGCTGCTGGCCTGCCCACCACTATTCTTCACTCTGCTTTTACAGGACTGACCGATCAGTGGCCCTAAGTATTCTTTTGGGAGTCTGGCTGCTGTGTTTTATCTAGTGCCTCCACTGCCTTTCTCTGCTGAGAATTTAAACTGTGAAGCCTGCATCCCTTCCTTCCCTCTGTGCCCTCTCATCTCACTTTGACCTCATCTGTACACTACTTCCTAGTCCCCATTCTTAACGTGGAAAATTAGCCCATGTAAGAGTCAAGGCTATGGTCTTCCCAGTGGTCACGTACGGTTGTGAGAGCTGGACCATAAAGAAGGCAGAACACCAAAGATTTGATGCCTTCAAACTGTGGTGCTGGAGAAGACTCCTGAGAGTCCCTGGGACAGCAAGGAGATCAAACCAGTCAATCTTAAGGGAAATCAACCCTGAGTACTTGTTGGAAGGACTGATGCTGAAGCTGAAGCTCCAGTAGTTTGGTCATCTGATGCAAGAAGCTTGACTCACTGGAAAAGTCCCTGATGCTGGGGAAGATTGAGGGCAGAAGGAGAAGAGGGCGACAGAGGACGAGACGGCTGGATGGCATCACCGATGCAATGGACATCAACTTGGAAAAACTTTGAGAGATAATGAGGCGCTGGGAGGCCTGGCATGCTGCAGTCCATGGTGCCACAGAGTCGGACACGACTGGGTGACTGAACAACAACAGCAACCAAGAGTCTCAGATCTCCATCAGGATTTGCATCCAGTGTCTTGGAGTCCCTGCGTAAGAGCTCCTTCCATGAAAGCATCTGGCCACATATTTGAAAGGATGATGAGGAACCTGCATTTTTAATAAACAGTATGGTGATTAAAAAAAAATCTGCAAATTCTTTGACATTCATCCCATCAAAAGATGGAATATAATCCCCTGCCATTTCTCATTTGATTTTAGAGAACAGAATGTGGTAGAGTGGCAGTGTGACTTAAAAGGCTAGATTCGAAGAGGTGACATAGCTTATCACTGGCTCTTTCTTAGGATGTTGGTGTGTAGGATCCAGATGCCATGTTGTGAGGAAGCCCAGGCCACACAGAGAGCCCGTGTGGCTGTAGCCCAACTAAGGTCCCAGCTGACAGCTAACTTCAGCCACCGGACTTATGATCGATGAGCCTTCAAATGCTTGCATCTCTCAGCCTTTGTGCCATCTGAGAAGGCTCTGAGTGAGGCAGAAATGAGCTGTTCCTGTTGAGTCCTGATCAAATTGTATTTAAGACACTAGCTTTTGCAGTGGTTTTTGATGTAGCAGTAGATCATCAGGGGACTTCCCTGGAGGCCCAGTGGTTAAGAATCCACCTGCTAATGCAGGGAACACAGGTTTGGTCCCTGATCCAGGAGCTTAGATCCCACATGCTGCGGGGCAACTAAGTCCACGAGCTGCAAGTACTGAGCTCCTGTGCCACACACTCTGGAACCCAGACAGTCCTGACTTGCCGCAGTTAGAGAAAGCCCACACTTGGCAATGAAGAGCCTGCATGCGGCGACAGAGAACCAGCACTGTTAAAAATAAATAAAAATAAACTACTAAAAAGTAGATTATTAAAACTCATAATAAACAAAATTACAGACCTTGTTATTTGTAAGATATCTGAAACTTTCATTTTGCATAAATAAGGCAAAGAAAGCAAAACTGTTGCGTCTTGGACTAGAATTGGTTGATCCTCTGAGAATGACACACATTTATAACATGCCTTGCTTTGTTTTTATTATTTAAATTTTTATTTTATTATTATTTACTTACCATTTTTTGCTTTCTTTAAAAAGTTATTTTTAGTTGGAGGAAAGTTGCTTTACAGTGTTGTGTTGGCTTCTGCCATATAGCAAAGTGAATCAGCCATAAGTATGCTTGTGTCCCCTCCCTCTTGAACCTTGCTCCCAACCCCACCCCACCCCTCTAGGTTGTCACGGAGCACCAGGTTGAGCTCCCTGTATTATATAGCAGCTTCCCCCAGCAATCCATTTTATATGTGATAATGTGTATGTTTCAATACTACTCTCTCAATTTGTATAACATTCTTTTGAAGAACCAAACCCTCTCAACTTTTGTATAGAACTGACGTGTCTGTTTGCAGTTAGTCATACCTCCCTGTAAAAGTGACATTATCTCAGTAGGTTTGAGCATAAGGAGTCTCTAGTTTCTTACATGTTATTTTTGTTAATAGCTTTTTGAGGTATAATTGACATTCAATAAACTGTACATGTTTAAAGTACTGCATGTGCAGGTAGTATCGATACATTTTGACATATGTACACACTGGTGAAATCATCATTACAATCAAGATAATGCACATATGCATCACCTCCCAAAAGTTTCCTTATGACATTTTGTAGGCTCTCCCTCCTGAGAGTTGAGGCAGCCATATTGATCTGCTTTCTGTCCCTGTAGTTTAGTTTGCATCTTCTAGCATTTCATATAAATGGAATCACATACATATTTGTCTCTGTTGATTTAACACAATTAAGATCCCCCGTTTTGTTATGTGTATCATTGCTTCATTCTTTTTTATTGCTCAGGAATATTCCATTGTATGGATATGTCACTATTTGTTTGACCATTCACCTGTGAGTGGGCATCTGTGTCGTTTTTAGTTTTTGTTTATTACACAATAGAACTGCTATGAACATTTGTGCACCATCTTTTTTTTTTTTTTGCTATGCCACAAGGCTCATGGGATCTTAGTTCCCTGACCAGGGATTGAACCCTCAACCTTGGCAGTGAAAGTGTGGAGTCCTAATCACTGGACCACCAGAGAATTCCCCATACCATCTTTTTTACTGTAGATTTGCTGCTGCTGCTGCTGCTACTAAGTCGCTTCAGTCGTGTCCGACTCTGTGCGACCCCACAGATGGCAGCCCACCAGGCTCCGCTGTCCCTGGGATTCTCCAGGCAAGAACACTGGAGTGGGTTGTCATTTCCTTCTCCAATGCATTAAAGTGAAAGTGAAGTCGCTCAGTAAGTGTCCGACTCTTCGTGACCCCATGGACTACAGCCTACCAGGCTCCTCCATCCATGGGATTTTCCAGGCAAGAGTACTGGAGTGGGGTGCCATTGCCTTCTCCGTTACTGTAGATTTAGAACTCTTAAAATCAAGTAGTGTTAGTCTTCTAACTTTGCTGTGTAAAAACACTTTTTCTGTTGTTATTCTAGATCCTTTTCAGTTCCATATGAATTTTAGACTCATCCTGTCCTTGTCTGCAGAAATCCAGCTGGGATTTTGATAGGAATTGTGCTGAATCTATAGATCAATTTTGGGAGAACTGCCTTCTGAATAATTGACTCTTTTGACCTATAAACAATGAGCAGACCTCCAGTCATTTAAGCAGTCTTTAAATTTTTCCAACAATGTTTTATAGTTTCAGTGTACATATCTTGCCCATCTTTTTCTAGATTTTTTTCATATTTTTGATGTTCTGTAAATTATATTTTATTTTGACTTTCAGTGATTCATCACTAGTCTATAGGCACATAGAAATACAACTGATTTTATATATCGCTTATATCCTTCATATTGTTAAATTCACTTATTCTAGTAGCTTAAAAAAATTTCTAGGATTTTGTACATGGAAAATTCTGTCATATGCAAATGAAGACACTCTTACTTTTTCCTTATTAAGCCAGATGCCTTTTATTTCTCTTCTTGCTGTATTAACCTGACCAGAATCCCCTGGGGTATCCCATAGGTGGCTTCTCCTTCAGCTTCCCCTCCTCCCCCTCCCCCTGTGCCATGGCCTAGGAGTCCCCTCAAGTCAGTAAGTGAGGTAAATAACAGGGCTCACCTCATTCGTTTCCTGTTTGTCAGGAATCACTGTTCTCCAACTGTCTGATATCCAGTATCTTGAAAACCATTTTCTCATGTATTCTGTTTTTGGCCTTTATTTTTGAACCTTTCAGGTGGTAGGGTAAATCCAATCCCTGTTACTCCATGATGACTTGATATGGATGTTCTCATAAGTAAAAAAAATCATTTTCAGGGCTTCCCTTCTGGCTCAGTGGTAAAGAATCCACCTGCCAATGCAGGAGACACAGGTTCAGTCCCTGATCCAGGAAGATTCCCACACGCCACAGAGCAACTAAGCCCATGAGCCACAACTAGTGAGACTGTGCTCTGGAGCCTGTGCTCCACAGCAAGGAAGCCGCCGCAGTGAGAGGCCCACGCACCGCAACCAGAGAGTGGGAGAGTAGCCTCCATGTGCTCAACGAGAGAAAGCCCACCCAGCAACGACGACCCAGCACAACCAAAAACAACCAACAATAAAATTATAAAAAATTCATTTACAGGCCTTTGATTGTGGAGTTCAGTATTCAGTTTACTTATCCTAAAATTTATCTTCTCTTTCCCCCTTCAGACACCAGACCTGACATTGCTTTCACTAAGATGGTGGAGTGTTGTGGTTAAGAGCTCAGATTTTTTAATTTCTTTTCATGGGACATAGCCACCTTCTGATATACTATATAATTTGTATTTATTTGTTTCTGTCCTTCCCCCTCCCAACAAGTGCTGGAAAGGAGTTTTGTCTGGCTTCTACTGAGAGTCAGTTTCTTGCTTTGCCACTTTTACTAGCTGGACAATATACGTAGCCTTTCTCTACTTCACATTCATATAAAATGGGAAAAATAGTGCCTAGCTCCATGTGTTGTTCAGAGGATTAAGTGCGTTATGTATGGCATTCAGAACAGCGCATGGAATAGTCAGTCATTGTTCTTAGAGATGTCATGGAATAGTTCCCACTAGAGATTGGACAGGTAACAGGAAATGATAAATGCAAGCTCAGCTGTCTCAGGTCAACCACAAGCCAGTACATCAGGTGTGCACTGGAATGATCCACTTAAATACACGATTAGATTATATGCAGATGTAATAGCTATCTTTTTCTGAATTTTAAAAAATTGATTATTAAATTAGTAAAGGAGCTCTGATGACCTAAAGGAAGTATGCAATAAAATTGTGTTCTTTGTGACTCTCGGTTTCTTATCAGAAAACTGGAGATATCTGAGATTCTGGTGTCCAGGTATGTTTTAGAATTCAGTTATTTTTAGATTTTAGAAAGAAAAAGTTACATATATCTTTTATAATACATAGTACTTTACATCCCAGTGGAGCCTGGGGTAGTGCCCTCAAATCAAACACATTAACTTATTTTGCAGCAGAATGTATGAATGCTCACACCAAGTGGACAAATAAAGATTGTAATAATAAAAAAAAACAACAACAACCAAAAACCCAGTTTTGGTTCAGATTAAGTTTTGCCACCAAAAGAGTTTCCTGTAAACTTAGGAAAATGCATTTGGGTTTTCAGATCTTTATAATTTTAGAATTGTGGACCTTTCATCTTAAAACTTGGGTGAGGATTAAGTATATAAAGCACCTGAAATAGGAACTCAATTTGTGTCCAACTGTGCGACCCTATGGACTGTAGCCTGCCAAGCTCCTTTGTCCATGGGATTCTCCTAGGCAAGAATACTTGAGTGGGTTGCCATTTCCTTATCCAGGGGATCTTCCCAACCCAGGATTGGATCCTGGGTCTCTTGCAGTGCAGGCAGATTCTTTACCATCTGAGCCACCAGGGAAGCCACCAATTATTAACACCATTGATATTCATTGCATCAATATTGTTAGTAGGATAATGTTGCAGTAGCATAGTAGTAGTAATTATTTCAAGACTGTAAGTCTTGGCCTGTTAGAAAAGTCAAGGCCTGTTAGAAACATTACCCAGTTTCCTTGATCCCTCAGGTCTGATTGAAACTGTGGATAATGTTTTAGGGATGGTTTAAATAGAAATAAAAGGACTGGGAGGCCCATTCTTTGAGGTCTTTCATACGTTCACTGGGGGATGAAACAGAGAGGCTGGTGATAAGTGCAAGAAGTGGAGGTGAGTCGAGCCCTAGGTAGCATTGGTTCCACCAATACTGGAAACTGCCTTTTTCCTCCTCCTCCTTCCCTTTTCCTTTCTCCTTCATTGACTCAGTCTTGTGACTGTCATCTCATAGACAAAGGAAGTTGCTTCAACCATGGGCTAGAGGTTGAGGTTCATAGGTGGGAGGTAGAAGCCTTGAATAGAGGGTTTTTGATCCGCTGAGTAAAGAGAGCATTCATTAGAGCCAGGCCTGGGGAAGGTGAGACAAACTGCTTCAGCGTGTTGATGCTAACACAGCTTTCCAGTTACATTTCAGTCATTTATTGGTTTGGTAGCACTTTGTTTTACTTTTCTTTCCTGGGTTTAGGTAATGAGCAACTGACCGATGTGGGGGTTGCTAGGTTAAGGTAGGTTCCTAAGGAAACCAGTAGATTTGCTATTGTTCTAGGAGTCATCTTGCCTTAATTGAGAGTAAGATGGTTTTTTAAGTCTTTCCCCTGATACCCAGTACCTTGGAAATGTCATAGACTCTGGAGTATTTTGAATCTTGTCTCATTTGTTAAGTGTGGGCAAGTCATTTAACCTCTCTGAGCCGCAATTTCATGAGACGTAACGATGAAAAGAACAGGGACTTCCCTGCTGGTCCAGTGGCTACAAGTCCGTGCTCCCAATGCTGGGGCCCCAGGTTTGATCCCTGGTCAGGGAATTGGATCCCACATGCCTCAGCTAAAGAACCTGCCTGCCACACTGAAGATCTGCAACTAAGACCTAGTGAGACGAAATAAATAAATAATTTTAAAAACCAAACAAACCAGCTTCCTTAGAGGTGTGAGGGTTAATTGTCCAAAAATGTGCAAACACCTAATATACTTGCCATTGCATAGCATATGTCCTATGAAAAGGAGCTATATTATCTGTATACTTCCTTTTTTAAGAAAATTTTTATTTATTAAAAATTTTTTTTTTACTGTGCTAGGTCATCATTACTGCGCCTGGGCTTTCTATAGTTGCAGCAAGCAGAGGCTACTCTCTCTTCTCATTGCAGTGGCTTCTCTTGTTGCAGAGCATCAGCTCTAGGTGGGTGGGCCGGATAAGAACATGCTAAAAGAATGATCATTGGAAGATTCTTATAGGTTAAAAAATGATGATGAATTGTAACAAATATATTGCTCTGGTGGGGGATTTTGGTAACGGGGGAGGCTATGTGTCTGTGGGGAGAGAGGGTGTAGGGGCAATCTCTAGACTTTCTGCTCAATTTTGCTGTGAACCTAAAACTGCTCTTAAAAAACTAAAGTCTATAAAAAAGTAAGAAGAAAAATATGATGATGTGGTAACTGCAATAGCAGTTATAGAGGCAGTCAGCATTGTATGGTAAAACAGATTATTTCTCACATAATTTAGAACATGACGCTGCTGTGGAAAGAGCCTGAGACTCAGTAACAGAATACCTGGCTTCCAGCCCGAGTTTTACTAGTTGTATGATCTTGAACAAGTCACTTAATCAGATTTATTTTTATTGTCAGTAAAATGAGGATTACGATGTAGACTTTGTCTACCTCCCAGGACTGGTATGAAGATCAAATGAGGGAATTTATGTGGAAGCATTTTGTAACACTCTTAATATGTCGCAGAAGTGACATGGTTTTGTAAACTGATTCTTCTCTTTGTCTTTTTGGCAAAGAGACCCCGGGGTTTTGGTCCAAGGGAAAAGAGTTAATCACAGGGTAATAGCCTGCATTCCATAGGAGACTCCTTCCCCTCATCCTACCAAAGCAGCTTTTTGCTTAGAGGCAAGGGAATCCTATCACCGGAAGCAGTGGGGAGACAATAGGCAGGGAGGGGCCTTTAAAAAGGAAGTAAAATGAATAAAGCACACAGAAGTACCCTATTTTCCCCTTTCTCATTTGAGACCTAGCTCATTCCTCGAAGAGTATACCTACTTCCCTCCACCTGCTGGGGATTTCATTTACGTAAATTTTAAAATTTTCATTTCAGTTCAGCTCAGTCGCTCAGTCATGTCCAACTCTTTGCAACCCCATGGACGGCAGCGTGCCAGGCCTCCTTGTTCATCACCAACTTCCGGAGTTTACTCAAACTCATGTCGATCAAGTCGGTGATTCCATCCAATCATCTCATCCTCTATTGTCTCCTTCTCTTCCTGCCTTCAATCTTTCCCAGCATTAGGGTCTTTTCCAATGAGTCAGTTCTTCGCATCAGGTGGCCAAAGTGTTGGAGTTTCAGCTTCAGCATCAGTCCTTCCAATGAATATTCAGGACTGATTTCCTAAATTTCCATTTATATAAATCAAATTAAGAGTGTCCTTGTTTGGAAAATGGAGAATGCTTGTTGCTCTGTGCACTGAGTGGGCAAATTTGGCTATTGTAAGCCCAGATCATAGTTTTTTCTTCCTGTATTATGTTGTCAAAGTATTTTATTCCAAGGGCTCTCCTTGTTATAATAAGCCCTTGGAAAGGTAGCTTAGAGTTTCATTGACACTGTGCATGCTAAGTTACTTCAGTCGTGTCCAACTCTTTGCAACCCTATGGAGTCTAGCCCGCCAGGCTTCTCCATCCGTGGGATGCTCCAGACTAGAATACTGGAGTGGGTTGCCATGTCCCCCTCCAGGGAATCTTCTTGACCCAGGGATGAAAACTGCATCTCTTATGTCTCCTGCATTGGCAGGCAGGTTCTTTACCATTAGCACCACCTAGGAAGCCCAATTTGACTTACCAAAGGGACCTGGGAAAGGTGACTTGGTGTTGACTTATTAAAAATGCACAATGTGAGAGCTGCGAGTTAAGTTTTATTTGGGGCAAAATGAGGACTGCAGACCAGGAGACAGCACCTCAGATAGCTCTGAGAAACTGCTCCAAAGAGGCAGGAGGGAAAGGTCAGTATGTATGTGATTTTGGTGAAGGGAGAATACATGCGATCAAGCACATACTTTTCCAGAAGTTTTCTGCTAGTCTAGCAAAGCTTTCTGCTAGTCATGAGCAATAGTTATTAGCATGAAAGATTTTAGTGTTTTTCTAGATATGAAGAGAAACAAGAATTGGGCTCATAAAATCAACTCATGAAAATATCTAACTAGCTGAAGACTTACTCTGCTAGTTTTTCCCTGCGCACAGAGGGCCTCATTTCTGCTCTCCACCCTGAACGCCTTTCAGAGGATGTTGGAGGTCAGCAGCTGAAACAGCACATGATATAATCCGTATAGAAGTAGATGGCAAGTGCCAATGGCAAGTGCCAATTTGCAGTTGATACTGGCACAGTGGCAGGAGCACGGGTTTGGAGTCATCAGACCTGGCTTTGAATCCTGGCTCTGCCCATTGATAGCTTTGTGACATGAAAAGTCAGGTGACCTGTCTGAACCTCACCTTCCTCACATGGGAAGTGAGGATAATACCCTTCTGCTTTTTAGGGTGGTTCATAATGGGTATGAATAGCTTAGGGCAGTACTCAGTACAGGAATGTTATTTTATCATTATTATTAAGAGGAAAGGCTTTGGAATTTGAGTCCAGCTGTGGGCTAGTGGGCAAGTCATTTAACCCTCCTGAGTACCATTCCACTCAGATGTGACAAGGGGATCCCAGCAATTCCTTCTACCGGGGTTATTCTGAAAATTACAGACAATGAAATTAAAGTTCTGGGAAGTGGTGGGAACTGGCTTTGCAATGCTACTTGTTCAGTGGCTGAATTTGCAGCCAGAAGAACCTGGGTTTAAACTTTAATTCTTCCACTTAGCCCATATGAACTATACTTTCCTCTTAGAGAAACAGGGATAACATCTTCCCAGCAGAGTTTTTGTGACGATTAGAGATAATGTATAGAAAACGCCTGGCTCTTTGGTAAAATTGCTCAGTAGATGCTAGGATTATTACTGTACTATGCAGTGTAAGGAAATCACTGGGGTCTGGTTTGCTAATTGGCATTCTTGCTTTACTGGAAAACATCCAGTAACTGACAGGAAAGTCTAAACTTTAACTCTTCTCTTTCTGGACCTGTGAGCACTGCAGCAATGGAAAAAGCGAGTTCTTGACATTTAGCTCAAGGAGGCCAGGAGATGGCCTCTGATCTGGGGGCGCAGTGGCGGGGGGAACAACTCAAAGGTTTTTGAGCTCATGTGACAGTGGGCTCTGTCCTCACCCTCAGATCTAAGAAAGGTCCAGTAACCTAGAAGGAATTAAGCCGAGTTTATATTTGAAGTATGGGGCTTCCCAGGTGGCACTAGCAGTAAAGAACCCGCCTGCCAGTACAGGAGACGTAAGAGATGAGGTTTGATCCCTGGATCGGGGAGATCTTCTGGAAAAGGAAATGGCAGCCTACTCCAGTATCCTTTTCTGGGAAATCCCATGGACAGAGGAGCCTGGCAGGCTATGGTTCATAGGGTCGCAAAGAGTCAGAGACAACTGAAGTGAGTGATGATGGATATCTGAAGTATAAGCTTTAAAAGAGTGGCTCTTATTTTTTCCCTTTTAGAATATGGTTTGGGGGAATTCCCTGGTGGTCCAGTGGTTAGGATTCTGCACTTTCACTGCCGAGGGCTTGGGTTTGATCCCTGGTTGGGGAACTAAGATCCCAAAAGCTATGTGGCATGGCTTAAAAAAAAGAAAAGATTAATTGTGTATTGAGCCAGAAAGCTAGACAGTGGGTCCAGGTAACTCAAACCAGACATTTGTCTGAAATCTGAGCCAATAAGATTGAATTTAGTCATTTAATTTTAATGGTTTTCCAAACTGTTTTTCTCCCTGTGGAGATCCAATTCAAACATATAATTGCCTGTTAATAGTGCAGAATGTTTTCTGACTTTCAGCTTTGTAGGCCAGTTTGCCTGTGGAAATTATTCAATATAAGGCCACTGTGTGACCCTCCCTTGTACTCATAACAGAGGATCTTTCTGATACCTGAGTAGAAAGACAGTTCTCTTGTTCCCAACTGACTATCTTATCGGTGAAATGATTGTAAAGTGATAATTACAAAGTTCCTCTGGAATCAAGACAGTCAGTTAAAAACTCTAAGTTTCAGGACACATCCTTGCAACCTGAATTATTTGAACATGTGAATATTTAACAAGATCTCAGCTCAATTTACTGTGCCCAAGTAATGGGTCATTTGTTTCTTAGGGTTGCTGTCACAACATACCGTAAACCAGGTGGCTTAAAATAATAGGGACTTCAGTTCAGTTCAGTTGCTCAGTCGGGTCCAGCCCTTTGCAACCCTGTGGACTGCAGGATGCCAAGCTTCCCTGTCCATCACCAACTCCTGGAGCTTGCTCAAACTCATGTCTATCGAGTCGGTGATACCATCCAACCATCTCATCCTCTGTCGTCCCCTTCTCCTCCCACCTTCAATCTTTCCCAGCATCAGGGTCTTTTCCAGTGAGTCAGTTCTTCCTATCAGGTGGCCAAAGTATTGGAGCTTCAGCTTCAGCATCAGTCTTTCCAATGAATATTCAGGACTGATTTCCTTTAGGGTGGACTGGTTGATCTCCTATCTCCTTGCAGTCCAAGGGACTCTCAAGAGTCTTCTCTAGCACCACAGTTCAAAAGCCTCAATTCAAAAACAGAGACTTGCTGCCTCACAGTTCAGGAGGACACAAATGACAGTGTTGGTGGGCTCCTGTTCTGTCTGAAGGCCCTGGGAAGGGCTGTTCAGGGCCTGTCTCTCCCTTCTCACCACCTCGGGCGTCCGTTGGCTCCCAGGTCACTCCAGTCTGCTGTCCTCTTGCGGTGTTTGCCTTTGTGTCTGCACGTCCCCCTCTGTGTACACCCATTCCTGTGTCCAAACTTCCCCTATATATAACAGCGCTGTTCATGTTGGATTAGGGCCCACCCTGATGCCTTTATTTTAATTTGACTAGCCCTGGGAAAGACCCTATTTTGGGGAGGGGGGGGAAGCCACATTCTGAGATACTGGGGGTAAAGACTTTGACATCTCTTTTTTGGGAGACATGATTCAACCCTTAACAATGGGCTTAGGTTTCTTACCAAAGAAAGCTCATGAACTTTTTGCTGTTTATCCTGTGACCAAGAGGCTCTCTAATAATCTCTCCCTCTTCATCAGATGCATCTTTTGAAGGCATGAAACACTCACAAATTCCACAGGCTATGGTTCTTACAGAATTTTTGGTAAAATAACAGAGAGTTTAGTTGTATGCATGCATATGTGACTTAAAATTTGGGCTTCCATGATGGCTCAGCAATAAAGAATCTGCCTGCCAACGCAGGAACCATGGGTTTGATCCCTGGGTTGAGAAGATCCCCTAGAGGGAGGGCATGGCAACCCACTCCAGTATTCTTGTCTGGAGAATCTGATGGACAGAGACTGCTGCTGCTGCTAAGTTGCTTCAGTCATGTCCGACTCTGTGTGACCCCATAGACGGCAGCCCACCAGGCTTCCCTGTCCCTGGGATTCTCCAGACAAAAACACTGGAGTGGGTTGCCATTTCCTTCAACAATGCATGAAAGTGAAAAGTGAAAGTGAAGTCACTCAGTCATGTCTGCCTCTTCATGACCCCATGGACTGCAGCCTACCAGGCTTCTCTATCCATGGGATTTTCCAGGCAAGAGTACTGGAGTGGGTTGCTGTTGCCTTCTCTGGGACAGAGACTGGCGGGCTCCAATCCATGGGGTTGCAAAGAGTCACACAACTAAAGTGATGCATGACTTAAAATTTATGAAGCTGGCAAATGTGAAGATGCTAATGCAAATTCTTTTGTTGACTAAGTTCATAAAAATCCATGGTCAATAGAGCAGAGCTAATGTAGAAAAGATTTAAGAGGAGGAGGATTTAAATTGGAGCTTGATGTGAAGAAAAGAGGTATTTACATTGTTAGAGAGATTGGGGAAAGTCAGTCTAAAAAAGGGAACCATGTAGTGGATTTTAGTCAATAAATATTTGCCCTGTGTGTCTATAATCTAGGCGCTTAGAATATCTCAGTGAATAAAATACAAAAATCACTGCCCTCGTGGAGTTTATATTCTTGGGTGTGTGTTTGTGTGTGCATGTGTGTGTTGTGGGAGGACACAAAATAAACAAGTGAGTAAATATTAGAAGGTGATAAGTACTTTAGAGAAAGAAAAGAAATGCATGAAAGGGGAAAGTAGACTGGGAGTTTGGGGAGGAGGTGGTTGCAATTTTAAGCAGGCATTCAGGCCTCACTAAGAAGGGAACTGTTGAGCAAATACTTGAACCAGATGAGGGAACCTTGTGGCTCTCTGAGGGAGGAACATTCTAGAAAGAGAGAAGCACCAGTGCAAAGGACCTCGGGGAGGAATGTGCCTGAGACGTTTAAGGAACAGCCACGTGGCCACTGTGATTGGAGCAGGTTGTGCAAAGGGGGAGAAGAAGGAAACCAGTGCATTGTGAGGGCTTCTGTTTTTATCTGATTGACATGGGAAGTCTGGGTAGTCCTTACAGAGGACTGTAAGTGGAGGAATGAAATGATATGACTGATGTTTATGGAGGACCTCCTTGGCCCTCCAGGAGGCAAGGTTAGAAGCAGAGAGAGAATTTAGGAGGCCATTAGGTAACCCAGGGAAGAAATAATGGAGCCTGGATTAGCAGCTCTAAAGTGCTGAGGAAGCAGATTGGTGTCTGGATATGCTGTTTCTTGATGGCTTTCTCACAGCCAGTAGGATTCTCTGACAGATTGAATGTGGCAAGTGAGGGACAAGTGTGACACTGAGACTTGTGTTGAGCAACTGGAAGGATGGAGTTGTCATTAGCTGAGAACAGGAAGCCTTGTAGGGGCAGGATGTTTGTGGGGGTGAGGTTGGGAGAAACTGGGGCTTCCATATGGGACACAGAAGCTTGAGATGTCTATAGGCATCCAAATGGAGATATCAAATAGACAGTGGTGTGTAGAAGTCTGGAATTCAGCAGAGAAGGCGGAGCTGCAAATAATAAATTCGAGAGTCACTGGAATATATAGATTGGATGAGCTCTCCAAGGATGTGAACAATGATGAAAAACACATCCAAGGACTCAGTCCTGGGACCTTCCAAAGTTAAAGGGAGAGAGCAGAAACAGAGGCTGAGGACGAGCAACCAGTGAGGTAGGAGGAACAGCAATAGGATTTGTTTGACTATCTGAGGGTTAATAAATAATCTGTGGAGACAGGACAATGGATAAAGTGATAAAAGGTGTTGAAGACCAAGCCCAGAACCTGAATTTTCTTTTAGATGTTGAAACTGAGGCATAGCTTGATAAAAGATTTGTCTAAAATGACTTCATGGTAAATATCTCCTGCTAATCCCAGTCCCTTGATTCAATCAGAATCTTCATGGTTGAGAAAAATTTCATAATGTGCAAGGTTTAGAGAGATGCGTCTCACTCTACCATGGAATCTGGTAAGAGAGATTCCATCCTGAGTCGTTCAGAATAACAGATACTTCATCTATTCTGTGTGTGTGTGTGTGTGTGTTTCTGATCAATGGCATTTTAGCAAAGCTTCCACAGAGCCACCAAAGATAACAGGTCAGTATTACTTTCTTCAAACATAGTTTTATTCATCAGCTTGATAAAGGAATGGCTGCAGGCTTGAAAGCCAGACTTAAGGAAAGAATTCCCTGAATACTGTTCCTGATCTCATGCTTTTTGTTTTTTGTTGAGATACTTTGTGTTGTTTGCCGACCTTTGACTCAGGACTTTGGGTTTTCATTTTGCAGTACAAAATTAAAGGCCAGTAGATTCCAAAGGAGACTGAAATGTCTTTAGAAATTCAAGTGTGATGTGACAGAGGAAGACATGGAAATTCAACAAGTCCCTCAAGAGAGATGAAGACTCAGAGGTGGTGGTTTGACACCTCCTTTGGCACACAGATCTCAGGTGGGTTATCCTGAACTTGGAAAAAGACCTGAGCCTAGAGTAGAACTTTCCCTGATTTTTGTTTGTGGCTCTTGGATAATTTGCAGAAGGAAATGGCAACCCACACGAGAATCCCTGCCTGTAGAATCCCATGGACAGATGAGCCTGGCGAGCCCCAGTCCATGGGGTTGCAAAGAGTCAGACATGACCGAGCGACTAACACTTCACTTGGGTGATTGCTGACTACACTGGTGCAGCTAAGAAGTAACTAAGCATTGGCATTTAATAGCCTTTGAAACTTGTTTTTAGATATTTTTTGGTCCTATTTCTCTGTTGCTTTTTTGATCTAAACTCTCAAACTCTTTCAGAACTGAAGCAGGAAATTTAGATTTAACCTCAAGAGGCAATGTTTTGTCTTGTGTCTCCTCTAATATAATACAGATGTGAGGATGGCTGCATTTGACGTGAACACTTATTGAATTTCTGCCTTACTCCTTTCTCTTTCTAATGGGAAACAGTCTAACTCCAGCCCTCATTAAACTCAGAGAATCCAAGTTGTAATCTTGAGAATGTACATGGAGAGAAGATACATTTAGGTTATTTACTTAGATTATAAAGCCTTAAGCTGCCTCACTATTTGAGGAAAAAATCTCCCGTCCAAGAAAAAGACACTGAGAAACAAAGAAAAATGTTAAAGGCTGAAAAAGTATTTGTTTAAGAACTGAAAAAGTGGCCCTCCAAAATACTCTTCTCTGGCTTGAATGAGTGTCAGTTCAGTACCTGGACAGTCTGTCATGTGATGAGATGCCTTTTTGAACACTCTACATTCTAGGGTGACAATGCCTGTATTTTCTATCTACAAAGTTAGTTCTCCCAAATTGCGCTGTTCCAGAAAATTGCACAGCCTGTCCGAACATTTCAGCAACTTTGAGGTCACCACCTCAGCTCTCTGCAGCATATACCCTCTGTAAGTCAGCTGGGCATTGAAGAGCCAAACATATCCAGTGACTGTGGTATGGACATGAGACCCTGTTCCTTTGGCCATAGTACTATACTTATCTATAGTACTGATCCGACAAGCTGAATATTTTTTTCAGGTTGGTGGCAAACATATTTAAGAGGGAAAAATTACTTCATTGTTTAGTTGTTTAGTTGCTAAGTCCTGTCCAACTCTTTTGTGATGCCATGAATTGTGGCCCATCAGGCTCCTCTGTCCGTGAGATTTCCCGGGCAAGAATACTGGACTGGGTTGCCATTTCCTTCTCCAGAGGGGTCTTCCTGACCCAGGGATCAAACCTGCATCTCCTGCATTGCCGGGTGGGTTCTTGGTGGCAAATGTATTTAAGAAGAAGAAAAAAAAAAACAAAAAAACCCAAAACTTCATAGTGTGGATGTGTAACGTGAGCTCATTTATATGGTTTAGGAATGATTTCTTCAGTGGCCCAGTGACCTGAGCTGCCTCATCTAGTCTAAACATGTGTCACAATTATGCTTATATCCAATTTGGATGTACTCAATTACAGGCTTTCTTGTTGACTTGTGTTACGGGGGAAAATAAGCATGTAGCCACATCCTCAGACCAATTGCTAGTTTATTACTCTGACAGTTACAATGAATCATGAAACAGAGCTGTCCAAAGGCAGAAGGGTGGTCTTTCCTGGGATATAGTGAGCTCTCAGTTGGTGTAGCCAGGTGACAGATGTGACTTTGGCATGCAGGAGGTGACCTCACAGCAGAGGTCTTAGAAAGAGACTCATGACTGAAGGAGCAGTTGGTCTAGATGACTTCTGTGTTCCCTCTCACTCTCAGGTGCTTTGATCAGTGTATTTGATTCAGTCCTTTGAGGATTGACAATATCTGGTTATTAAATGAACACTTTGGGGTCATGTTTACATCTGGCCCATTAGGAGCCAGTGAACCTACTAATAGTTACATGTGTGCACTTGGCCGTGGTGTGCAGAATCAGTCTTCTGTGGGAGGAATATTTAAAATCACTTTTTGGTTTGGTGTTGACATTTTCTTTGAGATTTAAATTTTCTATCATGTACTCATTAGAAACGTTGGGCATCTGGTTTAGACAATGTCCCGAAACAACCTGTGTTAGCTGGCACTTCTAAAGTAATAGAAGTTTATAAATATTGGGTTAGCCAAAAAGTTCATTTGGGGTTTTCTTTCTTTTAAAAAGTATGTATTTGACTGCACGGGGTCTTAGTTGCAGCGTGTAGGATCTTTAGTTGCTGCAGGTGGGATCTAGTTCCCTGCCTAGGGATCCAATCTGGGCCCCCTGCATTGGAGCTCCGAGTCTTAACCATTGGACCACCAGGGAAGTCCCCCTTTGGGGTTTTCCATAAGATGTTATGGAAACAAACAAACCCGAGTGGACTTTTGGGCCCACCCAATACATGACTACAATAATAAAACCAATGGTCATGTCAGTAGTACCACTACCGTGGCAGAATGCAGTTTGGTGTATCTGGTCAAGAACTACTGCTGCTGCTAAGTCACTTCAGTCGTGTCCGACTCTGCGACTGCAGAGATGGCAGCCCACCAGACTTCCCCATCCCTGAGATTCTCCAGGCAAGAACACTGGAGTGGGTTGCCATGTCCTTCTCCAATGCATGAAAGTGAAAAGTAAAAGTGAAGTCGCTCAGTCGTGTCCGACTCTAGCGACCTCATGGACTGCAGCCTACCAGGCTCCTCCATCCATGGGATTTTCCAGGCAAAAGTGGGGTGCCATTGCCTTCTCCGGGTCAAGAACTACATTATCTTCTAATAAGACAGTACAGTATTTTTATTATTGTCACTATGGTACACCTTATCATCATGGGATTATATCTTAATTTTTTCCCTCCTCCTGATCCTGCCATGTGTTCCTTGCTTTTCATAGACTTTGCATAACATTTATATGTAAATTTAAGCCTTAAAAGGGGAACTTGAAGGCACTAGAGGAGAGTCCAGGACTGTTGACTCAGACTGTTCTGAGTTTGAAACTCTGCTGTGATGCTCAACAGCTATGTACATAGTTTCCAACATCTTCTTAGATGCTTGAGGAAAAGACTCTGGGCTTTGTGAGATTCTGCTTGATGTACATCCAGAGAGACATCTTTCATAAGAAGGACTGATGTTCCCAGCTGGGCCTGGGGGTCATTAGCGAGAACAAGGTGCAACAAAGTCTTTGAGAGGCCACACATCCTTTGGCATCTGTGTTATAGTCCTGTCCCTTGTTCAGTGTTTGGTAAGAGATCAAAGGTGGAAGAGAAACCAGGGTGTGCTCAACAACACAGATCCTGACATTCTTTAAAAATAGTATTTAGCTCAAATACTTCTGTGTGGCAAAGATGAAAGCATATTAGAATTCTGAGAATTTTTGTGATGACCAGAAAGTTTTCTCATAGAAATTTGTTTTTCTTTATATCTCAAGAAAACCCCTAAGAAAGATGTTTTTTTTTTTTTGAAGCTTTGCTCCTCTGGGTGTCTCCTGCCTCGTTTTCTTCCTTACTCCAAGGGCAGCCTTACTCCACGTGACATTTTGACCAGGCAGCCCAGACTCCACGCATTCACATCTGGTGTTGCCTTCTCCATTGTGTCTATAGCATCTCAAGGCCTCACTAGTGTGTTTCCCTGCAAGGGCTCTTCCAAGGTGGAGGTGTGAGTTCTTGAACCAAGCTTGCTCTGACCAAGTCAGTTATACATATACTGCACTTTTAGTAACTGCCCCTCTTTCGAAAAAATAACTTCAGGCTTCAGGTGCTGAGAATGGCCAAAGTGTTTTCAGGATGCCCTTCCCATATTTGATAATCCTGTATTAAGACTTGGAGTTGCTATGGATTTATATATAGAAAATTCTCAAAATGAAAGCTCCTGGATGCAAGGAGCTTGATTTTAAATCAAGTGGCTTGTGTGTTTTGACATTCATGCCTACTAATGATCACAAATTGTTGTGTAAGTTTACTTATGGAGGACCCAGCAAAATATACTCTGAATCATGTGATGTTGCTGTTCTAATTTATAATTAGTTTATCATGGTATAATATGAAAGTGAAAGTGAAAGTGTGAGTTGCTCAGTTGTGTCCGACTCTTTGCAACCCCACGGACTATAGCCAGCCAGGCTTCTCTGTCCATGGAGATTCTCCAGGCAAGAATACTGGAGTGGGTTGCCATGCCCTCCTCCAGGGGATCTTCCCAACCCAGGGATTGAACTCAGGTTGTCCACATTGCAGGCAGATTCTTTACCATCTGAGCCACCAAGGAAGCCCATAAGTCATATAATTCACTAGCAGCATCAGAAGGACCCTTATGAATGTGATTGTTTTTTGTCCGACACACTGAGCTAGTGAATTCTTTGGTGACACAATGGGAAGCTCAGTGCTGTTGGAGAAGGCCTGTGGTTAAAACTGATCTGTATTCAAACCATTCCACTTGATGGGCAAGTGGCTCGGAGTTGCAAAGTCTCCCAGGGGATCCTGGGGCTGGAGGTGGATTCAGAGGAAGGGCAGGGCTGGCCTGGCCCTTGGGCTGAAGTGCACAGAGCCTTAGGAGATTGAAGGACAGCATCTAGACCAGAGTTCAGGTGGGGTGCCAGACTAGGTGAAGGAGCAAACCAGAGGAGAGAGAGGAAAACTGGGCATGAGGCTACAGCAAGGTATCTACCAAGGCCGCTGAACCAAGCAAGTGGGGATACAAGGCAGGCAGGAGGCAGAGCACGGATCACAAGGACCCTGGTCGGGGTCCGACAACTGAGCTAATTGGACAGCTGTGTGTAGCCAGCTTACCCCCTTGACAATGAACACGTCTTAAGGCAAATGCCAGGGAATTGATGCTTTGAATTGTGATGGAGAAGACTCTTGAGAACCCCTTGGACAGCAAGGAGATCGAACCAGTCAATCCTAAAAGAAACCAACCCTGAATATTCATTGGAAGGACTGATGCTGAAGCCGAAGCTCCAATTCTTTGGATACCTGATGTGAAGAGCCAACTCACTGGAAAAGACCCTAATGCTGGGAAAGATTGAGGGCAAGAGGAGAAGGGGGTGACAGAGGATGTGATGTTTGGATGGTATCACTGACCCAATGGACATGAGCTTGAGCACACTCTGGGAGACGGTGAAGGACAGGGAAGCCTGGCGTGCTGCAGTCCATGAGGTTGTGGGGAGTTGGACACAACTTAGCAACTGAACAACAACAAGGCAAATGCACTGTGCAGAAGGTCGAATCACTGGATACCCTAACCTTGAATCCTTGGGATTCCTGGGCTGTAGATCTGACTATTCTGATTTTGGGAGAATGAGCCCTGAAAAGTGATAAGCCCTGCTGCTGCTGCTGCTGCTGCTGCTAAGTTGCTTCAGTTGTGTCCGACTCTGTGCAACCCCATAGACGGCAGCCCACCAGGCTCCCCCGTCCCTGGGGTTCTCCAGGCAAGAACACTAGAGTGGGTTGCCCTGGGTTAGCCCCAAAGAAGCTGGGAAAGTCTGACCCTTCTCGACTCTACCTTCCCTCACCACCCAAATAAATAGCATACCTCATAGCAGGTCTCAGGGATTGTCATGGTTAATGGAAAATGCTGGAAAAGATATAGGAAACTTTGGTCCTTTACAACTGGTTTGAAGCTTTACAATCTGGCAGCTAAAGAAGCATTGAATCTACATTCCCTGTTATCTGCTTTTACTATTTGGCCTGCAATATAATGCATTTAATGCATGTCTACTCTTGAATTTTGGTGAGGGCTTCTAAATATTAGAAGTTAACAGTGAAGAGGACAGGGGCATTTTAGTGGAATAAGTCATTAGGTGGTCTTGGTTTCCAGTCTCATTTCATTAAATGATAGTCTGCTTATTTTAATTTGTAATACAAAGGAGCTATTGAAGCAGAGGAATGTTTTCATGTTCTCATATCAGAGCCAAATGACCAAAACATTAAAGAATACCACTAGTTCAAATGGTTTCCTAATCAGACAAAGTCATAATTCTCTATAATTTTTTCATTCTGATTCCTATTTATATTTTCTGTGAAGGCCAATTTGTGGTTGTCATAGCAATTCCTTTTTTCTATATGAAACTGACATTATGATTTTTATTATTTGTACCTCATTGCAAGTCAAGATCTATAGCAGTGTAACCTAAATATTTTCTTTTAAATAATCAGAATAGATCTTTTAACCTTCACATCATTATCCTTAATGTCTTTTGACCTCTGAATTATAGGATTTCTTAGGATTCTCTTTTGATGGAGCAAAAAATAGTCCCATGGATAGGGTGCTTTGAAGACAATGAAAGGCTGTGAGTCATGGTACCCACCATTCTTCCCTTTGCTTTTTAGCATCTTCAGTGGCTCTGAAGCCATTGGGTATTCTGATCATGGCTGTACACAGGTGGTCCTGGTTAAATACCAAAAATATTTGCTGGATTTTATTCCCTTTTCTTTCTCCCATTGTTCTTATTTCCTTCCTTATGCTTTCAGATTTTTTTCCATTCAGTTTTCATGTATTGTTTTGATTCCACTAAAATTTTTTCTTAGAAAATCTTGTTTGAAACAGGCAATGACCCAATTCTTATCTAATCCAGTAGCTTCTCAGAATTTACTATATGTATCGTTTCTGTTGATTTGATACTGTTGACCAGTCAGTCCTCCTTGAAGCTGTCCCCTCTGCTTTCTTTTTTTTCCTCTCTTTTTTGTCCTTCCGTTTTTTCATGCATCCAATACCTATGTCTTGCCTAGATAGGCAGGGTTGTGCGTTGTTCTGATATCTGGTTGGGCCTTTCCCAACATCTCCTAAGCTCTTCTTTAGTTCCTGTTCCAAAAGGAGCCCCTCATCCCAGGGTCTGCCTTGAACAGCTCCAGGTTCCACATTCACTTCCTGGATGAATAGCTCCAAGTGTCACATTCACTACCTGGGTGGGCTTATTAACCCTCTGGGTGCCACTTGTTACTAGAGATGGCTAACCCTGAAATCCATATCACTGGTTTGGACCGCTCACCTCCACTGCAGTTCTCTGTTTCCAAAGAGCAATGGAGACAGTGCAAGACTGCTCCACTTTCAGGACCTGCCATCTCACACTGGGTTCCTACCTTCTCCCCCAGTTCCAACATGCCTATTCTCAACTACCAGGGGCACTACTCTCCTGCCAGTTGCCAAGCCTAAAGCCTTTAAATCTTTCGTCTTTTTCATTTCCTATATTCAGTTTCATATGAATTGCCACTGCTAACTACTTAACAATATGTTTCTGATCCCAGGTTCTATTTTTACTGTCACCTTCTAATATTATAGGTGAGGCCATGGAGCTTAGCGTACTTGCCCTCTTCGTCAGTGACCACATAGAAAAGCTGAGACCTGATTTTCTGATTCGAATACAAATCCCTGGTTGCAAACCAAGGGTCTAGAACAGTGGTCCTCACACTTAATGGTTTCAGACCCTCACTAGACTCAAAAATATTGAAGACTCCAAAACACTTTTATTTATATGGGTTATAGTGATCAATATTTATCATATTTGAAACTTAAAATTGGGAAGTTAAAAATCCCAATTCTTTTAAAAAAGCAATAATAAGCATTACATATGAATGTGGAATATTTTATATAAAAAAAAACATTTTTTTTTTTCAGAACAAAAATAGTGAGAAAAGTGGCATTTTACATTTTTTTCCCCAAATCTTCTTAAGGTCTGACTTAGTAGAAGACAATTGGACTGTTAAACCTGCTTCTTCTATGACATCATACATTCTGTAATACCCTGCTCGCTGTATACTGACTGATGAAACGATGGGGGTGAGAAAGGCAGATAATGTCTTAATCTCATGATAGAAATGATTTTGATCTCAAGGACTCCCTGAAATGGTCTTGGGGATCTCCAGGTGTCTCACAACCACATTTTGAGAATCACTGGCCTAGAGATTTGCTAAGTCTTTTTCTGACTCAACATTTTCTTGTTCTTTTTATGACATTTCCATTTTGGTTTTGAGGTTTATATAAAAAAATTCAAAGTCAAACACAATCACATAACTAGCATCTAATATATATTGAGAAAGTCAATCTCTGAAAGCTTGAAAACACATTGTATTATGAAGTTGTAGTTTTTTAAAACTCGTGATGTTAAATTTCCATGCTCGTGACCAAGAGGTCACATTTCATTGTCTTCTCCAATTCTGTGTTCTCATCTCTCTAGTCCTTAGGATCACCTGGATTGTAATTTTAATATAAAGCTAAATTTTTGTTATTTGTGTTAATGGAGATCAAAATGGGTATATAGGAAATAACTCTAAACTGTACTACTGCACCGTTCCCCTTCTTTATTCGGTAACCAACCATGCCTTCAATTTTGCTCTGTGCTCAAACTGTTAGATGCTGGGATATTAAATTTATAGACACAATGGTCCCATCCCTGAATTCATATGATATGAACACAAGCTTAAACACCAGTGATCACAGTGTAATGTATTAAAAGAAAAGACCTAACTCCTTCGAGAGAAACCTGTGGGGACACAGGGCAAGGTATTTCTCTCTTTTAGAGAGGTGAGCATTGCTCATCATTGCTAGATGAGCGATGATCTCCAGTCCCCTTTCTGTCAAAAGAGACCAGTTGGAACACATAGATCCAAAGGTTTCCAGTGTTTGGTGTTGAGCAGAAAGCTTATCAGCTATCAGGTGACTGTGGAAACGTCTACTCTTCTGGAGGCTGAACATAAGCCAGAACAGTATATAGTTGTGGGTGGACTGTGGACAGGAGAGGAAGGAATTTAGATCTAGAAGCAAAAATGGTGATGAAGGGGATCTGAAAGAAAGCAGTAGTGTAGTTATTGTCTCTTGATGACTGCCTCCTCCTCAGGAAAACAGAGAGTATCTCCTTTTCACACCACAATTCAGGCATGGATTGAGAGAAATACCACCACCACCACCATGGCTGTTACTTCTATGACAAATTGCAGCAGTCAACAGTGTACTGAGTACAGGCATGCCTTATACGTATTTTGGGTTTGCTTCCAGACAATCACAATAAAGTAGCTACAGCAATAAGGTGAATCACACACATTTTTTGGCTTCTCAGTATATGTACAGTTAAGTTTATAGTACACTGTAGTCTATTAAGTGTGCAATAGAAGTATGTCTTAAGTAATGTACATGCTTTAATTAAAAATATTTTGTTGCTAAAAAATGCTTACCATCATCTGACAAGGTTGCCATAAACCTTCAATTTGTTAAAAACTCAATTATCTGCAAAGTGCAATAAATTGAAGCACAATAAAACGAGGTATGCCCGTACTGATTATGTGCCAGGCACAATGCTAAGCTATTTGCATGCATTATTTTAGTGATTGTTTGAAGTATGGTTTATATACAGTATTGTATTAACTTCTGCTCTACAGCAAAGTGATTCAGTTATGTGTATGCATTATTCTTTGCTATTCTTTCCCATTATGATTTATCATAGAATGCTGAATGTAGTTTCCTGTGCTGTTCAGTAGGACCTTGTCATTTACCCATTCTATGTATGACAGTCTGGATCTGCTAATCCCTAACTCCCAATCCATCCCTCCCCTACGCCTTCTCCCCCTTGGCAACCACAAGTCCGATATCTGTGTCTGTGAGTCTGTTTTGTAGATAGGTTCATTTGTGTCGTGTTTTAGATCCCATGTATAAGTGATATCACACAGTTTTTGTCTTTCTCCGACTTCACTTTGTATGATAATCTCTAGATCCATCCATGTTGCTGTAAATGGAATTATTTCATTCTTTTTCACAGTTGAGTAATGTTCCATTGTCTATATGTTTACATATATATGCATATTTCATTGTGTATATCTGCTTTATCCATTCATCTATCAATGGGCAGTTAGGTGGTTTCCATGACTTGGTACTTTTGAGTAGTGCTGCTATGAACACAGAGGTGCGTGTATTTTTCTTAATTATATTTTTGTCCAGATATATGCCCAGGAATGGGATTGCTGGATCCTATTTTTAGTTTTTTGAGGAACCTCAATGCTATTTCCCACAGTGGCTGCACCAACTTACATTCCCACCAACAGTGTAGGAGGGTTCCCTTTTCTCTGTACCCTCTCCAGTATTTATTATCTGTAGACTTTTTAATGATAGCCATTCTGGCTGGTGCATTGTCATGCATTATTTTATTAAATCTTTATAACAACCCTCTGTAGAGGCAATTTTCACTCACCAATAAGTGTACTGTAAGCAAGAGAGTTCCAGAAAAACATCTATTTCTGCTTTATTGACTATGCCAAAGCCTTTGACTGTGTGGATCACAATAAACTGTGGAAAATTCTGAAAGAGATGGGAATATCAGATCACCTGATCTGCCTCTTGAGAAATTTGTATGCAGGTCAGGAAGCAACAGTTAGAACTGGACATGGAACAACAGACTGATTCCAAATAGGAAAAGGAGTTCGTCAAGGCTGTATATTGTCACCCTGTTTATTTAACTTCTACGCAGAGTACATCATGAGAAACGCTGGACTGGAAGAAACACAAACTGGAATCAAGATTGCCGGGAGAAATATCAATAACCTCAGATATGCAGATGACACCACCCTTATGGCAGATAGTGAAGAGGAACTCAAAAGCCTCTTGATGAAAATGAAAGTGGAGAGTGAAAAAGTTGGCTTAAAGCTCAACATTCAGAAAACGAAGATCATGGCATCCAGTCCCATCACTTCATGGGAAGTAGATGGGGAAACAGTGGAAACGTGTCAGACTTTATTTTTCTGGGCTCCAAAATCACTACAGATGGTGACTGCAGCCGTGAAATTAAAAGACGCTTACTCCTTGGAAGGAAAGTTATGACCAACCTAGATAGCATATTCAAAAGCAGAGACGTTACTTTGCCAACAAAGGTTCGTCTAGTCAAAGCTATGGTTTTTCCAGTGGTCATGCATGGATGTGAGAGTTGGACTGTGAAGAAAGCTGAGTGCCGAAGAATTGATGCTTTTGAACTGTGGTGTTGGAGAAGACTCTTGAGAGTCCCTTGGACTACAAGGAGATCCAACCAGTCCATTCTGAAGGAGACCAGCCCTGGGATTTTTTTGGAAGGAATGATGCTAAAGCTGAAACTCCAGTACTTTGGCCACCTCATGCGAAGAGTTGACTCATTGGAAAAGACTCTGATGCTGGGAGGGATTGGGGGCAGGAGGAGAAGGGGACGACAGAGGATGAGATGGCTGGATGGCATCACTGACTCGATGGATGTGAGTCTGAGTGAACTCCAGGAGTTGGTGATGGACAGGGAGGCCTGGTGTGCTGCAATTCATGGGGTCGCAAAGAGTCAGACACGACTGAGCGACTGATCTGATCTGATACCTTCTGTGTATCAGTTCAGGGGGCTAGATGTTAGGGCTGAAATGTTGAGTCATACAGATGTAAGTCTATATGGTCATGGTACATGGAGTTTAGTAGTGACAAGATTAGAAATTAGCCAAATAATTTCACTGATAAATATACAGAGGTGGTTATACACTGTGCTGAAAGCTTACGTATGTAACTAGTATTTACTGAGCAGCTATGGTGTGCTAGGCTGTGGGCATACAACAGGGCTACCATCATTATCCCTGTTCTAGATGAGCAAACCGAGATAGTTCAGTTCAGTCACTCAGCCGTGTCCAACTCTTTGTGAACCCATGGATCACAGTATGCCAGGCTTCCCTGTCCATCACTAACTCCTGGAGCTTGCTCAAACTCATGTCCATCGAGTCGGTGATGCCATCCAACCTTCTCATCCTCTGTGGTCCCCTTCTCCTCCCGCCTTCAATCTTTCCCAGCATCAGGGTCCAATGACTCATTGGAAAAGACCCTGAGCAAACTGAGTAAGTTTCAGTAAATATTAATAGCTGGAGAACTTACCAGACTTCAAAGATGGGTTCTCGCACACTGCACTGCTAGCTGAGGCACTGAGGCATGTGGGGGTGTCAGGGAATGGACCACCAGTGGGGTCCCCATCTTTGCCATGGTGTCATCAGGGGGGCTAAGGCAGAATGTGCTGGTGGGTCTCACCAGGCAGTTGGAAGCTAAGATCCTGAGGAACGTGGCAAGGCTAGGCTTTCTCCCTGGACATTCAGAAGTTGGGAACAATGGAGAAAGGTAGATAGTATGATTTCTGTGTTGAAAGGCAAGAGCGAGTCCAGTGAGATATGTTTTTAAAATTATCTTTGAGCTATTTCTAAAACTGTATCCAAAGCATTTCCCATAAACCTTCCTTTGGAAATAGCCCAGGTTTTCTCAGTGTAAGGAAGGCAGTTTCAGGAAAAGGAAGTTTGGGGGAGAAAGCAGCGCAAGAATAGGAAACTTAAGAGATAATGGTGACTTTTAACAGCTGCCTGCCTGCTTACCTGGACACGTGCTCATTTGTTAATTTTGACAGTGGAGAGTGACCATCACGTCACTGTGATGGTGCACCTTTCTCTGGCTCTGTTTCTCCTGACCCCATGGTCCTCTGTGCATTACAGGGCTTCCAGAAAGCCCATAGGATTTGACACTTGTCCTGTTCACTATGTCAGAAACTGTCATGGGACTTCCCTGGGGGTCCAGGGCTAAGACTCTGCACTCCCAACGCAGAGGGCCTGGGTTTGACCCCTTAGTCAGCGAACTGGATCCTACATGTCACAACTAAGGGTTTGCATGCTACAACTAAAGATTCCTCACGCCACAACTACGATCAGAGATCCCGAGTGCCTCAATGAAGACCAGGCGCAGCCAGAGAAATAAATACCTGTTAAACGAACAAAAAGTGGAGAATATGCCCACTGCAGAAGGTGGGGTGAGTATTTGATCATTTCTTTCTTAGACATGAAAAGAGATGCCAGTAGTGAGGTGGAGGTGGTGAGGCCATGCCATTATTGTTAAGAGGGGGTTTTTATGAAAGTTGGGTGATGTATGGCCTCTACTTGCTCACTTGCCCTCAGAGGGAGACCCTAAATGGTGGCAGGGTGGGTAGACATGCCCATTGGCTGGAAAACTAATAAAGGAGAGTGCAGGAAGGAAACAGAGATCATTGTTTAATGTGTGTTGAAAATTCACTTTGAACCTGTATGCATTTTGTTGTTGTTCAGTCGTGAAAGTGAAAATGAAGTGGCTCAGTCATGTCTGACTCTTTGCGACCCCATGGACTGTAGCCTACCAGGCTCCTCTGTCCATGGGATTTTCTAGGCAATAGTACTGGAGTGGATTGCCATTTTCTTCTCTGTTGTTGTTGTTCAGTCACTAAGTCACGTCCAATTCCCTGCAATCCCATGGACTGCAGCACACCAGGCTTCCCTGTCCTTCACTATCTCCCATAGCTTGTTCAAGCTCATGTCCATTGAGTCGGTGATGCCATCCCACCATCTCATTCTCTATTACTTCCTTCTCCACCTGCCTGCAATCTTTCCCGGCATCAGGGTCTTTTCTAATGAGTCAGTTCTTTGCATCAGGTGGCCAAAGTATTGGAGTTTCAGCTTCAGTATCAGTCCTTCCAATGAATACTTAGGACTAATTTCCTTTAGGATTGACTGGTTTGATCTCCTTGCACTTCAAGGCACTCTCAACAGTCTTCTCCAACACCACAGTTCAAAAGCATCAATTCTTCAGCGCTCAGCCTTCTTTATGGTCCAACTCTCATATCCATAAACAGCTACTGAAAAAACTACAGCTTTGACTGTATGAACCTTTGTCAGCAAAGTGATGTCTCTGCTTTTTAATATGCTTTATTAAAGCATTGACTCTTTACTCTTCCTTATGTTGTTGCTTAGG
Source organism: Bos indicus (assembly GCF_029378745.1). Lineage (NCBI taxonomy): Eukaryota > Metazoa > Chordata > Mammalia > Artiodactyla > Bovidae > Bos > Bos indicus. The sequence goes on from NC_091783.1 coordinate 22,251,244, forward strand.
AAGTGAATTCAGAGCAAATAAGCAAGTGAGAAAAAAGCAAATTAAGTCTGAATATGCATGAAAGTGACATTTTAATGCCAGCAACATGTTTTGGACACTGACTAGCAGTCGAGGGTAGCAGCCTCTGAAAGTAGAGTTTTATTTCACATTTGACTTTTCCCCACTTGCCTCCAAGGTAGTAAAGATATACTTAGCTCCAGGAACTATCCCTTCAGGGACATGGATTTTTGCTTATTTTGGGGGAATCAGAATTTTAAAAAAATATTATCTTATTTATTTGGCTGTGCCTGGTCTTAGTTGCATCATGCAGGATCTTTAATTGTGGCATGTGAACTCTTAGTTATGGCACATGGGATCTAGTTCCTTGACCAGGGATTGAACCCAGGTCCCCTGGATTGGGAGGGCAGAGTCTGAGCCACTGGGAAGTCCCAGGAATCAGAATTTTTTTTTTTAATTTTATTTTTAAACTTTACAATATTGTATTAGTTTTGCCAAATATCAAAATGAATCCACCACAGGTATACCCACGTTCCCCATCCTGAACCCTCCTCCCTCCTGCCTCCCCTACCCTCCCTCTGGGTCGTCCCAGTGCACCAGCCCCAAGCATCCAGTATCGTGCATCAAACCTGGACTGGCGACTCGTTTCATACATGATATTATACATGTTTCAATGCTATTCTCCCAAATCTCCCCACCCTCTCCCTCTCCCACAGAGTCCATAAGACTGATCTATACATCAGTGTCTCTTTTGCTGTCACGTACACAGGGTTATTGTTACCATCTTTCTAAATTTCATATATATGCGTTAGTATACTGTATTGGTGTTTTTCTTTCTGGCTTACTTCACTCTGTATAATAGGCTCCAGTTTCATCCATCTCATTAGAACTGATTCAAATGTTTTCTTTTTAATGGCTGAGTAATACTCCATTGTGTATATGTACCACAGCTTTCTTATCCATTCATCTGCTGATGGACATCTAGGTTGCTTCCATGTCCTGGCTATTATAAACAGTGCTGCGATGAACATTGGGGTACACGTGTCTCTTTCCCTTCTGGTTTCCTCAGTGTGTATGCCCAGCAGTGGGATTGCTGGATCATAAGGCAGTTCTATTTCCAGTTTTTTAAGGAATCTCCACACTGTTCTCCATAGTGGCTGCACTAGTTTGCATTCCCACCAACAGTGTGAGAGTTCCCTTTTCTCCACACCCTCTCCAGCATTTATTGCTTGTAGACTTTTGGATCGCAGCCATTCTGACTGGCGTGAAATGGTACCTCATAGTGGTTTTGATTTGCATTTCTCTGATAATGAGTGATGTTGAGCATCTTTTCAGAATTTTTAAGAACCAGACTGGTCTAGCTCATAGGCCATGTGGTCACTGGCAACCATGGGCTGACCGTCCCTGGGTTAGCTGTCTTCTGGGAACCCTGAGCTGAGGTTGGGAGGGGGCGGGATTCTGTGGTCTAACATACAGCTGCTGGGGTTGCCTCTGCAAGGGTGGTGGGAGCAGTGAGCAGTAGTGAAGTGTCTAGAACCAGGGCAGTGGTGTTGCAGGTCTGTGTTACCTCCCTCACAGGACTATCAAAGCCAAAATCAGTAACACTATCGATTAACTCTCTACTATGTGTAAGGTACTTTATACATGACTCCAGGTCACAGCATTTTCAAAACTTCTCTTTCTCCTCTACATGGTTATTTGTGAAACTATTTTGCAACCTGTGAAAGGTTTTATAGATCCAGTTAAGATTTTTATTAAAATGTTATCCCCCTTTTCCCTGCAGACTTATGTTTGGACTTAGTCCACAGACAGATGGTATGTTTCCTATCTCCAGGATCATTTTGAGGGTTATGTGAGTGTGGGACAGCCAACCGTTTCATATTTGCAGTCTGCACTGAAAACTGCCTTGTCAGTAATTTGTCAAGGATAATTGAAAAAATGGAAACTCACATGTCAGATCTCAGTGCTTCTGGGGAAAACCGTGACACCCAAGTGTGCTGTTAGGAAAGGGACTGGGTCCTGATAGAGTGTTCACCTGTCTATTGCTGGTCAGTCACACAAGGTCATGCTCTCTGCCCTGCAGCGTCTGCCTCAACCTCCGTGGCAAAGAGTTGAACCTGTAGCCTTCCACCCTCCACCCGCAACCTGTTCCTCTGGATACTCTGCATCCTGGGATGAATCCCAAAACTCCGGGAGCTATTTCCACATACAGATAGTAAACTAGTTTTTGGTCCTTGGTAAACTAGTTTTTACTGAACCGAGTCTCAGCTTTATGTCATTAGGGATAGTCCTGATGACTAACAGGGACAGACCAGTAGGACCATTACTGTACTGGCTGGGAGATGCTGTGAAGATCAGGTTACCTACATCGTTAATTTCTTAGGAGGAGGAGCTATGGAGAAATTTCTCAGGCCTACGTAGCTGTCCTCCTAAGCAACTGATTTGTTTTCAGCTTATGGACACTTTTTTAAAATTGGAGGGTAATTGCTTTACCATATTGGATTAGTTTCTGTTGTACAACCACCTGGATCAGCTATATGTACACATATATCCCCTCCCTCTGGAGCCTCCCCCATCCCGCCCTGCTGGGTCGTCACAGAGCACCGAGCTGAGCTCCCTGTGCTACGCAGCAGCTTTCCACTGTCTGTGATCCACATGGTGTGCACATGTCAATGCTCCTCTCTCAGTTCATCCCTCCCGCTCCTTTCCCTGCAGTGATATGGATACTTCTGAGTAATGATTACTTCCTCTCTGTGTTGGCAAGTAGGAAGATCGGAGGTGTTTTACCCCCTTGGCCCTAGTAAAGTCCAGAAGACCTTGGGGCATGTGTGAGGCTACTGACATCCTTCTGGCTTCATCGTTCTCTCCTTCCCCATGATGTCTTCCTTGGGAGTAATATATTGCTTTTAAAAATATGTAAATGGACTCAGTTTATTGTTTATGGGCTGAGGCAGATGTGGATTCAGAATGCCTCTTTAGAGTAACTGAGGGACAGTGGCCCGATATTGTAGTAGTAAAAAGTCACTATTGGCTGCTGCATTTTGCCCATGGTTAGTGCTCAGTTTTTTCAAACAATTAAATTGAAGGAGAAAATGAAAAACTCTTCCCTCCCCACTGCCTTCTTTTGGCTTAAAATTTTCTTTTGGGTAATTCTGAGGTAGAATTAGCTTTGTTGGATTTATGTTTTACATTTAGAGAGAGGCTGTGTTCGGTAAATTTTCCTTCCCCTGAGGAGACAGTTGAGTGAGTCTTTGAACACATACATTTTTCCATTTAAAAAATGGGACCAGGAAGAAACCACCTTTCTGTGCAGCAGCAGTCACTTCCTTCTCTGGTTTCCAGGGCATGGTTTCTCCAGAGGACCAACATTAGTAGGTCAAATGACCAAAGGTCTTCATGACCAAAGGTCTTCAAATGACCAAAGGCTTTCCGATGGTGTCTGTGTCTACAGGACAGGAAGGTCCCTGAACTGTCTTTGAGAGAGCTTAGCCTGTAAGAGACAAAACTGAAACTCATTTTCTGTGGTCTTTCTCTGACTTAACTTTCATGCTGGTAAAAAAAATGGTTCTATTGGTAGGAGGTCACATTGCATCCATATAATATATATGTATCAGATTGGAAGAGAGTGTTCTAGCAGTAAGCTGTGAACTTGGATTAGGCTAAAATTCTGAATACACGGTATGGAAACTTTTCATTACTTCTGTAATTTCTAAAGGTTCATTTAAATGATCAGATCTGACCAAAACATTTAGTGAATAACATAAACATATCTTACAAAAATTTTTAAAAAGTTATAACATACAGGTAACCTTTAAAACTGAAAGGAATACCATAGTGTAAAACATGAAGAATTCTTGCTACATGGAAAGAAATGTCTACCTTTTTATTTTCTGAAAAAGAATACATTTAGCTCATTTCTAATGAGGAGCATAAATTCAAAGGTACATTAATAATGCTGTGTGTACATGTACATGCTCTGTCGTGTCCAACTCTGCGACCCCAAGGACTGCAGCCTGCCAGGCTCCTCTGTCCTTGGGATTTTCCAGGCAGGAGTACTGGACTGGGGTGCCGTTTCCTCCTCCGGGAGATCTTCCTGACCCGAGGATCGAACCCTGCACTGGCATGCGGGGTTTTTACTGCTGTGCCACCTGGGAAGCACACAGTAACATGCCATTGCCCTTTCAGGTCAATTTACAGCCCGTCTTGATAACACAGTTACAAAATACAAAGAGAAACCTGTTTAAGAAATTGAAAATGTGGCAAGCTAGAAAAGGCATTCAACAAATTGGCTCCAGCTGGGCCTTCCAGTTTTGTTCCAATCATAAGAGGAGACAAGGCCTTAGCAAAAGCACCTTCCGTGTGAACTCCACTGATCACTGTGGGGTCCAGGTCACAGCTTGGGGGAGGGGTCTGCCCTTGAGCAGACTCGTGACCGGAAGCTTTGGCGCCATCTGAGGGTCCCCAGGGATTCAGTGGACTTTACACTTTGCCATATTAGGCAGTGAAGCCAGAGCTCTTCCAATGAATGGAGAATAGTCTCTTATGAGTCCCTAGTTTAGCCAGACAGGAGCTGTTAGGACATCCAGGGAGAAGGTGTTCTTACACTTGGTACTGTTTGGTGACATTGTCAGTGCTGAGAAGTTGGGTCAGTGAATATTTATTTGTAATAGCAGCCTCAACAGTCATGGTGGCTCTGTTCTAGCCCTTCAGAGGAAGAATGAGAAAGGCCAGATGTGAAGGTCTGTCTAATTTTAGAGAACCAGCATCTTGTAACTCGAACTTAGTGGAGTGCATTAACTCTTTTCCCTTCCCTCTGGACTCATGGGCTTACCCATCATACCAAGTAGGAACACCTCAAATTTTTATCCATGATCTCAGATTTAATAAAATGGAGCAAATGTGTTATCTCACCACTTTTGAACTGTTTAGGGACTTCCTTGGTGGCTCAGATGGTAAAGAATCCTGCCTGCAATGGGGGAGACCTGGGTTTGATCCCTGGGTTGGGAAGATCCCCTGGAGAAGGGAAAGGCTACCCACTCCAGTATTCTGGCCTGGAGAATTCCATGGACTGTATAGTCCATGGGGTCGCAGAACTGGACACGACTGAGTGACTTTCACTTTCACTTTTCACACATGCTCTAAACATGTGCTTGACTCTGTGGGTAAAGAAGCCTCCTGCAAGGCAGGAGACATAGGTTCAATTCCTGGGGTCCGGAAGATCCCTTGGAGGAGGAAATGGCAACCCACTCCAGTATTCTTGCCTGGAGAATCCCATGGACAGAGGAGCCTGGCAGGTTACTTGTCCATAGCGTTAGACACAACTGAGTGACTGAACACAAACAAACAAACCCATTTCCCAACCCAGGTAACTATGGCTCAGACTTCCATCACAGAAGTACCCTGTGGAGTAATGTGTAATTGGAAAGCAGCGGTGATGGCCCTGTGATTTTCCTGCTTCAAGGACCTAAAGGCAAATGAATGGGAAAGAGTTGCCAAGGGCAGTACAGACACAAAACTGGCCTCTAGGTGGTGCTTGAAAGCAGGTTCAGGCAGGCTGGCATCCTTTAGGATGAACTCCAGTAATCTGCAGGCTCCTAGGCAAAGTCTTCTACAGACTGTCAGCTGTTCTGCAGGGTGTCCAGGGGGGCACAAGGCCAGTGTGAATACATTTCTTCAGTCATTCCTGCAAGGTGTGTATTCCATTTATGTCTGTCAGTTATCACTGTTAAAGTCAGCAAACTGGAGGAAATACACTTAATCAAATAGCTTTTGCCAATCGCAGGTCATTTTACCACAAAGCTTTACTTCAAAACATCTACCTGCTTTTGCCCAACCCCTGAGTTGTCCAGATGGGAGCGAAGACTTTGTTGGCTTGCAAGTGGAATGTTTCCTAAAAGGGGATTCTTAGTGAAAGTCACTCAGTCATGTCCAACTCTTTGCGACCCCGTGGATTGCAGCCTTCCAGGCTCCTCTCTCCATGGGGATTCTCCAGGCAAGCAAACTGGAGTGGGTTGCCGTGCTCTCCTCCAGGGGATCTTCCCAACCCAGGGACTGAACCCAGGTCTCCCACATTGCAGGCAGATTCTTTACCATCTGAGCCACCAGAAAAGCCTGTTTTGTTTTTTTTTTTAAATTGTAGAATTTTAAAACGGTGGTATAGCTGCTACATTTGATTTAAATATTAACCTGTAATTCCTGCTAAAACATTTGCCATCAATAAAAACAAGCTACCCCCCTCCCTATGTAAACCATGTGGACCTTGTATGAAATTTATGTAAAGAACCTATTAGTATAAACATGCTCACTCAAAAGGAAACCTGTAGAATAAAAATTTAAGACTCTATGGAACCAGGCTGATTTTAACATATACTTTTTTTTATTAAATATGTAAAAAGATAAACGCAAGTCAAGTTATTCACATATTCAGAGACAAAAAACTATTCTACCATGCGACAATAGATGGGTAATGTAAAATGAATGTGATACATCTGAATAAGACCTTTTCATCTATTATGTCATTACTTATCTATATTTATAATTAACAATACATTTGTTTACATTCCTTTCAGTTTACATTTAATATATAACAAAAGCTTTATGGTGTACTATTTAGTAAAAGTAATCTGAATGCATATTAAACCTTAACGGAATAATGGAAATACTCACCAGGGAAGGGAGGAGTTCCTGGTTCCCTTCTGGAGTTTACTTCTCTCGGGGTGTGTCTTTTGTCTTTTTTCTGCTTTTCTGCTGTTTTCTCTTTACTCCCTGCTTCAATCACTTCCTACCTGATATGAGCAGTGGACATACTAGAATCAGCTGTGGCGGGTGTGAAGGGGACCCTAAGACCCAAGTCCAGCAGATGCTTCTCAGCCCAGCATGAGGATGTGTGACGAGGGCGGGGGACATGGAGGAAAGCCCACGCTGGCTGCTGAGATGAATGATGGGGCACAGTCATCAGGGAGAAAGGAGCAGTCCTGGGAAATGAGAGGTGAGCTGCACTAGAGGCTGGGGTGCAGCCAGAGAGGACTGAGAAAGTTAGCTGTCAAAGATACCCCGAGGCACCAGAGATGTCCCGTGCGGCGGAAGATGCCCCAGATGGAGACAGAAAGGGGAGTATATAGCTCCTTTCTAAATAAACAAAGAGTCCGCCCCAAGACACCAGGAAGGAAGCGGGAATAGGATGACTGGCGAAAGTTATCTTTGCCAGGTGTCTGGCCAGTATGTTAATAGCCAAGAAAGTCAGGGATCTAGGGAGGAACAGAGTGGCTGAGGGTCACTGGCGAGGCTTAAGCACACTACCCAGTAATCACCCTCATGATGGGAGCGTGGGTCCTGCCCTACCTGGCACCGGGTGTTACTGATGTGTCCAGGGCAAGCAAAAAAACTGCCCGGGAACCACTGAAGTGTCACCTGCACGGAACTACTTATTGTGCCTCTTCACCAGAGCTGTCTGAAAAGAAGGAAACTCAGTGAGTGCGACAGGCTTGGGAGGGGACATGCCGGGAAGCACAAAGCTGCGTATAGCACGACCACGCCCTGCGACCAGGTGTGGGAGGATGTCACCGCAGAGAACCAGGCCGGATTCCAGCCTGAGAGAATCGGGCTGTCGCCGAGGTGCAGAGCAAGCAGGAGAGAGAAGAAAGGGAGACCAAGCCCCACAGAACAGCTGTCCACTTCTGCAGTGTCCGCAACAACCTCAAAAATACAAGCAATCCTTTTCACGTGTAACTCGATAAATACCACTCTGCCGCCAAAGATCTGAGAAGACTCCTTTTGGTGGAAAGCTTCAAAGCTAGAATTTAGAATTCATATTTCATCAGTTAATAAAGAAATGTCAAAGCTTTATGAGACATAATTCAGAAATTTATTTGAAGCTTTTTCAATTAAGAGGAAAGGGGGGGGGCACACTTGTTTGTGTTTTGTTGCACCTGCTAAGTCAAATAACAAGTGAAAGAAAACCTAAAGTTAGAAACCAAGTGAAGTGAATGATCCAGGGAGGGAAACCATCTTTCAAAGGGGCGGTGGGGGGAGAAAAAGATTTGGAAAGATACTAAGAAAATGTGCAAATATTAGTTTAAAAAAAATAAGGAATGCTTTTAATTCATTCATGTTTCCTCTATTTATGAATTGCCACGGTTTAGCGAAGGTCAATGACAAGGAGGGCCATCGTACTGAAGAGGGGGAATTCCTTATTCCAGAAGGCATTGGGAGTCAGATTTTTCTGTGCTGTCTTTCCAGTGTCAACACCAGACTTCAGAAGCAGGGTTCTCCCTTGGGCTTACACTCCTATCCTAAGGTCGTCACTGCAGGCCTTCCAGCAATTGTGTGGCACGCCCAGGGCTGCACACCCTGAAGTCATTCTTTAGGATCCCTAGCGTGGATGACAGGGCTGGGGCTAAAACCCACATGAAGAGACAGGAAGGACCTGTGCCTGTGCAGACCCCCTCTGACTGCAGACCCCCGATGACAGCTTTTGGGGAGAGTGGCTGCCCACCAAAGAGGACCCTGAGAAAGAAAACAGCATGAGAACCTGGGTGGGGGCAGGGGGTAGGGGCACGCAGTAGGAGGGCCACGTCGCGATGGTGTTCTCCTTGAGTGAATGTCTTCCAAAACAACATATTGTGTGGCTGTCTAACATGCTGATGGATGAACACTGCTAGGCCCTGAAGTCCTAGTTTTGATTCCTTTTTTCTTCCCTTTCATTTGTGAGTGGAGGGAGAAACTGACTCTGTGTTTTTCCCCATGAAACAAGTCACTGTCATATGGCTTTCATATCAAGTTATCTGTTTCCCTTTGTTCCAATTTATTATTTGACCAAATTTATGTTCACAGAGGTTAGACTTGCAAACATCAAAGCACCACAAATGTGTGTGACATCTAGTGACACTGGGTTGAGAAATGCCAATATAAATACCATATATCAAATTACCATTGTTTCACACCAGGATAAAAAGGGAGTGGTGGTGGTGGTGGTGGTGGTGGTGGTGGTGGTGGTGGTGGTAGGGTTGGGGAGAAGTTGTTCTGGAAAGAAATGCAAAGAGCAGAACCAATCTCAAGCAGCCAAGTGGGGAAGTTGAAGGTGTGTGGCCCCCGGGATGTCTCGGGGAGGCCGCCCATGGCCGCTGCTAGTGTGTCTTGGCAAAGGAAATGGGAACCGAGGGCAGTGCTGGCGTGGGCGCTGGCGCGATGATGTAACAGCAGACTGGGAACAACTGGTTTCTGATGAGCTTGAGGCCACACGTGTTCCAATTCTCCGGAAGAGAAGTTCCCACCAAAACGGAAGTGTGGAGAGCTGCCGGGACGGTTCAGTACTCTTCCTGCTGCTGGGGCTGCTGTTCGTGGACTTGCTCCTCTGCTTCCGGCTCCTCCGGGTGGCCCTCCTGCGGGGGAGGGGAGAGGGGCCAGGGGGAGGTTTCAACTGATGGAGCTGACGGCCGCCGGCGGGCGTCTCCATGGAGCGAGTCACGCGGAGCCTCCCTGCTCCCAGGAGCCAAGGCACACAGAGGGACGCCTTCCCGTCCCCCGCCCCTTCAAAAATCGGATCCTTCTAGAACACAGTCAGCAGGCTTTGTGCACCGCATTTTCCTTCTATCCACTTTGGAAGCACAGCCTCACAGAACGTATGACATACTTTCCCACCCTCCATAAGAGAGTAAACCAAAGGACCCAGGAGTGTTATGATAACCAGGGGTGAGCCTGCTGTGTCAGGGCGCTGAGCCCCAGGACCCCGAGGCTGACTGAGGGCTTCCTGTCTCCTGCCCTGCTCTGTCTTCCTCCTCACCTGGTAGCGTGTCTGCTTGAAGCAGACCCTTTGTTATAACCTGTTACTCCTCTGATGTGGAGAAGCAGCTTGTCAAGAGTGGTTAGGTAAAGAAAAGGGTGACAGCCACAGTTCCGGGCTGCTCCCGGCCAGGCGGTTTCTCCATTAAGGGAGCGCAGGAGTTGAGCTCCTTCCGGCCATATATTTTGGGTACGTGAGGCATTTTTTGCTTACTTTTGATGGTTGAGGTGTTCCTCCACTTGGTTCCAAAGGACCTATTTACTACTTGCCTTTAACCCAGGGAAATACATTGTGAATACCAACCCAGGGGAATACCAACCTTGGTCAATCACACCTGTAAATCTTTTAATTTTCTGACCTCTCAAATAATAATCAGCTCTTTGTTACTCAAACAGAGGGAGTGCTGCTGATCAACAAGGCCAACTGCTGCCTCCAGAATGCACAATGCCTTGCAATGCAGTTGGGAGCACCCGCTGGGACACAGACACACTCGTTTTCTCACACTTTGCATACTTCCTTCCTGTCTGGCCCTATTCCCTTTAGCCCAGGACATCTCTCTCAAGATCCAACTCAAATACAGCAGGATCATGTCTACAGACCCCAGAGGCAGGCTTCTCTTTCCTTCTTCCTGCAACGGTTTGCTTATTTTGCCTTGGCTGTAAAACTTTGATTTGTAATCTTGCTTGTCTTAGCCTTGTGGATCCTGAGGCTCCAGAAGTTGGGACAGGGCCTCATCCATTTGTGTCAGACCGCACATGTGTGTACAACTCTTGTGCACATGTGTCAGGAGGAGGACATCAGACAGGGTGCCACAACAGATGACCCAGACTATCAGCCGAGGTCACGTGCCACTTATCTTCTGAGAGGCAGCATTAATGTCAAGGTTATAAGCATGGACCTGGAGTTCATAGCCCAGATCCATTATTTACAAGCTGAGTGACTTTGGGTGACTTAACTGCTGGGTGCCTTGGTTTTCTCCTCTGTAAAATGGGCAACAGACCAAAAGTGCCCATTGAATAGAGTTTTCAATGGGTGTCATTGATCAGTGAATCAACGGAGTCACTGAATTCGACAGAGGGCTCTGAGTTAGCATAGCTAAAGTGCCTAGAACAGTGTTTGGCACAGAAGTGTGAGCTGTGATTTTTTTTTTTCTTGAAAGGAGAAAACTCATTGGAATATATTTTAGAAGTAAAAAAGATTTTTAAAAAAGTAATCTTTTCTACAACAGGAAGAGAAAATGATGCCATACTGAAGACTTAGGTTCAAATCTAGCACCATCCCCGGCTGGACTGGGGTCAAGATACACATGAAATATTCAGTCTCCCTACAACCACACCTATCATCACACTCAACTCGGCTCCACCTCTGAAGCGTGAAGACCCCAATCCTCCTCTCTGCCCACATCTGCTGTCCTTTGGGACCCCTTGCTCCTTAATCCCTTAACCGCCGTGTCCTTTGACTTCCAAGCCCTGAGCCCTCCTTTACTCCAGGCTCTGCCAGTTCCTCCCCAGGCCAGCCCCGCAGCATGCTCCTCGTGCCTCTGTACTCCCCTGCTCTGCACAGAGTTAGGGCCTCACGGACAGAGGCACCCTCCCACCCTCCCGGGAGCAGAAGAGCACCCCTGCTGGGATCAGACAGGGAGGAGGAGCCACTGGCCGCCTCCAGTCCGGGAGCAAAGAAGGGAAGTCCTGCTCCTGGGAGGTGGACCAGGGACCCCCGTGTCTGCTCTGCTGCACACTGCTCCCCACGCCTCTCTTACTGCCTTCACCCCAGAACGGGTCACTCCTCTGAGCTTTACATCCATGACTCATGCTTCCATCAGGGTGTACACTGCAGCTCTCTGGGTGTCTCTGTGTGTGTGTATCTCTGTGTGTCTGCCTCCACTGTCTGGCTACAAGGCTGACTTGCAGACTCAAGCTGACTCTACTCGACGTCTCCAGCTGGACTCGGAGCCTCTGAATCCCTCAGGGGTTAGAGATCTTGTTTGATTCATCACCCTGACTTTAAAGAGTTAGCTGCTTCCATGTCACATCACCTGGACTTCAGCTGGTTTCAAGTGTGCTTCTCTTACACAACTGTTTTTGTGAATGTTAGGCAGATGGTGGGAAGATTGCAGAAATGAGGCTCTATTTGACAGTTTACAGAAAATCCTGTCTGCTCACACCAGGACTGGGAGTCAACTGTGGGATGACAGATTTAATCCCTCAATTGTGGGATGATGGATTTAATCCCGGACTGGAAGTTGGAAGAGGTGGATTCAAGGAACCGTGGGCCTGTTACACCAGTGGCGGGCCCAGAAACCCACTCACTGGGTTAGGCCCCTCCCCAGGCCTGCTTTCCACACGTGCTGACCAAGGGGGTAGGTGTGGTGTCCTGGCCTAGGCCTCGGGTCTCCAGCTGGCCGAGGGCAGCCCCTCACTCATGGGGCGCCCCTGTGAGGTCACACAGTTCATCGGCAGGAGCCTCGGACCCCAGAGCACTCTTCTTACTGATTAACACGGGTGTAAAGAACAAACGTCCTGCACTACCAAAGGATTGCTAACACCTGGGGTGCAAATGAAGGTGCCCTGAAGGCCTGGCAGGACACACCCATCACACAACACCACGGGGAGCTCCTAGCCCGCTGTGCCATGGAGGCGCTCATGCTCAAAGATGATCTTTCTCTTCTGCCCCATGCAAGAGGGAGGAACTCAAACACACAGGCGAGGAGGCAGCCAGGCGAAACCAAGGTCAAATACATGACTCAAGCACCGGGGCGCCACCTGCTTAATTAAGTCTAACATTTGGATGTCAGTCCATCACCACTTCCTAAATGATTAGCTGTCAGCGGCTGCTTTGGAGTTCCTCATTCTTTCAATGATCAACAGAAGGAGAAGCGAGCCGCAAGTCAGCGCTGGAGGGGGCTCTGGGCTACTGTGGGCGGGAGAGTGGGGGTGGCTCCCACCTTTCTAGATGGAGGCTCATCCGCTGCTCCTACACCAGCGCATCCGGCTGTTCTTTCCTCTGCTTTGTTCGTGCTGTTTCCTCTGCAGAAAAAGCACTCCCCCGTCCTGAGCTCTGCAACTGGTCACATTCCTCATCATCTTTCAACATCCAACACAAATGTCATCTTCTCTGTGAAGTCCCGGCCTGTCCCTCCAGGCTGTCTTTATGTGCGCCCCACACAAGTTTATTTATGTCTCCATCACCGCATTTATCACAGCCTGACATATTCCAGTCGGCGGTGTCCGCGTTCTCTCTCTCTCCCTCTTGCCAGGGCAGCAAGCTCTGCGAAGGCAGGGGCTGTGTCTGCCTTCTACACACCCAATGCTGCGTCCAGTGACAGAAATGCAGGCTGAATCCAAAAGACATGGGCGGAGCTGGGGAGGTAGCTTAAGCCATTCCACCCAAAGTGGGTTCCAGGACAGGACCGCAGGAAACACGCGCCTCTGTATTAGCAGGTGACCCTCTGCTGACAGAAGCACAGGGCAGCAGCTACGCAAGGACCAAGCCCAGACACCTGTGGCCCCAAGCCAAGTATTAAAGAGGATGAGAATCATCAAGACAGGAACGGGACAGCAAGCTGGCCATCTGCTCTGGAAACTTCCCTGAGGTTTCTATGACTGCAAAGTGAACTGCCTCTGTTTACTTTTACACTCCAAACTCATCTGCATGTCTACATCTTCCAAACATGTTATTCTAGGATCGGCTGGACTATAAGAGTCAAAGACCAGCCAAGGTGAAATAAAGACTGAGGGAGGAGACCTCTCCGCCTGTAGTGCCGACACAGGATCCGTCCGTGGTTAACTGCCGAGCAGACCCTCGGCGCGGCCTCGGATTCCTCAGCACCTCTCCCACTTCCAGGAGGAAGGCAACCAGAAATCTCCGCCTCTCGGAGGTGCACAGAAGTCAGGCCAGCGGCGACAGGAATAAAGTGCTGGCATTTTTTTCCCAGACACCATATGCACCATGGCTGCATGTCCAGCCAGAACTGAAGTGTGTGAATGGCCTGAAAACAGGACGCACGGTCAGGGTGAAGCACAGTGGGGGGAAAGGAGGCTTCTGGAGCTTTCGGGGCGGGTGCAGTATACTGTCACATTCTAAACAAGGGCACCTGGCATATTCCAGCAGATCCTCTACAGAACACTCAGCATAACCTGAAATATTTCTTTTGGAGCTGTCCAGACCCAGATTTGCATGAGAAGTTATCCTGGAATGAGAAAAATTAAGGCAGCAACTGCGTTTGAAGGTGCTGAGCACATTGTTCCCCAACTGACACCTTTCCTGGGCAAGGGTGGAAGCTTTTTTAAAAAAAAAAAAAAAATTGTTTCTGGCTGCACTGGGACTTTGCTGCCATGTGCAGGCTCCCTAGTTGAGGTGCACAGGCTGCTTATAGTGGCAACTTCTCTTGCTGTGGAGCAGGGGCTCTAGAACACAGGCTCAATAGTTGGATGCACGGGCTTAGTTGCTCTGAGACATGCGGGGTCTTCCCAGATCAGGGATCGAACCCACGTCTCCTGCATTGACAGGTGGATTTCTTTACCACTGAGCCACCAGGGAAGCCCAAGTGGATGCTTTTTAAAGGCTCACCCCCTTAATGGTAGAACCTGGATAAGCTGGGAGGCGGCCACAAGAACAGGGTTCGTTATGCTCAGGGAGGGAGGCAAACCTCGGTGGGTCTAGGGTGTCTAGGATGTTCTGTGAACCTCTAGGAAGACAAGCAGGGAGCAGAGCAGGATGACCACTCTCCTGAGCCCCTCACCGTCCACTGCTAGGAAGTGTCATGTGTACACGTGGGTGCAGTAAGGAGAATCCCCTGCAGTGTCCGGGCACACAGCAGTCACCCCTATCTTTCTATATAGAAATCAAAGTTTAAAAAAAAATGGGTCCTGTCACATTTTAAACAAGGACACCTGGCATATTCCAGCTGATCCTCTATGGAACACTCAGCATAGCCTCAAGTGTTTCTTTTGGAGCTGTCCAGACCCAGAGCTGCATGAGAAGTTATCCTGGAATGAGAAAAATGACAGCAGCAACTGGGTTTGAAGGTTTTGCTCTGGTCACCCACACATGTAGTTTGTGTTGTCTATCTTCTAGATTCCCGCGGCCTGGTTACTGCCTCTAAATCTCTTCCTGGACTTCAGATGCTTCCCAGCACACACCCGGCAGCAAGGCCGCCATCTCTCTCTCCTCCCGACCACGTTTCTCCCTCTCTGACGACACCAGAACAACAAAGGTGGGTCTGGCTGCTGCCAGCCAGGAGAAAAGGGACGTTCTCGATGGATGCTGAATTAACAGGAAGCCCAGTGGCTAGAATGATACTTTTGAAGGTGCCAAACAACAAAACGAGATGATGGGAGTTGTTGGAGAAAACCCAGGGAGGACGTTGACTAATTCCTGCTTCACATACAGAACACGGGCAACTCAATACTGTCAATTAGACAAAGTCTACCCTGTGTTCCCCTACGTGGTACCGCCTTTACTCTTGCCCTTGCCCACGGCACCCAACACACTGAGAAGTGGGAACACAATCCTTAAGATTTTGGGGCTTTGAGTTAGAGAAACCTGGGTAGTGATGGAGCATATTAAGGGTGGATCACTGGACAAGTAATTTTATATCTGTGATGCAGAGGTAAGTAATAGTACTCACACGACGTAAAAGGAGGTGGTGAGAAATGTATTTAGAACACGAATGTAGTATCTAGCACGCGCTAAATGTGCAATGTCAGCTATCACAACTGTTCCTATTTAAAAGGCGTTCCTATTTAAAATATTCCCTGTTTAAAAGGTGGCTCAGGCTTGCAGAAGGGAGGGCATGAACTCAGAGCTCGAGTTCAAAAGCAAATTATGATGCTTATTTGCTTGGGAATGTTCTTTAATCTCTCTGCCGCCTTAGTTTCTCTCATCTGTAAAATGGGATAACACCCATATCTACTTAATTCTCTGGAGAATTAAAGGAGCTGACACATGTAAAGCCCTTGGCTCTTCCCCCTCATATCCCATCCCAAGAGTCTGTGGAAAGGCCTTGCTAATAAACCCATTAGTCCCAATAACTGATGATGTGTTGAAATATTACTTCATTGCGGGGAGGCAGGGTGTGTGTTCATTGCCTATACTCTGCAGAATGGCTTGCTGAAGCCAGACCTCAGCAAGCTGGTGCTGGTGTGTATGCTGGGGGTTGGTGGTGGTAGAAATGGTCTAACAGAAGCTGAGTGTGTAGTCATGGAGGAAGACACCCCTAAAGTCTCTCCCCTGGGACAAGAGCTCCTGCCCACGGCCAGCCCTCATATCATTAGCTAGGAAGTCTGAGGCTCTGCCAACCCTTCATTTGGAGTTTGCTTGTTGGTGCTCTTACACAAGGACTCCTTCTTAGGACAAGATCTGGCTGGAGGTCAGGAGCAGAAGGCTTTTCCTCCTGTTGGCGGCGTGGTAGGAAGGTTCCATCCTGCAGGATGCCCTGCTCCCATGAGCAGGCACCACCCTGGATGGCAGCACGTGGTTCACTCTGGCTCACGGAACCACACAGACCTCATCAGGTTCTGCCTCAAACAAGCTTGTGAAGACAATAACCACAGTTCATCTAGTGCCTGATGGATGACAAAGCAGTCTATACACACAGAACGTCATGGAAACACCACTCTGGGTGGTGCAGAGACACTGGCAGAAGGACCCCTACCACCCGCCGGGCTTCCGTCGTCCACGGCACCCAGGGGGCGCAGCTCCCCTGCCGCCCACCACACTCAGGGGCCCCAGCTCTTGTACGGTCCATGGCGCCTGGGGGGCCCGGCTCCCCTGTTGTCCACACTGCCTGGGGGGCCCGGCTCCCCAGCCCCGCACAGCGCCCCCGGGGGGCCTGGCTCCCCTCCTGTCCATGCCGCCGCCCTCCAGAAGGCGAAGCCCCAGTGGGCTCCCAGTCCTGCTGGGGGGCTTCTCCCGCCCTGTGTAGGCAGGCGTGGGGTGACCCGCCCTGGGCTCTGCCATTCATCCTGCCCCTTCCCCGCCTTGTTCCCAAGACTCCCGCTCCTCTGCTGCTTCATATGCCTGCTTCCCATCCCCGGATGGAGCCACCACCTGGGTTCCCCCCTCAGCACATTCACTCATGGGGAGCAACCCCAGGCCTCCCCGCGAAGGAGGCCATCCGGGAGTACCTGCCCACAGAAGGCTGTCCCACGACGCTACTCTGTGCTGGCGATGGGTAACCAAGACAACCAGCCAGGAAGGCAGAACCAGACAGCCGTGGGGCTGACGGGGACGGGAAGAGCATTGTCTACATTACTGTTTCCTTTCACCACGCCCTGCTCCATCATGAAGAAAGAAGAATCTCTACACACACTCTTACTGCTCATTTGCTCCGGGAGCTGAAAACCACTTGAGGCTGCGCAAGCCTGTTTCTCTCAACCCAAGGCCCCGCCCCCCACGACTGGGGACATCCACTCCTCTCTTCCGGGATTTAGGAATGCAAGTCCCCTCGGCAGGGTCAGCGGGTGAGGCTCGTGCTGAACCCTCTGGGAACATTGCGTGCCACGGCCGAGCTCACTGAGCCCCCGGGGCAGTCTCTGAAGGTACAGCCATCACTGTGCCGTGACCAAGAGCATCACTCTAGACCATGAGCATCCGTGCTCTGCTCACACTCACGTGTTCATCCGAAGCGTAGAGGACGTCCATTAGTCGCTGCACGAGGTCGTCGTTTTCCTGCCCATGTTCCTGGCACAGGAGCTCAATCTCTCTCAACTTTCCGAAGTAGAAATCCCTTTCTTTTTCCACGCCTTCGAGGGCAAGTTTTAACGAATGTACCTGGCGAGGGTGGGGAAGGTGGAAAAGAAAACCCTCAAAAAATACAGCATTAAGAAATAAGTGACCAAACATGCCTGCGTATAAGGATGCGAAACGTGAAAAGACAGACGTGCAAAAATGACAGATGTGCAACAGTAACGGATGGGCAAGTCCGG
Source organism: Bos indicus (assembly GCF_029378745.1). Classification (NCBI taxonomy): domain Eukaryota; kingdom Metazoa; phylum Chordata; class Mammalia; order Artiodactyla; family Bovidae; genus Bos; species Bos indicus. The sequence goes on from NC_091783.1 coordinate 22,268,950, forward strand.
GGAGAGAGACAAAGGCTGCTTTTGGAGCCTGAGCCTGGGGCCGGGACCCAACTGCAGCAGCACGTCAGTCACTCCTGTCAGCTGAACGTTTATGATAACGTCAGGCCTGGGGATCCTTCGTCAGGAGACAGTTCCACTTGGGCTCCAAGTCAGCTTTCCTTTCCCACTGACATGGCTGGGGCACACCGTCCCCCACAACTCGTTGGCCCTCTACAGGGAGGGGGATTAGAGGCATGGGGAGGGGGTAGCATCAGGGAGCGGCTGTGGCCCCTCCTTTCTTTCTTCACGTCACTTGCATGGAGAGCTGCCCTCAGCTTTGGAGCCCCAGCTTCTGACCCAAACAGGACAAGTGCGTCTGCGGGGAGCCAGGGGCTCGGCTGCACAGGGAAAACCGGGTCAGGCCAGCAGCAGGCTGAGTGGAGCTGCCTCCGCTCCTCTAGGGCTCGCTTTGAGCTCATCACAGGAAAGGTGATAGTGTGGAAGCCCCATTCTCTCAGCAGAATAGTCCCCATTTCCTTTTTTCTCCCTTGGTGCTGGTTCAGGGGCCTCCCAGCTTCTCACACTGGTAAAGGGAAGGGGGCAAGTTGTAAGGCTGAGTCCGCCAGAGCCATCACCTGGGCTGAGAAACCCGGAAGGGCGTGCAGACAGACCTGGTCTCAAATTCCAGGCTGCAGGGCCAGCAACCCCACACAGGCCCAAAGCATCACCCCTTCCTATTCTCGGAGAAGCCCTCAATTTTTTTTAAACCCTTTGAGCAGTTATACATTTAAGCAAAGAACATCTGTAGAAGTAAACTAGGTCTTTCACGGTCCTCCTCAGGTGTAACCTCTCTCTCAGTATATGAAAAATCACCCTTAACAGGTTTCCAAAGATAATATTTGGAGTGGAAATCTCTCTGTTTCTAGTAACGCCAGGCCTTTGCACATGCTATTTAGCTGTCTGGAGTTACTGATTCATTGAAACAGACACTCAGCACATGTAGTGGCCCTCTCCTCATGCACCTGGCAAACCTGAATCCATCCAGCAAGACTCAAGGGTACGGGTCTTCCTCAGAGTTAACCCCACTGATGCCCTCACGCAGCTGCTCACAAAGCAGAGGAGGAGGGACTTCCCTGGTGGGTCCAGTGGCTAACACTCCATGCTCCCAATGCAGGGGGCCAGAGTTCGATCCCTGGTCAGGGAACTAGATCGCAAAGGCTGCAACTAAGAGTTTAAATGCTGCAGCTAAAGATGCTGCACGCGGCAACAAACGCCCAGTGCAGCCAAATAAATAACTAACGAGAACCAAAAAGGCAACGGAGGATCACCAGCTTCTGGCTATACCTCTTCTTTCTGATAATACTGTGGCATTGTGCCTTGTGCTCAGTCGTGTCCGACTCTTTGTGACCCCATGGACTGTAGCCCGGCAGGCTCCTCTGTCCATGGACATTTGTAAAAACTGAAGACAACCCAGTTGTCTGAATTCCAGAAAAAAAAAGAAAACCCTCTTGACTCTGGCATCCTCCTCCTCAAACGTGACTACAAGTCCATCTCAAGCCTGCACTGGTGTCAGTGGATGGGTCTATGGAGTTCAGGAATCTGCTGACTGCCAGGTCCCCTTCCCCTGGACCAGGCAAGAAAGGGCTCTGGATGTCTCTACCCCATGGAAACCACAGGCTCGTCTGCCTCTTGCCTGGTGTGGTCTGTGCAGTGAATCAAGAGCTGAAGCTCAGTAGAAACACCCAGCCCAGGGCGGCCCATGCAGCTATTCCAGGCGCATCAAGTAATATGTGCAGCTATAAACATTCCCTGGTAAAAACAACAGGAGCTAAATTACCCAGTGAAAGATCAGTTGGCGAAGGGGATGCCATTTTCACAGTCCCACTCCAATGTGTCAGAGCAGGAGCCTGAACGGTAGCGGGGCAAATGCTAGGGATGCAGCCTGGAGGAGAGTCAAGTTCTCTTCTCCCGATTCTCCACCACCCCGGTGTCCATGCACTGCAGATGTGCCCAGCCTTCCTGTCTGAGCCACTGACAGGGTCTGTGAGGGCTAACCAGGCCCACTCTCCTCACCCCGTGGTCCCCGAGCATGGCAGGGACCCCAGCCCGCAGCCCCTGATTATTTCAGTCATGTCTTTTCCTCCCCTGATTCATCTCTATCACTGACACCGTCTGGCACAGCGGTGCTTTCAGAGCATCATGGGAGACTGCCCACGTCAAGGCACAAGACCAAGTACGTGAGAATTCTTAAAGTCCATGGCACTTGTCACCTTGTCTATTACCACTGCTATTTGCTCTTTGGCTTGGGCAATGTTGCTCGGCCCTTCCTTGTCTTCCTGTCCTCAGTTCCAACACAGCGATGCCTGTGTGAGGCTCCCCACCAGCTTCAGGGGGGCACCTTGTAGGCTCTAGGGACAGAAAATGGAGGGAGCACTAACACAGCCTTGGAAGTACAGCTGAAGGAGGTGCTCAGTAAGCAGTTGGTGAATGAAGGCTCACAAGGTAGGAGGTATCTAACCTTCCCACTGGGGGATAGACGGAGGTACAGGGACAGACGGAGGTATGGGCACAATGCTCCTCCACGTGTGGGCACTGGGGGCAGCCCGGGGGTGAGGCCTCTGAATGGAGGAATTACAGCCAGGGGAGGAAGCCCACTGAAACGTACTTCTCTCTGTTCTGTCTTCTTGAGAGTGGTGTTATGAATAGAAGGACAGTTCAGTTTCCCTGGTGGCTCAGGGTAAAGAATCCACCTGCCAATGCAGGAAATGTGGGTTTGATCTCTGGGTCGGGAAGATCCCCTAGAGTAGGAAATGGCTACCCACTCCAGTATTCTTGCTTGGGAAATCCTATGGACAGAGGAGGCTGGTGGCTATAGACTATGGAGTTGCAAAAGAGCTAGACACGACTTAGTGACTGAGCATGCATGGTTTAGCTGAAGCACTGCAGAGAGCATGGGCCCTCAGGGCTCTGGGGCTCTGGGTGCGCTCTTGGGAGCCCAGAACCAGCCCCAGGAGAAGAAGTGGGGCTGGTAGGCGCAGGCTGTACAGCCAGAGGGGCAGGTGGGATCCAAGGTTTCCAGGCGGTTCTACTTTGGGTTAGAGGGTTGGGAACCTAGGTGTGGTAGAAGTAGATGATGATGAAGAAGCATGAAATAATAAAGCTATTAAGAGAATCTGAGTTTCTAAGGAGAAAGGTCGAACGGTTCTATGAAGACCTACAATACTTTTTAGAACTAACACCCAAAAAATATGTCCTTTTCATTATAGGGGACTGGAATGCAAAAGTAGGAAGTTAAGAAACACCTGGGGTAACAGGCAAATTTGGCCTTGGAAAACGGAATGAAGCAGGGCAAAGGCTAATAGAGTTTTGCCAAGAGAACGCACTGGTCATAGCAAACACCCTCTTCCAACAAAACAAGAGAAGACTCTACAAACGGACATCACCAGATGATCGACACCGAAATCAGACTGATTATATTCTTTGTAGCCAAAGAGGGAGAAGCTCTATACAGTCAGCAAAAACAAGACTGGGAGCTGACTGTGGCTCAGATCATGAACTCCTTATTGCCAAATTCAGACTTAAATTGAAGAAAGTAGGGAAAACCACTGGATCATTCAGGTATGACCTAAATCAAATCCCTTATGATTATACAGTGGAAGAGAGAAATAGATTTAAGGGACTAGATCTGATAGAGTGCCTGATGAACTATGGACTGAGGTTCATGACAGGAGACAGGGATCAAGACCATCCCCATGGAAAAGAAATGTAAAAAAGCAAAATGGCTGTCTGGGGAGGCCTTACAAATAGCTGTGAAAAGAAGAGAAGTGAAAAGCAAAGGAGAAAAGGAAAGATATAAGCATCTGAATGCAGAGTTCCAAAGAATAGCAAGGAGAGATAAGAAAGCCTTCCTCAGCAATCAATGCAAAGAAATAGAGGAAAACAACAGAATGGGAAAGACTAGAGATCTCTTCAAGAAAATCAGAGATACCAAGGGAACATTTCATGCAAAGATGGGCTCAATAAAGGACAGAAATGGTATGGACCTAACAGAAGCAGAAGATATTAAGAAGAGGTGGCAAGAATACACAGAAGAACTGTACAAAAAAAGATCTTCACGACCCAGATAATCACGATGGTGTGATCACTCACCTAGAGCCAGACATCCTGGAATGTGAAGTCAAGTGGGCCTTAGAAAGCATCACTACGAACAAAGCTAGTGGAGGTGATGGAATTCCAGTTGAGCTATTTCAAATCCTGAAAGATGATGCTGTGAAAGTGCTGCACTCAATATGCCAACAAATTTGGAAAACTCAGCAGTGGCCACAGGACTGGAAAAGGTCAGTTTTCATTCCAATCCCAAAGAAAGGCAATGCCAAAGAATGCTCAAACTACCGCACAATTGCACTCATCTCACATGCTAGTAAAGTAATGCTCAAAATTCTCCAAGCCAGGCTTCAGCAATATGTGAACCAAGAACTTCCTGATGTTCAAGCTGGTTTTAGAAAAGGCAGAGGAAGCAGAGACCAAATTGCCAACATCTGCTGGATCATGGAAAAAGCAAGAGAGTTCCAGAAAAACATCTATTTCTGCTTTATTGACTATGTCAAAGCCTTTGACTGTGTGGATCACAATAAACTGTGGAAAATTCTGAAAGAGATGGTAATACCAGACCACCTGACCTGCCTCTTGAGAAACCTATATGCAGGTCAGGAAGCCACAGTTAGAACTGGACATGGAACAACAGACTGGTTCCAAATAGGAAAAGGAGTACATCAAGGCTGTATATTGTCACCCTGCTTATTTAACTCAGATGCAGAGTACATCATGAGAAATGCTGGGCTGGAAGAAGCACAAGCTGGAATCAAGATTGCTGGGAGAAATATCAATAACCTCAGATATGCAGATGACACCACCCTTATGGCAGAAAGTGAAGAGGAACTCAAAAGCCTCTTGATGAAAGTGAAAGAGGAGAGTGAAAAAGTTGGCTTAAAGCTCAACATTCAGAAAACTGAGATCATGGCATCTGGTCCTATCACTTCATGGGAAATAGATGGGGAAACAGTGGAAACAGTGTCAGACTTTATTCTTTGGGGGGCTCCAAAATCACTGCAGATGGTGACTGCAGCCATGAAATTAAAAGACGCTTACTCCTTGGAAGGAAGGTTATGACCAACCTAGATAGCATATTCAAAAGCAGAGACAGTACTTTGCCAAGAAAGGTCCATCTAGTCAAGGCTATGGTTTTTCCAGTGGTCAGGTATGGATGTGAGAGTTGGACTGTGAAGAAAGCTGAGAGCTGAAGAATTGATGCTTTTGAACTGTGGTATTGGAGAAGACTCTTGAGAGTCCCTTGGACTGCAAGGAGATCCAACCAGTCCATTCTGAAGGAGATCAGCCCTGGGATTTCTTTGGAAGGAATGATGCTAAAGCTGAAACTCCAGTACTTTGGCCACCTCATGTGAAGAGTTGACTCATTGGAAAAGACTCTGATGCTGGGAGGGACTGGGGGCAGGAGGAGAAGGGGACGACAGAGGATGAGATGGCGGGATGGCATCGCTGACTCGATGGACATGAGTTTGAGTGAACTCTGGGAGTTGGTGATGGACAGGGAGGCCTGGTGTGCTGCGATTCATGGGGTCGCAAAGAGTTGGACACGACTGAGCGACTGAACTGAACTGAAGGAGAAAGGGGTATAAATCTAAGGTATTACAGACCCATGCCTGACCTTCTTCGGTAGAGCCTCAGGCACGTGGCCCCAGACTAATTAGTGCTGGCGTAACCACCTCCTATCCAGGAAGAACTCATTAGGGACATGGTATAAGGGCTCAAACTGAGAATCAACAGGTAATTCGAACTTTCCACAATTTCAAAACCAAAGTCCTACTCACCGGATGACTTAAGGTTTTACACCTTTTTCATTAAAGTGTTCAGAATTGTAAAGAAACACCCTCGTTAGGCAACTGCTGGCTGTTTAACCAGGTCCTTGTTTGCAAATATACAATTATCTCAAAAACTGTTTCCAGACTCTTGCTGGCTCATCAAGAACCAGATTAATCACCAGGACTGGCCCAGCGAGTGGCTGGGAACAGCCTGAGGACCTGGAATAAAGGTTCCAGTCCCAGCAGTGGGGGTGTGCTTGTATGCTTAATTGCTAAGTTTGTCCAACTCTTTGCGATCCCATGAAATGTAGCCCACCAGGCTTCTCTCTCCATGGGGATTCTCGAGGCTAGAATACTGGAGTGGGTAGCCTATCCCTTCTCCAGGGGCTCTTCCCAACCCAGGAATCAAACTGGGGTCTCCAGCCTTGCAGGCAGATTTTTTACCAGCTGAGCAACCAGGAAAGCCCAGGGGTCGGGGTAGCCGGGATAAAAGACTCTCCTCCCAACTCAGGGCAAGGATGGGTGTTTTCTACACTGGGTTCTGAGCTCCCAGTTGTCATATTACTTTTTTGTTTTGAAGTTTGCAATTAGAGTAAGCTTTTTTTTTTTCTTTCTTTCTTTAAATTTGAGAATATACAATACTGTGATGATTTTTCTCCTACATCAACATGAATCAGCCACAGGCATACATGTGTCCCCACACTCTCCCCACCACTTCCCTCCCAACTCCATCCCTCCAGACTATTAGAGAGCACTGGCTTTGGGTGCCCTCAGTGAGAGTTTGATGTACGTCACAACTTTTATTTATTTATTTATTTATTTTTTAAAGCCCTGGTCGGGGAACTAAGATCCCGCATGGTCTGCCTGGCTGGTAGTGGAGGGTTCTCAGCCACGATTTGAGGTCTCCGCAGGATGAATGCTGCTTGTGGGCACCGCCCCAGCAGACTTGCAGGCCCCTGACTGGGTCCCTCCATCTCTCTGAGACTCCAGATCCCCAAAGCTGCCCTCCACAACTTTTAAACTATGCATGCTGTGCTGTGCTAAAGTAGCTTCAGTCATATCCAGCTATTTGAAACCCTATGGACTGAAGCCTGCCAGGCTCCTCTGTCCATGGGATTGTCCAGGCAAGAATACTGGAGTGGGTTGCCATGCCCTCCTCCATGGGATCTTCCTGACCAAGGGAGTTAACCAGTGTCTCTCCTGCGTTGGCAGGCAGGTTTTTTACCACTAGCGCCACCTGAAAAGCCCCTTAAGCTATGTATACACTTAGGCAAAGTTAGCTATTGTTGGTTAGGAAGCATATGTAAGCTTTCATATTGAATATTTCAAAGACAGCAGAGATAGATTACTGCAATCCCAGGGATATTAGATAAAAAAGAAAAGTCCTAATTCACTGTGGCCTTTCTGATCCCCCCGCTCCTGGGTTCAGTGCTCCTGTCTACTTTCACTCCTGTGGGAAGGGCTCGGTGTTTGGCTTTTGCTGGTAGAACAGCTGGTGGTGTGTGTCTGTCTGTCTGTCTGTCTGTCTGTCTGTCAGTTCAGCGAGAGAAGGGAAGTTCTCTGTCTTGCTGCCACTATACGATCAGCATCCAACACAGTGTCTGTCACATGGAACAGGCTTAACCGATAGTTGCTGAAAGAAAGGAGGAAGGGAGGGAGACCAACCCTTGATGCCTGTAACACAATCTAGACTGGCTCAAAGCGCCGTGGCCCAGCCTGGAGCTCCTAACAGCACTGAGGTGTGTGTCTGTGGGGTACGGATGGGGGGTGGTTAGCCTGCCCGCTTGCATTTACCTGAGGCCTTCTCATCTGTCCTCCTGTCTCAATGTATTTTTGTTGTTGGTAGTCGTTCAGTTGTGTCTGATTCTTTGCGACCCTATAGACTGTAGCCCGCCAGGTTCCTCTGTCCATAGGATTTCCCAAGCAAGAATACTGGAGGGGGTTGCCATTTCCTTCTCCAGGGGATCTTCCCGATCCAAGGATTGAATCCACATCCCCTGCTTGGCAGGTGGATTCTTTACCACTGAGCCACCTGGGAAGCTGTCCTCTCAATAGACAGCTGTGAGATTGGTGACTTAACATCTTTTATTGACAACGGGCCACTGATTTTATCCGCCCCACTAGTTCCTTTCATTCTGACTTGACTGAAGCCACTGGTTCCTTCCCCTCTCCTATCCCAGGCCCAGAGAGGTCTTCTCATCTCGCCCTCACACCCGTCTCTGCTGCCACAGACTGGGCAGGGGATGCTGAGTTACCTGTTCATTAAGCTGTATGACCTGCGTTTCTAAGTCTTTATCAGATCTGGATGCTGAGCCGCTGGACGAAGCCCTTTTGGCTGATGAGGGACGAGAAGGTGTGGATCCTGGTTTAGATGCTGGACTGGATTTAGCCGCACCTAAAAGTAACCAGAATAAATTATGAGCACTGGCAACATGAGAAATGCTTTTTCGGTAGACAGCAAAACTATGATAACAAAAGGAATTTACTAAAACATATAAGAGATAACTGCCGGCTACCCTTTCCCAGCACAGTGTGTGGATTAAGTTGCACTGGTTGTGTCTGACTCTGTGCGATCCTATGGACGGTAGCCCACCAGGCTCCTCTGTCCATGGGATTTTCCAGGCAAGAATACTGGAGTGGATTGCCACTTCTTTCTCCAGGGTACCTTCCCGACCCAGGGATGGAACCCTCGACTCTTACATCTTCTGCACTGGCAGGTGGGTTCTTTCCCACTCATGCCACCTGGGAAATCCCTCCCAGCACAGAAGTAGCACAAACACACTTAGGAAGACTGCATGTGATAAAATGAGAGAGTCCTGGACAACTTAACCCTTCTGAGCAGTTTTTCCCTCAAGTGACATGAGATTAATGCAGTTGTCCTTTCTTCCTCCAGAGAGATGAGAATAGCAGACACAAAGGGATTTTAACTTCTTTTTTTTTTTTTTAAGAAGGAAAGGTTCTCTGATAAGCTCCAAGCATCATCATAATTGAATTTCTAATACCGATCTTATAACAAAGTAATCCCTTAGGAGAAATATCGATGAAAATGTCTATTTTTTCCTCTTTTAATACCCTAGTTTCAGCCATTAAAAGACTCTAGGAGCCATGACATCTCTGTAGCAATGGGCACTCTTGGTGCCCAAGTCCGGCTTCTAAATGTTATTCTGCAATAAAAGGGCTTCTTGAGATATGGCTGACTCCAGGGGTGGGCCTGGAACATCTTATGTCAAAGAGCAAGGATGTGCTCAAGAATTAAGGTCAAGGAGACAGGGGTCAGACTGAAGGGGCTCCCACCTAGCCACACTCAGACCATTTTGCAAACCAAAAAGAATAATGGCTATAATTGTATTAAAATGCACTGAATAAACAAAAATCTAGTCCACGATGAGGGGAGTAGAGAGGAAGGATCTAAAGATCTTTACAGAACACTGACAGCTAGGAAATTGCTAAAGAAATGCTATAGAAAGAAATCACCGTTTTGTAGTACACTTAACTGATCCAGGGAAGTTTCATCAACTGACTCTAAGACATTGAGAGGTTTTTGGAGAAGCAGATAGCAACACATGTCAAGTCGTTATCCCTTAAGTTGCTTATAATGGGAGAAAGATATGCCTTTACAACAGGGAAGCCTGGGGATTAAGACAGTAACCAAGTTATTCAGCAGCATCACTAATAATGACAGAAACTGGCAAAACTAAAAGACCACAGATGTCCGGCAAGACCTCATCTACCTGAAGCCCAGCTTAAAACAGGCTCTCCCTGTCTAGGACTTGATAGACATAGAAATGGGCTTCCGCAGCCAAAACAGAAGGCACAAGGTGTAAGCAATGAAGTTTACACACTTCACGGGTTTATAAATTCAGAGCCACTGCTGAGGCCCAACCACGCCCTCTTCCTCTGAACAGCTCAGTCTGGTGCAGGTCCTCCCACTGGCCCAATTCTTCACCGCAGTCCCCCCATCCCCTGGCTCTTGCAGGGCAAGAACTCATCACTCTCTGCTCTGTAAGCTCTGCACTTAGCACAATACTTGGCAGAACATGTATTTGGTGAAGGAACAACTGTTTAAACAAATACAGGAACAAGTAAATAAAACCTGGTTATATTTCCAACTTTACACTTTATTGGGACCAAGAGGTGAGAAAAAGGCAAGGGGTTATACAGGCAAGCTAACAGCAACAAGTTTCAACCAACCTCCTAATTACAAAGTAGCAAACAGGGAAGACTACAAAATTTCTGTCTGTCTGTCTTCAGGTGCCGGAAGTCATCAGCGAGAGGTGCCAAGTCATACACACCCTCAAGAGGCCTTGATGGCAACATACCTTTTAATATACCTGCCTGTTATAAAGGAGAAAAAAAAGAATTTTCTTCTAGAAATACACGGAAATGCCTAATATGCTGAAAATCAGAATGCTTAAATTAGGTATGACTGAAGAAGTTTGAGTATGCACACCTTTAGTTACCTGGAAACCTCACTTATGCACAAGACCCTCCCAAGTATAGATAGTGGATGGCCTGCTTTGTGATTCACCAAAGCTGCGAGGAGCCTTCATCTTTGTAGAAGCCCAGATAAAATACTCCTGGACAGTTTCCGTGTCCCACTGACCAGGTTCTCTAACTCCAGGCCAAGTCAACAGGGTAAGGAACACAGCACAGAGAGCAGCAGGGAAGGCAGGGTGAGGATGTGTGGGCCTGGCAAAGAGCCTTCTCCAAGGGCGGCCACCAGCCAGTCTCGCTGGGGAAGCTGCTGTCGACAAATCAAGTCACTGCAGATATTTTCATGAGCTGTGTGTCGTATTTTAATATAAAGAAGGTCTAACAGAAAGTAGCTCAAAGACTGTCCATGACCAACCCCTTTTATTACTAGATACAGACTTACTAAGTGCCTACCATGAGCCCTGTTGCTTCCTGGATGTCTCAGTGGGTGGAGAATTCACCTGCAATTCAGAAGACATAGGAGACCCGGGTTCGATCCCTGGGTCGGGAAGATCCCTGGAGGAGGAAATGGCAACCCACTCCAGTGTTCCTGCCTGGAGAATCCCATGAACAGAGGAGCCTGGCGGGCTACAGTCCATGGGGTTGCAAAGAGTCAGACCCGACTGAGCGACTAAACACAAGAGTGATAAGCCCTGCCCTGGAGGTCCCTGCTCTAGAGGAGCTCATGATCGCACGGGAGTGATCATTTAAGAATGCTCACAGACAGAAAGACAAATAGTCTATGTCATCGCTGACACGTGGAATCTAAAAAGTAAAGCAAATGACTGTATAAATATATTAAAAAAAACCAAAAAACTGCCCAGGCATGGCCACTCTCGACATTCTCAGGTACAAGGCTGTGTTCTAGACATGACCACAGAGCGTGCTTGGGCGGCATTCCCTCTGCTGAAACTCCTCCCCCTTCTCCTTTGAGTGACTGAGTCTAACATCCTTCAGGTCTCAGCTTAAATGTGGCTGTGCAGGGAGGCGACAGGACCCAAACACCCTCCACACAGCACCCATCAACTGGAGTGGTATCGAGTGATTTATTTAATGACTGCTTCTCCTATTAGAAGGCTTCCCAGGTGGCGCTAGTGGTGAAGAATCCGCCTGCCAATGCAGGAGATCCTTGGGATGGGAAGATTCCCCTGGAATAGGAAGTGGTACCCCACTCTGGTATTCTTCCCTGGAAAATTTCATGGACAGAGTACCCAGTGGGCTACGGTCCATGGGGCTGCAAAGAGTCGGATATGACTCTAAGCGACTGAGCACTCCCATTAGACTTAAACTCCAACAAGGTAGGAGTTGTGTCTGCTTTGTGTTCTCAGGGCCAACCACAATGCCTGATCCGGAGGCGACACTTGATAGTTACACTTTTGTGACTCATGACAGAACTCCTGGGAGAGGCAGGTATCCAGGGCACAGGTCCCAAGGGAAGCTCGAGGATCTGATGGCAACTTCAAAATCACCGACAGCAAGAGCTGGCACTCTCTGAAGGAAACCAAACAAAACCCACCAGCCTCCCAGAGAGAGAATCTCTGACTGGGTTTCAAGGTCACCTTACATCATCACTTAGGCCCTTTAGAAATGGAATCAGGACAGCAGTTCACCTGGGTAAATTCAGTTGGTAAACAGTTAACTCTGAGTAGGGAGGAGCAAGGTGGTTTGTGCTGGGCTGTCCAAGTCTGCCTTGGACATGCCTCTCCTGAAGAGAACAGCCCTGCAGAAGGGGTTTCCCTAGAGGGCGACTGACCACCCCCACCCTTCCCCTGCCAGGCAGGTGTCCCTCAGCAGGTCAGCACCTGGGATGGGGCTGGTTGCAGGAGCTGAGTGAGATCCATCGGACACACGTTCTTCTACTCCACCTTACCCAGTCTCATGTAAATTTTAAAAGAAAAGCATGAAAGGAATAGAAGCCGGTTGCTTGTAAAACAAGGTTGTGTGTGCTTGCATGCTTAGTTGCTCAGTCGTGTCTGACTCTTTGCAACCCTATTAGACTGTAGCCGGCCAGGCTCCTCTGTCCATGGGATCTCCCAGCAAGGATATATTTTCGGGACATCACCAAATGCAGCTTGCAAAAAAAACCCTGAAGTGTCTGATAAGAAATTAAAGTAGAAGACGTCAGGGTAAGCCAGAGCCCCATGGAAGACCAAGTTATCAGGGAAGAAAAACTAAAAATAAGCAGAGGGAGCAGGCTGGGAAGGAAATGGGGTCATGGGAGATGCGGGCAGCTCACGGCAGAGGCCAGAGCGGCTGCCGTCACTGGCGCTGTCCCAGTTCCAGCTTCTTCCTGAGGAAACACATCCCTTGCTGCTGACAGAGTCCAACTCGACTGTGGTTCACAGGTCTTAGCACTCAAGTGCCAGCTGTGATTCACAGATCCTATAAACTGGCACCATGCATGCAGCCTGGAGGTCTCTGAGATGAGAAAGACAATGGCAGTGAGAGTCAGCCTTGGCATCCCCCTGCTGCTGGGCGGGGAGAGGACAGTGGAGAAGAGGGGCTCGGTCCACGCCCCACGCGCTATACGCGCTACACTGGGGATGGGAGCAAAGATTCTGCCTCCACAGGCAGGACAAAGCAAAGAAGGGAAAACAAATTCGAAAAATGTGAAAAGCTCAATTAAGTAATTAATACTGGAAATTTAAAATTAGAGGGGTTTTGAAATCTGATTTAAGTTGTTTGGAAAGAAACTGATAATAGAAATAAACGTCTGATGGATGAGGATACACCAGTTGACTGTACATTTTCTACCTTCCAGTCAGTAAAGGCAAAGACATGAAAGAACGGGAAGGACGTCGGGAAGATCTTAGTATCTTCAGAGGTTAAAAGTTTTTTTAGAAAACCACACAATTAAAGCTCATTTTCAAAAGAATGTAAACTGAGCTCTTTAAATCCTCACAGGCTGCAATCTGATATGGACATACTGACCCCTCATGGCTACCACGTGATCAACACACACCAACAGACAGCAAAGGCTAAAATGCTAAAGTTTATAAAGATGAAAACCCAACCTTGTGTTCGCGGTGTCTAATGCTTTCATGGGTTACCTTTTTAGAATAGTAGTAGACGATATCCGGTGTTGTATCGTACTCATTAGACAGTTAAGAACGAGGTTTTTGTTTAAAGTCTTGCTACCTTCTATCGTCTTCTGGGGGTGTACCCAGCTTGTGGGGTGACAGATATTCTTTTCCTGGGCTGCAATAAGGATGCTACCAGAAAACTGTACTGCTATCACTAATATTAAACTTAACACTGATACAGTACTTTTATGTAAGCTAACCTTCATATTCCGTTTTTGTGAAGCGACCCAAGGATGTCCTTGATGGCATCCAATCATGGCTTGAGACACAGGGGTTCTCCAATGCTGCCTTCATGCTTCCTCAAATGCCCCCAAGCCCACTGCTGACTTCGCTTCTGTACCTTCCTGTGCCTCTCTGCTCAGTGATGCTCACGCGGAAAACATTTACATAATAGCTTTTAAAGAGAGTACAGCTACTTCGGCAAGAACACAGATGCAGATTTTTTTTTCTTGCAGCTATCAGACATTTCAATTTTTTTTGATAGTGAGGCTGCATTTGACGATGTCCTGAAAATATAATGAGCGGTAGCCCCGTCTTACAAGAATCATTTTTCCCTCAAGTTTTTCTCTCTCTCCCTAACTTCCCCCCTTCAAAGTAAAAAGGAGTTTCAGAAGTGGAGGAAACTAGACATAAATTCTGTACAAGTCCCTGTAATTCTCTGATTTGACCCACTGGATAGGGACATGATTTACAATGCTAGTCTTTGAGCAGTTGTATCTTAATTAATGCCTTCAGGAGTTGGGGGTATAAATATGATTCTAAGACATTTTAAACCATAGTTGTAAAAAACAAAGAGTGGCCTGATTCACTGTCTTAGTGAAGCCAGAGCATTGCTGTGTCTAAATGTCAGTAATTAGTAGCTTGCTTAACGTTTACAGAAAAATGTTCCACCATTTTAGGCCTATGAGGCCCAATGAATTCATAACTAAGAAGCAAATAAAAGCACTTTATCCTTCTTTATACTTGGCTTTTATTCTCTGTGGCTGGGGCTCTGGTGGAATTTAGAAATTCTTCTCACATAATCTGCCATATTCTTTCTACCAAAATCCTAAACAGAGGAGCTAAAAATATGACGTTAATACTGTTGACAAGAACCACAGAGACAGTAAAGAAACACACAGTCATTCAGGAAGCAACCACTCTCCTGGTTGTCCCCAACTTCTTCCCTACTTTGTGAGCACCGCCCAACACACACACACACACACATCCGCTTCCTTAATTAAAAAGCCCATGGAGGAGGGGTGGGGATGCAATGGGTGCAGGGAGTCAAAAGGTACAAGCTTCCAGTTATAAAATAAATAAGTCCCCGGGATGTAATGTACAGCATTAACTACAGTTATTAATACTACAGTTAATAATACTGTACTGCATATTTGAAAAATGAGAAGGGAATCAAACTGAAAAGTTCTCATCACAAGAGGAAAACAACTTGTAACTCTGTGCAGTGATGGCTGTTAGCTAGGCTACATTTCACAATATGTACATTTCACAATATACACAAACATTGAGTCATTAACGCTGTACATGTGAAACTAATAAAATGTTATATGTCAAATATGCCACAATAAAAACCCAAACCCCACAGAACAACTCAAACATGACCTAAGCTATCTCGAACCTACACTGATTAATCGTTTGTGGATGAACCTGACATCACTTCCTTATCACCCGTTAACTTTGGCAAACAGGTGTTATTGTTTAATGAACCTGGCTAAAATAAATAATTGGGCCACTGCTGGGGGAGATGGTATGGGGTGGGACTGATTGAAAAGAGAGAATTCCCACAGGAAGAGGATCTCCCAGGGCACTAAAATGACACCAGAGCTGTCACACTGCAGAACGACAAGCTCCCGTGCAACCCTGACCGTCGCAAACACAAGATCTAACACTTTCCTTCGAAAATGCCTCTACACCTCCACTTTGTATGTTCTGTAATCTGCTCGGCCCTGAGGGTGGGAAAAAAAAAAAAGCACCTCAGTGGCCAATGTTTTGTCCAAATGGAACCTTAATAAGGGTTCTGGGGTGCCCTGATTCACGAGATCATTGACAGGTTGGTTCTTTTACTCTCCAGTGAGTAGTTCAGAGGCCTCACTGGCTTCTGTCCCACCAGGGCATCCAGTGGCAAAACTGGGCTTTTCCTTTTGGCCACTTTGGTGTCGGCTTCTGAAAGCTGGGTGGCTCCACCTCTAAGCAGCTTGGGGCGGGGTTCCACAGAGCTGAGCTTGAACCATGTCAGTCCTGCAGAAGGAAGACCTGCTAGGAACACCGTGTCGTTCCCCTTGCCCAGGGAGGTGGTGGTGAGGAGCAGGGACGGGGGCCCTACAGCCTTCAGAATAGCCCTGGCCCTGCTGCCAGCTCACTGGCAGGACTTTTGCTGCCACCTGGACTTCTTTCTGTCCTACACAGTCATTAGCAGTCCGTCCTTCCCAGAGCTGGGGAGAGTACCTGGGTTAAGCTGTGGAAAGTTCCTACCCAGGAGCCTGGCACGCAGTAAATCAGCACACCCTGTTATTATTATTACTCAGCAAATGAGGCCTGATTCAACTAATGACGAGAAAGCACACAGGCTTCCCACTTCTAGATGCCAGCAAGATAAAAACTAAACTGCTGACATGATAAGGAAATGAGACTCATTTTATCTAAAGGAAATCTTTATGAAAACGGGTTTAACCCATAACCCACCAGTGGGCTCCCAGGCCTAGGTTTCCCCATTCTGTACTCTGTCTTGAGAATCAGTAGACCAGAGCCCAAGTCTCTGTGCTCCTTCTGAAATCACCCCGATTCATGCATTCCTGTCACAAATATTTACTGAACCCTGACTACGTATCTGGCAAGCTACAGGCACTTGGGATAAAACAGGGAATGAAACACAAAGATGCCGGTCTGTGTGGAATTCACGTTCTAATGGGGGGAATTTGATAACAGACAATAATGTTAATAAATTAGTAAGTGACATGATAAACCACAAAGTAAACGCCATGGCAGAGGCAGGGCCAGGCAAGAGTAGGGAGTGCCGGGTGGGGCTGGGAGTGTGGCAGTTCTGAACAGAAACTTCAGAGAAGGCTTGAAGTTCAGGATTATCCATCGTGTAGTCCCCTCCAGTCTCAAGCCCTTGCTCAGACCCAGAGGACCTCCCTGAATCCTTCCAGAAGGACAGGGGTCACAACCTCAGCCCCCCTGGGTGGCAGCCCAGTAGGGATGCCACGAGGTGGGATCCACCCTGGGCATGCATGGGGGCAGAGGGGGCTCACTCGGGCTCAAAGCCTCCCTCCTCACCAAAGCCGACGTGTTTGGAACAGCCCCTTGGTTCCAACTTCCAGGATCCCTGGAAGGGACATGCCACTTGCAGGAGTCACTCTGACTTCTTCAAAGCCCCAGTGGGAAAGAGCAAGCTGAGCAAAGACCCGAGACAGGCGAAGTTAGCCTTCCAGACAGCCAGGAACATTCCAGGCGGAGGAAAGACCCAGCCTCATCAGGAACGGAGGGAGTTGGGGATGCTGCAGGAGGAGGGAGCTCGAGAGGGACTGGAGGGCGGCCGCCTCGGACCTCAGAGGTTACTGGCAGGAGGCCGGCTTTTGTTCTGAGGGAGACCGGCAGCCATGGCAGGGTCCTGGGCGTGACGTGGGTTGCAGGCGGCTCTCTCCGCCTGCCAGGTGGACAACAGACTAGCGGGGCTGAGGGTGCAGAGGCCAGCTGGGCAGCTACTGCGGCCACCCCTGGTGTGAGTGGTGAGTGCCCAAGATGAGTGTGGCTTTGGGAAAGCGTTCACAACGTGACAGTTTAGAAAACCCTATGATACATCCCAAAGCACCAAACATCTGGCCATTGATCTCAACTTAGGTTTTGCGTTGTTCAGTTCAGTCGCTCAGTCGTGTCCAACTCTTTGCGACCCCATGGACTGCAGCACACCAGGCTTCCCTGTCCATCACCAACTCCCAGAGTTTACTCAAACGCATGCCCATTGAGTCAGTGATGCCATCCAACCATCCCATCCTCTGTCGTCCCCTTCTCCTCCCGCCTTCATCATTAACAACTAGAAGGTCTTCTGGGATCAACAGCATCTGCTACTGGCTCCAAGGGGAGGGCAGAAGGATGAGGCGGTGGTGACAAGAACCATGAGTCAGCCAGGGTCCTTCCCGGCCCGCTGCTTGGAGCCATCCCACAGTGTGCTAACCAGCTCTGCCCTGGGAGAACATGCCAGGGGACAATGCCGACAGCCCGGGCCCGAGCCCCAGTGCCCGAGGCCTTCCCGACCAGCGGTCACCGAGAGGGGCGAGTGGCCTGACTCAGCCGGGCATGTCCAGCCAGTGTGAGCATTCACAAACCGAGTTACTTCTGCCCTGGTTACTGTCCCTGCTGGAGAGGATGTACTTATTTTTAGCCATCATGTGATTCTCCAGTGTTTTCCAGGCTATGCTTGAGTCACTCTGGTTTCGGAGAAATTTTCAGAGCTGGGGGGTGGAAATGCAGGAACGCCTTTTCTTGAAACGGCTTACATAGTAAAGATTCTGACTTTACGTAGTTATTTGAGCATGGTATGTATTTCTTTTGATAAGCTGACTTTTCATATCCCTCACATCCTGGTAGAGAATTCAGTGTGCTTTGCAACGCATAAGGTGTCAAACAATTACTATCTTATTCTAACAAGTTCAAATTCTTGTTTTGAAATTGTTCTCAAAGCAATTTCTCTCTAGAAGTAGAGAAGCTCCCTTACCCCTGTGAAAATAACATGCACCAGCATTCCGATTATAATTGAGGGGAACACTCCCTTGCTTGTTTACTGCAGCAATAAGGAACACTGGTGGCTGAACGAGCCCAGCAACCCCAGTCAGCCCACTGAGAGTAGAGACACACGGGCATCACCATGACAACATCAGTGTCACATGCACTCCTGGCATACAGCCATCATTTAAGCCAGAAGCTTAGAGACTAAGATGGCCATTCTGGGGAACACAACTACTTATGTTCATCCTTTATGATGTTCAGTCAGAGACCTACTGGCTCCACTGACAAGACCAAGCGTTTCAGGTTGTCTTGATGATGGTGGTTAAGTTCCCTGTGCTCCATTAACACTATCTTACTGGGCCTCTCTTGCAAAGACAGAAACAGGCTGAAGCCACAGAGCTGCAGGAGCTCCGGGAGGTGAGAACCAGAGCTGAGCCCCACTCTAATCACCTACTCTCCTCCATTCCAGTTGACTCCCACTCCAGGTTAATCCTAAAGGAAATCAAGCCTGAATTTTCATCGGAAGGGCTGAAGCTGAAGCTTCATTACTTTGGCCACCTGATGTGAAGAGCCAACTCATTGGAAAAGACCCTGATGTTGGGAAAGATTGAGGGCAAGAGGAGAAGGCGGTGACAGAGGATGAGATGGTTGGATGACATCACTGACTCGATGGACATGAGTTTGAGCAAACTCCTAAGGACAGTGAAGGACAGGGAAGCCTGGCAGGCTGCGGTCCATGGGGTCGCAAAGAGTTGGACGTGAATGAACAATGACAACAACCAGTTTTCTGCTTTTACCACCCAATGACCAAGCCAGAAACCTGTGCATCATTTATCCTTGGCTTCCCCTGTCCTTTACGTCTCATATCATATTACCATCAAGTTTTGTTGATTAAACCTCCTTAAAGTCTCTATAACCCACATGCCTGTGACTTCTGTTCAGGCCACCCTCCTCTCCTACATGGTTGGCTGCACCAGCTTCTTGGCTGTTGTACTTAAAACCTTTCAATGACTCCCCAGAATCCTCATAACAAATTGTAAACATCTGTGACTACAGAACTTCAGGCGACTGCCCCACTGTGTTCTTCACCTCCTGGGGTACCCACTCTCTCCGAGAGCACGGGTGGGACCTGTGGCTTGCTTCCAACCAACAGAATATGGGAAAGGTGATGGAATGTCACTCCCATCACATGGAATCCTATAGGATTCTCTCTCCGACTGGCAGGCACACTAGAGACTCGCCCTCCTGGCCTTGAAGAAGTCGACCTCTACCGCAAGCACCCATGTTGGAGAAGCCCATGGGGTAAGGAATCGCAGGTAGCCTATGGGAACTAGGAGTAGCTGCCAGCAAGGAACTGAAGCCTCAGTCCTGCAGCCTCAGGGAAGCTGCCAACAACACAAGGGAGTTTTCCCCGGTCGAGCCTATGATTAGACCACACCCCAGCAGATGCCTGGATTGCAGCCTGGTGAGAACCGAAGGCAGAGAACAAGACGAAGCTGTGCCTGGACTTTAGAGGCTGTGACACACTACATGAGTAGTTTTAGGCTGCTAAGTTGGTAGTAGTTCTGCAGCAACAGGACATGAATACTGCCTCTTCACACATGATACAAGGGCCCTGGCTCACCTGTGCAGCCAGCCTCACATCTCAATGTCTATATGGAACGACATGCACTTTACTGAATACTGCATGTTCTTTCTTTAAAAAAATTATTATTTATTTTTGGCTGTGCTGTGTCTTTGGTACTGGCTGTCCGTGGGCTTTCTCTAGTTGCAATGAGCGTGGGCTACTCTCTAGGTGCAGTGCTCCAGCTTCTCACTGCAGTGGCTTCTCTTGCTGGGAAGCTCTAGGGTGCACAGGCTCAGTAGTTGTGGCACAGGGGCTTTAGCTGCCCTGCAGCCTGAGGGATCTTCCTGGACCAGGGATCGAACTCACGTCCCCTGCACTAGCAGGCGGATTCTTAACCACTGAGCCAACAGGGAAGTCTGAGCATGCTCTCTTTTGACTGCAACATTCTATTCTGTTTGCAAGGCTCTTTTCCATACCCTTCACCTGGCTAACTCCTACTCATTCGCTAAGTCTTAGTCAAACCTCATGTCGTCCAAGAAGCTTTCCTAGAGTATGCTAGGTCAGCTCACGTGGTCTTCTTCCTAACACACCCTCACTGCACTTACCTCACTTTAACGCTGTTGTCTATTTAGTGCCAGACTTCCTCATAGGCTGTAACTTCCTGATTCCCTGTCTATTTCCAGAACCTCTCACAGTGCCTTAAATAGCTGTTGAAAGACTAAATAAGAATTCAAGTAAAGCTTTCACAAAAGGGCAAGGAAGCCAACAAAAAGAAACTGTTGTTTAAGAACTATTTTCTGAGCTCCTGTGTAGTGCACTATGCCATTTTCTGAGCTACGGCGTCAGGGGCTCCTCAAGTGATGGAGACGATTGGCGAAGACGTCCAAACAGCCTCGTGCTGGCGTAAATGTTGCATTCTCCTTGATCCACAGGGACACTGGAGTGATTCAGTTTAAATCAATTCAACAAATACTACGTGAGAACCTTCTATGTGTCAAGCAACGTGGAAACAATGATTGAACAAGACAGAACTGGTTGACAGTTTGGTTCACCCAATTCCAGGGGGATCAAGAGAATTCTTCAGGTCAAAACTGTCTTCAGTTCCCGCCCACCATACCAAAGGACAAAGAAAGGCACCAGTGAAGAAGAAAAATAGGCTCACTGGTGACTCGTGATAGTCTGCTCATGGAAACAAATAAATGCTAAGTCACTGCCTTTTGAGGTTTGACAAGCTTTCCTGTGAGGCTAAGCAGCAAAGCGCCAAGTTATTATACCTGAGGAGAGAAAAGGGATGATCCATCATGGAAACGCATGCAGGGAGCAGCTGTGTAAGAATGACCCAATGCTGGTGATGAAAGGACCCAGTACTGTTTAAAATGGGGCCAGGACAGACCTCCCTGGTGGTCCAGTGGTTAAGACTCTGCGCCTCCACTGCAGGGGGCATGGGTTTGATTCCTGGTCGGGGAACTAAGATCCCACATGCCGTGTTGCACAGCCGAAAAAAGAAGAGAGCCAGGATGATCTGCTTCCCGGATGAAGACAGGGCAACGGTGGAGGCCCTCACCTCCTCCTGCCAAGTCCCATGTAAGGGCACAGAGTGTGGCGTGCTGAAATTCGTGCTGGTTTTGTCCAAGGGGCTTACTCTTCACTTTGAAATGACCCAGATCATTTACTCAGAGAATGATCTGAATTGAAGGATTAAGAAATCAGAGATTAGTATTCCCATGAACCTAGGGCTCGATTTTCTGGACTTTATACACATTTCTGCTTTTGAGTTGATAGGAGGCCTGGAACAAGTAGCTGAATGTTTGTTTCCTGCATTTACAAACATATATAAAATATAGTGACTCTCACCCCAGAGCCTATTCCAAGGATAAATGCGAATGTTTTTGAACTTCTAAAAATTATAGCTGTTTAAAAACATAAACGCCATTCAAATAGAACGGCATGTGCTCTGTTTCAAGCCTTTACAACACTGGAGGGCCTTTTATTTCCTTCACTAACTATGCAATTTCAATTTGGTTTGTGAAATTTTACTGCAGTTCAGTTCGTGTGGGAAGAAGAGAAGAACATAAGACAAGACCATATCTGTGATATTTGAGTGCGCATGTGCTAGGTCACTTCAGTCATGTCCAACTCTTTGTGATCCCATGGACCATAGCCTGCCAAGCTCCTCTATCCATGGGATTCTCCAGGCAAGAATATTGGATTGGGTTGCCATGCCCTCCTCCAGGGGATCTTCCTGACCCAGGGATCGAACTCGCATCTCTTACGTCTCTGACTTTGTCAGGCGGGTTCTTTACCACTAGCGCCACCTGGGAAGCCACTAAGAATACTGGCGTGGGCAGCCATTCCCTTCTCCAGGGGATCTTCCCAACCCAAGGACTGAACGGGGCAGCCATTCCCTCCTCCAGGGGATCTTCCCAACCCAAGGACTGAATGGGGCAGCCATTCCCTCCTCCAGGGGATCTTCCCAACCCAAGGACTGAACGCTGGTCTCCTACACTGCAGGCAGATCCTTTACCATCTGAGCCATCAGAGAAGGATATTTGAGAGGCAATATAACAACACAGTAGTTAAAAGAGCACTAGACTCTGGAACCACAGGGCTCCCAGTTTCCAGTGTGTGACGCTGACAAGTTATTGAACATCTCTGTGCCTCCGTTTCTTCGACTCTAAAATAGGGGTGGGATGGGGACTGTCTACCATTTAGGACTGCTGTGAAGCTCAACTGAGCTCAAACAGGTTAAATGTTTAGAACAATAGCGGGCATTCAGTATGTATTCAGTACTTACTCCCTCTATATCTGATGCGAAGAGCCAATTCATTGGGAAACACTCTGATGCGGGGAAAGATTGAAGGCAAGAGGAGGAGGGGGAGGCAGAGGGTGGGATGGTTAGACATCGTGTCTGACTCAATGGACCTCAATTTGAGCAAACTCCGAGAGATAGAGAAGGACAGGGAAGCCTGGTGCGCTGCAGTCCATGGGGTCACAAAGAGTCAGACTTAGTGACCGAACCACAACAGAATTTTACACGTTTTCCCTTTCCTTAACTTCCATTAAAAATGCATAGTAAATTTCAAAAACCTCAACCTGTGATACACTTTGATTCTAAGAAGCCAAAATAATTAAAACTTATAAACTGAATTAGTAGGTCAAAGGTGTCAAAGGTGCTGTCTCCTGAAACAAACACATTAGGATAGAAATGGAAGACGCACGTCTCTTCCCAGGAAGAAGCTCTGGTCTCTTCCCAGGAAGAAGCTCCGGCCTCTTCCACAGACACTGCCAGCAGAGTCTTCTCTGAGGCTCCTCAATTCTTCACAACTCTTGGTTTCCCTTTGTGCCCGATATTCCAAACTCGCAGATATTCAGTATCCTGCAGGGCAGAGTGCTGCTCATATTTTACACTGTGGTTTTATGATGGTTACAGATAGAGGAACACAGTTTTAACTATACTTTGAGGAGAAAAGTATCCTGACATCTAGCTTATATATTTCACATATGACAGATGTGTAACTGGAGGAGCAAAGCCACCATTACCCCCACTCTCCTTCCAAGGAGTAGGGAATGTCCTCTAAGAATCTAGGTTATTGGACCACTATAATCCACACCCCTCCCCCCCATTTTCTCCAGGCCTAAATGTAGGTAAAGGAGCAGCCATTGGTGTGCATCTTAGGGGATGATTCCTCAGTACAAACAGGCCAAGGGCGTGCCACGCTGATGGAGGGCAGGGATTGAGTGAAAGATACATTGTTCATATGATAAGGAGAAGTGCTAAAGTGAAGTGAAGTCGGTTCAGTCGCGTCCAACTCTCAGCAACCCCATGGACTGCAACCCACCAGGCTCTGCCGTCCCTGGGATACTCCAGGCAAGAATACTGGAGTGGGTTGCCATTTCCTTCTCCAATGCATGAAAGTGAAAAGTGAAAGAAGTCGCTCAGTCGTGTCCGACCCTTAGCGACCCCGTGGACTGCAGCCTACCAGGCTCCTCCGTCCATGGGATTTTCCAGGCAAGAGTACTGGAGTGGGGTGCCATTGAACACCCATTTAAAAAGGAGTCTTGCTAATTATGAGACTGGTAAGAAAAATGCATTTCTTCCTTGTTATGAGTTGATATTGCATGATGTTTTAACATTAAAATATGATCCTTGAAGTAGGTATGTGGCTAACAGAGTATGTGGTTAGTGACTGGGGACTGCGGGACAGCAGTACCAGGCAGATAAGTTGTAAGAATAAACAAGCACGACTCCTTTTGAGGGAGAGACTACGAAGGGACAAGAAAGGTGACGCTGCCTGTGCTCATCCTAATGCGGTTCTCGGGAGTAAACGTCATCATGGGCTGTTTTAGTCTAAAGAGAAGATATGAAAAACATGCATTTCTTGGAGTGAATGATGACTTTGGGGTTGAGACCAACATTTGTATTTAAAGAGTGGAATTTCTCAAAAGGTAAACGAAGCCTTACATCGTGGCAATAATAAGGACAAAGGTCTTGTATAAAGGTACAGCCCTGAGGTCAAGGTTAGAACTCCTGAGTGGAATTTAGCTTCTTGAGTACTTTTTACTTGGACTCTTGAACTAAAGCCTGTTAAATAAGAAACATCAACGCTCACCAGAGCAATAAAACAAAATGCAGAGTCTCCATGACATAACATCACAATGTCTAGGATACAATCCAAAATTACTCACCATATGAAGAGTCAAGAAATGGTGGATATAGCAGACAAGAACTTTAAAGCAGCCATCATGACCATTTCCATCAAGTAAAGTATGCTTATAATAAATGAAAGATAGGCACTCTCAACAGGGAAATTAAAAAAAAATTAAAACTGAAAGAAATAGTTGAAATATAAAAAATGCTCAGCAGTAAATGGAGATGACAGAGAAAGAAGAGGGTCAACCTGAAGATACATTAATAGAAACCATCTAAAGAATAGAGAGAATACTGGGAAAAACGAACAGAGCCTCAGGGACCTGAGGGATAATATCTAAAGCTCTAATATATGGAAAAATGAAGTTCCAGAAATATAGGTTACAGAGAATGAAGCTGAAAAAATACTTAAAAAAAATGCTGAAAATCTCCCCAATATGGTAAAAGACATTCACTTGGAGACTTAAAAAGTTTAATGAACTCCAAAATAAGATAAATTCAAAAGAGAACTTTGATTAAATCAGGCACATCACAGTCACACTACTGAAACCCACAGAGAAAGAAATCTTAACTGCATCCAGAGAAAACAGCCTATCCACTACAAGGGAAGGTGATTAGTGTGAGCACGCATTTCTGGCCACAGAAAGTGGAAAGACATCTTTAATGGGAGAGCGTGCGCAGTCACTACAGTCGTGTCCGACTCTTTGCGACCCAATAAACCAAAACCTTCCAGGCTCCTCTGTCCATGGGATTCTCCAGGCAAGACTACTGGAGTGGGCTGCCATTTCCTGCTCCAGGGGGTCTTCCCCACCCAGGGACTGAACCCACATCTCCTGCATTGCAGGCAGATTCCTACTGAGCCACCGAGGAAGCCCTAACGGGAGACAGGGAAGAATACAAGAGCCGTTTGAATTCTTTATCTAGGAAATATCCTTCAAGAATGAGGGTGAAATAAAGGCATTCACAGAAAAAGGAAAACGAAAAGAATCTGCTGTCATTGCACCTGCTTTACAAGAGATAACTTCTTTTTCTCTTTTAAAGTTATTGGGTCTGAAGAGAAATGAAATTAGTAAGGAACTCAGATGCTCAGGAATGAATGAAGAACACTGGAAATAGTAAAAATATGAAAAATAAATTTTTCTCTTAATGTCTTTAAAATTCATATGACTATTTAAAGCAGCACTGCCTAATAGAAATATAATAGGAGCCATGTAAATAAACTGCTTCTAGTAGCCACATTAAAAAAATCTTGAAATTTTTTATACATGTCAAATATATACA
Organism: Bos indicus; assembly: GCF_029378745.1. Taxonomy (NCBI): domain Eukaryota; kingdom Metazoa; phylum Chordata; class Mammalia; order Artiodactyla; family Bovidae; genus Bos; species Bos indicus. The sequence continues at coordinate 22,294,585 of NC_091783.1, forward strand.
ATATATGCAAATTATCATTTCTACATGTAATAAATATAAAAATTATTAAGCTAGTTTTATATTTTTCCCATATCAAGTCTTCTAAATTCAGCATGCATTTTATACATACAGCACATTTCAATGCGGAGTAAGCACACTGCAAGTGCTCAAAAGCCACCATATAATACAGCACTGATTTAAAACAAAAGTTATAACATTGTCTTGTGGCATTTATAATGTATATATGTTTATAGTATAATACGTATGATAGGCAAAGCAAAGAACACTGGAGGGAAAGGTCATCAGGGTTCCATTTTACATGAAATGGTATAAAGCACACTGTGAAAAGGCAAGAATATAATATGTATGGTAATCCTTAAAGCAACTGCTGAAAAAAAAATTAATGCAAAGAGATACTGTTAAAAAGGCAATAGATAAAATAAGGTGAAATATTAAAAAATTTTTTTTTACTTCAGAAGACAACAGAGAAAGAGAAATATAAAAAAACAGAGGGGACAAGCAGAAAACAAATGATAATATGGTAGCTCTAACTCTAGCCAAATCAATAAGTAAATTAACAATGAACTGGACACTCCAATGTCCACAGACTACCAGAATGAATAGAAAATGCAAGACCCAATTACCTGCTGCTTATAAGAAACATACTTTAAATATCAAGCCAAAGACAGGTGGAAATTTCCCTATATGAAGAAAGATACACCATGCAAACAGTAAGCATAAGAAAGTTGGAGTGGCTCCATTAATATCAGATAAAATAGACTCTAAGACAGAGATACCTTTTACCAAAGCTAAAGAGGGGCACCTCATAAAATAGAAAGGTCAATTCATCAGGATGACTCAACAATCAGAAATTTCTATGAACCTAAACACAGGAAACAAAAATTACTAGAATTAAAGAGCTGCTGCTGTTTAGTAGCTAAGTTGTGTCTGACTGTGAACCTATGGGCTATAGCCCTCCAGGCTCCTCTGTCTATGGGATTTCCCAGGCAAGAACACTGGAGTAGCTTTCCATTTCCTCTTTCAGGGGATCTTCCAATCCAGGGATTGAACCTGCGTCTCCTGCGTTGGTAGCTGAATTCTTTACCACTGAGCCACCTGGGAAGCCCAGAATTAAAAGGACACATCGATAATTCCATAATTAATGTTAATGCTCTCTGCAGCAACTGTTAGAACTTGATAACTACTAAAAAGAAAAAGCAGTAAAAACATAGATGATCTGAATAACACCGTCTACTACCTTGATATTGATATTTCTAAAACACCATGCAACCAACAACTGCAGAATGCATATTTTTTTCAAGTGACAATGACCAAGACAGACCACATTCTGGCCCAGAAAATCAAGATCAGAACAAGGATTTTAAAAAACCACTGTAAACTGCTACATTTCACTGTTCCTCCTAAAAGACATAAAACAAATTAAACTTTGTGGGAAAGTAAAAGCAACTCTTTTTTACCCAGTGGTGATCGGTGATGCTTACTTAGATTACAGGTACTCAAAAAATATGCAAACACTGGTAAATAAACACAATCACTTTGTCAAGGTTGTATCAACGGCCTTCAAAAACCCCAAATTAAAGATAATTGAGAGTGAGAGTATTCATATACTCAATACAGTTTCTGAAAAATGCTGTTTGGATTTATTTAAATCTCCATTTAGGAATTTAATTATGATCATTCAAATGCTTTATTCTATTCTATGTCTTAGGTTGCTTCCTTTTTGAAATCATTTTCTAGTATTTCTGTTTAATCTTATTTTGAGGCCGGAATGCTAAAGTCCCTAAGGAAAAGAGAAAGCTCAGAATCAATTTCCATAGCAACTCTAAATCCACCACACTATATTTGTATATGGGAGTTTGATTTAAGTACATTAATATATGTGGATTTGCAACATGTCTAAGCTGTGGTTGCTATAGGAACCACAACTTCAAATTTCCTTTTAAGTTTAGTAAGTGCTCAGACATAAGAACTGATCCCCCTGACAGATATCTCAAGTTGCAGATATGGCTGGCAGCAATAAATTTATAAACATGACTCACGATGATATATGTACTTAACAGATATCTGTCATTATGAAAATGTGCATTTTAATACATGTTCCTAGTTGGTAGATCAAAAGCAATTCAAGATGCAATTTCTCAGGATGGAGATAGAATAAGACTTTGCCAGGCAGCCATTCATCCTTAGCAAAAGCCTGTGCCATGCTGAAGCTTTCTACAGCCCAGCTAAGTCACCCACACACACACACATCAACAAGCTCTATAGCTTCTCTGAATCCACAGAATATCCTGTTGTCTGTACTGAAATGGCAAAAAATCTGGCACATTCTCACAGAGACAGAACGCATCGAGCATCTATAGTGCATTTATTTTGTACACAAGCAAATCACCTATGGTGCGTGGCTGTATAAGTACTCTGTATGATGTAAAAACACAATTTTTTTCTTCCCATGTAGACAGTCCTTTCTTAATTATCAATGTGGACAATCCATCCCATGATCACTTTTCCCAATTCTAACATGGCCTCTTTGCCACAAGGCACACTGGCTCCCGCATACTACTCTTCATGTATGATAGCCAGGACCTGCACGTTAGCTTTAATATTAGCTTACTGAAGTAGAGTGAGATAAAGCCACTGCAAAATGGACTAAATATTTCAAAGCCAAAGTGAAAAAAAAAAAAAAAAGACCATCTCCTATTTTCAATTATACCAGACGTTGCTTGTTTTCACTAATGCAGATAATTAAGAAATGACCAAGGCTTAGAGGTGGACGCAAATGACTTCTGAGTGTTACTAACCTGGCATCACTCTGAAATAACTGATGTACGTAGGTGAACTTCCCAGACAGCTGGGGGCCCTCACCTCATCAAGCAGTTTAATTTGTCTTCACTTTTTTTTTTTCTTTCTGGCCATGCACCACAGCTTGTGGGATCTCAGCTCTCTGACCAGGGACTGAACACGGGCCATGGTATTCAAAGCCCAGAATCCCAACCACTAGGCCACCAGGGCTTGTCTTACATTTTGAATGGACAAAATCAGACTTGCGTGCGAGGATGGCTTTGAATGGTTTTAGAAGAGGCAGAGAGGCCAGTTTAGAGATTGTAAAACAGTTTATGGGAGAGATGATTATCAAGAGAAAATTAAATCTTAAGAATTAGAAGGGAACTCTGAGGGCTGGTATTGTGTGGATCCTGAGGACGACAGACACATGGCACTCTGTGATTCAGCAATAAATATCTCAGGCTGCTGGACCACTGATAACATTTGGGGTTTTTCTGTCTTTTCTTTTACTGATACTCATACTTTCTATAGCTATCACTGTACCCCCTGCCCTACTTAGGTACATGCTGAGAAACGATACCCCCATGTTTGTTATAATTCTATCCAAATTAAGAAAGAGCAAATAAAGTGGATCAAGAAACACACATTTCCAGTCATAAAGTAAATAAGGCATGAGGTTATAAAACACAGCATAAGGAATATAGTCATGAATATTGTATTAACTTTGTACGGTTCAGATGGTAATTAGAATCACTGTAGTGATCACTTTGCAATGTATACAAATGACAAAATGTCTCTATATTATACACCTGAAACTAATATAGTCTTGTATGTCAATTAAAAAAAAACAAAAATCAAATAAATGTAAAAGAAAGAGCAAATAGGCTCTGGATAAGTATTCTAGGAACTCTTTCTGAAGTATATGAATTTGATAGTGCAGATTCTATACCTATTCTGACTTTTAGAATATTCTGGCTTACATTTTCTTGGCTGCTTTACCAAGAGTTGGATACATGACCCCTAAGGGAAAAAAATGCACTCTCACTGTATTTATAGGAGTCTTTCTCCTATGATAGCTTTTAAAACCGTATTCTACCTGTCATGGTGATGTATACATGTGACGCATACCTGAGCTATCATTTTTTCAGTGTAGTTTTACTACCCTACCGTGTCCAAGAGTCAGGACATGGTTCATAGAAAAGGGGACGGCTGGTCTGACTCCTGGAAATATCCTTTGTCTTTGATTAGGACCAGTGAGGTAAACGCGGTCAAGGCATCAGGAGCACAAGCCTGAGGAATACTGCCTTCCCGAACACGAGAAACCAAATTCATCATTTGTTTCCCGAGCTTTGTTACCTGAGAAGTTAAGCTCTGGAAACAGTATTATTTCTCTTCCAGGCTCATGGACATTCTTTCTATCAAAATGGCACAAGGTTCTCTGTGGCTTTTGTGAAAGACAGATGAGGGAGATCCTGGAAAGCAAGGCCAAGGCAGCACAAGGACAGTTCTTTTGTGTGTGTGTGTGGGGGGGGGGAGCGGGGGGGCGGTTGGTGCCAGTTTAAGGACACGTTATGGTCGCAGAAGAAAAATGTTTTGAGGCCTGTCCAGGTCTACTGCTGAAAACTTGAAAAAGTGGCAGCTGCGATTCAAGATGAACTGGGACATCATTAGCAGTTACAGAAAAAGAGCCGGAGGCCAGCGCTACCAGCCAATCTTGGTTTTCACACCTCCTTGTCCCCCCACCCCCACCTGCCTGTATCGCCCCGGCTCCGGAGGAGGCACAGCACTCCCCTTCTCGATTCTGGTCCAAGAAGAGTGACAGCCTCTGATCAAAGCTGAAGGCCAATTTAAACCGCCGTACGTTTTGGTTTCCCAGTTTCCCTGTGGCTTCATTTTTACCCAACCTCTTCCAGCACCTCTGTCCCCCCAAAAGGAAAACACATTCCCTTTCCTCTCCAAACCTCTTTTGATGGCCCTGACCCCATTTTTCTCCCTGCAGCCTCAGGGTCACGCTCCACCAGTTTCCCCTCTTGAGTCCTGCTACAGTCCTTCTCAGAGAATCTTTCTCCCATCTTACAAACCGGCTCCTAGTGTCTTGTCCGAAAAGCAAACAAAATCAAATCCAGGACAATACCATTGTTCCCCCCAAGTCTAACTTTCTAAAGCATCTGTCAGCTCTTCCCCATCAAAATGGGGAAACATACCATCAAAATGTTTTTATTTTCCTCCACCTTTTTCCTGACCTTTCGGTGAAGGCAGAATCTCCTCCCCCACATCACTTTCACAGCTGTGTGTAACACCCTTGTTAAGCCAGTGCCATCGAGGTGGATGGATTCAGCATTTCAACAGATCAGTTTTGCTCAAGGACAATTACTCACCTCCCAGGAGCCAGATTTCCTCCGCCTGTTTCCAGGCTTCATCCTACTTGAGCTCTCCACAATTAATACTTGGTGCTTCTGCTGGACCCTCTTGCTAGAAACGTCCTACTCTGCTACTGAGCTGTTTTTCCCCCCAATGTTCCTCCTTTTCTCAGTTTAGCAAGGGTTTTCTTCTTGCCCTTAAGTGTATGTGTTCCCAAAGATCTGTGCTTTGTTTATTTATTTACAGCTGCGTTGGGTCTTTGCTGGTGCGGTGAGCAAGGGTTACTCTTCGTTGTGATGCTCGGGTTTCCCATTGCGCGCTCAGACGGTAAAGCGTCTGCCTACAATGCGGGAGACCCGGCTTTGATCCCTGGGTCAGGAAGATCCTCTGGAGAAGGAAATGGCAACCCACTCCAGTATTCTTGCCTGGAAAATCCCATGGATGGAGGAGCGTGATAGGCTACAGCCTACAGTCCATGGGGTCGAAAAGAGTCGGACACGACTGAGCGATTTCACTTTCACTATTCTCTTGCTGCAGAGCCAGGCTCTGGGCACATGGGCTCTAGCTGTGGAGCACAGGCTTAGGTGCTTGGAGGCATGTGGGATCTTCCTGGACTAGGGATTGAATCCATGTCTCCTGCCCTGGCAGGTGGATTCTTAACCACTGGACCACCAGGGAAGTCTCTTGTCTTTTTTTTTTTTTAAGCTTATTTAATTCTATGGCTTCAAAGTTGGGATTTTTATGCTGTCTGAGTTTCCTTCCTCCAATTCCTTTAACCCATTCCTGGACCCATCACTCCACTAAGAGACCCCCAAGTTGAAACATCCAACGGACCCTCCCAGTCCTCAGTGTACTGGACTCCTCAACAGGTTTAGACACTGATAACTGTTCTGCTCCCCTGACACATTATTCCCTCATTTCTTTCCATCTTTCTGGCATCTTCCCTGCTCCCAGGTGAGTCCCTCCTTTGCTACCCAAACATTAAATGTTCAAGTTCCTCGGGCACTCCCCCTTTCTTACTCAGGACTAACTTCCAGCCTCAATTACCTGGATGTGGGAGACTCACCAAATGTTTATCTCTAGCTGACACTTCCTTGAGTTCCAGATACCTGTACTCATTGTTTACTACTGCACGCACGCGTGCTCAGTTAAGTTGTGTCAAAATCTTTGTGACGTCATGGACTACAGCCCGCCAGGTTCCTCTGTCCATGGGATTTTCCAGGCAAGAATATTTTCCAGGCAAGAAAGCGGGTTGCCGTTTTCTTCTCTAAGAGATCTTCCCGACCCAGGGGTTGAACCTGTGTCTCCTGAATTGGCAGGCAGATTCTTTACCACTGGGCCATCTGGGAAGTCTTATTATAACCATTTTTAATCATTCTGATTAGAGATTGGGCATAAATAAGGAATGTGTATTCTGATAATATGAAGGTTACTGAATTAACAAGTGTAAATGCTGGTTTTCAAATGGAAACACATGGTTTCTGAGGATTTCATTGTTTAACTGTCCAGTACCACAGCTGGTGTTTATAATAATGACCCTCATTTAACAGGAACACATTCTGCTTGGTAAAGTCTGATTTTTTTTAGGAAAGAATGTTTGTAACATATCTTGCAAAGATTTTTCTCTAGAAAAGTTAAAACATTTTTTAAAGTTCCAGGTATTTATCATTAGTGACTTTACTTTTGGACAAAGTTGGCTAAGTGAGGTCTTGCTGAACGTGGTCCCATAAAAACTGGCACTGCCCACACAGGAGACAGGATGGATTTTTCATGAATTTCCTCTGAAGGATTACAGAATATGATCCATATTTAAAAGTATTAACAAGTTCATATTCTAGATCTACTGGCTGCAATTAAACAATAAAAATATGTTGAAATCTAATCACATTACTTGAAATTTCTCAAAAAACGAAAAAGGAAAATGCAATCTATCCCTGAAGTTGTACAGCTTCAGTGACACCCAGTGAACTGTTCTGCCTTTTTAATAGTTTAAATCCTGATTGTTAGACTTATTACTAGGAAGATAAATGTGGTCAAACAGATAACAATAAACATCATCCAGAGGTGTGAAAATACTGACTACTGGGAAGAACCAAGCAAACACAGGATAGCACGGGGGGGCCGGAGGCATTTCCCAACACGAAAGTGACTCCAGAACGACACTGCTCCAGTACCTGCTGTGGGGGAGTTGGCATGGTGGGACTTCTTGGGCAGGTTGAAGATCTGTTCGCCCGGGTCGGGAGGAGGGATTGCGTCTTGCCCTTGTCGTGCCTCTACGGGGTCATACTCCTTCCCATCGTAGTTAGCATCGTAGAACTTCTTAAACCACTGGATAAAATCCAGGTTGTCCTGGAAACGCCCTTTCACCAGCTTCTCCACGGGAATTACCTGCAGTATAAAAGCACCGGGTGAGTCACAACCCCCAGGCTGGTTTGTATTTAACACAACTGAACAGCTCCCGAAACAGAACTATTTCCCTGTGTCTGCAATTCATGCCTCCTGGCCTCTGCCCTAGTGTCTTAGCCAGCGGTATTCCCAAATCCATAGAATTCTTCATTATACTAAAGAAAAATTAAAATGGTGTAGCTGATTCTCCTGGGATGTTTAATACATCTGAACAAACCATAAGGAAAATTAAAAGGTTGCAGCTAATTTGCCTGGAATATTTAACACATCTGAATAAACCTTCCAAAATAAGGAATACCCCAAGCTGTCAAGAAGGGCGGAGCCTCTTCATAGAATGTTTATTGCCAGAGCATCTCCCCTTATGAACATCTGCGTCTGGGATGTTGTGTTGTTCCAACACACACAGCTCGATGGGTTTTCCTTATTTCTTTATAACACCTGGTCCAGTTGTGTTGGAATAAGCTCTTAAACTGTAACTGTTAGAGAGTACCAATGAATAGGAACTCAAGTCAATGAAAACACACACTAATCTAATGGTTCTTCTGAAACAAAATGAGCTTTCATGGAACTTATTTACAATGTAGAGACACAAGCATAAAATAAAAGCAACTAACCACAATACAGGGCACAGTAATTCACGGGCTACACAGGAGCACAGTTAATGTGCCATGGGTGGATGGGGGTGCAGAGGAAAAGAGAAATGGATTCAGGTGAGGGGAGTCACAGAAGGGACTGAAGTCACAGAAGTCACAGAAGGGAGGGGAGTCTTCTCCTGGAGGAGGAGACACTCAGCATTTATGTCAATTTCTGAGACGAAGATAGCTTTTCATGGAGTACTTTCCTATTGGTAACCTAAAAAGCCAATCGGTATTACCTTCAGAGGTCTTTTCATGGTACTATTTAGAAATATTTTCTATTAAAAATAAATATTGTACTATTAAAAAGAAACATTGTACTATTTATAAATATTTTGTAACTTTTGTTTATGCTAATACTGTGATTATTTTAGAAAGCGCCTTGTTGGAGCACAAGGGCCTTTCATTAACATGCTACCGTATTCTGCTTTCTGTCAAACATGGAACACATATCAACAGTTTTAGATGCTGCTGCTGCATTAGCCAGTCAAAGCAGGTACTTAGTTCTGTTGACTTAATTTTGCATTTCCTATCAAAATTAAAGTCCCGAGGTCATAAGTCCAAAATCAGAGGTGACAAGCAAATATCTGTACAGGTACTTCTCCTGTGCCGTCACAGGCTAGAACAACACGGACAGGGACCCTGTCTCCACACCAGGACCTTTGGGTAGAATCGCAGCATATTAAGCTGGAGAGGCCAATGAAGGTCATCAAGGTCACTGTCCCTCCAGTGACAGCACCAGAATTTTATCTCCAATATTCTTTTCTTTTTAATCTTCAACATTCTTACCAACGGCTAACCCGCTCTCTGTGTGAACACTTCTACGGATATGAAGCCGCAATTTTGTTACATGGCAAGTTCTGTCAATAAACCCACGAATGGGCGTCTCTTTTCTATTCGATCTAGAAACACGTACCCAGATATAGTACAGAAATGTACAGAGAAATGATGCTAATGAGGAAGGAGACCCTGCACAACTCTTTATTTAACTTGCTATTTTATACTGGATTATAGTCGATTAACAAGGTTGTGATAGTTCTAGGTACACTCTACGCTTTAGTTTTGAATAAATACACAAGGAGCCAAGATGCAAATTAACCACAGCAAAGGTCATAAACTTGAAAATGATTCAAGAGGTTGAAATGTGTAAGAGATTATATGTTCTGCAATACAAATAATGAGAAGCCAAAATTTTCTTAATATTTTGATAAGAATGCTTTAATTATATGCTTTGAAGACACTAACTGCATTAAATTAAAAATATATACAGTTCAGCAAACTTTTCTGTTTTCTTTTAACCTCTTATAACCCAATATTTAATTTTTTTATTTTCATAGACTATTTATTACTATGCAAAGAAAAGTTTTCCATTTCTCCCTTGCTTTTCTTTTTTTCCTTATTTAAAATTCATTTCTTTCCAACTTATTCCCTCCAAGAGCTATATCCTAAATAAAGACTATGAATTTAGTACATATATGAACTGAATGGGCTTCAGCAATAGTCCTTATGGGAGGAAAAAGGACTCCAGCTTAACTTCATTTGTATCACGCCAGGACAAAATTTTAAAGTTCAAAGCAGGTAAAAGAACATTTTATGGACAATGAGTGAGAATCTGAGTACATACACGGGACTCTCGGGACAGGTAGTCCCTCACTTTAACTTCATAACCACAGGGACCGGGATGCCAATCCCATTTTACAGATGGGTATACTCAAAGAATTTAAATAACTTGCTCAAGTCATGGTATTACGATTCAAAGCCATGCCATTTGTTCGGGATTTCATGATTTCTTTAAAGAAACAAAACATACGAACAGCCACAGTGGCATCTGGCAAACATGAAAATTTCTCACCTGCATTGCTAATACAGAATAAGAACATTTTAGCATTCATGATTTCTGTTAGAATTTTTAGCTGAATGGCTACAAGTTTAGAAATCTTAGATAAAAACCTCAATCAGGTATGAGAAGTGAGGGTTGTGCTTTATGTTGTACATACAGAACTCAGCCTACTGATATCAAGATATAGCCCCTTGAAATGTTTTTGGATTTCTGCACAAAAAGAAGGTTAAGCAAAGATGATGCCTTTTACGGAGGTACAAATCTGTCTCCTACCTTATCAACATTCATTCGCTTGAACGATGCTTGCAGAAGCTTAAAATTGTGAATGTATTCATGCTCCAACTTCGCCTGAAATTTTACCTTCTTCAAACTAATGCAGCCTGGGAAGAGCATGTCCATGAATTGGCAGTAGGCTGCTCCTGAAAAGAGACAAGGACAGGACAGGTGTGAGTCTGAAGGTACCACGTGTGTCTGAGCGGTGCTGGGCAGGAGGGAGCCCCACTTCCTCAGCCCTCCTGCTGTGTGCTCCTCTCCTCACTGCAGCCACACCTCCTGGCCCACCAGGGCTGGGTGCTGGAGGGCAGGGGTGCAGCTGGATGCAGCTCCTCCACTTCCTCACCCCTAACCACTGTGGTACAGACGCTCTTCACGACAGCATCACCAGATTCCATGAACAATGAACAGAACTTCATTCTTTAACACGTAAGGAAATCAGGGTGACAGCAACTCTTCTTAGCTTCTCTCAGAAAAAAAAGGAGCATATTTTTCCTTCCATCGAGCTGCTACCGGCTCCAAATCATTAACATATATAAGAGAAAAACAGCCGAAAATGTCTACACGAGCAAACTACAGGAAATATGGAGCTCAGAAAAAGAATATGTATACGACGCCCAAGCTGTTTTAAATCCACCCTGCAAAATGGCTGAGGTGAAACTGTTTAACTAAGCCATCTAATACCAAAAATAGTTGTGTACCGATTTAATTCCAGTCCAGAGCAATGGGGTTCCTATATTAACATGAAGGGTGGAGACATGGAGGCTGAAACTTACAGAAGTTCAGAGTCATGCTGTTTATGACTGAGAAATGAAAATAATAGACATGTCTGATAAGTCCCTTGAGGAAATAGTCATAGAAAAAAGGGTTCATTAGTAGGTCTTTCATATATATCTGTATGGACATTTTTATGAAGAACTCTTAGATCATGACAATTTCAACTAGAAAATTGCAGAGGGATCACACATACTAATTCATATCTTCTTAACAGTAAAGGCTAAAGGCATTTAGTAAAAGAAATTCCAAGTCAGAAAGATTATCTTTCTTTTACAAGTAGAAAAAGAAATTGAGTGGTGAGAATGGGAACAAATGGCCATTTGTGAGTTCTCTTTGCTTCTGCACTTCTCCAGATCTCTCAGTCTGTTTCTATAATATGCCAGTAATATGCCTTTTTGAACATAAAGGGCTCCCCTCCATCCACTGGTATCAAGGTTTTGTAAGAAGCTTTTCATTCTGTTTGAGAAACTCTCCCTTACATAGGAAGAGACTACTTGGTCTCTTATGTCAAAGGGAGGCTAAGCATCCTTTACTGAGATAGGAATCCAAGAAAAGAGGGAAGCAGAAAATGTTAGTTGCTTAATCGTGTACAGCTCTTTGTGGTCCCATGGGCTAGCCCACCAAGCTCCTCTGTCCATGAGATTTTCCAGGATAGATACTGGAGTGGGTTGCCACTCCCTTCTCCAGGGGATCTTCCCAACCCAGGGATCGAACCCGGGTCTCCTGCATTGCAGGCAGATTCTTTACTGTCTGAGCCACCAGAGAAGCCCTATCAAGGAACTAGGGGCTGCTGCTAAATACAAAACAGTGAGGCAACCCATTATTTGTAGGTAAGAATATAAGGTGAGTCAAGGCAAATTGGAAGTGGTCAAACAGGAGATGGCAAGAGCGAACACTGACATTCTAGGAATCAGCGAACTAAGATGGACTGCAATGGGTGAATTTAACTCAGATGACCATCATATCTACTACTGTGGGCAGGAATCCCTTAGAGTATAGTGATAGTGAAGCCGTTGAGTCGTGTCCGACTCTTTGTGACCCCATGGACTGTAGCCTACCAGGCTTCTCCATCCATGGGATTCTCCAGGCAAGAATACTGGAGTGGGTTATTATTTCCTTCTCCAGGGGATCTTCCCGACCCAGGGATCAAACTCAGGTCTCCTGCATTGGAGGCAGACGCTTTAACCTCTGAGCCACCAGGGAAGCCCCTTAGAGTATAGAGTAGCCACCATAGTCAACAAAAGAGTCCAAAATGCAGTACTTAGATGCAATCTAAAAAACGACAGAATGATCTCTGTTTGTTTCCAAGGCAAACCATTCGATATCACGGTAATCCAAGTCTATGCTCCGACCAGTAATGCTGAAGAAGCTGAAGTTGAATGGTTCCATGAAGACCTATAAGACCTTTTAGAACTAACACTCAAAAAAGATGTCCTTTTCATTATAGGGGACTGGAATGCAAAAGTAGGAAGTCAAGAAACACCTGGAGTAACAGGCAAATTTGCCCTTGGAGTACAGAATGAAGCAGGGCAAAGGCTAATAGAGTTTTGCCAGGAAAATACACTGGTCATAACAAACACCCTCTTCCAACAACACAAGAGAAGACTCTACACATGGACATCACCAGATGGTCAACACTGAAATCAGATTGATTATATTCTTTGCAATCAAAGATGGAGAAGCTCTATACAGTCAGCAAAAACAAGACTGGGAGCTGACTGTGGCTCAGATCATGAACTCCTTATTGCCAAAATCAGACTTAAATTGAAGAAAGTGGGGAAAACCACTAGATCATTCAGGTATGACCTAAATCAAATCCCTTATGATTATACGGTGGAAGAGAGAAATAGATTTAAGGGTCTAGATCTGATAGACAGAGTGCCTGATGAACTATGGACGGAGGTTCGTGACACTGTACAGGAGACAGGGATCAAGACCATCCCCATGGAAAAGAAATGCGAAAAAGCAAAATGGCTGTCTGAGGAGGCCTTACAAATAGCTGTGAAAAGAAGAGAAGTGAAAAGCAAAGGAGAAAAGGAAAGATATAAGCATCTGAATGCAGAGTTCCAGAGAATGGCAAGGAGAGATAAGAAAGTCTTCCTCAGCGATCAATGCAAAGAAATAGAGGAAAACAATAGAATGGGAAAGACTAGAGAGCTCCTCAAGAAAATTAGAGATACCAAGGGAACATTTCATGCAAAGATGGGCTCAATAAAGGACAGAAATGGTTAGCACTTCCCTGGTGGCTCAGACAGTAAAGCATCTGCCTACAATGCGGGAGACCTGGGTTCAATCTCTGGGTCGGGAAGATCTCCTGGAGAAGGAAAGGGCAATCCACTCCAGTACTCTTGCTTAGAAAATCCCATGGACAAAGGAGCCTGGTAGGTTACAGTCCATGGGATCACAAAGAGTCGGACACGACTGAGTGACGTCACTTAACAGATGCTGAAGACATTGAGAAGAAGTGGCAAGAATACACAGAAGAACTGTACAAAAAAAGATCTTCACGACCCAGATAATCACGATGGTGTGATCACTCACCTAGAGCCAGACATCCTGGAATGTGAAGTCAAGTGGGCCTTAGGAAGCATCACTACAAACAAAGCTAGTGGAGGTGATGGAATTCCAGTTGAGCTATTTCAAACCCTAAAAGATGATGCTGTGAAAGTGCTGCACTCAATATGCCAGCAAATTTGGAAAACTCAGCAGTGGCCACAGGACTGGAAAAGGTCAGTTTTCATTCCAATCCCAAAGAAAGACAATGCCAAAGAATGCTCAAACTACTGCACAATTGCACTCATCTCACATGCTAGTAAAGTCATGCTCAAAATTCTCCAAGCCAGGCTTCAGCAATATGTGAACCAAGAACTTCCTGATGTTCAAGCTGGTTTTAGAAAAGGCAGAGGAATGAGAGATCAAATTGCCAACATCTGCTGGATCATGGAAAAAGCAAGAGAGTTCCAGAAAAACATCTATTTCTGCTTTATTGACTATGCCAAAGCCTTTGACTGTGTGAATCACAATAAACTGTGGAAAATTCTGAAAGAGATGGAAATACCAGACCACCTGACCTGCCTCTTGAGAAACCTGTATGCAGGTCAGGAAGCAAGTTAGAACTGGACATGGAACAGACTGGATCCAAATAGGAACAAGGCTGTATATTGTCACCCTGCTTATTTAACTTATATGTAGAGTAGAAATGCTGGGCTGGATGAAGCACAAGCTGGAATCAAGATTGCTCGGAGAAAAACCAATTACCTCAGATATGCAGATGACACCACCGTTATGGCAGAAAGTGAAGAAGAACTAAAGAGACTCTTGATGAAAGTGAAAGAGGAGAGTGAAAAAGCTGGCTTAAAGCTCAACATTCAGAAAACTAAGACCATGGCAGCCTGTTCCATTACTTCATGGCAAATAGACGGGGAAACAGTGGCTGACTTTATTTTTTTGGGCTCCAAAATCCCTGCAGATAGTGACCGCAGCCATGAAATTAAAAGAAGCTTACTCCTTGGTAAGGAAAGTTATGACCAATCTAGACAGCATATTAAAAAGCAAAGACATTACTTTGTCAACAAAGTCCATCTAGTCAAGGCTATGGTTCTTCCAGTGGTCATGTATGGATGCGAGAGTTGGACTACAAAGAAAACTGAATGCCGAAGAATTGATGCTTTTGAACTGTGGTGTTGGAGAAGACTCTTGAGAGTCCCTTGGACTCCAAGGAGATCCAACCAGTTCATCCTAAAGGAGATCAGTCCTGGGTGTTCATTGGAAGGACTCATGTTGAAGCTGAAACTCCAATACTTTGGCCACCTCATGTGAAGAGCTGACTCATTTGAAAAGACCCTGATGCTGGGAAAGATTGAAGGCAGGAGGAGAAAGGGACGACAGAGGATGAGATGGTTGGATGGCGTCACCGATTCAATGGACATGAGTTTGGGTAAAATCCAGGAGTTGGTGATGGACAGGGAGGCCTGGTGTGCAGTGGTTCATGGGGTCCTGAAGAGTCGGACATGACTGAGCGA
The DNA here is from genome assembly GCF_029378745.1 of Bos indicus. Taxonomy (NCBI): domain Eukaryota; kingdom Metazoa; phylum Chordata; class Mammalia; order Artiodactyla; family Bovidae; genus Bos; species Bos indicus. The sequence goes on from NC_091783.1 coordinate 22,309,680, forward strand.
CTGAACTGAACTGATAAGGTGACAAAATAAAGGCCACAATAAGTTATCACCTCCAGAATCTTTACATCTGTGATGCCTCCTTTAGACGCCAATACCCTGAGTACAAAACTGGGATTTTGTAGTCAAGCAGATGGGTTCTCTTAAAAACAAGACAACATAAAACAAACCAAAACAAAATACACTAGAGGAAATAAGCATCAGGACCCTGGCAGGGGAGGGGGGAGAGCGGTGTTCTTACAGCTGTCATCCATTATCTGAGTCTTCCTTTTGACGTGCCACCAGATGGAGCCAATACCAATAGCCATTCAACATAATTTTTATAGAAAAGGGGATGTCTAAACACAAGTGTCTTATTACCTGCCATTTAAAGAGTTATTTTCACTTCTGTAGTGTTTAGCATAAAGTTTACTTATGGAGACACTAGTATCTACGCATTCTTACAAACCTACCAAGCAAATCACTCATTTTCCAAATTTGAAAAGTAATAGCAGCTTTTGAGGAAAAAAAAATCTTACAGTATGTGAAGCAAGGAACAAAAAATCATCTCCATCTCATCATCCAGAGAAAACCACTGTTAATATTCTGGCACAACCCATTCTTTTTTTTTTTTTTTTAATTTAACAGACCGTGATTCCCTTTCCGGATCATTAAATATTCTCTACTGACATTTTTAATGGCCTTCTGATTTTTATATCATGCTTAGCAACTTTCCCAAGCCAAGATTACATAAATATGCATGTGTATTTTCTTTAAGTACTTTTATGGTCTCAACTTTTACATTTACATTCTGAATCCATGTGGAATTTATTTCGGTCTATGATGTAAAGGATGGTTCTAATTTTAGTTATTCCAAATGTCAGTGAAAATGGCATTTTTGGCTCCCCAGCAATTGGACACCTTCCCATCTGACTTGATGCAAGAGGGTCCTGCCTCCCACCATAGCACCGAAGGTGGGTGGACAGTCCTTTCCCCACACCCAGCCTGTGACTTAGGCTCTGTCTTTGGATGCTGTTGCCTAGGTTTCCAAATCTTGAGGGAGTGACTGAAACATGCAGGGACCATTAGAATTTGGTCATGATGGCCGCGGTGGGATCTAGCAGAAGCTGGAGCAGCCCAGCATCACCCTGACCATCCCAAGCCAGTGGCTTGAGCGAGGCTCTCTTTCTAGTTTCTTAGCATCTTTTGCTTGCTGTCATCTTCTGAGCTTGCTTCCCCAAAGACTCTGAGCTGCCCAGTATCGTTTCTATAAATCTGTCTCTGCTTCAACTTGCCACAATTATTTTCTGCTGTGTTCCAACCCCAAATGCTGATTGATAAAGTTAGGGAGGGGATGAACACCATCGTTTCATAAATAATCTATACTCTTCCCACCAAGGAATAACTGCTTTTACTCTCTATGACTTTTCTAATACATGCTCTTAAAGTCGCTTCCTAGTTTTTTTTTTTTGGGGGGGGGGTCCTGTCCCTGTGATATTTGCACACTCTTCCTGGTGGCTCAGTGGTAAAGAGTACTGCCAATCTGCCTGCCAATGCAGGAGACCTGAGTTTGATCCTTGGGTCGTGAAGATCCCCTGGAGAAGGAAATTCCCAGCATTCTTGTCTGGGAAATCCAATGGACAAAGCCGGGGGTCACAGCCCGTGGGTTCACAAGAGAGTCAGACTTAGTGACTAAACGACAACAATCACATGTATTATTACATGGAGCATAATTTCTCCTCTCCCTTTCCTCAAAAATTTCTCAAATTCTATTATGCACTTATTCTTTCTGTAATATTTTTGAATTTGTCATTCACAGCATGAAGAAAATAGATTTTCTTTTAAAAGTAGTCATTTACTATGTAATGACAGAGCTCTATTGAAATATAATTCATATACCATGAAGTTCAATCTTCTAAAGTTTATAATCCAGAGGTTTTTAGTACAGTCACAGAATCATGCCTCTATCCACTTTCTATTTCCAGAAGATTTTCAAGATTTTCACCTGCCAAAAAAATCCCAGTCATGTTAGCTGAGACTCTTGACTCTCTCCTCCTCCAAGGCCATGGTAATTAAGCACTAAATCAGTTTTCAGTTGCTACGGACTTGCTTACTCTGGACATTTCATATAAATGGAATCACAAAGTATGTGGCCTTTGTATCCGGTTTCACTCACTTAGCAAAATCTTTCCCAGGTTCATCCAGGTTGTGGCATGTCTCAGAACATCATGTTCTTTTTTTATGGCTGAATAATACTCCATTGTATGAATACAACATATTTTATTGATTCAATCATCAGCTGATCAACATCTGAGTTGTTTTCACTTTGGGGTTATTATGAGCAAGGCTGCTACAAACACTCATGTACAAGATTTTGCATGAACATAAGTTTTCTATTCTCCTGAGATATACCTAGGAGTGGAAAATGGCACCTTTGTGTTTAACATTTTGAGGGACAGCCAGACTGTTTTCCAAAGCAGGTGCTCCATTTCACAACCCCACCAGCAATGTATGAGGATTCCAGGTTCTCCAGACCTTCACCAACATTTACTGTCTTTTTGATTCCAGCCATCCTAGTGCATGTAAATTTTTGATTTCCCTAAAGACAAATGACGTTAAACATCTCTTCCATATGCTTTTTGACTATCTGTATATCTTCTTTGGAGAAATGTTTATGCAAATCCTTTGCAGGGGGTGGGGTTAGTTGCTCAGTCATGTCCAACTCTTTGAGACCCCATGGACTGTAGCCCACCCGACTCCTCTGTCCATGGAATTTTCCATGCAAGAATACTGGAGTAGGTTGCTATTTCCTTCTCCAATGCTAATCCCTCGCTCATTTTTAAATGGGGTTAAATATCTTATTGGTGAATTTAAGAGTTTTTTTCTACATTTCAGAAACAAATCTTTTATCAGATATTTGCTTTGCAAATATTTTTTCCTCTGGATTGTCTTTTTCTTCTTTTAAAAATATTTATTTCTTTAGGCTGCACCAGGTCTTAGTTGTGGCACACAGGATCCAGTGGGATCTTCTATCCTTGTAACATGCAGGATCTTTAGTTGTGGTATGGAGAATCTTTAGTTGCTGCATGTGGGATCTAGATCCCTGATCAGGGATTGAACCTGGACCCCCTGCATTGGGAGTGCAAAGTCTTAGTCACTGAACCGTCAAGGGAGGTCCCTGATGAGTCTTTTTCTTGATGATATCCTTTGAAGCACAAAATTTTTTAACTTTGATGAAGCACAATTCATCCATTGTTTCTTTTGGTAATTACTTGGCTTCTGTCATATCTAAGAAACCATTGCTTAATCCAAATGCATAATGATTTCACTTACTTTTCTTCTAAAAGTTGTTTGGTTTTAGTTCTTACATTTAGGTCAATGATGCATTTTCAATTATTTCTTCTATATGCTGTGAAGTTTGGATCCAAATGTCATTATTTTGCACATGACCATTCAGCTGTCCCAGCACCATTTAATTATCTTGGCACTCTTGTTGAAATCAATTAATGATATATATATGGTTTATTCCTGAGCTTTCAATTCTATTCCATCTATATACCCATCCTTGGGCCAGTAACACTGTCCTGATTACTACAGGTTTGTAATCAGTTTTCAAATCAAAAGTAGAAGTCTTCAAATCTTGTTTTTCCTTTTCAAGACTCCTTCAGCTGTTCTGAGTTCCATGAATTTATCTATTAATCTTAGAATCAGCTCAATTCCTGTAAAAAGGTAGTTGAGATTCTGACAGGGACTTAACTGAATCTAAAGATTAATTTGGGGAGCAATGCCATCTTAAAAACATTAGGTTTTCCAATCCACAAACAGGAGATATCTTTCCACTTAAGTTCCTCCAATGATGTTTCAAAGTTTTTAGTGTGTCTTACAATTCTTTGTTAAATTTCTTCCTGTTGTATTCTCTTTAATTCTATTTACATGGAACTGTACTCTTAATTTTATTTTCAGATGACACTAATGAGGTTGATTTGGGGATACTGATCTTGTATCCTTCAATCCTGCTTATTAGTTTTAATAGCTTTTTGTTGGTCCCTTAGGATTTCCTACATACAAGATCATGACTAGTTTTACTTCTTTCTTTCCAAGCTGAATACCTCATTTCTTTTTCTTTCCCAACTGGCCTGGCTGGAACCTCTAAAAAATGTTGAATAAAAGTGCTAAGAGTGGGCCTCCTGTCTTATTCTTGGTCTTTGTGGGAGAAGCATCTAGTTATTCATTCTAAGTATGATACTCTTTGCAACCCTATGGGCTGTAGCCCACCAGGCTCCTCTGCCCATGGGATTTTCCAGGCAAGAATCCTGGAGTGGGTTGCCATGCCCTCCTCCAGGGGATCTTCCTGACCCAGGGATTGAACTTGCACCTCTTATGTCTCCTGCATTGGCAGGCAGGTTCTTAACCACGAACACCACCTGGGAAGCCCAATATGATAATAAGCGTGGGTTTTTCATAGATGACATTATCAGATTGAAAAGTTCCTTTCTATTCCTAGTTTTAGTGGTTTTAAAGGGTATTAAATTTTGTCAAATTCCTTTTTTAATATTCACTGAGACTATCACGTGGCCTTTGTCCTTTATTAATACTGAGTACAACATTGCTTTTCATATGCTAAGACAACCTTGCATTAACCCCACTTGATCCTAGTATATAATCCTTTTTGTATGTTGCTGGATTTATTCTGCTAGTATTTGTTGAGGATTTTTGTGTCTATATTCGTAGGAGATACTGATCTATAGTTTTTGTGTGATTTTTTTTTTTTTTGGTTTTGATATCAGGGTGATACTGATCTCAGAGAATGAACTGTAAAGCATTCCCTCTCTTTTATTTTTTGGAAGAGTTTTTAAAGGATTGGTGTTAGATTTTCTTTAAATGTTGGTAGAATTCAATGTTAAGTTATTTGGGTCTGGGTTTTTCTTTGTGGAAATTATTTCTTTTTTAATTGCAAATGCAATCTCTTGTTACATAGGACTATTCACAATGTCTATTTTTTAAGTTTTAGTAGTTTATGTCTTTTTAGGTTATTTGTCCATTTTATCTAGATTGGAAATTACTGGTTTTAAACATTTACTTTTACTGCTATAGTTATTATTCATGAGTTCTAATATATTTTCAGTTAGTTCTCTGGTTTTATTGGGAGAAATCAATGCATAAAATGATGCATTTGTTGTACCATGTATATATGTATATATATATCAAGTATACAAAGAATATATACCCACTACCTTTTCAACTACCATGGAGATAACAAAAATGTTTTCCTCCTTTAATTAACATTAAATTTCTTCAATCACCATCACTGATTTCCTAATGTTAAATCATCTTTGCATTCCTTGAACTAAGTCCTACTTCGTGGTGTTCACAAAATTTTCATTACACTGCTGGCTTAGATTCACAAACTCCTTTTTTTTTTTTTAATTTAATTTAATTTTATTTTTTAACTTTACAATATTGTATTGGTTTTGCCATATATCGAAATAAATCCGCCACAGGTATACATGTGTTCCCCATTCTGAACCCCCCTCCCCACCCCCCATATCATCCCACTGGGTCGTCCCAGTGCACCAGCCCCAAGCATCCAGTATCGTGCATCGAACCTGGACTGGTGACTCGTTTCATATATGATATTATACATGTTTCAATGCCATTCTCCCAAATCATCACACCCTCTCCCTCTCCCACAGAGTCCAAAAGACTGTTCTATACATCAGTGTCTCTTTTGCTGTCTCATATACAGGGTTATTGTTACCATCTTTCTAAATTCCATATATACGCATTAGTATACTGTGTTGGTGTTTTTCTTTCTGGCTTACTTCACTCTGTATAATAGGCTCCAGTTTCATCTACCTCATTAGAACTGACTCAAATGCATTCTTTTTAATGGCTGAGTAACACTTTTTGTGTGGTTTTGTCTTCTTTTCTTATGGTTCTTTTAAGTTTAAAGAAATAACTTATAACTATGGGAAACCGTCCATATTTTTGAGGGTCTAAAAGCTTGAGAACTAAAGTTAAAAAAAAAAAAAATGATCTGGTTAGAATCCTATTGGAGAAGGCAATGGCAACTCACTCTAGTACTCTTGCCTGGAAAATCCCATGGGCAGAGAAGCCTGGTAGGCTGCAGTCCATGGGGTCGCGAAGAGTCGGGCGCGACTGTGCAACTTCACTTTCATTTTTCACTTTCATGCATTGGAGAAGGAAATGGCAACCCACTGCAGTGTTCTTGCCTGGAGAATCCCAGGTACGGCGGAGCCTGGTGGGCTGCCGTCTATGGGGGTCGCACAGAGTCGGACACGACTGAAATGACTTGGCAGCAGAAGCAGAATCCTTATTGCACATCAGCTACCAGTATGTCCTGGGCTTTTCACACCTTCCCTACTCATTTCATGTAAACAGCAAAGAAGCTGACTAATTCCTTCAACAAACAATGAATTAAAGGGTGGGTTACATTAGCATTTGCAGTAAGTTATGTTATATGATCATTTAGGTATAATATTGTATGTCATTTTCTAGAGTCAAAAGAGGCCCTGAGAATTTTTTTAAAATATCTTACTGACTTTGAAAATGTTACTAAAGAATTGTTGCTACTGCCTCTGGGTATGTCCATTTGGATAGTTCAGCTTCCATTCCTCAAATCTCTAGTGCTTAAAAGAGACATCATGAAAAGGATACCTTGACATTAACTGTTGCTACTAAGAATATCATCAGTGGTTCTTGTGGGGCAGGAAACCAGGCTCAGGCATAACCTAAACAAGGCTGTCCTGTTCCGATTCCCATCAAAGGTCACCCCTCCATCTGTGCTCTGGATCCCATCTCCCCTCACCTTCTCATGGATGTCACTATTGCAACTTTCCTCACTCTCCTGCAACGTCAATTTCTCTCCATATGGTCTTGGTGTTTTTTTTTTTTTTTTGATGGGGACCATTTTAAAGTCATGTCCAACTCTTGTGACCCCATGGACTGTAGCCTACCAGGCTCCTCTGTCCATGGGATTCTCCAGGCAAGAATACTGGATTGGGTTGCCATTCCCTCCTCCAGTGCATCTTCCTGACCCAGGGGTCGAACCCGGGTCTCCTGCATTGCCGGGAGATTCTTTACCAACTGAGCTATGTCTTTATTGAATTTGTTACAATATTGCTTCTGTTGAATGTGCTGATTTTTTGGCCCTGAGGCACCTGGGCTGGGCGCACCACTAGAACACCAGCAAAGTCCCCTGACTATTCTTAATGTATGCAAACATGCTCTGGTGTCATATGATTTTGACAAAATACGATTTTAAAAACCTCCTTAACTCCATATAATCTGTTAGTTTGTTGTTGTTTAGTCCCTAATCTGTGTCCAACTCTTTTGCAATCCCATGAACTGCAGCTTGCCAAGCTCCTCTGTCCATGGGATTTCCCAGGCAAGAATACTGAACTGTATTGCCATGTCCATCTCCATGGCATCTTCCCCACCCAGGGATCAAACCTGTGTCTCCAGCATTGCAGGCAGATTCTTTACCACTGAGCCACCAGGGAAGCCCCAACTTTTTAGCTACTATGCTATTTATTTCCTCCTATACACAGCAAAGCTTGACAAAATTGTCTCTATTTTCAATGTTTACTCTACCACTCAAACCAATTCAATTGTCTTCCAATCTTACTATTGAGGTTACAAGGTTATCATCAATAGCGTCTCTGTTACTGAGTCTAACAGTCACCTTTTTTCTTCATGCAGCTCAACTTCTGAATAGTATTGGGCTCTGGTGACCAGTACCTCCATCTTAAAAGTGTGTATTTTGTTCCTTAATTAGACAAAACAGGTACCAACTAGCTTGAAAATTCAACAACTTGAAAATCACTGCCATTGCCCTAAAAGTCTAGCCAGCCACAATTTAGGATATTGCTCACCTCATTGACAGGTGTAGAGATTTGTGGGTCATTTCATTCATTTCACAATAATGTGGCCTACATTTTACACAGATCCCACTTTCATCAAATTATGCCAAGGTTGCCACGACTCATGTACTGCCCCTTGTTAAGGATACACCAGTGGTTCCTGTGAAACCATTACAAAATCCAAACTCCTTCCCTGACCACACTGCCGGTGACCAGGCCTCTGTCTACTGCTCCCTGGAAGCTCCTTTCACACTGGCTTCCTTGTACTCCACGTTCTTGCTAATCATGGCAAGGCTTAGAGGTCACCTCCTCAGAGGCCGTCCCTGACCACACCATGTGAAGTGACCCCTGAGTTACTCGACCACCTCATTTAGTTTTAGGTCTGGTATTTTATGGTTAACTCATATGTTGGTTTGTGGAATGCAGGTTAAGAGAGTCTGCACATTAATCTGGCTGGGTCCCCTCTGTATCCAAGCCTTTAATGCGGTAACTCGCACAATGTGAGCGTCAATAAACACCTGGTTAATGAATGAAGCTTTACAGGTTGTGACAGCTGAACCACAACAAGGGCTGGTAAACAATAAAATTCTAATGTTACCAAAGTCCCAGGTAAGAGGCATTACTGAAAGAGTTGCCATCTGTTTTTTTAAGAATTAATAGGGTATAAATACATTAAAGACAAAAAGAAACCTAACCAAAACAAGAGCTACTCTGGAAATCAGTCTTCAGAAAAGTGAAAAACAAGATTTAAAAGGCTAAATACTAGCTATCACACCAAGGTAAAAGCAGTACAAATTGTAGGATGTTGTGCTTACCAAGACATCAATTATGATGGGCTATGCTCTAAGCCCATTGGCTCAAGGTGCTACTGCAGTTTTATGAAGGTCAATGAGACTCTGGAAATAATCAGGAAATACGCAGAAAAAAGGAAAATATTCTGCCTTTGTACAATATCATGCTATGCCTGCGCCTATAGCCCTGAGGATAATTTCAGTTGCAATGTATCAAAAGTGACATAATGGAGCTGAAAAATTGGGGGACAGGAATTCAAAATGAACAGCTGGGGCACAGTATGAAGGCAGAACTCAAGAATGAATATTCAGAATCAAAAGACTTGAGGATGTATGATTTAAGTCTATGAATTCATGAAGAGCATGAGAAGACAAACGATCTCATTTTTACCAGATCCCATCCCAGGACCCCAGCAGAATATCAGAATAAACTGACATTTTTTTAAAAGGAAAATTTCAGATAACAAAAGAGAAAGGAAATATTACTCAATAAGTTTATGGGTTGTATTATGCCAAGAAATAGACGAAAGGAAAACACCTATTTGTGTAAAATCTGTAAAGCTTTCCTATCTATTAGAAACCTTCTGAATCCCATGGAGGTTAAGTATTTTAAATTGTCTTCACCCTATTTTACAGATTTGGGAACAGGCTCAGAAAGTCATTCTGCTAACAAAAGTAACAGAAGAGGAATTTACACTCTGTTCTGAACTCCAATTAAAAAGTTTTTTTTTTCTCCTTCTCTATGCTGCTTCTAAGATTTATAAAATTTAAAGGTTCAAAGAGAGCTTAGAAAACTTGCTAGATTATAATTTTATAAGGAGTCACAAAGGAAAGAGAACATACGAACCTTTCAGACTGATAGGAGGGGTGTCAGCTGTTTGCTCCTCATAATCTTGGAGGACTGGGCTTGACACATAGCTCATTAATCTGCCCCAAAGTCATGATTTTATATTTTAGTATACATACTCCTAATAACTTTATTTTACATATACAGTGTATATATATGTGTGTGTGTATGTATGTATGTGTGTGTGTATGTGTATATATATATATAAAGCATAGCCTCTCCCAATAATATATTACTATTCACTTTTCTGCACATCTGTAACACAACATTGTAAGTCAACTATTCTCCAACAAAAATTAAAATAAATAAATTTCTATAGTCTTTGAAAAAAATAATACATTACTGCTGTCAAGATTTCACAGTATTTTCCCAGAAATGGGACACAATCTGTGGAGAAGACATCAAGCTATATTTGGTTTGGCCATTAACAGCTACTCAAATTGCCCATCTGATTTTCTCCAGGCCAGGGAACCCTTCTATAGAAAAGCCTATGTCACTGAGGTATTCAATTATCACTTTCCACAATCTTACTTGGTACTGATGAAGGGTCGGAAGCAAAAAAAAGGACATCTATTTAATGGACACATCTGTGCAATTATACCTTTAATTACAGAAATCATACAATGTTTTAAAAAAGCTTATTTACTCAAATTACTATCAGTGAAGACAGAGGAGGGGGTGGGAAGGATAGAAAACCAGACTACTGGCCCTTGGATCAAAGCCTCAATCATCTTGAATGGACTGTGACATGTCATCACACCCTTCTAAGTCAACAGTATTCCTAGCTGCAAAATGTCTGGTCTGGACAGCTCTAAGCCCTAAAATCAGATGATTCTCTAATTCGCAGTCCATCACCAACTTGTCTTTTAAGGGACACTTGATATTTCTGCTAATTAGGAGACAACAATGTGTTTCATCCTATGACTAAGATTTTTGCCAGCGTGCCTGCTTGTAGCCATCGCCATCTTTTGCTCCTTTGCTATAGGAGACAGGAGTATGTAGCTGCATCTGCAGGATGCTCCCAGGAGCACCCACTCATGTCCTTCCCATCCAGGTACCCTTCTTTGAGCTCTTGATATTGATACACTCAGCAACAGAATCATATTTTCTGTCATCTTCTGCAGCTGACTATTACGTATCTTTCCCATTAGAATACTGTTTTTACACAATAATCACAAAATCATTCCCGCTCTGTTTTTGCATTCAGCCCATCTTTTCTTGAACTGATCTCACCGCAGAACTGCATCGGTTACCAAAGCCCAAACCTCATGGTGGAGGCAGTATTCCCTTTGGGAAATCGGGGCTTCCTAATGAGCAAAGTGAGGCTTCAAAACACAGGGTTACAGATTTCCACCACATCAGCAGAAACCACGCTACCTACACAAACACAAGGCTTGAAGACTTTAATGGCAACTATGACACAATGCTTTGAAACGTGAACGTTTTAAAGGAATTTAAAGCTCCCAACTTCAACTGCATTTTTCTAATCCAACAAAAATGTGCTGAAATTGGTAGTAGCCCCATGCTGTTTTCATAGGCGTCTTTCGCATTCCTGGCATGAGCAGCAGCTTCAGAGCTTCAGTTACACAGTCCTATTAAACTCTGCGAAAGTGAACTTAGGACTCTGTCTACTTCACCTGCCCCAAGTCACAGATTCAGAGATCAGGAATTGAGAAACTTGGTTTCAACTGAGTTTGCTCCCTGGAATTCTCAGGGTCCTCAACAGAGCTTCCTGCTTCTTCCTTTTGCTTGGAGTTATGTCAGACACTTTTAATTCATATTTTAAACGAGTCTCAAAGACAGATCGCTTTCAAACTGACTCCTTGAAGAGGAAAAGGAGTTGGAACCAGCAGGAAGACTTCAACTCTTGCAGACATAGATGGAGAAGGCTTCTGTGACTTATACTGGATGCTAAAAGCACTCCATCCATGCCCTTCTCCCACTCAGGAAGCTGTCAAAGGATATTTTCATCTTTCTTTTACAGAAAAAGAAATAAGCCAGCAATCATTATGCCAACAGATGGATTTTTAAGAGTATCATCAGATATATTAAAAATCCTTGTCAAACCATGTCATTGGGCTTTCATCTGATACATGTCCTGAAGTTTTACTGATTCCTATGATATAAAACCTTTTTAAGAATCTTATAAGCTGCAACAAATTGCATTTAAAGATACCAAAGCTCTCTGTTCACAACCTGCCTTCAAAAACCAGGAGTACTTTTTACAAAGTAAGTGTTGTATTAGTCGCTCAGTCATGTCCAACTCTTTGTGACCCCATGGATGGTAGCTTGCCAGGTTCCTCTGACCATGGGATTCTCCAGTCAGGAATGCTGGAGTGGGTAGCTGACCCAGGAATCAAACCTGGGTCTCCTGCATTGCAGGCGAATTCTTTACCATTTGAGCCCCTTTAAAAGTGAAGTTGCCTTTAAATCAGATTTTTATTAAGAAACTTACAGAACAATGTTAAAAGCAACACTCTCATAGAGATAATCGATCAGATATTAGATCAATGTGTGTGTGTGTGTATTTAGTTGCTCAGTCTTGTCCAACTCTTTGCCTCCCCATGGACTGTAGCCCATCAGGCTCCTCTGTCCGTGGAATTCTCCGGGCAAGGACACTGGAGTGGATAGCTATTCCCTTCTCCAGGGGATCTTCCCGACCCAGGGATCAAACCTGGGTCTTCTGTGTTACAGGCAGACTGACCATCTGAGCCACCAGAGAATCCCCCAAGATCAATGCAGTGAGTTGATTTAAAAGTGGTTCTTCATCAAAAAATCATGGAGAATGAAGACTATTTTCTTCTTACAGTAGGAAATTTCAATACAGTAAAAATTTACATTGGGCTTCCCAGGTGGCGCTAGTGGTAAAGAATCTGCCTGCCCATTCAGGAGACTGGAGTTCAATCCCTGGGTTGGGAAGATCTCCTGGAGTAGGAAATGGCTACCCACTCCAGTATGCTTGCCTGGAAAATCCCACGGACAGAGGAGCCTGGCAGGCTACAGTCCATGGGGTCCCAAAGAGTCAGCATGAATGAACCACTGACCACAGCACAAAAATCTACACACCAAATAGCCCTTGATTAAGCTTTAGGTACCAATATTTGTATTTAAAAGTATATTTTAGAGAAATAATTAGATTATGACAGACAGAAACATGTAATACTCAGAAAAGAGCTGGTATTTTAAGAGCGGTAAAATAAAATCATGAAAATAATTTTCATAGACATTAACTCTGAGTTGAAAACTGGATGCAAAGAACGCTAAAGTCTAACTGGACCATTTCCAGTTGTTTTGTTCAATGAAATCATAATTACCCTGCAACTCAGCATCCTGCATTCGAATGCCTTAGGGAAAAACACAAAACTTCAAATCTGCCTACGATGCAGACAAAGATTCAATCAACTGACACAAGAAAGGAACGGCAGGTGAAGAATCACCACGTTGGTATGAAAGGTTTCTTTTTACGACGAGTTGGGTGCTTGGTTTCACTTCTCGTTTCTAACACCAGTGACTTCCTTTAGGGTAATGCACTCATCAAATTTTATCAAAACAAGCTGTCTGACATAAGCAGCTTCGTGCCATAAGCTCTGGCCTCTACATGGGAATCAGGAATGCAGGAATGGGAGAGGCCCTGGGAGCGCAGGCAGGATGGTGGCAGGACAAAATGTCACTGGCTCCCAGATACTGAAACTGGCAGCGCGACGTCCCTGAGGCCGAAGTCCGAGAATAGAGCTGAAGTTAGAATTCTGGCTTTCCAGACAGAGGAGGAGAGGCAGCAGGAAAAGCTTTTATTACAAATGCAAAACAAGGGAGAAAGATACATGGGAAACCCATTCTGAAGGGGTCACTTTTCTTACCACGGTAATCAAAATAGAAAGCTTTGTAAAGCTGTAATATCAGAGGATACAGTTTCTCTATGACTGGGCACTCATGTATTTTCACCCATTTGTTTGTATTACCTCCTCTAATGGACAAAAAAAATATTTTTTTAAGTACTGAAATTAAATGAGTGACTATGTAAAAGGGCAAGATTTTTTTTAAGCAGAATATTTTAATTAGTTTATTTTGGGGGTTGTGCTGGGTCTTTCTCTAGTTGTGGAGAGTGGGGAGCTAACTCTCTAGTTGCGGTGCACAGGCTTCATGGCGGTGGCTTCTCGTGTTGCAGAGCACATGCTCCAGAAGCAGGGGCATCAGCAGCTGCAGCAATAGTTGTGCGTGGGCTCAGGAGCTTCAGCTCATGGGCTCTGGAACACGGGCTCAGTAGTTGTGATGCAGGGGCTTGGGTGTTCCATGGCATATGGACTCTTCCTGGACCAGGGATTAAACCTGTCCATGTGCACTGGCAGGTGGATTCTTACCCACCAGAGAAGTCCAAAAGGCAAGATTTAAATTAAGAAAAGCTTTAGGAGGTAAGAATCTGAAAAGCTGGATTTCTTATCTAGTTTTTGTGGTTATAAAGAAATGCCCATCTGGAAGGCGGTACAGACGGATGTCACTCGATTTATTAATCAATGAAAAAAAATCAATAAACCAACAAATACTTATTGAGGATAATGATTTTACTCTTAAAGGACCAAGAAATTTAGTTTTGAGAGACCAGAGAAACATACATGGAAATTCTAGCAAAAGTACAAAACAACTCTAAGAGTTAAACTATATGGCAGAGACACAAGGATTAAAGGACTTCAGTTCAGTCGCTCAGTCATGTCCAACTCTTTGCGACCCCATGAATCGCAGCACGCCAGGCCTCCCTGTCCATCACCAACTCCCAGAGTTCACTCAGACTCACGTCCATTGAGTCGGTGATGCCATCCAGCCATCTCATCCCCTGTCGTCCCCTTCTCCTCCTGCCCCCAATCCCTCCCAGCATCAGAGTCTTTTCCAATGAGTCAACTCTTCACATGAGGTGGCCAAAGTACTGGAGTTTCAGCTTCAGCATCAATCCTTCCAGTGAACACCCAGGGCTGATCTCCTTTAGAATGGACTGGTTGGATCCCCTTGCAGTCCAAGGGACTCTCAAGAGTCTTCTCCAATATCACCCTTTTGTCCAATAGATGTTGTTCAGTCACTCAGTTGTGTTCGACTCTTTGCAACCCTATGGACTGCAGCACGCCAGGCGTCCCTATCCTTCACCATCTCCCAGAGCTGACTCAAACTCATGTCCATTGAGTCAGTGATGCCATCCAACCATCTTGTCCTCTGTCTTCCCCTTTTCCTCCTGCCTTCAATCTTTCCCAGCATCGGGGTCTTTTCCAATGAGTCAGCTCTTCACATGAAGTGACCAAAGTACTGGAGCTTTACCCTCAGCATCAGTCCCTCCAAAGAATATTCAGGACTGACTTCCTTTAGGATGGACTGGTTTGATCTCCTTGCAGTCCAAGGGACTCTCAAGAGCCTTCTCCAACAACAGTTCAAAAGCGTGAATTCTTCAGTACTCAGCCTTCTTTATGGTCCAACTCTCACATCCATACATGACCAATGGAAAAAACATAGCTTTGATTATACAGACCTCTGTAGGCAAAGTAATAATGTCTCTGCTGCCTAGGTTGGTCATAGCTTTTCTTCAAAGGAGCAAGCATCTTCTAATTTCATGGCTGTAGTCACCATCTACAGTGATTTTGGAGCCCAAGAGAATAAACTGCTCAATAAACTCCCCCAAAGAGTAATCAGTATTATCAAACAGATAAAGTCAAGTCAAACTTGCACAGTCATTTCTAGACCTCAAGGACCTTGACTTCCAATGTTGAGGTTAATAGTACTCAGGGAACACACATATTTTGCTGAATGAATAGGCTGGAAGGTAGCACTGGGGATGGTCCTCAGAGAGGCATTTCAAGCAAAAATAGGGAATTACAACAGCTGGTGAAAACTGAGTTTGGGCAAATGCAGGCTACAGGGAAGGAAGTAAAGGGGGAAGATGCTGGGAAGATGGATTGCAGACAGACTATTTAAGGCTTTAAAAGCAGCAACTTAAATTAATTTGGTAGGTAGCGGGGGAACCAATATTCCCAGGCACAAGTTTCTTCAGAGAAGAGTCCCTTAAACTGTGCCATTTTTAAGCTCCAATTTTAAGAATGTATCTATTTTAGAGGCAAATGAGAGTAAGGATAAATGACCTAAAGCTGTCCATCGACAGATGAATGGATAAAGAAAATGTGGTATATATAGTATCCACACAATGGAATATTATCCAGACATTTTAAAAAGAATGAGATTATCATACTAAGTGACAAAAAGATAAATAGGATATCACTTATTGTGGAATCTAAAATACGACAGAAATGAACTTATTTATGAAACAGAAACAGACTCACAGACACAGAGAACAGATTTGTGGTTGCCAAGAGGAAGGGAGTGTGGAGCCTACTACAGCATAGAGAACTATATTCAATATCCTGAGATAAACCATAATGGAAAAGAATACGAAAAATAATATATAACTGAATCACTCTGCTGTACAGCAGAAATCAACAGAATACCATAAACCAACTATACTCCAATAAATTTTTTTAATCCCTAAAGGTTATAAACCATCCCAATTTCTCAGGAAATTTCTATTAGACTATTCCTCATATCGCTCTATCAACAGGACTATATATGCAGGCCACTGTGTGACCTTCAGGTGTCATAGTTGATGAAGAGGCTTTTAGTAGGTGTGAACAGACCAGCACAAACCCGCAGTCCATTTCTACACTAGGGACCACTCACTATGGATCAATGTTAGAAAGGTTGCCTTTTTAACAGCTAAAGTCACTGTCCCTGGGACTGGGACCTGCAAGGTTCTTCCCAGATCAAAGCCATTTTACCTCCGCTCCAAGGCGTGCAGCTGCGGGTTCATTCCCTACTGCTCCCCCGCCCCTCATCCAGTCCACAAGCTCTCACCAACACCAATACCATCAACACCAACACCACCCCTCCTTTCCAGAGATGACAATCTTCCCCACAGCTCCCTGAGAAGAGGCCTAGAAGCCAGACAGAGCCCAAAAGGCCAAGGTGGTACCAAAGGAAGCCTCCAGCAATTGCAGAGGAACTTCCATGTCACATTCATGCAGACCGTGATACACAAGACAGTATTTTTCTCTAATACACTGCTTCCTGCATATTTCCCAGGTTAATCCTTTTCTAGGCAGAGGAACCAGAGATCAAATTGCCAACATCCGCTGGATCATAGAAAATGCAAGAGAATTCCAGAAAAAACATCTACTTCTGCTTTATTGACTGCACCAAAGCCTTTGACTGTGTGGATCACAACAAACTGTGGAAAAATCTGAAAGAGATGGGAATACCAGACCACCATACCTGCCTCCTGAGAAATCTGTATGCAGGTCAAGAAGCAACACGTAGAACTGGACATGGAACAAGAGACTGGTTCCAAACTGGGAAAGGAGTACGTGAAGGCTATATAGTGTCACCCTGCTTATTTAACTTATATGCAGAGTAGAAATGATGGGCTGGATGAAGCACAAGCTGGAATCAAGATTGCCGGGAGAAATATCAATAACCTCAGATATGCAGATGACACCACCCTTATGGCAGAGAGCGAAGAAAAACTAAAGAGCCTCTTGATGAAAGTGAGAGTGGAGAGTAACAAAGTTAGCTTAAAACTGAACATTCAGAAAACTAAGATTATGGCATCTGGTCCCATCGCTTCATGGCAAATAGATGGGGAAACAATGGAAACAGTGACAGATTTTATTTTCTTGGGCTCCAAAATCACTGCAGATGGTGACTGCAGCCATGAAATTAAAAGGTGCTTGCTCCTTGGAAGAAAAGCTATGACCAACCTAGACAGCATATTAAAAAGCAGAAACATTACTTTGCTGACAAAGGTCCATATAGTCAAAGCTATGGTTTTTCCAGTGGTCATGTATGGATGTGAGAGTTGGACTATAAAGAAAGCTGAGCACCGAAGAATTGATGCTTTTGAACTGTGGTGTTGGAGAAGACTCCTGAGAGTCCCTTGGACTGCAAGGAGATTCAACCAGTCCATCCTAAAGGAAATCAGTCCTAAATGTTCATTGGAAGGACTGATGCTGAAACTGAAACTCCAATACTTTGGCCACACGATGCAAAGAACTGACTCACTGGAAAAGACCCTGATGCTGTGAAAGATTGAAGGCAGGATAAGGGGACGACAGAGGATGAGATGGTTGGATGGCATCACTGAGTCGATGGACGTGGGTTCGGGTGAACTCTGGGAGTTGGTGATGGACAGGGAAGCCTGGTGTGCTACAGTGCATGGGGTTGCAAAGAGTCGGACACTACTAAGCGACTGAACTGAACCCTTTTCTAAGCACAATTCTAGTATTATGAGGATCCCAAATTAGTATGAGGAATATACAAGTATTTACTTCTGAGATTCAATCCTAGAAGAAACTGAAAGAATAAAATTTAATTTTAAAAAGAAAGCAAAAAAGGCAAGAAAGAAGTTTTCTTTAAAAACATTCAATTTTTAAATGTTACACTTAACTGTAATTAAGTGTAATTTTAAAGTTGACATACACTATGAATTGTCAAACAAATACATAATCTAAAAGAAATCAAAGTGAAGAAGTGGTCTTCCTTTGGAGAATGCTAGGAGAAACTGTAGGAAATTTTACCATCATGAGTTTTGCATTTATATGCTTCTTATTGTTAAGTAATTTGGTCTACGATAAGACCAAACTCTTGGATAAGAACAAACTCCTGACCAATCTGTGCAGGCAGTGATGGTTATTACTCGGATAAGAAGGAACTCCTGACCCAATCTGTGGAGTGATGCTTATTTTAAGAGCTGCCAAGCAATTCTTCTGTTTTCAGGTATATCATTCTAACATGCCCAACATCCCCAAACATTTGATGATAACTTCTGACACTTTTTTTTTTTTTTAATAGTGTCTATGTGGCTGATAAACTGTAAATTTAAAAACAATTCAGGGAAAAACTAGGTTAGAAAAAATATTTTCCTTTGAAGAACAGTAGAACTTGAAGATGCGTGGCTTGATCATCTCAGCTGTGGAGAAACTGGATGGTCTACCACTGCTTCAGATATTCAGAGCACAGACTGCCCATTCGTGTTGTGAGGCCATTCAATGGTGACAAGGGCCGGAAGGCCACCACTTCTGTCCAGGGACCTTGCTTAACCTTTGCTTTGTACTCAGGAAAAGCTGAGAAAAAAGGAACTTAAATGCTCTGGAATCAAATGTGTCAAACAGAACTTTGGTAGTAAAGGAATGGGTCCTTACTAGGTATCATCTGTATTGCCTTTTTTTTTTTCGGTTGCACTGAGACTTAGTTGTATCATGGGGGATCTTTCGTTGTGACGCACAGACACTCTAGTTGTGGCACACACGTTCAGAAGCTGTAGTGCATGGGCCTAAGCGCTCCTTAGCATATGGGACCTTAGTTCTCAGACCAGGGATCGAACCCACCTCCCATCGCCGGCATTACAAGGCAGATTCTCAACCACTGGACCACTCGGAAAGTAAGTCCTTCTACTGCTTTTTGTATCTGGCTGTATCCCCAGATTCCAGCCTGCCTTCTGACACGCTACAGGCGCTCACTAAAAATCTGCTGACTTTAGGAATACCTGAAGCGATATGTTAGAACATCAAAAAATAGCTAAATAGTCATGGTTGTTCAGTCGCTAAGTCATGTCTGACCCTTTGTGACCCCATGGACTGCAGCATGTCACGCTTCCCTGTCCTTCACCATCTTCCAGAGTTTGTGCAAATGCCTGTCCATTAAGTCGGTGATGCCATCCAACCATCTCATCCTGTCACCCTCTTCTTCTTCTGCCCTCAATCTTTCCCAGCATCAGGGTCTTTTCCAATGAGTTGACTCTTCACATCTGGTGGTCAAAGTACTGGAGCTTCAGTTTCAGCATTAGCAATAGTACATTTACTCAAAACCCCCAAATTTCTCTTTTCAAATGTTCAACCTGAACGTTTCAATTAAATTCCATTTCAGAAATATTTATTAATCACCCACTAAATCCACATGGCTCTTTGGCCAAAGACTCAAGAAGTTTTCTAGGCTGACATACCCTGAATATTCACTGAAAGGGCTGATGCTGATGCTGGGGCTCCAATACTTTGGCCACCTGATGCAAAGAGCCGACTCACTGGAAAAGACCCTGAAGCTGGGAAAGACTGAGGGCAGGAGACAGGGGCGCCAAACATTTTCTGCCTAAAATATCCTTTTGCCACATTTTACCTTTGAGCAGAAATCCGTCTTTTGTTAAGTTTAGCCCAAGCATCGTCTTCTCGATGGAGCTTTTCTATTCCCAGTACGGAATTAGCTGTTTCACTACAACGGCTACAAAAGCCAAGTAGTAAGTTGGACTTGCATTTTAATTAGCCATCTCTCTTAGCCGACTGCTGGGTAACTCTCTACCAGCTCTTTAAAATGGGGGCTGGGGTCCAATTCATCTTTCTACTATGCTGGCACAGGGTCCGCTGTGACTGTAAACTGCCGGCAGCTCTAGAATTTCCTTTATAGAAGAGGTTTAGGGGCTGCAACCCAGCTGGAACTGGGAAACAGATATGAAAGGAGGCTAGAACTGGGTGGGGACAGATGACTATTTTTTTTTTTTCCTTTATTTTTAGTGGAGTATAGTTGCTTTACAGAGTTGTGTTAGTTTCCGCTGTACACTGAAGTGAATCAGCTGTATGTTTTTATATATCCCCCCTTTTTTGGATTTCCTTTCCGATTAGGTCACCGCAGAGCACAGAGGAGAGTTCCCTGTGGAGGTTCTCATTAGTTATCTATTTTATACATATTGGTGTGTATGTGTCAATCCCAATCTTCCAATTCATCTCCCTGCTCCCTCCCACCCCCTTGGTATCCATATGTTTGCTCTCTACATCTGTGTCTCTATTTCTGCCTCGTGAACAGGGTGATCTATTTTCCTAGATTCTGCATATATGCATTAATACATTTGCTTTTCTCTGACTTATTTCACCCTGGATGACAGTCTCTAGGTCTATCTACATCTCGGCAAATGGAACAGTTTCAGACAACTATTCCTAAATGTTGCACCAGCATGTCCCTTTTGTACAGGGCTAAGCAAACATCAGCTTTTCATAAGAAAGGAGCTGGAGAAGGACTGAAAGAGGCACCCAGCACAGCTACCGCGATACAGGCTCGGTGAACAGTGATTCCTTGAGTGACCCAGTATATATAAAACAAGATTATTCTAGAAGATGTTCTTTTTCTCACTGAGGAATTGAGGATGTTATTAGTAAGTGTCTTCACAGCTCCAAGTTTATTAAAACAAGCCTGGGTCCAACATAAGGAAAGGGCTACATGCCTGGGCTTCAAATGTGCATGTGTGTGTCTCTAAGGAGCCATGACTCTGGTTACCGCTCCACTGACCAGGGATTATCCCAAGAGACCTGAATCAGAGCAGGTGGCAACATGTCAGATCCCTCTAGCCTTGCTTAGAGGGCAAGAGAGTTTAGAGCAGGAGAGAAGAAAGGAGACCAGGTAGGGGAAGGGGGCACGTCCTCCCCGACCCACTCTCAGCAGGCAGAGCAAAAAGGAGTTTGAGGGACTTCCCTGGTGGTCCAGTGGCTAAGACTCTGCACTCCCAATGCAGGGGACCCGGGTTCAATCCCTGGGCAGGGAACTAGATCCCATATGCCGCAACTAAGCTCAGGTGCAGCCAAATAAATAATATTAACAACAACAACAACAAAAACCCAACCCATTTTTTAAAAATTCTAACATTGAGAGCAAAATCTTGTGTTTCTACTAGCATCTCACTACCTTTGCTAAGAAAGTTCTTGATAATGATGCCAGGTCATGGTGTAAAACCCACAGAATACCAGCTGTGTCTCATTTTCTCAATGAGTAACTGCAAGGGTGGGGATACGGACTTCTAGCTACTCTGTTCCTAGAGCCGTTCATTGGGCATCTGATAAATGGATATATAAAAAAAAAAAAATCAGAAACGTGGGCATGTGCACACACACACACACGCCCCTCTCCCACATCTACAGACACACACACACACACACACACACACACACACACACACCCTCTCCCACATCTATAGCGGCCGCACACATGAACAAGAAGAGAGGAAGCTGGTGAGCC
The DNA here is from genome assembly GCF_029378745.1 of Bos indicus. Taxonomy (NCBI): domain Eukaryota; kingdom Metazoa; phylum Chordata; class Mammalia; order Artiodactyla; family Bovidae; genus Bos; species Bos indicus. The sequence continues at coordinate 22,331,255 of NC_091783.1, forward strand.
AGGGAGGTTCCAACTAGCATCCGCCATGAACACTTAGCTTCTTTGGGCTTTTATCCTCTTATATAAAACAGGAATAAAAAAGTCCCATTGTTCTTCTACACACAGTTGTTACAAGAATTAAAACAGATAATACATATAAAGCACAATGAAAATGCTGAAGAATGACACATAAAAGTTGAGGCCTTATGACATCATTTTGCCCCTAATGTATAAAACCATGCATTATGTGGCTGGTTATAAATAATCGGAGCTATAAAAATGAATAGGATGGAATGGAGTTGTTTCAGCTATGAAATATGAATCTCCAAAATGCATGTTTTAGACTCAAAGGGCAAAGAACCAAAGAACAAAATGAGGTCCTTGGCCTCCTCCTAGCAAAGTAAGGAGATGAACACATTCCTAAGATCCTCAAGTTTATCTACTGAAAAACATTCAAGGGCTTCTCCAGTCCTTAAGTCTTTCCCCAGATAAACATATGAGGTGCTTAAGTAATCACAAATTCATTTATAAAAGGAAATGTCTATTTTCCCCCAATTTTCTACTCTTCCTGTTAAAGTCTTTAGATGATCTAAACTGAAGAGGAGAAAAGGGAAAGGAAAAAAAAAGCGATATAAATATGAAATAATCTTTCATAAAGACTACACCCATCATATAAGTAATTACCATCTTTAGGAAAAATCAACATAACTTACAATACGTTAGAACATACACATTTTTCCTTAAGATACTTGTTTTATAGATCTTGGTGAATGATTTCAAAATAAACATATCATTATGCTGAGCATCTTATCGTAAAGCAAAGGCAAAAATCAGAGAAGGGGCTCTGAAGGTTTCTGAAATCGCAGTTATGAATCACAAAACTCACCATTTCCTTGGGCTCTAGCACTGAGTCCCACAGCCTTCACCAAGATTTCTGGGGTCTCAATACTGAGGCTCCAGGCTTAAAGCTAATGAAGTCGGTGCTGGGGATTTGGAGGTTCATTCCTCAACTGAAGCACTCTCATCAGTATCCCCTTCATCACCTGCCCACGGTACAACAATTCTCATCTCTAGACTCACACCTGTGGACAGGTGAAACCTAGCAGAATCTTAACTACAGTAGATTAAAGAAAAACATCTGAACCCAAGGGGAGATTGCATGATAAAGAGTTTGCGAATTAGCAATACACTTACTCAGAACCCAGAAGACTGTATTCATCTATTGACATCTGGGAATTTTCTCAGATAAGGGAAAACAGTTAAGAGATGAAAGTCTAGGATTCAATTAAGGGTACTGCTTTATACAAATTCCTACAATTATTAAATTTTGTGATGTTATTGAAAATTCTCGAAGGCAATCATTAGCTAAAATTTCTAATAACATGTCACCGCTTTGCTTTGTTCCAGTTAAGGCACTATATTAAGTTCACGGTGCTTACATGTTCCTTGGTTTTTTTGGTTAGTATATAAACTGCCAGCCTTCATCCCAGGTGACCTGTCTGCCCTGTTTTACCTTCCCTGGTTTATAATGATCATCTCTACCAAGGAAGGACTCCAGTAGAAAGGGACAAGAACCAAGAGGACATATGTGTACCTATGACCCTCTGGAAAATACTAATGGAGCTGCCTGACACCTCTCTAGTTAAAGATCTGAGCAGTGATCACTGGCTTCCCAGAACTGCAAATATTTGTTGCATTTCTCCCAAAGAAATGAACAATTCCACGGTTTCCTGAGAAAATCCCAGATGTATGCAGTTTCTTCAAAGAAATAGAGTAAAAACAACTTTCACATACTCATATGACATCATCAGGAAAAACTCTACATTCCTCTTAGAGAAACAACACCCTTCATGTATTTAAGGGCTGGACCTAATAAAACACACATTATCCTACGTCCTGGTCATTCCATGTGACTCAAGAAGAAGGATTTCTGAGGTGTTTGGCCATTCTAAGGCATCCAGGCAGCACCCACTTCCTCCCAAAGAACCTGAAGGAAGGCACATCTCCACGGACTGTGTCCCACCTTTCCTCAGCAGGCTCACAGCTCTTCCAGAACAGGACGACTGTGTGTGCTCTCTAGTTTTTTTCAGGACAGTGCCCTGCTGTACTGAGCTCTTAGCGGACCACAACTCCGTCTCATTAATCCAGGTCCCCGGGGCTTAGACCAAAGAAGGGCTCACAACGTGTGTGTCAAATAAAAGAAACTGGGTCATGTGTGGAGACGTGAGTGGACCTAGACAGTGTCATACAGAGAGAAGTAATTCAGAGACAGAAAAACAAATACCGTGTATTAACATATATGTGGAATCTAGAAAAATGGCAGTGAGGATCTTACTTGCCGAAATGGAGACAGATGTAAAGAACAAATGTTAAGGATACCAAGGAGGAGAGGGGAGTGGAAGGAATTGCGAGACTGGGATTCACACACATACCCTACTGATACTGTATATAAAAGTGAAAATGAAAGTCGCTCAGTCGTGTCCTACTCTTTATGACCCCATGGACTATACAGTTCATGAAATTCTCTAGGCCAGAATACTGGAGTGGGTAGCCTTTCCCTTCTCCAGGGGGTCTTCTCAACCCAGGGATTGAATCCAGGTCTCCCACATTGCAGGCGGATTCTTTACCAGCTGAGCCACAAGGGAGGCTCAGGAATACTGGAGTGGGTAGCCTATCCCTTCTCTAGCGGATCTTCCCAACCCAGGAATCGAACCGGGGTCTCCTGCATTACAGGTGGGTTCTTTGCCAACTGAGCTATCAGGGAAGCCCAGTACTATACATAAAAGAGAGAACTGATGCGGACTTCTCAGGTGGTGCAGTGGTAAAGAATCCATCTGCCAATGCAGAAGGAACAAGAGATGCGAGTTCCATCCCTGGGTCGGGAAGATCCCCTGGAGTAGGAAATGGCGACCCACTCCAGTGTTCTTGCTTGGAGCATTCCATGGATAGAGGAGCCTGGCAGGCTACAGTCCATGGGGTCACAAAGAGTCGGACATCACTGAGCAACTGCATGCGCGCACACACACCATGAGGTCACATGGTATAGCCCAGGGAACTCTGCTTAATGCACTGTGGTGACCTGAGTGCAAAGGAAGTCCAGAAGGGAGGGGATGCATGTATATGCATGGCTGATGCATTCTGCTGTAGAACAGAAACTCACACATTGTAAAGCAACTATAAAAAAAAAAAGGTGGTGGAAAAAAAACTGATTGTCAGAACTGAATACAGTAATGAGACAAAGAGATGGCTGATTGCTTTCAGTATCAATACATATGTATGTGTGCATGTATGTACATACAGAAACACAAATATCTCCTCCATCTACTTATGGGGCAGCTGGATAAATGAAGGTGAGTGCATACACACTTCTTCCCACCACGGTATTTAGCATTACAGAATGCAGTGAACAGAAAAGCCCAACAAAAACAGCAATTTAGGTTTATTTTTGGTAACAAAGGATCAAATATATATATATAAACAAACACATTTAGAAGGAAAAAATACTATTATTTTCCATATTCTACTCAAAAAATAAACTCCTTTCAAGTGGCACATTAGTGGAGACACGGGAGTGTATTACCCACTGCAGCAGCTAAACCCTATTCTGAATCTCCTTCCCCTGATTTTTCAACTCACTTTTTGTCCCTCTGCTCTCCAGTTAGTTAGTTTGCTGAGACCAAGTAAATAGATTTTAAAAACCATCTTCAGCCAAATAAAATCAGAGAAAAACTACGGACAAAACCCCTAAACCCCCACCTCTAAGTAATACATCACAAATATGAATAATATTCCACTGTAATACAATGACATCTGCAACAACAGTAACACAATCCAAGATGACTTAACTTTCTGAAAGCAAGTAGCAAGCAATGATATTTTATAAAGCTAAGTAAGCTCTGGAGCTACCAGACACCGACAAAATATCCTTACTTGGTTTCGGTTCAACGAGAGGAGGTCTACTAAATTTAGACTCTGAGCTGATTTCATCAGCAACCTGTCCTCCTGACAGAAGTCTCTGCGGACAGGAGGGAGAAACACTGGGGTGGGATCGACTTATTTCATAGGCACAGACCGCAGCCCCAAACGGTCACAAAGCGCATAGGTCCTGGGCATGGCTGACAGCCGCCCCTCTAAATCCGGCAGTGCTGCTTGCTGTACAGCCTAGTCCTTTCCGGGAGCCATCAAGGACTCAGAATGGTCAGTATGACTGCGACACAACCAGCTGGACTCAGGAGCTTTCCTGGAAGAAGTAAACACCAAACACTTGATCCAAGACAAAGCTTGAAACCATCTAGAGCGAGAGCACGAAATGAAACTGAATCAAATCCTGATCATGTTTCTGTCTCTTTTTTAAAAATAAATTGCTAGTCAAGAGAAGACCTAAAATTTTTTCATTTAAAAAATGATTTAATTCAAACTACAATTTATTCAAATACTAAAATGCTCAGGAAAATAACTGAGCTGTTATAACCAGCCTGGGGACAGGTGTGGCATCTGAGCATCAGCAGTTTGCTCGTCCTGTGGAGGGAGTGGGGAGGAGAAAGGAGATGGGGGAGAAGGAGAGGACAGTCTGCAACAGCCTCCAGGGCGAGGGGGTGTCGCTGGTCAGCTGCTGGCTGGCCAGGCTCTGCCAGTGACTCAGTCGTGGACCCAATGGCTTGGCTGCCTGCATCCCAGTTGAGGGGACAGGACTGGGGCAGAGAGATGGCTGTCAGAAAAAAGCCTCAAAGGAAATTCATGTATCAGAGCAGAGGATGGGGAGGGTGAAGAGGAAAAGGGAAGGTACATTCTTTTCACTCCCAACCTCCCGCCTCACTTCTCTTTGCTTTTCTGCTCCAGACAGATCACTAATCTCCATCCTCTCAAAAATGGTATTTCTAGTCACTTAAGTGAATTTCATGGCTTCTTAAGCACCATACTGTCCATCTTTCTCTTTTTTAAATTAAAAAAAAAATTATTTTCTGTCTTAAATATATGCCCATTCTCTTAAATCCCTTATAAAATTCTATCAAACTGGTTTGAGCTGGTACTAAAGTAAAACCAAAACGTCACTCTGCAAAAAACCCTAGAAATTTTATAAAGCAGTTGAACTAAAACAAAAAATCGTTTTAGGCCAAACTAATCTGGTATTTCACATGGTTCAATCCCCCATCCCAACATGGGAAATCCACAAATATTCGTCTTCAAATCAAACATAGATGAGCCATATACTGTCATATTACTAGGCAGTATTCACACCCATTGACAGTCTGGCCTTCATTAATGTAGTCCAGTTTTTCACCTGAAACATAAAGGTTGCTGCTCACAAGACATGGATGCAAACTAAAGATGCATATGACTGTATAACCCAGATTTCATGTTCAAAGTCAATTTCATAAGGTTACATTCCTGGGTTGAAATAACAGGAAAACAACAAGTCACTGTCATCCTTTTGCAACTTACAACATGTTTCAAAATGTTAAACCTCACACCATTCACTTTTATAAAGCTTTAAAAATGCTTAGATGGAAACAAATGAGATGATATAAAGGTAGAAAATTCTGCAGAAAAAGATGCACACATGTGAAGCAGTATGTCAGCTATTCATGAGCTAAAGAAAAGCTGATGTTAGTTGTAATGATAGCTGGAGGGAGAGCTCTTAGCTGGAAATAAAGAAACAAATAGGAAATAATGCAAATGGGGAAAAAACATGCCAAAGGGGGACTGACAGTATTGGAACATAAGTCTTTAGGAAAAAGAGTAAGGAACAATTTTACTGAACAAGAAAAAAACATCAGTTAAATATGTGAAGGTATTTTGTGTGTTTTCCCATAGCTTACGACTAAAATAAAATTATACACAGTAAACTAAAGGAATTCAAATGAAAGTAAAAGAAAAAGATATTATCCAAGAAATCGGACTACTCATTATAAGTGTGCTGAGGACAAATCACTAAGGTCACCAATATCTGGTTTTGTTCTTATCCTAATGGCACTGTCCTCGCTGCCTGCAAAGTCTTCTAGAACAAAGAAGGGTATAAATAAATAAGTTCATAAATAAATGAAATGATAGAATTTCTTGCCAAATGCCACTGTTGAAGATAAAAGTCAAAGACTAAAGTATGAATAAGGAAACTGTGCCAGGTAAATTCTGGATATTTTTACTGTTGGTGGTTTGGGGTTCCTCTAAAATGCACAGCAAGCTCTTGGCTGCAGCCCAGAAGTACTTGGGGTGCTTGCTGGCTGGCACACTTGAGGCTTCGCACAGCCAGAGATGCTGATTTAGAAAGTCAAGGATCCCAAAAACTGGCATTCTTAAGCAGCTTCTCAGAAGATTAGAAATGCATTTAGTCCCCAGTTTACACTTTGATGAAATGACTGTCTAAAATAAAACACCCGTTTCTCTACTATGGGGATTAACATGTTTATTTGCTTTTTGAGGGAAAAAATACAACATATTTGGTAGCCAGTGAGTTACCCTAATGAAAATTATCTGTTCTCATGATCAAAATGGTTTCCACAGGTTTCATCAAGCCACACTGGATGGCAACGTAGGTACATATGGTTGGAAAATGCACACCAACGCTTTCTTTAAGGTAACTGTTCAAGAACCCTTCACAAATGCTGCTAAAATTTTACTGAATTTGCCTTATGAGAAATTGAAAAGATATGCAAAGAAATTATATATACATATACACAGAACAGATACACACACACATGGACACTCTAGCATTTACTACTGCTGTATCTAAAAATTCTAATTTGCTTCTCATTTCATTTGTCTGCAAAAACTCCCACAAATATGTTAAACAGGAAGTTCCTCATGGGCCCCTTGGACACTTTAGACCCATGACTGGCAATTTTCTCTATGACTGTTTTTTCTTATCTCCTTCCTTCTCTGTGTCTCTTTTTTTCTGGATAACCAACCCCATGGCCCTTATCCGCAAGTATACACAGCCACTTTATGGGAAAGATACACAGTTTTGTCTTTGCCCCACAGCAGTTTCAAACTGATTTGCATTCATCCTAAAATGAGCACTTCTGAGGGAAGAACGTGGGTCAGGCCCCATGGAGAAGCGAACCCACAATTACAATGTAAAGTGATATTTGTTATTAATAGAAAAGGGATGGCTGATAACAGAAAACACTCTGGTGTTTTTTTTTTTCCTCCAGCAAATTAAAAATAAAATATTAAGCCCTCCCTGGTGGTACAGTGGATAGGAACCTGCTTGCCAATGCAGGGGACACGGGTTTGATTTCTGGTCTGGAAAGAGTCCACAGGCGGCCGGGCAACTAAGCCCCTGTGCCACAACTACTGAGTCCAAGTACCTAGAGCCCATGTTCTGCAACAAGAGAAGTCACCGCAACGAGAAGCCCACGCACGACGAAGTGCAGAGCCCCGCTCCCTGCAACGAGAGAAAGCCCACGCACAGCAACAAAGACCCAGGGCAACCAAATACATACATAAATACTTTCTTTTAGAAATAAAATAAAATAGCAGGGCACTCCAAAACGCAGAGCAAGAACAGCACCAGAAAACCTGAGTGCAGATCTGCAGCTGAGCAGGATGCAACAGGGGCCATTTCTGACAGTCATTGCTAGAGTCATTTCAATAGGCAAACAACACATTTTTCCTGGGTGTCATCACAGTCTTAAGTCGGCTTTTCTCCAGATCGTACTAAAGGGTAAAGAACTGCTTGGTTTGCATCCACTACTGATCTCCCAAATCAGAGGGCTGATGCCTGAAGCCTGGACACAGAGCCGGTGGGTCAGGCAAGGCCTAGGTTCTGGACACCCTACTGTCTTGCTCGTGAGAAAATGATGACGCGAGAAGAGGTGTCAGTAGAAGAGAAGTTTGTCCGCTAGTTGATTCTAATCCAGCCTAGATGCAGAGAAGCGAGAGTGTCCTCTCTGGTGGGCCTGGACTAGTGGGGGCTGATGGCCCTGCATGAAATCTGTCTACACAAGACTCACAGGATGTCCTGCTGTGGCCTCAGCATCGCCACACCAGCTACACCTGAAGACGCTTCTGTATCGATCATGTCTCATGGGATTTCACACGAATCCATCTCAGGAATATTTTCTCGTCCCTAATGCCATTTTGGGTCAGAGGCAGAGAGAAAATCTCTCACCTATTAGTTCATAAGAAGAAAATACTTCCTGTTCCAAAAGGAAAACTATGTCTCTGCTAAATACTCTAACCTAAGAATGAATTACTTCACTAGTGACATGTTCTTCAACAAGCCTGCACTTAATCACTGAAATCAAATGTTTTTTGTTTTTTTTTTTAATTTAGCTCTATATGCACTCCTTACACACCTACTTCATAGTAGGCAGGGTGCCGCCTCAGATACTTGACAAAGAATGAGACACAGCCCTGCCCTCAAGGGCTCTGGGAACCTTCAGGGGAATAAAGGCTGGACCTTCTAACACAGCGTGGTAGGCATTATTCTGGAAGGGTGCTGGGCACGGTGCTCCAGGAACACCATGAAGCCTGGGAGGTCTGGGGAACCCTTCAGAGGGGATGACAATGAGCTGGATTTTAAAGTGTGAACAAGATTTTACTGCAAATGAAGAGAAGGGGAAAGACTTTTTGGCAACGGGAGCATGAAAAAAATCCATGCAATGCAAAAGGGAAGGAGTCTTTAGGAACAAAGAGTATCGTGGGGCAGAGGCGCAGGGCAGGGAGATGTGGACCATGAAACCAAGGAGATGGACAGCAGCCAGAGGGAAAGGACCTTATCAGTCACGTAAAACAGCGAATTTTATCCTGTAGGAAGGACAACGTGGCGCCCGGAATGTTTATAAGAAAGGGTTTTGCAGGATCCAATCTGCATTTTTAGGAAGAGATGTGTGGTGGCTTACTGGGGGGGGTGACAGAGAAAAGGCTGGGAGATCAGTTACAGAGCTTCAGCGAGATCACTCATAACACGTTTTGGGGTAGCTCGATGCTCTTTGGTGAACATCATCATTTTCCCCCATATGTTCATTAATTATACCTGAGGTTTTCTCCTTAAATTATCTATTGAAGCTGTATATATATATATTCCTATTCCAAATACATCATCTTTGGTTTATAAAATCACATTCCACATGAGTAAACGTTTAGGTAAATACTTAAAAGAATGCTCTTACCTGAACAAAGCTGTTCCACTTTTGTGTAGTTTAAAGATACTATGTCATTAACCCAAGCGATGATGTCATGTCTGCTCATAGTCTCTTGGGTTATCGAGGTAGAATACACATTGACCGCCATTCCCCAACTAGAAAAAACAAACAAACAACATTTATTTACCTAAAAGGAAAAAAATGAACTCAGAAAGATGACAGACATCCATCCAACCCTGGCAGAACTCTTATACGGTTAAAACTCATATACGGTTTGTGCATCATCATTTTACGTCTCCTTCAACTTGGTTCAAATGTTGTTCAGGCTCTGAGATTCCTAATGTCTCATGTAATTTAGTGTCTCAGAAGATGAGTTGGGAACAAATTTTTTTTTTTTTAATCAGCTTTAGAGAAAAGGAAATTCCCTTCAGAAACAGGATACACACATGTTTCATTCGGGGAAAAAAAAAAAAAAAAGTCTTCACCAGATAGTCTTTATCCCTAAAAACTTTGGATAAAGCAAAAAAAAAAAAAAATTATACAGAAGGTACCTGGAACTGACTGCATGAGTCCTCCTTTCATCTCTGACTGTTCTTCCTTCTGACCAGTCCATGACACCTACTACTTCCCCTAACTTTTCTCCAGAGGGGCACACAGTGGCCACAGAAAAAGTAACAGAAAAGGTTTGTTTTGCTTAAAATACTTTGATAGCTATGGTTTGGTAAGATTGGTTTCCTCTTTCTAATTAATAAACAATGTTTTTAGAGCAGTTTTAGGTTCACAGCAAAACCGAGTGGAAAGTACAGTTTTCCCATATACCCCCTCGTCCGACAATCTCCCTACCAGATGGGACATTTGTTACGATCAGTGAACCTACACTGATGCACTCTCATCAAATACTAGTCTACATTAGGTTCCCTCTTGGAGTTGTATATTCTCTGGGCTGTGACAAACATACAATGACAGGTATCCGTCACTGCAGTATCACACAGAATCCTTAAAAAAAAAAAAAATCCTCTCTGCTCTGTCGATTCATCCTTCCCTCCCACTGTTTCTGGCGACCACTGATCCCTCTTACTGTCTCCATAGTTTTACCTTTCCCAGAAGGTCATGCAGTTGGAACCACACAGTACAAAGCCTTTTCAGACTGGCTTCTTTCATTAATGCACACTGAAGGTTCCTCCATGTCTTTTCATGACTTGTGAGCTCACTTTTTTTTGCACTGAATAATAACTGCACTGTCTGAGTTTATCACTCACCTACTGAAAGACATCTTGGTGGCCTCCAAGTTCTGGCAAATACGAGTAAAGCTACTGTAGTCACGTGCAGGTTTTTGTATGTTTGTGATTCATTAGGATAAATACCAAAGAGCACGACTGATCTGGGTCATATGGTAAGAGTGTGTTCAATTTTATAAGAAACTGCCAAGCTGTCTCACAACAGGGCTGTACCATCCTGCATTCCCAACAGCAATGAATAAAACTTCCTATTGCTCCATGTCCCCACCAACACTTGGTGGTGTCAGTATCTTGGATTTTGGCCATTCTAATAGGTGTATACTGAAAATGGCAACCCACTCCAGTATTCTTGCCTGGGATCCATAGACAGAGTAGCCTGGTGGGCTATGCAGTCCATGGGGGTCACAAAAGAGTCAAACGTGATTTAGTGACTAAACAACAACAACAAATCCCAACTCTTTAGAGACTTCAAAGTGATATTCTATTATTCTTTTTTAAAATTCAAGTATAGTTGATTTACAATGTTGTACACATTAAAGTGACTCAGAGATATATATATTCTTTTTCAGATTCTTTTCCATTATAGGTTATTGCAAGGTATAGGATATAGTTTCCTGTGGTATACAATAGGTCCTTGTCTTTATTTATTACATATATTCCAGTGTGTATATATTAATCCCAGACTTCTGATTTATCCCTCCAACTTTCTCCTTTGGTAACCATAAATTTGTTTTCTATGTCTGTGAGTCTGTTCCTGTTTTGTAAATAAGTTCATTTGTATTTTTTTTTTTAAGATTCCATATGTAACTGATACTATACAATATTTGTCTTTATCTGTTTGACTTACTTCACCTAGTGTGACAATCTTTAGGTTCATCCACAAATATTGCAAATGGCAATATATATATATTTTTTTAATGGCTGATAATGTATCTACCATGTCTTCTTCACCTGTTCATCTGTCAATGGACACTTAGGTTGCTTCCATGTCTTGGCTATTGCAAGTAATGCTGCTATGAACAATGAGGTGCATGTTACCTTTTTGAATTTAAAAATTAGAGTTTTCATCTTTCCTGTATATATGCCCTGGAGTGGTATTGCTGGATCATATGGTAACTATAGTTTCAGTTTAGTTTTTTTTTTTTTTCGGTTGTGTGGCTTGTGGGACCTTAGTCCCCCAACCAGGGATCCAAATCTGTGCCCCCTGCAGTGGAAGCAGATCCTAACCATGGGTCCACCAAGAAGTCCTTATTTTTGTTTTTTAAGGAACCTTCATACTGTTCTCCATAGTGACTATACCAATTTACATTCCCACCAACAGTATAGGAGAGTTAGTTCCCTTTCTCCACAGCCTCTCCAGCATTTATTATTTGTAGATTTTTTGATGATGGCCATTCTGACTGGTGTGAAGTGATAACTCATCATCGTTTTTACTTGTATTTCTCTAATAATTAACGATGTGGAGTATCTTTTCATATGTCCACTGGTCAGCTATATATTTTCTCTGAAGAAATGTCTATTTAGGTTTTCTGCCTATTTTTTGATTGGGCTGTTTATTTTTTGATATTGAGCTGTATGAACTGTTTGTATATTTAGGAAATTAAGCTCTTGTTGGTTGCATCGTTTGCAAATCTTTTCTTCCATTCAGTAGGTTGTATTGTTTACAGTTTTCTTTGCTATACAAAAGCTTGTAAGCTTGAATAGTTCCTGTTTATTTTCGCTTGTATTTCTACTACCATGGGAGACTAACCTAAGTATTGCTACAATGTTATTTAGGAGAATGTTTTGCCTATGCCCTCTTCTAGGAATTCTGAAGTGTCATGTCTTATATTTAAGTCTTTAAGCCATTTTGAATTTATTTTCGTGTACGGTATAAAGAGTGCTCTAACTTCATTGATTCACAGGTGGCTGTTCAGGTTTCCCAACACCACCTGCTGAAGAGACTGTCTTCCCTCCATTGTGTACTCCTGCCTCCTTTGTTGAAGACTAGTTAGCCACAGGTGTGCAGTTTATCTCTGGGCTCTCTATTCTGTTCAACTGATCCATATGTCTGGTTTTGTGCCAATGCCATGCTGTTTTGATTACTGTAGCTTTGGAGTATTGTCTGAAGTCTGAGAGGGTTATGTCTCCAGCTTTGCCCTTTCCCTTCAGGACTGCTTTGGCAATTCTGGGTCTTCTCTGGTTCCACCTAAGTTTTAGGATTATTTATTCCAGTTCTGTGAAAGATTTCATAGGTAATTTGACAGGGATAGCATTAAACCTGTAAATTGCTTTGAGTAGTATGGTCATTTTAATGCTATCAATTTTTCTAATCCAAGAGCCTGAGACATCTTTCCATTTCTTTGAATCATCTTCCATTTCCTTTATCAATGTTTTATAGCTCTTAGCATGTAACTCTTTCACCTCCTTGGTCAGGTGTATTCCTTAGTTTTTTCTTTGACATGCATTTTAAAAGGTTTTGTTTTTTTAACTTTCCCCTTCTGATATTTTATTGTTAGTGTAAAAAATGCAACAGATTTCTGTATGTTAATCTTGTACCTTGCTGAATTTGTTTATTGGTTCTAATAGTTTTTGTGTGGAGTCATTAGGGTTTTCTATAGAGAGTATCATGACTGCTTCCTGTCCAACCTGGATACCTTTTCTTTCTTTTTCTCATCCAACTGCTGTGGCTAGGGCTTCCCATACTATGTTGAATAGAAGTGAGAGTGGACATCCTTGTTGTGTTCTAACATTCAGCAGGAAACGTTTCAGCTTGTCACTGTTGAGTATTATGTTGGCTGTGGGTTTCTGACAGTTTTTATTATGCTGAGATCTGTTCTCTTTATACTCATTTCAGTGAAAGTATTTATCGTGAATGGATGCTGAATTTTACCAAATACTTTTTCTGTTATCTACTGAAATGATTATTTGGTTTCTGTGTTTTCTTTTGTTGATGTGATATATCATATTGATTGTTTTGCATATGTTTACCATTATTGTGGCCCTGGGGTAAATCCAGCTTGACCATAGTGTATGATCCTTTGTTGAGGACTTTTGCATCTGTATTCATCCACGATATTGGCCTGTAATTTTCCTTTCTGGTATTATCTTTGTCTGGTTTTGGTATCAGGGTGATGGTGGCTTCACAGAATGACTTTAGGAATGTTCCCTCCTCTTTAATCTCTTGGAAGAGTTTGTCAAGGATTGGTGTGAGTTCTTCTTTGTATGTTTGGTAGAATTCCCCAGTGAAAACACCTAGTCCTGGACTTGTGTTTGCAGGGAGGTTTGTTTGTTTGTTTTGTAATTACAGATTCTATTTCACTTCTAGTGAATTCTATCCAAATTATCTATTTCTTCTTGATTCAGTTTTGGTGAGCTGCATGTTTCTAGAAACTCGTTCATTTCCTCTAGCTTGTCCAATTTGTTGGCATATAACTGTTCATAGTATTCTATTGTGACTTTTTATATTTCTGTGGTATTGGTTGTTATTTCTCCCTTTCATTTCTCATTTTGTTTATTTGAGTTCTCTCCCTTTTCTTCTATTTATTCTTGATTTATTAGCTGAATAATTATACAAAGAGAAATTTCCTGAGATATTGATCATATAAGAAAGGCAAGATAGATGCCTGATTCTTTCCCTATATCTTCAGATTTTCACAACAAAGAGGTAAGTTTCCTAACAGTCTCCAAACATGACCAATGAGGTTTTTATTTCTGAACTGTAATTATGAACTTACAGATTTAAACACATTTGATACACAGTTTAAATCACTGGCTTCTGAGTTTTTTCTGACAAGGTTCTAGTCCTCTTTGCTAACTTCCCTGCTTTCTGGTATGAGAAAAATCTTCAGGCTTAACTTGTACATTTGCTGCCTTAGACCTAAAACCAGTCATTTCTCCAAGAGTTCCTTATTCCTTTGATCACAAATACTAGAGATAATATTTTTAAGCACAACTATATACAATAGAAAAATATAGACATAGAGATTTTACACAAAAATATACACATTATTAAACAGTTGTATTTGAAATTCTTATTAACTCTAAAGCAACAAAAAACTTTCTACTTAAAGTGCTAAGTGACAATTTTATTTATTTATAGTTAAGTATAAAAATAAACATATATCCATCCTCAGAAGCACCCTCATCTCTAAATTTTCTTCCCCTGAAGATGTGAAAAATCTTAAGAGACACTGGCATCCCCACAAATGTGACCACAGTTACTGCCTTTCCACAACATTATTAAAAATGCTTTTAATTTTTTGCTTAATAACTTCCATTGTTTTCTTTATTATTTAGCATACAAAGCATTTGCTTTTAATTACTAGTCAATTAAAAAAATCAACTATGTAAATTATATAAAACTTCAGTAAAAATAATTCAAAATTTAAAATGTTTTGGAGTGTCTGGTATAATTTTATTTACCAGCATAATTCTTGGCAGTTCATGTACTTTTCTAATGGCTTTGCCTGCAGGCAGTAGGGAGAAGTTTTTGCTTTAAGAGGCAACGTACTACTGGAGGACGAGGCACTAAGGCCCAGAATTATGCCAGAGGGCGAAAAGCCAGGTTGGGATGAAATTTTTGCTCTAGATGATTTAAACACAAAATTAAATGCAAAGCAGGGGAGACACAATCAGATCTGTGTTTTAGAAAGATTATCCACAAGTAAGTGAATAAAGATGGTCTGTGGTTACATAGTAGAAAGAAATGCAGAACAAAAGGACAGGTTGAAGAGTTATGATAGCTTTTAAAAAATCCATAAGAACGGAGAAGCAAGTCATTTGCTGCAGGTTCTGTCAATGAATCACTCTTTTCTGCATCTTTATTGACAACGTTCACCAAAGGACAAGAATTCTTTTATACTGAGACATTTGGTGCACAAGAGCAAGTAAAGCATTGTCTGCCTTCAAGGAGCTCATAAAGATGACCAGGTAAACAACAGAATAGCAGCTGATTTTTGCTTATTTACTAGACTCACACTCTAACCTCAACCACATCCGCATCTCCACCGGACACAACTACAGTCCCCAGAAACCCTGAAGTAAGAACATACATGTGTTGAGGGACCTGTGGGCAAACAAAGATAGAGGACAGAGCAAGAGTAAGGGTGGAGCAGTCAAGGTTAGGAATGTTTTATGATATTTTCTAAAATAAAACAATAACGATGCATCACTTTGCCAACAAAGGTCCGTACAGTCAAAGCTATGGTTTTTCCAATAGTCTTGTACGGATGTGAGAGCTAGACCATTAAGAAGGCTGAGTACCGAAGAATCGATGCTTTCAAACTGTGGTGCTGGAGAAAACTCTTGAGAGTCACTTGGACAGCAAGGAGATCAAACCAGTCAATCCTAAAGGCAACCAGTCCTGAACATCCACTGGAAGGACTGATGCTGAAGCTGAGGCTCCAATACTTTGGTCACCTGATGCAAAGAGCTGACTCACTGGAAAAGGTCCTGATGCTGGGAAAGACTGAGGGCAGGAGGAGGCAGGGGCAACAGAGGATGAGATGTTTAGATAGCATCACTAACTCAATGGACATGAGTCTGAGCAAACTCAGGGAGATAGTGAAGGACAGGAAAGCCTGACATACTGCAGTCCATGGGGTTGCAAAGAGTCAGACCCGACTTTAACAACTGAACAACAATATACCTACTTCAAATTAATACCAATGGAATCAACATAGCTCATTACTATTTACCATCCGTGCTGATGAGAATATTCTTATAATCTATCTTCCCCCGTATTTTACCAGGATACTTCTAAGTTCATTTCGGTTTGTGGTTCTCTTTCACCTCCTCTATTAGTCCCCCATCCAAATGTGTGACACCTTCAGATTTTGCAAGGGAGAGCCTGAGGTCCAGATTTCCTCTGTGTAGGGAAGGCAGCTGAAGTAGAAAAAGAATTCTATTTCTGCTCTGCCAGTCATTCTTTTTTCCCCCTAATTCCTTCAGAAAAAGAAAACTTTCTACAGGTGCAACTTCAATACATTCAAGCTGAAATTATTCATCTGACTCAACAATTCACAAATGAGAATTTATGGTTCTCCAAATGTTAAACTCAAGGTTGGTGGAGTTTAACAGTCTTAGCTCTTAGGTGAACATCCACTAAAATCTGAAGATTTCATTGTAATTTCATTATAATTTCTTAGACGCCAATCCATGTTACAACATAAAGGTGAAAGTACTGGTCTCTACTTATTCATCAGATATGTTGTATAGACCACAAAGGAATTTTTCTATCATTTTATAGTTAAAGTGGTTCCCTGCTCCCATTTTGACTCTTGAAAAAATAAATCCTATGAGGGAAGCAGGGCAGGAATTGTATTCTTGGCTGACAAATGTGGACTCCTAGTCTTTATGAAGCACAACTCAAAATATTAATTTTTAAAATTTTACTGAGTAATTTCCAAAGACTCAGGCAAGCAAAGTAAATGGCTAAGAAAGGTAAGATAACACCGAATGCCACAGAATAAAGAACCAATATACTATGCAGGATTTATTCTGTTTGGCTCTTCAGCACGTCTTTTCCAGAGAAATTACTGTTTATTCTTCGATGACCTGACATCCGGTCTCTAGGACAAGCATTTCTCTGTGTCACCCTTGTAAAAAAGGAAGTCCAAGTCCTGTCCTCTAATCTGCGGCTTTCAGTTGGTACTTTAACTAGATCACTATGTGTTTACAACCTGGTAAGTACAACAGCACTGAAAGTAGTAAGAAAGAGACAATTTCCTAGCATGTTGGTCTCTGGGTCACACATTTTGATATGGCATTAAAATTTCATTTTAAAATGAACTTGCACAGGAGAAATTAACACAACATTGTAAACCAACAATATTTCAATAAAATAAATTTTTTAAAAATGAATTTGCATCCACTGTTCTTTCTTGAAAATAAACCAATGATCACCACATAGTTTATACACAGTGTATAGTTTATATACTGTTTCTGGAAATGTCCAAATGCCTTTCTGGGAAACTGGCACTATATATATAAGTATATACATATAATCTATAATGTTATATTGTAGCTAATATATACATATAATATATATACACACATATATATACAATATTTTGAAAGTGAGAGAAAGAAAAACACACAGAAAAATGAAAATCCCTTCCAGCAGGTGAAGTCACACTTCTGGCCTGTCCATGGATAGGGATCACTGACACATGTGACTTTGGAAAAAGGCCAGCCTTAGCCTGAGGGCCAGTATGTTGGTTTTGCCCCACTTCACCCTGTCTGCATGGGCTTCCCAGGTGGCACTAGTGGTAGAGACCCCGCCTGCCAATGCAGGACACACAATGAGATGGGGGCTCAATCCCTGGGTCAGGAAGACCCCCTGCAGAAGGAAATGGCAACCCACTCCAGTATTCTCGGTGGAGAGTCCAATGGACAGAGGAGCCTGGAGGGCTATAGTCCTTAGGGTTACAAAGAGTGGGACACAGCTGAAGCAACGTAGCATGCACACAGCGTGTGCATGGCATTGGGGGTGGTGGCGGGACAAGTGCTCTAAGTTTACGCTCTGCAGCAGTCACTCAATCATACAAATCAGAGACTGCATTTCTGCTTACTGAAACAAAAGGAATTTTATGTGACTAAGTGGGACTTGAGTTTGCCTCCTGAACAAAGCCTGGATAAAGATTTGGCAAGCCCCGAACTATGGAAACCAAAACATGGATTCTGCCCCCTCACCAGTCATCGGCTCCCAAACCAATGACAAAGTAGTTCACAATTTTGTCCAAGAACAAACTGGGCAAGGTTTGTGAATTACTACAGAGGAAGGCCTCTTCAAAACGTGACATATAAAAATGTCACAGCTAACAAAAACTGGAATTATTTCTTACATAATTCATTCTGTCTCTGCACCCCGCACTTAACAGACCACTTGTGTACAAGTTGGAGGAAAACGTGGTGTTTTTCCAGCAAGGCTCACAGTAGACCAGGTGTCTCAAGATTCTGGCTCTAGCGCTGCTGTGGGTGTGCGGCTGTAGGGAGAGGGGCTTGAGAAATTAATTTTGGGATTGAGGCATGTGGAACCTATTTTGATTTTTTTTTTTTTTTCACATCTACCATCTGAGTATGCCAGGCTTCCCAAGTTTAGACACAACCATCTGCAGAAGAATTGCCTTCCTTAAGTGGTTGACTTCTGTCTGCTGCTCTGTAAGAAGGCCCAGTTTGGCTTGAAAGTGAAAGTCGCTCAGTCATATACAACTCTTTGTGACCCCATGGACTATATAGTCCATGGAATTCTCCAGCCCAGAATACTGGAGTGAGTATCCTTTCTGTTCTCCAGGGGATATTCTCAACCCAAGGATCAAACCCAGGTCTCCCACATTGCAGGCGGATTCTTTACCAGCTGAGCCACAAGGGAAGCCCAAGAATACTGGAGTGGGTAGCCTATCCCTTCACCAGCAGATCTTCCTGACCCAGGAATTGAACTGCGGTCTCCTGCATTGCAGGCAAATTCTTTACGAACTGAACCATCAGGGAAGCCCCCAGATTTACCCCAAATGCATTCTGAAGCTGAACCTTTAAAAGCCACCCACCTCTCCCACCCTGACTTAAGTTTTTTCTTTATTTCATTCCCTGAGAGAGTCTATACCCAACTGGAAACTTCGTGTTCAACATAACATGTTCTGTAAACTAAGCTCCCTGTTGCCATGGCAATATACTCTGTTCACACAATTCTGCACTGAAAACTATACTCATATTTGTGACCGTCTTTCTTCACTCTCTCATAACAATCTGTATTTTCAACATGCTTCTCCATCACTGCGGGAAGTAATCCACCTCCACCAGCCTAAGACCAACACACGCAACCCACTCTTCACCCACGGTCAAAGCAAAGGAAGTGAAAGTGCTAATCGCTCAGTTGCGCCTGATTCTTTCCAACGCTGTGAACTGTAGCCCACCAGGCTTCTCTGTCCATGGGATTTTCCGGGCAAGAATACTAGAGCGGGTTGCCATTTCCTTCTGTAGGGGATCTTCCTGACCCACAGATCAAATCTGGGTCTCCTGCATTGCAGGCAGACTCTTTACAGTCTGAGCTACCAGGGAAGCCTGACAAAACAAAGAACAGACTGGAAAAGATGAATGAATAATAATGGTATTTTCCTTTCACCTAGGGAATATTTCTTTGATCTTGGGAACATAAGGATTTCTGAAGTCCGTATACTAATCTACAACCCAAGTGGTTTCTTCAGTCATAAGGTACGAATGCTTCATAGGAAGCCACGTCACGCTGACCAAACACGGCTCTGAAGTCTCCATGTATGTCAAGGTGGGAGAAGTGCCTGTGAGTCACAAGAACATTTCCTTTACTAATCACTGGCCTTAAGACCCTGGTCAAGGTCCAGGTCTCACCCTGAATTTCCATTCCACAAGGTCTTCTCTAGTTCACATTTTTAGGATGGTCAAGGTTGGCCTATTCTGACCTACCAGGTAAAGGGAGGTGCATTCTTTGAAACACGCTTATCAATCATGGCTTTTTTCTAAGAATCTTTTTGGCGTCATCCTAACAGAAAACAGCCATTTTGCAAACACTTCTACCTACCCACAAGTAGATTGAGACAGCTGCTGATATGAAAATGAGTACTTCCTTCTCCTACAAGGGCCATGTTTCTAAAATGCAGTAAGTTCCCAACATGCACACCTTTGAGTTGCGAACTTTCAAAGACGCGAACATGTGTTCTCATGTCCCAATCACATAAGTCAGTTCTCGTGTCTGGCTTACATTGTCATGTGTGTGCATCCCCTACACGTGGTTGTGCTTTTGTGTACTTTACAGTACAGTGCGGTACAGGGTACGGTGCTACAGCATCTTTATTTCAAGCCCAGGATGTCCAGAAGCAAGCGTAAAAACAGCAGTGATATATCGCTGGTATGGCTGTAATTTTCAAAGTACTGTAAGATTAAAGACGTTTTCTGTGTTGGTTTGCTTTTTATGTTATTATTTGTGTGAGAAGCATTATAAACCTATTACAGTACAGTACTGTACAGACAGTTGTGTTAGTTGGGTACCTAAGCTAACTTTGTTGTACTTGTTGTTTTGTTCAGTCGCTCAGTCGTGTTCGACTCTTTGTCACCCCATGGGGCGCAGCACACCAGGCTTCCCTGTCCTTCTTCACCATCTCCCGGAGCTTGCTCAAACTCATGCCCACTGATTTGGTGAAGCCATCCAACCATCTCATCCTCTGTCGCCCCCTTCCTTCTCTTGCCCTCAATCTTTCCCAGCCTCGGGGTCTTTTCCAATGAGTCGGCTCTTTGCATCATGGTACCTGGGCTAACTCTGTTGGACTTTCAAATAAACTGGACTTATAAACGCGCTCTCAGAATTCCTTCGTGTGTAGGGGACTTACTGTAAGCGGAAAACATACACTGAAGAAAAGAAGTGCATATTTATACCCACTGATCAAATACTGAGACAAAGGAAGAAACTCCAAAAGCTGTTCATCAACCTCAGGGGGGCTGAACAGCTTGGGTCCCGCAGCAGACATTCTCTTAAATGTATGTGTTTTCCTCTGAAAAACCTTGTACCAACAGACCTAGACTCTGCCTGAGTGCCAGCTTCCTGGCTCCCTCCTCACAAAAGGCTGATATGGAATCCCCCACCCCACCCCACCCCAGGCTGCCCCAGACAATGAACTGGGCATCCATCGGGAGTGACTTGTAAATGTGTCCCCTGAACCAGAAACTTCCCAGCCTTTGAGCTGCGCATAATTCATTCTCCAGATTCAATACCACCAGGGGGGGAGGATTTAAACATTTCACCAAGGAAAGACTATCTCCAGATAATTCTCGATTCATCTCTTGCTCTTTATTTGTGACCCAGAACATGGCGAAGGGAGGGGGGCTGTATTTGGCTGGGGAGGGAGAGCAGGACGGAGGGAGGCTGGAGTCACAGAGGGTCTCTGAAAGACAAGCCTTGACAAGGTAAGAGGCATTCTGGAAACTGTACTGGGTTTCGTTGAAGATTGGGTATTAAGGCTTCCATTTAATTTGTGGAATAATTGATGGCTGCGTGGATTCCAGGGCTGGGAGGGGAATTTAAGAGGTCGTGTATTGTCTTCTTATTTTATTGTCTTCAGGTAATAATAACACAGTGAAGCCACCATGGGCGGATGTAAATGTTTTATTTTTACAGGACTGTCTACGGGATAAGACAAAGAATGCAAAACTAACTCCTCCAGTCACCAAGCCTCCTCCCGGGAAGTCTCAGAGTGGGGGAGAGCCCTGAGGGCAATTCTGACTTCAGACAAGGATGGCGGAGAAACATCAAGGTATGCCAACAATTATACGATGCATAGATTGTATTAAAACACAGATACTGAAATATACCGGTTTCCTCAAAACTAGGCTATTCAAAATTTAGAGCTTTTTTAAAAATTGTGAATAGCCTAATTTTGAGGAAAAATCGGTATATTTCAGTACAATTTAGAGCTAGTGAAGAAAACCAGTGTAAAAGAATTTTAATACTAAGCTGCTTAGAGAAACATTGGCAAAAACATGAGTTTTATCAGAAGGCCCAAGAGCCTGCTCTTTATGTCAGGCTCTGTTGGACGCCCTACCACTGCGATTATTAATGTGCCCTTCATTATCATTCACTGCTTGATGATGCTTTTCACGTGGGCACAAAGCTCCATGTCATCACACAATCAGAAGTCCTACTCCAGCTAATAACTGCCATCTCTCTCAGCAACAACGGAACAGAGAATACTACTCTTTTTTCAGGGTGTCCATCCCATTTACTGCTAACTGTTCCTTTTTAAAACAGAGATTAAGCTCCTTCCTGCCATATCACTAAGTATTCCAAGGACAATTTTTAAAAACTAGGATATCATTAAAACACCCAGATTTCTCTAATTGTCTGCAAAATGAGATTTTCTACTAGCCTTGAAAATCAACTTCCATTTTAACAGCCTTGTCTTTACCTGGGTGAACCCCGTCAGGTACTATTCAGTAAGTGGGTTCTTAGCTTGGCTACCCCCAATAACTGTAAAAAAAAATGAAACAGAAATGCAACTTTCAAAATAGCATATACATATACGCATAACTGAAGCACTGTGCTGTGTATCTGAAACTAACACAACACTGTAAATCAACCATACTTCAATAATTAAAACAAAAACAATCCCAAACCCACTCCTCCTTGGCTCCAGCCCCGAAGTCCAGAGAGTGACTGTTTAGCTTGACGGAGACTTTGAGGTCATGCTGAACGATGAAAGACAGAAAGCATTCGTGTTCATTTATTCAGTCTGCTAACTAAAATTTTGATTTTTTTATTTTTAAAAAAGCACATACATGTTTTGGGGTTTTAAATTCATAATTAACAGTCAATAGCTATGGCCTTGAAATGACTTGGAAACTTGGCTCTTACCCAAAGAATGAAGAAATTTGGGAATTCTTAAAAAAGTTCTTCGTGGCATTCATATTCATGGCCATGAATGAAACATAACTGCAACAGTCTAAGGCCTTATACATACACACGGCATATATTTCTTCATATGGTCAGAAATGCAACTGATTATAAGGGATTACATTTGCCTAAATGTCCATCTGTTTCAAACAGTGGGTGGCTTGGTCCCTGCTCTGAAAATAACTTCCATGACCTGCAGCTCATTCCCATGCCACAGGCTTGGCTGGCCTCTGCAGGGCACCAACTTCTACCCAGTCCCCTCACCTCCCCCTCAACTTGGCTCTTGGTACATCCACTTGCTCTTGACCATATGCCTTCCGTTTACTTTCCCAGCCCCACTTGGCCCTGTTCCCTCTCCCCCTGACCTTAGCTCTCTCCCATGATCCTAACCATGTCCAGTCAGGTCCCAGCCTGCCCACCCAGCACGGCCCTGGATCCTCCAGGGTTGCTGCCACCATGGGGGAGGGGGGCAGTCACGTTCATCTGTTAACACTCCCCCCAAGCCCCGCATAAAACCGGGTGCAAAAGATGTAGTAGAAGCAGTAAGAAGTAGAAGTCAGAAAGAAAAACACCAATACAGTATATTAACGCATATATATGAAATTTAGAAAGACGGTAACGATGACCCTATATGCGAGATAGCAGAAGAGACACAAGATGTAAAGAACAGACTTTTGGACTCTGTCGGAGAAGGTAAGGGTGGGATGATTTGAGAGAATAGCACTGAAACATGCATATTATCATATGTGAAACAGATCGCCAGTCCAGGTTCCATGCTTGAGACAGGGTATTCAGGACTGGTGCACTGGGACGACCCTGAGGGATGGGATGGGGAGGGAGGTGGAAGGGGGGTTCAGGATCGGGGACACATGTACACCCATGGCTGATTCGTGTCAATGTATGGCAAAAACCACTACAATATTGTAAAGTAATTAGCCTCCAAAATAAATAAATTTTTTAAAAAAGACGTAGCAGAAGAATGTGCGGTGACCACATGAACACGCCATCAATGCCAAGCAAAGTCAGGTGTGCGGCAAATTTTGTTAGAAGTGACCCCCACCTCCTGGTTCTGAACTATTTTGTGCTCTTGGTTGTACTGGCTCCTCCTCGGGTACTTACATTCTCAGGTGCCTGACTTCCCTAAACCTTCTCATATAAAAAAAAAACAAAAAAACAAACCCAAATGAAGGACGACAGCTTCACATCGTCCCTAATCCTCTGGGATAACTGCGCTCAAGATCTTACTTGAAAGAAGAGGCCATTCCCAGCACTTGGCACGCTGGGCTGCATCCATGCTTCAGATTCAGCTCAAACGTCCCCTCCTCAGTGAGCCTTCCCTGACCTCCTCTGAAGTGGCCTCCTCCAGGGACCCTTCCGCCACACTGCTCTTTCCTCCACGATACTAACACAATCTGTTGATTCTTTTGGTGGTTTACTGTCTCTCCACTACCTCGTGCCCCCATAAGGTTACCTCTGAAGGCAGGTTCTTTATAGAGTCTATTTTGTTACTGCGTGCGTTCTACGTCTAGAGGAGTGCCCGGCACAGAGTGAAAGTGAAAGCATTTGTCGCTCAGTCAAGTCCAACTCTTTGTGACCCCATGGACCATAGCCCACCAGGCTCCTCTGTCCATGGGATTCTCCAGGCAAGAATATTGAAGTGGGTTGCCATTTCCTTCTCCAGGGGATCTTCCCGACCCAGGGATTGAACCCGCGTCTCCTGCACTGCAGGCAGATTCTTCACCATCTGAGCCATAGTCTCCTGTGTCTCGAGGCATGCCAAGCACATAGTGGGTACACAGGAAGTAAAACCCGAGTGGATGCACGAGAGGAGGATTTCGTGAGGAGGAGAAAGTTACAGGGTTCCTGATATCACACCCGGTAAACCCACTGTTTATACATGTCTCTAGTGCTGTGTGACATGGTCAGGAGAGGAGAGATCAGGGTTGAGTGGATTACAGGACTCTGTTGTCTGACGTCTAAAAGAAGGCAGGCAACAAAGAAGTGCGCCATTTTTCACGTCTCCAGTATGAACTGCACACTCACTATGTGTACATTTCAGCTTCATGAGAGCCCTGATCAGGGGCACTGGCTGCCAGCCCCAGAGCCGCCACTGACCAGTCAGGTGAACTTGGGCACAGGTGCCTCACTTCTTTGGCTCTCCTTTCCTTCCCAGGAGTACACAGCCAACACTCACCTTCTCGTTTAGTCTTCACGACAACGCTATGTGACAGGCACAGAGCTTACACCATGATGGGAAGGTGCACAGACGGGGAGGCAGGGTCAGTCACTCCCCTGGTCACAATTATCAAACGCAGCAGCTGGGATCTGGGCCGAGGGCTGATTCTAGGATTCCTGCCCTCAACCAAGTCCCTTTCTGCTCTCGGGTTTTATGATGTCACGAGAGTTGGGTGAGAAGAGGATAGACCTCCAAATGAGAACACAATTGTGGTCTTTCCCCGCCGCCATTCCTGATTTTATGTATATTTTTAATTGGAGGTTAATTGCTTTACAATGTTGTGCTGGTTTCTGCTTACAACAATGTGAATCAGCTGTAAGTTGACACACATCCCCTTCCCTCTGGAGCCTCTTTCCCACCACTCCCCCATCCCAACCCTCTAGGTCATCACAGGGCACCGAGCTGAGCTCCCTGCGCTATGCAGCTGCTTCCCCCCAGCTGCCTATTTCACACACGGCAGCGTATATACGTCAGTGCTCCTCTCTCAGCTCATCCCACCCTCTCCTTCCCCCGCTGTGTCCACAAATTCATTCTCTATGTCTGCATCTCTACTCCTGCCCTACGAATAGGTTCATCAGTACCTTTTTCCCAGATGCAATTGTGGCCTTGAATAAAACCATGTTTTCCCTTTTTTAGTGTTACCAAGGCATCACATTTTCCCTTTAACCAAGATGATGTCTTAACATAGGTTTCCCCAAAGAAGAGCTTGAAATGGAGAGATTTGGTGACTAGCTGTACTCAGTTTAATGCTGGGAATAGCTTTTGGCTCAAAAGCCTACCAGCTGTAGCATATACGGCATGCTAATACTTGAGGAATCACCATCTTTTACATTTCTACTTACTGCACATCTTGGACTCAGGTCTCTCAATTTGCTTTCTGTGGTAGCTTAGATAAAATGGACAGAGGCCACATACATGATTGCTGCTTATAATTTTTTTCAACTAATAAAAGACTTCAGATTGACTACGTGTTTAGAAAAATCAATCTCTTAAAAAGAAACAAAAACAACAAAGCTCTTGGTATCTCACTCCTAGAGATTGGTGCCTATCCAAAGGTCTATATTTACACTGTGGCAAAATTTGTTTTTAAACTCATGCGAACATTCTGAAATGGGAAGTGAAGTACCAATAAAATTAAGCTTAAAAGGAGGAGGGAAGTACAGCCCACTGTTCCAATAGGTCCTGGTGAATTTAATTCTAAGATGGGTGATGGACACTCACATACCCCCAGCCTTCTTCATGCCACCCACTCTTAATTCTTTCCTTAAGTTTCTTAAATATGACCTTTGGTTGACAAGGTACAATCGGCTTCTACCTCAAACCCACTCCACAACCCCAGAGGACATCCTGTGAATTACGTCCAAGACGGCTGCAGGTCATGAGCACAGGAAATGGAAATTTTGGTCCAAGATTAGTAAAGTTCAGCCAAACTGGTGTAGCGGTGGGGAAATACCATCAAAACTAGGAACACTATTTCATCACCAGTTCCCCAAGCCATCATTCCCGAAACTTCCCTTCCCAGGTGAAATGATTCATTTAGGCCACAGAATACATTTCCCCCTTGTCTGTCCACAATTCCACCCCAGAGTCAGCGTTCATCCTTCTTCCCCCGCCCCAGTTTCCTGCTTACTCTTGTCTGGGCAACCAGACACCAATTCCGTCTGCCTTGTACTGCATGCAGTAAAAGAGGGTTTTTTTCTTTTTTTTTTTAAGGCAATAAAGTCATTTACCATTTATTTATGGGAATGAAGAAAGGGTTGATAGACTTGCATCAAAAGACCCAGAAGCCTCTGACAAAAATCAGTTCGTTAGCACGCACGCACGCGCACACACACACACACTTCATTTGCAATATCTCTCCGCTTTCCTATCTGCTGTCTTGACCCAGGTCGAAGGTGAAAACATTTCCAGCATCAGTGCAGAAACATTGTAATTCTCAAAAGGAAGTACAAAACACTGAGCATGTGGGTAAAAAGTGGCTAAGAAGTGTGCCATGTTCAAACTGAATCAGGTACAGAGATACCAGAGAGGCAGCCATGGTCAGACCTCTGGGTCTGGGAACAGAGGATGCATAGCAGTCTCCTGAACTGGAGCTTCCTTTTCTGACTCTGCAGTACTAAGCTATGAGGACTCACGGGAGCAAAGGACAAAATTTAACGTACTGTTGTAGTTTAATAAATGTGTGGGATTATGGTCTCTGCTGAATTTGGAATGTTTTGTTAAACCTGGGATAAAAATGGAAAAGTAACAGCTGATTAATGAGCATTCAGAAATAATTAAGGAAAAGGAAATTACTTCCCAGACCATATAAACTACTTGACGAAATAACCAGAGATGTTACTGGAGACAGGAAAGTCTAAAGGCCTTCGGTAAGTAGATGACATTTGTGCTAGAGTGAACGTGTGTTAAAAGTTACCCAGTATATGAGTCAATGTGAGATTTGCAAAGTGCCTCCTCATTCTGTCCCAAACCCTAGTTTCTAGGTTCCTAAGATTAATTTAACTTAGAGACTTTGAAACATATTTTAAAAATTAATCTGAATCAGCAATTGAGTATAATTATCACTTTTGCACGGGACGGGGGGTTCCCCAGGCAACTCAACGGTACAGAAACCACCTGCAAATGCAGGAGACACAGGTTCAATACTTGGGTCAGGAAGATCCCCTGGAGTAGGAAATGGCAACGCACTCCAATATTCTTGCCTGGAAAATCCCATGGACAGAAGAGCCTGGTGGGCCACAGTCCATGGGGTCCCAAAGAGTCAGACACACCTGAGCACGGCAGATGGCAGACTTAAACCAAAGACTTGGTACTATACTGGTTGACCCAATGTCTCAAAGACTGGTTTACTTTACATTACTTCAGTTTTAGCTATTGTTATAATGTAACAAGCACAACAAACATAATTAATATCATAAAAATATTGACTCCATATATTTCTGTGTGTATATACACTACAAAGGAATAATCCCTATTTTAAATTACAGTTTAAAAAATCATAATAGTTTGATGAAACAAAGAAAACAAATTCAAGGTAGAATGCTTATTAAAAAAAAAACCTATTTTTAAAAAGTAGATGTCAAAGTGTTATTTTTTAAAATATTTTTATATTGAAAATCAGCATGCTTTTAGTAGAGAAAAAGTAGAAAATTAAGATAAAAATTAAAGATCTTTCATATGAGAGAAAGAGTATTTTATACATGTACATTTATAAAAATGATTACACATGCACATGTGTGTGTGTGCATATGCTCAGCAGTAAAGAATTCACCTGTAATGCATGAGACTCAGGTTTGATCCCTAGGTCAGAAAGATCCCCTGGAAGAGGAAATGGTAAGCCACTCCAGTATTTTTGTCCACGGACAGAGGAGCCTGGCAGGCTACAGTCCACAGACTTGCAAAGAGTCGGACACGACTGAGTGACTGAGCACACATATATACACTAGATCGAGCAGCATCACCCTCTCCCCTAGAAATCATGCCCACTCAAAACCTCAGAACATGATCTTATTAGGAAATACACTTTGCAGATTTAATTAGCTGAGATAACGTTAGAGTCTTAAATTCAATGACTTGCATTCTTTCCTTTTTGCGAATTAAGTTTTATCTGGGGCAAAATGAGGACTTTAGCCTGGGAGACAGCACCTCAGATAGCTCTGAGAAACTGCCCCAAAGAAGTAGGGGAGGAAGGTTAATATATGTGACTTTGGTGAAAGGGGACTTCAGTGCAATCAAGCACTTATCTTACAAAAGATTTTCTGCCAGTCAAGAGGAGCTGATGTCACCATGAAGGGAATGAGTCCTTTTCTAGATATGAGGAGATGCAAGGATTGGGAACATGAAATCAATTCCTGAAAAATATCTGACTTTCTGAAGACCTGTTCCACCAGTTTCCCTGGAGTACAAAATGTGTCATTCTCGACCCTGAACTCCCTTCAAGGGCATGCAACGACTTGTATTCTTATGAGAACATTGTGTGGAGACACAGAAAGACACAGACACACAGGGAAGGAGGTCATGTGATAACTGAAGCCACGCGGCCACAAGCCAAGGAACGCAGAAGGCAACCTGGCAGGAATAGGCAAAGACTGATTCCCCCCCAGGGCCTTCGGAAGGGAGCACAGCTCGGCCAGCACCTTCATTTCAGGCTTCCAGCCTCCACAACTGTGAGGGAATGCATTTCAAGCCACCAGTGTGTGGCCATTCATTAGGGCAGCCCTAGGACATCAATACAATACTTACACACTTCTGTACTCATCAGCTTGTTTCTCTTAACACATTGTGAGCATTTTCCATGTCTTCTGTGTAGCATCCGCACTTAGATGTCATTGTTCAGATATCTCATAATATACCTGAGTTCAGATTTTCTGTTAACATATTTAATTTATTGAACTTCTAGTTTGGCCGTTTCCTCTCTTCTTCAGTTAATTATTATTTCAAGACAACAGAACTGATGGGCAGTTAAATGCTAACCATGATCAAATCATTGCTGGCTCACGTAAAAAGACCTGGAAGTTCTTCCATGTCCTAAAAGTCTTTGGGTGATTCTGGAGTGAGCTTTAGCTATTTGCTAGTTATTGTTCTTAAAGCCGAATGGACAGCATCAGTTCTGGGTTCCCTTGTTAACAGGAAAGGAAGCAAGCAATCATCTCTTTTAAAAAAAAAAAAAAAAAGGCATGTCCTTGGCCATCGTAAACTAAGGGAATCACAGGATGTCCTGTCGAATGGTATTTGGCTTCCTTTCACGGAACAACCTCAATGAAAGCAAAAAAGAACACTCTCAAACTCTCAACTGATACTCCAGTGGCTTGTAACTTGCTCAGTCCTAAACAGAACACAGAAAACAGTTATCTATGACCAAAAGAGCAAGAGATTACTGCCATTATGGAAGCTGTAACTCATTTGAAATCTGGCCTCATGGTTTTGCAATAAAGTGAGTAAGTGATAGATGAAAGATGTTGCACTCAAAATTTACTATAAGACCTAGGGCATTTGTGAAATAATAAATGACCTTTATTTCATAGTATATTTGGATTTTGAAACATATGTGGTTAAGAAATTTGGTTTTGGGCTGCAAAGATTCGGGAAGCCAAGCATTCCCTTTTAAAAATCACAAGAGTCCTCAGCTGATCCTTTCAGGTAAATCTAGGACCTTACTGAGCTTATGGGGCTTACCTGGTGACTCAGATGGTAAAGAATCCACCTGCAATGAAAAAGACCCTGGTTCAATCCCTGAGCTGGGAAGATCCCCTGGAGAAGGGAATGACTATCCACTCAAGTATTCTTATCTGGAGAATTCCATGGACAGAGAAACCTAGTGGGCTATAGTCTATAGGGTCGAAAAGAATCAGACACGACTGAGTAACTTTACTGAGCCAACTTCTCTTTAAGGGTTTTAATAAGTCAGGAGCCAGTCTGGACAACAAGAACAAAAATTATCAAATGAGGTAGAATGAGGAGTGAGCAAGAGTTGGGGGAATGTTAGCCTAAGAATTTAAAAAAGGGGGCAGGGAATGGCATGTAATACTTTGATTATTCTGGGCAAAATTTCTGAAATATGGAAATGGTTCCTTGCTACCTTTAAAGAGGAAGACATTTCTACCCACATTTTCCTTTTAAATTCAATGGTGTAAAATCTGATATGGTGTTAAGTACAAAGAAAAGACTATCTACAGAACTATAGTATTCACAGAATTAAAAGAGTATCTCATATATGTCAAGATCTCAAATATAGCTCCAAAATTTAACTCTTTCATATACACTTTTAAAGTGGCTTTAGTAGTTTTCCCCTGAGTTAAAAATAACGATCCAGTTATTATTTTGAAGTTTATTTTACTATAATCATTTAGTATGTACTTACTGAGAACTGGACCTAATTTCCAGAAAAAGCGTTGTGGATAAAGAACAGGTAGAAACACTGACTCCTTTTCTTAAGAGGTTTAGATTCAGGTTAAGAACACAGGACTCAAACTCACTGAAATCTAAGTTAAGACCATATTATAGTAAAATAAACCACCTAATTTTTTTATTAAAATAGACAAAAGATCTGAACACACACTCCACTAAAGAATGTACACAAATGACCAACAAAACACATAAAAGACACTGAATATCATTAATAATCAAAATATAAATTAAAATCTCAGCTGGATACTTGTCCACATCTGTAAGGATGGCCAAGTTTAAAAGACTAACAATACCAAGTGTTGACAAGGATGTGAAGCAACTGGAACTCTCCTACACTTCTGGTAGGAGTGTGAAATGGTACAACCACTTTGGACAACTATTTCTTAAGTCTCCTTAAGTTCCTTAAGTCTCTTAAACAGCAATTATATTGCCCAACCATTCCACTCCTAGATATTTATTTCAGAAAAATGAAAACATTTGTTCCACAAAGATTTACACATGAATATTCATAGAAGTTGTATCCATAATTGCTAAGAACCGAAACTAACCCAAATGTTCACAAGCTGGTAACTGATAAAATATGATTATAGCCATATTACTTTGCCTACAAAGGTCTGTAGAGTCAAAGCTATGGTTTTTCCAGTAGTCATGTACAGATATGAGAGTTGGACAATAAAAGAGGCTGAGTGCCAAAGAACTGATGCTTTCGAACTGTAGTTCGAAACTGAAGACTCTTGAAAGTCTCTTGGACAGCAAGATCAAACCAGTCAATCCTAAAGGATATCAACCCTGAATATTCATTGGAAGGACTGATGCTGAAGCTCCAATACTCTGGTGACCTGATGCAAAGAGCCAACTCGTTGGAAAAGACCCTGATGCTGGGAAACATTAAAGTCAGGAGGAGAAGGGGACGACAGAAGATGAGATGGTTGCATGGTATCACTGACTCAATGGACAAGAGTTTGAGTAAACTCCAGGAGACAGTGAAAAACAGGGAAGCTTGGTGTGAGGCAGTCCATGGGGTCGCGAACAGTCAGACATGCCTGAGCAACTGAACAACAACAAAGCCATACAACAGAATACCACTCGGCCACAAAGAGCAATGAGCTTTGTGGCCGAGTTGTATTCATCCATGCTGGGTCAATCTCAAAATCATTATGCCAAGTAAAAGAAGTCAGACACTAAAGAGTACAATCCGTATGATTCCATTTATACAAAAGGTAATCTAATCTAGCGTGAAAGAAAGCAGAGCAGTGGTTACCTGTGCTATGAACTGCAAAGGATACCAGGAATCTTTTGGGAGTGATGGATTCAAGGGCATACATACCACCAATACTCACTGAATCATTATACCTTAAACAGATGTAGTTCACTGTATGTAAAATTAGTTCTTAATCAAGTTGGTAAGGTGGGGAGATCACAGTATAATTTGTTTGAATTTTTTCCAGACTGAAGTTGGACTTTTAATGAACTGCTATGTGTCAGATAGTGTAAGAGGTAGTAAGGACACAAAGATCATAGTTTATTATAAAGACAGGGTAAAAGAGTAGAGTGAAATGACAAGCAACAATACTAGCTAATATTCTGAAAGGCGTTTTACTTTACACCATTCAACTGCTTGATATACTTTATATTCTGCATCTCATTTAAGTCCTCATTAAAAACTGTGAAGTTGATGCTATTATTATTTCCACTTGCACATTAGGAAAATGAGGCTTAGGGAGGCTAAAAAATTTGCCCTGGATGACACAGTTTGAAAAGGGTGGAGCTGGGATAGAGAATAAGTCTGAGGCCAGAGCCCAAGCTTTGCCTGCTACCCCTTCCTGCTTCTCTGAGCAGCAATCTGGGACTCTGGGGGCCCCAACTGGTCCTAATGGAAGGTAGACCACGTTCTGAACGGGAGGTGAGGAGGCCATGACCCTCATCACACAGGCTGGAAGTGTGTTCAACTGTTAATCATGCTGACATCTTACAGTCGGTGACCCGACAATGCTATCTGCCTGTGAGAAATTCCAGGGAGAGGGATACCGGCTTTCCAAACACCAAACCTGCTTTAGCATTTACTGTTGTGTTGCCAGCCCCACTAAGGGATGTTGGAAAGGCTGACTCCTCCTGTCCTCAGCCTCATTGCCTGGGTGGCTGATGATGTTCATCTCTCTTTCCTTCTCTCTGGAGAAGACGTGATCAAGGGATAGATGTACTAGGTCCCCAGAAACAGACAGAGCCAGGGGGCCAGGGGGCGGGGGAGGGGCTGACACGTCCCCCCCCCCAAGAAGCCCTCATCCTGCGCTCCCCTCCCCCACCCACACAGCATCCACCAATCGTGCCCTCTTCCGCTTCCTCCTTCTCTAGCAGAGCACAGGCTCCACAAGCTTTCTATTTCACGGTTACTGCCGGTGAGCAGCAGGTCCTGAAAGCTGAGATAATGTATTCAAAGCTCTCCTTTTGTTTTATTCTTAATTGGTCAGTCTCCCTGCCATCCACTCAGCCTTCATCCAGACGGGAGGGGGAGGGGCAGGGGGCAGGGAGGGCTTGTGAATGCAGATGGCCTGCTTCCTGGCTGGCGTCTAGCACCATCACGGGTTGGAGAGGGGGGCGGACATCAAGGCCAGATATCACTCAATAACTTCCATAAGGTGGGGAGTCAGACTCAGAAGTGGGGGCAGGGTAGGGGCGGTGTGCAGAGGACAGCAGCAGAATGCCTAAAAAGAATGGCCAAAACCTGCAATTGCACACTCTAGGGCCCCTGCACAATACCTGAGACACACCAGGTGCTCAATAAATGAGGAGGAAAACATCCAAAGAGGATATTGACAACGATCTTCACAGAGGATTATTTTGCAGTCAGAGCAAGATTCATGGAGCATACTAAGCAGGCTGGCAGCATCACAAAAAACAACACCGACTGCAGCTCTGACGGACTCTGGAGAAAACGAAACAAAATATGGACTGTGCATTCGCTCCGTGTGAAACCTCAAGAGGCGGATGCCGCGGCCGCGTGTAAGAATGGTACTTGGGTCAGGCAAATCTTTAACATCATCCATGTGATTTCAGCAAGGATATTTTGAGACGCTTCCCAACACCTTTCCACACGTAAAACTCACTGTGAAAAATCAAAACTCATTTAATTTTCAAACTGCCACTAAGGGGTTAAGTGAAACACCACTGTTTGATTAGGGAGTGCATTTTACATAGTTTTCTGATTTTTTTCAACCCAGGGACCCATCATCTGTCCAGTCCCATTGTGACACGTGTCTGGTTCCACATGTGTTAACATTCTTCCAGCTTCTCCATGCCCATTAAGGAAATATGAATACATACATTTTCTTTATATAAAAGTTAGTCTACTGCACTAATTTTAACATAGTGATGTTCAATAAAAATACCATAAAATTTGGAGGATAAAAAGAGATAAGCATTTTATTTTTCCTCAAGTGACTTTCTGTAAGGGAGAAGTAACCTCCCCACCACCACCACGTATGTCATTCAACAATGCTCAAATCTATGCCACGGGGCTGTATTAAAACTTATACACAGAGGTCATAGTAGGGAACACAACACACTCAAACACGGTTTTTATCTACAGGTGCCATCACTGAAAGCTCCTGAAAGCTACGGTGGTGGTTTAGTTGCTAAGTTGTGTCCGACTCTTTGGGACCCCATGGACTGTAGCCTGCCAGGCTCCTCTGTCCATGGGATTCTCCAGGCAAGGATACTGGAGTGGGTTGCCATTTCCTTCTCCAGAGGATCTTCCCGACCCAGGACTCAAACTCAGGTCTCCTGCACTACAGGCAGATTCTTTACCAAATGAGCTACAAGGGTAATTTTGCCCTTGCTAAGTTATCAGCACAAGAGTCACAGAATTACTTTTCTGGGGTCGGTGGTACCTCTCCCCCTCAGATTTCTCCAGTCAAACACTGCCTTCCTGCCTGCTGTTCCCAAGATTTAGAGTTTTTTCAAGAAAGGGCTATGCATGATTTATATTTTTTTTTTTGGCCACGCCATGTGGGATCTTAGTTCCCTGACCAGGGATTGAACCTGCACCCCCTTCAGTGGAAGCATGGAGTCTTGACCACTGGAGCACCAGGTAAGTCCCCTGTGTGATTTGTTTTTGAATTCAACTGCTCAGCTCAGAGTATGACATACAGAAGGAACCTGGTGAGTCCGCTGAAAGACCAGATTCTTAGATGACTGGAATTCTGGCTTAAATTTTAATAAAGCTGCAACTGTATATTTACAGAGTGGAAATTTAAAAGATTTTATCATCGGCAACCTGAAAACATGCTCTGGCTTTCTAAACTGACAAAAAGGAAGTCGACTGGGGAGGGGAGAGGTTTCTCCTGATTTGAAAGTGAAAGTGTTAGTCGCTAAGTCCTGTTGTTCGTGACTCTCTGAGACCCCATGGACTGTAGCTCACAAGGCTACTCTGTCCATGGGTTTCTCCGGGCAAGAATACTGGAGTGAGTTGCCATTCCCTTCTCCAGAGGATCTTCCTGATCCTGGGTCTCCTGCATTGCAGGCAGATTCTTTACCGTCAGAGCTACCAAATTCGAACCTTGCAGGGAATCATGTGGGAGGGCTCCTGGATGAGGGGATACTACAGTTTGTAATCAGAGTAGAACTGTGACACTAAGAACGCCTCCCTGAGATGTCATTGCCACTGTGATTTTAGACAAATTATCTCTCAGGGCTTTGCCAGGGCAGGCTGACTCTTAAGAACAAAAAATTAATGTTAAAAAAAGAAAATCAAACACGACTTGTAGGAAAAAATAAAACGGATCACAGAAACCTAAGGTGTGCCTCATAGGAAGAGGACTGTCATTTTAAGAACGACTTAACATCAAGCGCCGGCCATAAACCTCAGGACCAACTCTGTGCATGAGATCCCTCGGTTCACAGACTTGTGCCAATGTACACTAAAAACTTACAACGCGTACTCTTCATTTTCAAGCCTCTCACCCTATTCCTCTTCTGTTTCAAGTCATGGAACAAACCTGGCTCTTTGGCACATTTACCTGCTCAAAGCAAATGAGGTCTCAGTCAGAAAGACTGAGCTCTCATTACATTTCCTTTATGAGATAATTACACAAAAGCATCTATCACGAAAAGCAGTCATCAGGTTGACCATCCTATGCACCTATCACCACCTTTGGATCCTTTAGAAAAAAAAAAATGCTTTAAATAAGTGCGTCCTGGTTCAAGTGAGTAAGATCCTAATTAGGCTGGGGAGACATGACACTGAAAATGTACACGTATTTTTTTTTTCTTCTCAGTAACCTACTAAGAAATTATTTCTTGGTGGCCTATAAAACCCTGTTTCATCTTTACCGCAGTAATGAGTTATTTCCATTAAAATAAGTTATCTTTGGGGATGTATCTAACAAAAACATGTTTAGGAGCCATGTCTCTGATACATGCTGTAAGGCGAAAGCGCATAATTTCAGTTTTTGCCTATGTGAACTGTAGGCTTCCATTTTGCATTCTCTCAACATAATATAAATTCCAAAGGTCAAAAACTAGGAGATGAACAATCAGAATTTTAAAGTGAGCTATGAAATGAGGTTCCTGTGATACCAATGCAGGGTGGGTGCGTGGAGTGTTTCAAGACAAAAAGTTGCTGGAAGAGTGGTTAAGATACTAGATGAGAGACATAAACACTCCTGGGTATACATCAGGAAAAAACGAACACTAATTCAAAAAGGTACAGGCATCCTAGTTTCATAGCAGCATTATGCACAACTGCCAAGACTTGGAAACAACCTGTCCATTGACAGAGGAACGGATAAAGAGGATGAGGTATACACATACAATGGAACACTACTCGGTCGTGAAAAGGAGTGGCATTTTGCCATCTGCAGCAACATGGATGGATCTGGAGAGTATTATGCTAAGTGCACAATACTGTATGGTATCGCTTATCTGTGCACTCTAAAAAATAAACCAGTGAATATAAAAAAGAAGCAAATTAATAGATACTGAAAACAAACCAGTAGTTGCCACTAGGGAGAGGGGAGGAGGAGGGGCAATATAGGGGCAGGGGGCTGAGAGGCACACTCTGTTAGGTACAAAATATGCTCAAGGATAGATTGTACAACAGGAAATATAGCCAATGTTTTATAATAACTATAAATGGAGTATAACCTTAAAAAATTGTGAATCACTATATTATCTACCTATAACATATATAATATTGTACAGCAAATATACTTCAATGAAAAAGGATACTAGATGAGTACGACACATCCACTTTAGAATCCCAGAGGTTGGTATCTGAAAGATAGCCCGAAGTCAAGAAGAATGGAATTATTCTAACATACATATCCTAACAAATTTCATTGTGGAAAAGACACTGTTCACAGGAGAGGAGTAAATCAATTCCTTTAAAGTGAAATTGACAAAATTCGAAAGTAAAGCAATCCGCACCATCTGGGTTAAACTCTCAGTCCACTCTCAGTCCATCCCTTCCAGAACCTGCCATCGAAGGGATCACTTTCCAGCTGTAAGAAAAATGGCACCGGAGCCCTGAGGGGCATTCTGAGCAGTGTCATCAGCTGGCATTAAATGACTCCTGAGGATCCTTCACAGTGAAATACCAGACACTCTGCTTCTGAGTTTGGGAGGATTGAAAGAGTGTAAATTCTATACAGTAGCCACCCTTTTGGCCTGGTAACTGTGAAGTTGGCATCTGTATACCAAGAAGCCACCATCTGACCTAAGTACCAACGCTGTTATGGGAAGAAGTTGCAATGATTGCTTCTACACGAGGGAAAATGCCTTGAGCCAGGAACATCTACCTCCCTTGTCCTGAGCCCTACAACAGAGCCGGAGAGGTCTCTCTATTAGAGCAAATGAAGTGTTCCCTAAGAATTCTGGACGCTGTAGGGTGGGGCACTGGAGGATTCCATTTTCCCTTCAACTCTCACTGCAAAACAGGAGCTCAATTCCAGCATGCACTTCCGTTCTTATTATGCTGTCTTTCAATCAACATGCTTTCAATTTTCAAGTTCCGGTCACCGTGCCTGCCTTCCTATGGTCCTATCCCTCGGGGAAATTCTATCCAATGAAAATTCTAATTCTACAGCCTCCACTCCTTTCACCCAAATAGCTGGTCTCCAACAGGGTCTTTTAGCTTCCTACAACATACTGGCCTTGTGGGTATCTTTTTCTACTTTGAGTCACTGTGGGCTCAGAAAGCACAAACCACTTCTGCTATCAAACCCAGCCAAATATTCACAACAAAGTAAACCTGTTACAGAATGAGCGGCTCAGACATCTGACTTTGCTACAACTGCAGGTCCTTTGAGGGGCATCTGGCAGAGAGCGTGGCCAGAATGAGATTCTCAAGCATTTGTCAAATTAATCCTCCAAACCACACAGAATATTTAGATTAGTCCCACTATTTCCCCCTCCACTAATCTGAGGGATTATTCACTGCAGCTTCAAGAGGTCTCTATATATACAGGAAAGATACTGAATATGGAAATCAACCTCCTAAATTCAGAGGATCATCTCAAACCATTGTTCTGCTGAGACAATGCTCCCATAAACACACGAGACCAGTGGCAAACCCTGCTGAGCAGGGGTGAGCCTCTGACCAGGGCGCCCGGAGGACCATCTCCTTTAACAGACTCTCCAACAAAGGACCCTGAAAAGAAGTTCAAAAATTGGGCACCTAGGACTTCCCTGGTGGCCCAGTGGTTAAGAATCCCCCTTGCAATGCAAGGGACACCAGTTCGATTCCTGGTCCGGGAATATCCCACATGCCTCAGAGCAACTAAGTCCGTGCGTGCCACAACCACTGAAGCCTGTGTGCCCTACAGCCCGTGCTGCGCAACAAGACAAGTCACCTCAAAGAGAGCCCGAGTGCTGCAACTAGAGAGTAGCCCCACCCCCACCCCCGTTGCAACTAGAGACTCAACACAGCCAAAAAGAAAATAAATACACTGGGCACCTAACAATTAAGGCAGTTTCCCTGGTGGCTCAGTCAGTAAAGAATCTGCCTGCAAAGCAAGAGACCGCCTGCAATGCAAGGGACCTGAGTTCAATCCCTGGGTTGGGAAGATCCTTGAAGAAGGAAATGGCAAACCACTCCAGTATTCCTGCCTAGGAAATTCCATGGATAGAGGAGCCTGGTGGGCTACAGTCAAGGTATCTAGTAACCCTTTAAAAATACTAAGAAAAACGTTAAGGACAAAAATCAGTATTTTCAAAAACATCCTAAGACAGGAGTAAACCCAGATGATGCTAACAAATACCTAATGGAGATGCATGAAGGAGACTTCTGCAGTCGCCGTTTGGGGAATGTGATCTGAAATCTACATTCTGGGTAAAGTGAGGCATGTTACAATAGCTTCTATTAAACAGAACATGCTTTCGCAACTATCTTTTGCACACGTGTTTATGGGCACATATACATATATTTCTTTTTGTGTGCCCTACCATGAGCTCATTTTTCAAGACTAGCAAAGCTGGACGTCAGAGTCAAGGTCCTAGGCTTAAGTTTTCGCTGTGTTTTTCTTTACAGTCCATTGCCTCACGTCAAGTAATTTTTCTTTTTTAAGAATTCAGAAACATATGCTACTGTAGTTGCATGTTCAAATACCCATGTGGAACTAGTCCTCTGGACTTATACATTCATTCTTAAAAGCCTGGAGTATGCAAACAAAGATGCGATGCGGTGGGCAGAGGGCCAGTTAATAAATCTCATCTATGAGCATCTGCATGAAACAGCGCTATAGGGAGTCGCCTCTCCAGGGAGGGCAGAGCACGACTATTTGCTCTGTGAATTAAACAGTGTCACTTCAGATGGCCCACACCACATTTATTTTTTAGGCAGCTCTGAAAATATATGGATTTCTAGTGTTCATAAATGCAATGAGGAAGCTGGGGCTGAGAAGGCAATCAC
The DNA here is from genome assembly GCF_029378745.1 of Bos indicus. NCBI lineage: Eukaryota > Metazoa > Chordata > Mammalia > Artiodactyla > Bovidae > Bos > Bos indicus. The sequence continues at coordinate 22,371,003 of NC_091783.1, forward strand.
ACAGGAGTGGTGGACGTGAGCCACAGAGACACATCCACACGGCTCTGCTGAGCCATCTTTGCACTTGCTCGTTTCAACTCAAATTGCTAATGGAAGGGTAATTTTCTAAAGGAAACTTGCTCTTCTAATCAAAGGGCACTCTATTTCAATAATGATTTACCACTCCTTCTGGTCCAGGCTGTAAAAACAGGTTCTGTTTATACCAAGAGATACCTGGATCAAGATATCTGGATCGTGAACCACATTTGATCCTTATTTATAAACAATCTGGTGCAAACGTTATGACAATAATGTCTCCTGCTGGGAAGAGTGACCACTTGCCCCCTGACGGTGCTAGAAAGAACGGCCTTGTTCTCTGGGTTCTTCTCTTCTCACCTGTGCTCCAAGCCAGGTGAGGGGTGTTCTTATCCTGGAGTGCCTGAATAGGCCCCTTTCAGTAACAACAGCATTCTTCTTATATTTACATACGTCTTTGAAGATGCTTTTTGTTTTCAATATTTCAGTTAGCCTTACAAAGATTTTTATAAGAAAGCAATGAAAGAGTCTATAATGCAATGAGCAAATATAGAAAATAAAGCCGAAGCAGAAGGACCTGCTGGGACCACCTAGAAGTCAGTAAAGGAACCAGAAAGAGGATTCCCTTGGAAATTCCCAGAAAGAGATCACCCCAGGGCTCTGGGCTTACCCAGGCCCCTCCATGGCACTCCATCAGAACTCTCTGACACACCTCAATCATGGGGACCAGACTTAACCTACAGCCAAAGTAAAACTTATGTGGTTGAATCTCTACTTTGGCTTTCAAACTGCCTTCCAAGTTTCCTCAGCAATTAAATGGCAATATTATTCCAGCCTCAGGATGCCAAAATAATTATGGAACACTTACTGGATAGAAAAATGTGTCACATTTTTCCTTTCCCCCAAAAAATAAGTGGCAGTTATACTGCACTGGTCATCCACTTTGAAAGAAAAGCAGACCAAGGAAAACAAGTGTGTCTGTCTCCTTGGGCACATTTTCTATAACACAATTCAAAAGCAATTTTGGAGTCTTCTTTCTTCATTTAACCTATGGCATCTCTCACTATAGGGACCAATAATCCTATTATATAAAATACAAAGGCCACAATGCTCTTAGTGACTTAAGATTTTGCTCCATCAGATCTTTATTCAAATTCAATTTTGTTTCTCGCATCATTTCAGGTACCATACCAGGACTCGGACAACAAACTGGAAATAGTTCAGGAAATGGAAAGAACAACCTGGACTGAATTTAAAAGGTGAATGAATTTTTACTGTAAAACAATAATTCATCAACAAAAGGTAGCATTTAACCTTTCCCCCAAGTGATCTTTCCATTGCCATTGCAAGTTAGTTCACATGACTAATAAAACCCAACCAGGCAACTGCCTTCAGCCCATGTGGTAAAATTCGAACTCTGCTTAAAAGCAACTGCTACCTACGTGGCAGAGATGAAATCACTGAAAAAAATAAATAAGGGCTTCAAATGTATTACCTATAAGAGCAGTTTAAATAGTGAAGATTTAAAACCAACATGTCCGGGTTTTTGTTTTTAAATTCTATTTTAAGCTTTGGAATGTTCACAGAGAAAGGTGAAGGAGGAAGGGAGAGAAGGGACCCAATGTTCCAATCACATGGGTCTCCAAAAGCAGAGTCCCAGAGGTTGTGGACCAATTTTGGTTTATATTAAGAGAACAACAAGCACTTGGAATCTCTGAGGATGTCATGTCAACATATCACTTGGAAGCATAGGCATGAGATTTTAGTGACCTCATGGGCACAGCCAAAATTAACTCCCAGTATTTATGTAACTGCCAGGGATGACAGGGCAAAGATCGCTTATAATTTTTTTTTTTTTTTTTGAGTCAGCTAATAGTGTTTCTTTGGTCAAAGAGAGAGGAAGTGGGGGTACTTTGAGCTCTATTTTTTAAACATGCAACATTTATATACATAGACTATTCTGCCCATAACACCATCTGAATGTTTAGATGAAGACATTTAAAAAAAAAAAAAAAAAGGAGTTATTTCCTGTTGCTCCCTAACTGGATGCGTTTTAGGGGTATGTGTGCTCTGCCTCAGAGCAAAAGCATTGTTAGCAGTTATCAAGGTAGCATTTAAAAATAACTACCCCAGTACAAAAGAACTTCAGAGGAAATATGAGCGAAGCTATCAGTCTCCCTTCAAGTCTGGCCATGAGCTGCCTTAGACTCGAGCTGCATTCTCCATTACATTGTTATCCTTATCAAACAATGCAAACAATTTTAATGAGCTTATCTCCTAGAACATATTGCCAGATATGCTAATGTAAAAACGATGCCAACCATACAGGCCGACTCATTAATCAAAAAGCTCACAATACAATGACCAAGATCAGTCTCATCCCCACATCAGACCTCAGCAAAATACCAGGAATTACCTTCCTACTGTAAATAAGAAGGGCGGGCTCCCCCACCCATGCGGAGGCCATAAACTCCTAAGAAAATGCATAAGTGCACCTAGTTCCTTTCAGGTCCATTGCAGTCCAATCTCTTTCTAATAAACCTTGGGTTCTATGGAGAAAATTTTGGTGAATGTCTGACACCGTGACCTCTGCTGTCAATCCTTGCACCAATCAGCGAGCAGAATTCTTACAAAGCTCCATCAATCTGGCGGTTCAACATCACAGACTGCAGCTTAATCTAGAGGATTCCATCTTTCCTGCACACACACACACACACACACACACACCAGTGCAAGCGCAAACCTTTTCCTCGCCCTCCTTCTGGTCTTTAGGCACAGCCTACCTCATGGTTCCTTTAAAATCTAAAAAGGAAAGAGGAAAGGAAGTGCTCTGGCTTGTCTCCCTTTGGAGAGGAGGGGAAATTTTGCTTGCATTTTGAAATCAACGTGGAAGCAAAGAGATGGAGGGAGACCCCTTGCAGGCAGCAAACCTATTCACAAAATGCTTTCCATTTGCAATCGGGCAGCCTCCGTGCACACCCAACATGACACATGGAAACAAACAGCAAATAACCACAACCGCCTTTACAAACGGCCGTCTGCAGCCGGGACCGGGGGCAGCGTCTGCTCCATTATATAACGGGCGGGTTTCCGCGCGCCCGCCCGTCCGCCGCCGCTCCCCGGCCAGCCCCATTACCTGTAGGAACGCTCGCCGCGCACTGTGTGCTTCCGGAAAGGAATGATGGTCCCGTTATCCTGGATGATGTCGTTGTTGTTCTCGCCATTTGGGGACAGGGTTTGGGTCGGCCCGGGCATTGGCGCACTCCCGAGGATGGGAACAAACCGCTGTGGGCTGGCTGGGGAGGAAGGTGGCTGTGTCTCGCCTTCCCGCTCGCCCGCTCCTCGCGCAGACCGCGCCTGCCGCCTGCTCGCAGCTCGCTGCTCCCAGCTCGGCGCTCGGCTCCCGCCCCGCCCTCTCGCGACCCGCCCTCCCGGCTGCTGACGTCAAAGCGCCGGCAGCAGCACCCTGGTCACGTGCCCCGGCCTGTCCCCATAGCAACCCGCTAACTCATCTCCTCGCTTGGAATCGCGCTGGGCCGCTGCGCGACCACGCCGGCGGCTTCAGGCAGGCACCCGGGCCGGCCTACATCTGGCATGTAAAACCCCAGGCCACCCCTGGCCCCCCTCACTGACTCGCCTGGGTCTGAAAACCAGCTCTTCCTCTAACCATTTCCTTTCCAGCCCGAGCTCCCACTGCAGCTGTGTACACAAAAGAACGATTCAGGCAGAGGGGTGTGGGAGACCCTTTAACTCCTTCCATACCAAGTTCTTGTTCCATGAAAATTAAACTCGGTCTGGTTTCAGAAATATATAAGACGACCTGGTAGCCTGCTTCAAGAAAATTTATCAGACTAAGGGGTTAAAATTTCCAGGTTCCTGCCTCATTCTCCAAACAGCAGCAACCGCCTCCCCCAAAGCAACCCCAAACTTGAAAACCGAATAGGAAGCTCCATTTCCTTCTAATCAATATACCTTTACATTAATAATGAGAAAATCAAGAATTGCAAATGAAGATTTTCTGCACAAAAGAATCCCCAAAGGGAGTTCTTTTTTTTTAAAAGACCCACCATTTTAGAACATCATGGTTACCCAAAACCTCTCAATTCAAATTCTTACACTGCCTCCTGATACAGATAATTAAATCCTTGTCATGTTTTTTATTTTCTTTGAATTAAACAAGTGAACATCCAATTTAGTATTTGGATGGAAACTCTCTCAACATCAAGCGGCTCTGCCTCATTGCTATGCATCTTTCACATACATTGACTATGAGACAGGTCCTATTGTTATTATCACCCCTAATTTAGAGATGAGTATACTAGTGAGATGAAGTAACTGGTACGGTGGCTCAAGGTCACACAGTCGGGAAGCAGTGAGCTGGAACTTCAAGCTGACATGCTTTTTATCAATGTGATTGGACAGTGGTGATGTGTGTTTAATGTGAACTCATAAATGTTATAGATCAAGGTAACAATCAAGTACCTTATATACTCTCAACAGTGAAAGGACAACTGTGAATAGAATTGCTAGTACGGTGCAAAGTCTATGGATTAGATTATAAATTCTGAACAGATTCCAGATGTGTCCAGTGCTTTCCTTCAGAGAGAAGAAGAGTTTGCCTTCAACTCTTATCAGAAGTGGTTCTCTGCTTATCAGAAGTGGTCTTTGATGTTTCCTGGGGTGAGTAAAAGTCAAAATAAATATATGTAGCAGAAAGTACTAGGCTCATGCCTTCACATCATTGTACAGCTTACCAGCTTTATTATTTTGTGATACAGATATTAAAACAAGTAAAAATGCTGTCATTCCTGACAATTCTCTAGCATATTTCCCTGGTAATAAGTTATTTCTGGCATCAAGCTTCTAGAATTAGAATCAAATAATTTACAACACAGATGGTAAGGATAATCTCAAATAAGGGGGGCATTTTTCCTATTCTATAGTCTCCTTTTGAACTATATTTTAATAATTTTATTTTCTAATTTTTCCAGTGAATGCACAGTGCACAAGTTGATTACTTCATCCATATCTCAGCTTACATGATTATTTTTTTAATATATAATGAGGATCCAGTTCTGACCTAAGTCTTAACAAGGTACATCAGATAAATATCTAAATACAAGAGATACAAGTACAAGCCTCACATTGCACAATGAACCAAAAGGGCATGAGAGTGTAGTTCCTGCTACAAAGACAAACACTTCCTCCTCCTATTTCTGTTACTTGACCCACAGCTGTCAATTTCCCTACTAATTAATTCCCCTTTGCAAAAGCGTCCCCTTTCTTTGGGGACAGGCTGAAGTTAAAAGGCAGAGTCTACAAATCAAATATTTAATGTTTTCAGCCCTCTCACTTGGGGCTCTAGAGGATAGCTTACTTTTCTATGATCCCATGTTTGAGTAACAGGTCACATAATTGGTATTATCATAGGGACTATGTTTGTCAGAATTTGAATGTATTATTATTACTCATTCCACCAGGTAATTTCATGGAGAGAACTCTCCCACTGTTTCAAGGCTGTTCTTGAAGGAGAGGACTATGACCAGGAATTTGGGGGGATGGGCTGAACGGGGAGGAGTAGTCAGGCAGGTGGAGGAGGTACCTAAGAACCCTTGTAAATCTTCCACCGGGGCAGCTCTGAACCACAGCACTGTAAAGGGCCCCAGAGAGGCCCCAGCGATTTGTGATTACCCTCCAAGACGCAGGGGTAACAGGGGTAATAATTTGAAAATATTGAACAGATGTGTTTTCATTCCCCTCCCCATAAATCAGGTTACCTGGCAGCCATCCTCTTGTTTAGCCCCAGGAAGAAGGGGAGGGCACATTCCACTTTGGGAGGGAGAATGCTAGGATACAGGGGAAGCACAGACTCGGCAGGAAGAGGGAGGGGAGAGTACCTCCACCCCAAGGCTGAAAAGAAGCAGGTGAAAGTGAGCAAAAGCAGCATCTCCCATTTGCAGCTCCCTGAAGGGAGCATTAGAGAGCTTTTGGCTTTGTTCTCAGCCTAAGGGACTTTCTTGCGCCTAAAGAGGCAAATGTCCCATTTGGGACCCTGGGAAGAGATGGCTTTTAAAGAGGGTCTCCCCAACACCTTCCTTCCCAATCAAGCTGCAGCCTCATCACACTAGAAAAGTCAGTGGTTTGGTATGGTGAAGTAGGACCTAGGAAAGAGGAGGACATCTAAAAGACGGAATATCCACCCAAGAGATGGAGTGCTCCAAAGATGGACTGAACCGGAAGAGGCTATACTGTGAACTGGCAATTAAGTAAAACCTTTCGTTTCCCATCTCCCTCAGCAGGGAAAAGAGAGTCATACAGATTATAGAAAAAAGTAAACTAAAACGTCTGTGTACATCTGACTGTGGTTGAGGTTTTAGGTACACAGGTATACCGAAAATAAAGTATGTGCAGACCTAAATCTCCAGCTGCCCCATGGAGAAATGGCTTCTCTTACCAAGCCCTGTGGACTGAAGCTGGGGCTCTGACAGACCTGGGTCCCCAGCTTGGTTTCACCACCTGCTGACTATTTGACACTAACAAGTTACTCTGCATCTCTAAGATTTAGTTTCCTCATCTGCGAAGTAGGTGTAATAATACTGGTTTCACAGTGTTGCTGTGAAGGTTACATCACATAATACATTATATCTGAAGCAACGGACACAGTGCTGGGCCTGTAACAAATGCTCTTTAGTGGTAGATGCTATTTTTAAATAATAAGTTAAGCATACTCTAAAATGTTCATTCACTTAACACTTATGACTGGATTTCTTGCGTACTGGAAGCTGGTAAAACAAAAAGAAAAGTCCCAGGCTCTGTACTCAGGGAACTCAGAGTTGTGGGGGAGCAAGATAAAAATATTTGCAATTATGATACAACATGATGCCCTGATAATGGTATCAGACAGGCTGATAAAGGGCCACAGAAGATGAGGGAATGGAATTCCATTCCATTCAGAATGGAAATTGAAATAGGCCCGAAAAGCTTCCCCAAGGAGCTATTACCTAAGCCTTGGATGAGTAATAATTATGACCTTTTTTGTTCACTTTCTCTGTGCTAGACAGAATACATATATGTGCTCAGTTGTGTCCAACTCTTTGCGACCCCAGAGACTGTAGCCTGCCAGACTCCTCTGTCCATGGGGATTTCCCAGGCAAGAATACTGGAGTGGCTTGCCATTTCTTTTTCCAAAACAGAATATAAGATCCCTTAGGGAGGGTTCTTCAACTGTTTTGTTCACTACTATATCTTCAGTGCTTAGAATAAGGCCTAGCATGCAGTAGACACTACATGAATACATAATTCATTTATTCAACAAACATCTGATTTGATTCTCACAATAACCCTAGAGATAAAGTTGAGGCTCAAATAGTAAATGCAACTTATCCAGCATATCTTGGCCCCAAAGTTGACATGATTCTCCACTAGGCTGTACTGTCATTTAAAACAGGAATGGCAGGACTTCCCTGGTGGTCCAGTGGTTAAGAATCCACCTTCCAATGTGGGGGATGCAGGTTCAATCCTTGGTCAAGGAACTAAGATCCCACATGCCTAGGGGCAGCTCAACCCATGAGCCAAGAGAAGAGCCCATGCACTGCAACGAAGACCCAGCACAGCCAAAAAAAAATTTTTTTTTTAATTTTTAAAAATTAAAAGAGGACTGGTAGTGTAGAGGGGGAGACTAAGGGCTCCTCAAGCAGATATGGTTAGATTCACAGGTAGGAAAGGGTGTGATGTCTCAGGGAGACAGCAAGTTGTTTAGTGGGGATGGAGAACAGAGTATACGGTGGCAGGGGCCAAGGTGGGATGCAGGAGGGGCTGTGGCCAAGCTAAGAAGCTTGACCTTCACTTTGAAGATGTTTTGGAACAAAAAAGTGCTTGAGGAAGGAACTTCATGGTGATATTTGCATATCAAGAAAGTCTGATGTTACAGTAGTACAGAAGACACATTGGAGATTAAAATGCCTCAAACAGTGACCAAGGCCTAAACTTAGGAGCCAAGGGGCTGCAGAAGCAAGCCCAGATTTGAGATATTCAGAGGGAATAACTGCCATGATTTGCCGGACTAACTGATTGCAGGCATGGATGTTGATAAGGATTAAGGGTGGGCTGTGAAGGAGAAAGATATTTCAAGTGAATCCTAAGCTTATGGCTTAGGTGACCAAGTGGATAATGGTTACCATTCACCAAGATGGAAAATAACAGATTGAATTGTCCTCTGGAAGAAAGAGTCTCCTAGTGTGTTTTGGACCTAGAGAAGTGCTGACAGGACATCTGAGTGGTGACAACGAGGGGTCACCCGGCTTCACACACAGCGGGTGTTCACTATGTATTCTTTTTTAAATTTTTTATTGAAGGATAATTGCTTTACAGAATTTTGTTGTTTTCTGTCAAACCTCAACATGAATCAGCCATAGGTATACATATATCCCCTCCCTTTTGAACCTCCTTCCCACCCCACTCCCCATCCCACCCCTGTAGGCTGATACAGAGCCCCTGTTTGAGTTTCCTTGCTGCTGCTACTGCTAAGTTGCGTCAGTCGTGTCCGACTCTGTGCAACTCCATAGACGGCAGCCCACCAGGCTCCCCCGTCCCTGGGATTCTCCAGGCAAGAACACTGGAGTGGGTTGCCATTTCCTTCTCCAATGCATGAAAGTGAAAAATGAAAGTGAAGTCGCTCAGTTGTGTCTGACTCCTAGCGACCCCATGGACTGCAGCCTACCAGGCTCCTCTGTCCATGGGATTTTCCAGGCAAGAGTACTAGAGTGGGGTGCCATTGCCCTCTCCCTGAGTTTCCTTAGCCATACAGCAAATGCCCATTGGCTATCTATTTTACATATGGTAATATAAATTTCCATGTTACTCTTTCCATACATCTTACCTTCTCTTCCCCTTTCCCAATGTCTGTTAAGTCTATTCTCTATGTCTGCTTCTCCATTGTTGTCCTGTAAATAATTTCTTCAGAACGATTTTTCTAGATTCCATATATGTGCATTATAATACAATATTTATCTTCCTCTTTCTGACTCACTTCACTCTGTATAATAGGTTCTAGGTTCATCCACCTATTAGAACCGACTCAAATGTGTTCCTTTTTATGGCTGAGTAATATTCCATTGTGTATATGTACCATAGCTTCTTTATCCATTCATCTGTCGATGGGCATCTAGGTTACTTCCATGTTCTAGCTATTGTAAATAGTGCTACAGTGAACAGTGGGATACATGTGTCTTTTTCAACCCTGGTTTCCTCAGGGTACACTACATATTCTTGAATAAGGGAACATGTGGGCCTTTGATGTATATGTTCGACTTGGAGATACAGATGATCTGCAGGGTGATCTTATGGGTGATCACTGAAGCTGAAGATGTGGATGCCCTTCACTCAGGGAGAGAGACAAGGCCTCGGATGGCACTCTGTAAAAGCTGAGTGGTGAAGAAGCGGCCTGCAAAGAGATGGGAAAGGGTTTTGCCTGATGGAGCCAATCCTAAGAGGCAGTGGTTTCACTGAGCCTAGGGGAGAAGTGGGTATCAGAGAGGAAGGAGGTGACTCTAGGGCTGAACTTCACAGGAAGTTTGAATCAGATAAGTGCAGAGAAGTGTTGACTGGATCTGATAAGGCATTCTCAGGTAATTTTTTTTAAAGAGGTTGAATTTCAGATCAGACCCATCAAGGATTACTGAAGAAAATAAAGAAATCTTCAACAAGTAGAGAAACCTTCATTGTTAGCAAGATCGATAATGAGGTGATATTACATTAAGGATCATAATATCAGCAACTAACTAGCATCAGCAAGTATTTGCACTAAAAAGCTCTCATCAATATTAGAGGAGCTGATGTGTTCATTAATGAGCACTTGTTAGGCACCAGATGAACCGATCCTGCCTCGACCCACCCTCCCCTCCAAAAGGCAAACAAATATTTCAGATGCATGTTTGGAGAGCAGGATTACTAAGGCGGATCCAGCAGACACAGAGCCAGAGCAATGAGCAAAAAAGGAAACCAGCCGCTGTCCCAGTCCACAGGCCCAATCAAGGAAGATGGAGCTGGGCACCAACCCAGATTTTAATTTTCCAAGCTCCTGGGTTATAGCACAGCCCCATTTCTCTTGAGAGTTAGGCCAGCAAGCCCCGATAATTGCATCTTGGCAGAAATCATTGTCTCTCTACTTCTCCAACATGTGAGATTCATCTAAAACAGGGACTTTGCATTGCCTTGGTTTTGAGAAATCCAACAGGGGAGAAGATATGAAATCATTAACCAGGAATCCCAATTCCATCCCCATAGTACCTACTCATCACAAATGCCTTTTCTAAGTTCAAATGTGTTCACTGAAGCTGATAATCACTGCTGTCAAAGGCATTCACAGCTGTCACACCACCTTCGATGGGGGGGCTTCCTTAGATTGTTATCACCCCTGAATACAGACAGAAGATTCCACTTAGCAGTCACCACTGCTGCCCTGGGACAAGCAATTTCTCCTATGTGTACGTCTTGGGATTTTCCAGTAGGGAATGGCAGGGACAGGTTATCAATCGGTAGCTTAAAATATATTCCACACCCAAATGACAGCAGTGAGTAAATACATGATTGGCTAGCCAGTGGTGCTGGCCCTGAATTACATTGGTGGCATAGAGAGTGGTTCTTGCTTGTTACTTTAACCCTGAAGTATGGAAGATTTTATTCATTCTTCCTTTAGATCTGATGAGAATTCTATAATATGCCTATGCCTCCTGACTTTTAGTCATAGCATTTTAAGAAAAGTTGGTAACTGTTTTCCCCCCTGCCAGATGAAGAAAGTCCTCCTTCAACACAAACCTGAACAGGTGGGCTCCTCCAGGACTGACTTTGGAAGTTACGTGTCTTTGCGGGTTATTTATCAGCCACACTGATAGCTATGCCAATGTGCTCACAAGGCAGAATTTTACAAGTCTCTTTCCTCTTTGCTAGTAAAATAGTGCGGTTTCTGTAATGTCAAAACACAGAAGGTGCTGCTGCTTAGGAGAAGATTTTCTGTGTGTTGGAATTGCTTTCTAATTTGCTTTTCCTTGGATTTTCTCAAGGTTGGACTTAATTTTTATGGAATAACTCATAGAACATGATGGGAACTCAATTTACAAACTTGCAGAACATTATGATTTCTGTAATCAATCAATCAAATCTGTGCAATGTGAGGTTTCAGTCTATTAAATAAAAATGTGCTTTTGAATTATACCATCTGGTTAAATTTAAGAGCTTTAAATATGTTTTCTATAAAAATACAATGTGAGAAATGTTATAATTGAAGAACGTATTAAGTATCACCAGAATATAGAAAAGAAAGCAACCTTGCCTAGAGAGACAGGGCAAGCTTCACCAAGGTAGTGATATTGGTATTGGGGCTCAAACAGTCAATCAACACATTTTCTGAGAACCTACTGTGCGCTAAGAATGACAGGTGCTTGAGAGACAGAAATTAACAAAAGTTAGCAAAATTCTCTGCCCTTGTGAATCTTATACTTGAGTGTATTTTGTGGGGTGGGAGGGTAGTTGTAGGAGATGAGGTCAGAAAGATCACAGAGGGACCAGAATGTACAGAGCTTTGAACAGCCATTGTGAAGACTTTGGCTTAAAAACCAAATTTAGAAGCCATTACTTATTAGTAAGGTTCGCAATGTCTATTGACACAGACCTGGAATTCTCTCCAACAACAATCACAACAAAAACAGCAATATCTAATGTTTATTGGGTACTTTTTAAGGACCAAGTGCTATGTTTTAATTGGGTGGGTGTTTTAATCCCCACAGAAACTTATGAAGAAGGGGCAATTGTACATCTCATTTGTCAGAGGAGGCAGCCAGTTAAATAACTTATCCAGATCATCAGCTAGGAAGTGGCAAAGCTGGGCGTGGATCCACCTGCCAGGTGTCCAAGCCAGCATTCTTATTCACGAACTCAGGCTGCCTTCCACTAGGGTCTGATAAAATCTGGGTGCAAAAATGCAGAATCTAGGGATGAGGCAGCAGAAGGATGTAGAAGCAAGAGAAGGTAGATAGCTGCGCTGAAGGCAGTTCAGTCTAGGGAGCAAGGAGGTAATGGTGGAAAAGTGCAGAGGCAGAGAAAACAGCTCGGGGTGGTGGGGGCGGGATGAGAGACAGGACTGGAGAGCAGTATTCATGGGATGAGACACGTGGAAGGAAAGGAGTTGTAAATTATGGTTACGGAAAAGGAAGAGGGAAGGGGAGGGAGAGAGACCCGAAGATTAGGGGTTAACAGTGTGTGTGATTAATAGGGGAAATGAATTTTCTTCCCCTTTTTTATAGCAACTAACTTTTTTTTCCTGAGTTAGCCTCAGCTATCAATATACACTTCTCTCATATCTTTGGATGGGAGAGGAGACCATAGGCATTTTTTGCTTTTGTTTCCAAAGCTAAAATCTGTTTTCATTTTCACTAGGCTAAGACTGTGATAATTCAACGGTCCAGCTCTAGACAAGCCTCTTTGAATGTTCTCACTGAAATGTGTCCATGCTCAAGTTCATGCAATTCCTTTATTTCCTGCCCCTATTTTATTTCCACGTTTGAACAAAACACATCTTGTTGAACTGACTGGGTAGCACAACTGAAAAGGGATAAAAACCTTCTCGGGCACAGTCGAGTGGCAAAGGAAAGGCAATCACTTAGCAAATAAATTATCTTCCAGAAGGGTCACGAGCTTTCAAGGGATGATTTGCTTAGGGCTCTCAAAAGCCAATGGACCCACAGGGCTTTATTTCTAACTTTGATATTAACAAGCAGCAACAGAATAAAGAGACTCCTTAATATAAATACAAAGCCAAGTTGGAAGGATAGGAAGACAGGAGTTCAAACCGTTGGCCTCCAGAATTTCACAGCCACTCGGGACCCAGTGGACCCACCAATGACAGGGGCATGGGGAGGGAGGGTCTTCCTGAGTCTGGGCCTGCTCCGTCAAGGCGGGTGCACACGGGGGCGAACCATGGCTTACGGGTGGCTCCTCAACAGCGTGTCAAGGGAACATGAGGCCAACAGCTGGGAAGCAGTGTGAGTAATGGAAGAGAAATTTCCCCATTTCTGACCTCATCCAAGTAAAATTTTTAAAAAGAAAATTAAAGAAGCTTGCTTCATTAAAAGAGAGAGAGAGAATGCAACTGGAAATCATGAAAAAAGAATTCAGGTTCCATCAGAAATGTTTTAATTAGCACTTACGTTCTGTTTACTCCAGAGCTCATAATGCCAAGTATCTCCATATCCTCAATTCACGCTCACTATTGGATGTGAGCATGAGGGCTCCAGTGACAGAAGATAGTACGTGAAAGCAAAGGATCGCCTTCAAGTAGAGTCTATTTAATTTCTATGTGAAGGACCCAGACCCTTAGCAAATCCAAACGGGTCCTACTCTTACCCGACAGGGAGCCACAATGAGTTAACAGTCAGCTGAGAGAGCTAGATCGATTCTTGCGATTAATTGCTCACATAGCTTACTTTTCACACCCTCCCCCAAAGCCTCATCTCCAGTCTCTCCAGTGAGGATGGTATCAGCCTTCAAAGAGGTGGCAATGGAATCAGTGCGAATGAGACATAATGGTACGGTGTGCAAAAAGCACGTCTAGTGCATTTTTATTATTTCTGTCTTCCTCTCCTTCTTCTGGGAACTACTCCTTCAAACCTTGTGATTCTAATAGAGCTTGCCAATTATAATATTCCATCCTCCTGGACCTAAAGATTGGTTCAGAATTAGGTCTGTGACCCAAGCCAGGTCACTGAATAGATCTGTAGGATTTAAAAAAAATTAGAGCTGCAGTGTGTATGCGTTTGAGGAGGAGTTAAGACATGGTATCTTCCTTACTGAAGAGAGCACTTGAGAATTAATACAGTATATTGTTAGGCAATAAAAATAACAGGCATCCAAATCAGAAGGGAAGAAGTAAAACTGTCACTATTTGCAGATAGCATGATATTGTTATCTGCATGATAGCATGATACTTGACCACCAAAAAACTGTTAGAGCTAATAAATTCAATAAAGTTGCAGGATGTAAAATCAATATACAAAAGCCTGCTGCATTTCTATACATTAATAACAAACTGTTTAAAAATACAAGCCTACTATAATTGCATCAAAAATAATAAATAAAGGAATACATTTAGTCAAGGAAGTGAAAGATGTGTACATCAAAAAGTATGATAAAAGAAATGGAAAGAATTAAAGAATACACAAATAAATGTAAAGATATTCCAGGCTCATGGATTGGAAGAATATTATTAAAATGTCCATACTACCCAAAGCAATCTGCAGATGCAATGCAATCCCTGTCAAAATTCCAGTGACATTTTTCACAGAAATAAACAATCCTAAAATGTGTATGAAACCACAAAAGATTGAGAAAGAAGAACAAAGCTGGAGACATGCTTCCCAACTTCAAATAATATCCCAAAGCTATAGTAATTGTGGCATGCTACAGTCCATGGGGTTGCTAAGAGTCAGATATGACTTAGAGACTGAACAACAACAAATAGTAATCAAGACAGTACGGTATTGGCATAAAAACACATTCAAAGATCAGTGGAAGAGAACATATAGCCCAGAAATAAACACATACATATACAGTCAATTAACTTACACAAAGGAGCCAAAAATACACAATAGGGAAAGACAGACTCTCCTCAATGAACAGTCTTGGGGAAACTGAGTAGCTACATGCAAGAGAATGGAACTACATCATTATCTTATGCTATACATTAAAATTAACTTAAAATGGCTTAAAGACTTGAACCTAAGGCCTGAAACTATAAAACTCTTAGAAGAAAACATAGGCAGTAAGCTCCGTGACATTATTCTTGGCGGTGATTTTTTTGAATTTGACTCCAAAAACAATGGCAACAAAAGTACAAGTAAGTGAGACTGCATCAACCTAAAAGACCTCCGCACAGGAGAGGAAACCATCAACAAAATGGAAAGGCAACCTACCGAACGGGAGAAAACACTTACAGATCAATATCCGAAATGTATGCAGAACTCGCACAGCTCAACAGGAAAAAAACAAGCAGTATGGGTTTAAAAAATGGGCAGAGGATCTGAAAAGACATTTTTCCAAAGAAGACATACAGATGACCAATAGGTACATGACACAATGCTTGACATCACTAATCATTAGAGAGTGCAAATCAAAACCACAATAAGATATCACCTCACTCTTGTTAGAATGGCTGTCATAAAAATAAGAAAGTGTTGGTGAGAATTTGGAGAAATGGGAACCCATGTGCACTTCTGGGGGAAAAGTAAAATTGGTGCAGCCACTATTATAGACAGTATGGAGTTTCCTCAAAAAGTTCAAAATAGAACCACCATATTTCGTGCATGCTAAGTCACTTCAGCTGTGTCCTACTCTTTGTTACCCCTTGGACCATAGCCCACTGGAATCCTCTGTCCATGGGGTTCTCCAGGCAAGAATACTGGAATGGTTTGCCATGCCCTCCTCCAGGGGATCTTCCTGAAGCAGGGATAGAACCCACATCTCTTTCCGCTCCTGCCTCGCAGACAGGTTCTTTACTGCTGAACCACTGGGAAAGCCCCAGAACCACCATGTGATCTAGCAATTACCGTCTGGGTATTTATTTGAAGGAAACAAAAAAACTAACCCAAAAAGATATGTGCATCTCCATGTTGACTGCAGCATTATTTACAGTTGCCAAAATATGGCAGTAACCTAAGTACTCATCAACAGATGAATGGATAAAGAAAACTGGTACACACACACACTTTAGCCATAAAGAAGAAGGAAATTTTGCCATTTACAATACGGATAGACCTTATGGGCACTATGCTAAGTGAAATAAGTCAGAGAAAGACAAATGCCATTTAATCTCAATTATCTACGGAATCAAAAAGTAACAACCACAAATCCAAACTCATAGACACAAAGAACATATTAGTGCTTGCCAGAGGTTGGGGGTAAGGGGTCTGTAAAATGGGTGTAGGGTGTCAAAAGGCACAAACTTTCGATTGCAAAATAAATAAGTCCTGGGGGTGTAATATAGGACTTATTTTATGTGTAATAATGATGCACATAGTTAATAATACTGCATTGTATATTTGAAAGTTGCTAAGAGAGTAGATCTTAAAAGTTCTCATCACACACGAAAAATTTGCAACTGTGCGGTGATGAATGCTAACTAAATCATGTCATAATATGTACAAATATTGAACTGCTATGTTGTACACTTGAAACTAGTATGTTATGTCAACTATATCTCAATTTTAAAATAAAGTGTAGCATAAATTGTACATTTACTAGATTTTGCACAGAAGTGAAAAGTGGTCATGGTTTGGATTAATATAGACTTGGATTTGAAATCAGATCAGGTTGATCCAGTTACAAGTTGAGTAGCCTTGGACAATCACTTTTCCCAGCCTCAGTTTCTTCATCCATAAATTGGGGTACTAAGATTTACAAAGCAATATTTTGAGATATAAAGCTCTAAAGGTTCCCACTTTGTCTGCTGGGACCATAATTTTTGACATTCTTCCCTTCCAGAGGTTGGATCTATTTCTTTTCCCCTTGAATCTGGACAGGCCCTGTGGCAGCTTTGAGCAATAGATTTTGGTAAAAATTATGCCAACCAGTTCATAGTCTAGACCTTATAATGACAGGCAGCTGCTGTCTTGGTCTCTTGGAAGCCAGATGCCCCGTAGGAAGGAAGTTTGGCTACCCTGGGACTACCATGCTGTGGGAAGGACAAGCCCTGTGGAGAGGCCCCAGAAGAGACCATGGGGAGGAGCGGGGAGGGGAGTGACAGTGAACCTGCAGAGTTCCATGCCTCCTTCAGATCCAGCCACCACAGCTAAGGGTGATCCACTATGTGGATCAGAGATAAGCTGCCCAGCCAAGACCTTCCTTAATTCCTGATTCATAAAACCATGAGCTGTAACAAAAATGGTTAAGTTAATCAAGTTTGGGGGTAGTCTGTTACAAAGTAATAGCTAACACCATCCTGTTGATTCTCTACTTCTGCATAAGGAGTCACCCCAAAACTCAGTTGGGTAAAACAACAGCAATCATTTTATTATCTCCTGTTATTCTGGAGATGGACTGGGCTCAGCTAGGTGGTTTTCAGTCTCTCTCATACAGTTGTAATTAGAAGTGGCTGACTACTGAAGTCATCTTAGTACTTCCTCGGTCTCACAATTGGAGGTTGATGTTTCAGTTGGGACCTCAGCTGGAGGTCTGGCTGAATACCCACACAGACTCTTCATGTGGGCTGGGCTCCCTCACAACATGGCAGCAAGGCAGAAGGTGATGGCAGTTTTTAGTCTTGTCACAGACCATAACTTGGTCATACTTCTCTGGTCAAGGCAACCAGTTAAGTCAATCAAGATTCAAGAGGAAGGGATGTTGACTTCACTCATACACTCAATGGGAGAAATGTCAATATCACACCATAGGGAAACACGTGGACATAGTGTGGCAGCCAGCCTTGGGAAAGGCATTCGGCCACACAGACCGTGCTTCACTTTCTTACCCCCTGTTTCCTCAGTATGGGGTTGTTACAGCAGAAATTCCAGGGAAGAAAAGAATCAGGGCTCAAGTACTCAGTTTCAAAATAGACTTTTAATCCTATGGCAGACAGGATAACACAAACTGAAGAAGTTCATGAACCTTGAAAGCCTGATTTTCAACGATCAAAATTTCAAGACCCTTGAATAACTCAGAGCCTAAAGTTCTTGCCATTAGCCATCAGACCCTGTGACTAGTTGGAAACATCTGAGGTTTCTTCCAACCAGGAGACTGGTGGGCATCCCTAAGAGAAATCCTGTCCTCTCTCCTTTCCCCAGCCTTACCCCAAGCCAGGTTGGGGATTTATAAATAGAGGGAAATTGTCCGTTTCCTTTAAAAAAAAATGTTTTAAGTTAAAAAATTTTTTTGGCTACACCACAAGGCATGAGACTTTCAAAAAAACATCTATTTCTGCTTTATTGACTATGTCAAAGCCTTTGACTGTGTGGGTCACAATAAACTACAAAATTCTGAAAGAGATGGGAATACCAGACCACCTGACCTGCCTCTTGAGAAACCTATATGCAGGTCAGGAAACAACAGTTAGAACTGGACATGGAACAACAGACTGGTTCCAAATAGGAAAAGGAGTACGTCAAAGCTGTATATTGTCACCCTGTGTATTTAACTTACATGCAGAGTACATCATGAGAAATGCTGGGCTGGAAGAAGCACAAGCTGGAATCAAGATTGCCGGGAGAAATATCAATAACCTCAGATATTCAGGTGACATCACCCTTATGGCAGAAAGTGAAGAACTAAAGAGCCTCTTGATGAAAGTGAGAGAGGAGAATGAAAAAATTGGCTTAAAGCTCAACATTCAGAAAACTAAGATCATGGCATCCGGTCCCATCACTTCATGGCAAATGGATGTGGAAACAGTGGCTGACTTTATTTTTTGGGGCTCCAAAATCACTGCAGATGGTGACTGCAGCCATGAAATTAAAAGATGCTTACTCCTTGGAAGGAAAGTTATGACTAACCTAGACAGCATATTAAAAAGCAGAGACATTACTTTGCTAACAAAGGTCCATCTAGTCAAGGCTATGGTTTTTTTAGTGGTCATGTATGGATGTGAGAGTTGGACTATAAAGAAAGCTGAGCACCGAAGAATTCATGCTTTTAAACTGTGGTATTGGAGAAGACTCTTGAGAGTCCCTTGGACTGCAAGAGATCCAACCAGTCCATCCTAAAGGAGACCAGTCCTGGGTGTTCATTGGAAAGACTGATGTTGAAGCTGAAACTCCAATACTTTGGCCACCTAATACGAAGAGCTGACTCATTTGAAAAGACCATGATGCTGGGAAAGGATGAGGGCAGGAGGAGAAGGGGATGACGGAGGATGAGATGGTTGGATGGCATCACCAACTCGATGGACATGGGTTTGGGTAGACTCTGGCAGTTGGTGATAGATAGGGAGGCCTGGCGTGCTGTGGCTCATGGGGTTGCAAAGAGTCAGACATGACTGAGTGACTGAACTGAACTGAACTGAACTGAACAAGGCATGTGGTATCTTAGTTCCCTGATCAAGGATTGAACACATGCCTCTTGCATCAGGCATGAGGAGTCATATCCACTGTACCTCCAGGGAAGTTCCCAAACTGTCCTTTTTCATACCCGGAGGCTTGAGGGATGACAAAGCCACACAGAGGTTCCTAACTCACTACAACACAAGGACAGGAGGGGACAGATGCTGGTGAAGGGTTTGGGGTGACACCGATATTTCTGCAAAGCTGCCAAATATTTCTGGGGAGGGAGGGAGAACATATCTGACCCCATGCGGGTAGGGATGGAAAGATCAGCAGAAAAGAACAGGCCTGTGTACTGACCAGCCAGTTTCCCTGAGGACAGCTGCCATGAGAACAACTCAAAAAACATCAAATCTCCCCTCAGGTTTCCAGAAGAACCTCGTAAAACTGTGGTGTGGTGTCTACAGTCCTCGCCGCATTCTCTCGCTTACTCCAGAAGGCAGAAGCAGAAATTAGGTTGGTGCCATTGGTTTGGACAATTTACAGCGCGTTTAACCAGGAAGATTCTCCCCTACTGCGCTCCCTCTCTTTCCACATCTTCTGCTTGAACTGGACCCAAATCTAACACTGAGTTCTGAGTCCTCAGCATCTGCCCACCTTCTTGCCCCGTCTCTCTGATGTAGTCATTTACCTGTTCATTTCACAACATGTTGCATGTGCCCCTCCCTCTCGTCTCCCACTCCTGACACCCTACTGCAGACACCACGCCTGGCTCGAGACTCTGTAGGCGTTGTCTTGCTTCCTGATGCTCCTCTCAGTGCTTCTGACAAATCACCATGAGATCTATCTTTCCGCCCTTCTTTTTCAAAAACCTTCAGTGGCTCCTTATCGCTTTCAGGATGAAAATTCCACGTTTTACTTTTATTACTTAAGGCTCTGACTGTTATCCTTGGAAATATGTCCACCACCACATACGGTGAGAGTGGAATTTAACCTGGTTAACTTTAACTGGAAATGCTAGTTCTGCCTTCTGGTATCAGCAGAAAAAAGACTTCCTCTGCATGAAATTAGCATAGAAGCATGTAAATGTTCTGATGGTGAATCCTTTACAAATGTTCCTATAGAAACAGATTTTTCCGTCTGATTATCGTATTGGACTAGGTTCAGTGCGACTGCGAGACCTTGAAGCTACCACTTTAAAACAACTCAGCTGGCTTCATCACAGAGCTCAGAAGAGGAGGGAAGCTTGGTCAGATGAATTATGATGTCAATGTAACCATATCTGAGCTGTCCTTGCAGAGTCCCTATCCATCCAAGGCAAGGAGAGAGAGCCAGGAACATTCAGCTACCGCCATCTCACCCTCACAACTGCTCTGACTATTCAGATTACATCACTAACATCCAAATCATGGCTTTCAGCAAATCAAAATATCAGCTTAAAAAATTCATGAGGCCATTATTGCTGAGAAGAAATAAAGAATCGTGGCGTTGCTGCTTCCTACCGCTGGTGAGAACAGTTTCAATTCCTCGGAGGATAAGCTCTGAAGCTAGATGACAGGTCCAAAAAAAGTCTCTCTGGCTGGTCACTTACATTTGGACACAACTTGTTGAATAGCAGTCTCATATTCTGCACGCAAAACACTCAACTCGGGGCGAAGTAAATCCTTCCACAAATGGCCTCCTCCCACATTTGCAATACTTGGGGAGAGTTCCTGAAGTTTGGACAGAGAGTTGTGGAGCAGAGCCAGTAAACTTCACAGCGGTTATGAAACAGCTGCAAATCCATGCTTATGTCATGCATTGTACAAATACTACATTAAGGACACTCAGATCAAGAGAAGAAATATGGCTTTGCTAGTGTTAAAGCGAGATGCTTGATTTCAACTCAGAAGGCTTTTAAGAATAACCTCCAATGTCTCCTAATTATGTGGTTCTAAAATGTATTATTAATCTGGATTACTTTTATTTTCTCCATTTCCCCTCCTCCAAGCCAAAGAATCATTTCCTTCCATCCTTTAAATTCATCACCTTAGCCATTTACAAGATGGAGTGAAAAAACCCAACTGCAACCCAAAACAAAAAGAAGCTGTCCAAACTCTCAGAGCTTCTTCACATTGATTTTATCTGGAAAAAGACAGTGCCTGATAGTGATAGGTGATGCTGCTGTCCATAATATTGCCTGTGGTATAAAGCAATACACCACCTTGGCCTTCCCAGGTGACTCAGTGGTAAAGAGTCTGCCTGCAATGCAAGAGATGAGGGTTGGATCCCTGGGTTGGGAAGATCCCCTGGAGAAGGAATGGCAACCCACTCCAGTATTCTTGCCTGAGAAAACCCATGGACAGAGGAGCCTGACAGGCAATAGTCCATGGGGTTGCAAAAGACATGACTTAGCGACTAACAACAATATAAAGAAAGATACAAAATTTACTGAAGAGACCTTTTCCTGATTCCTTTCGAGTGTCAGTCAGGCAAATGTAAGAGCCAGATTTTCTGCATGATTTTGCGCATGATTATAATTCTCTCTAAAATGGGAAATGGAGGTTAAGTGAACTTTTGGATCCTGCCTCACAGATCTTTCTTAGTAAATTTCATTAATCTCGAGATTCATTTGCTAAAGAAAAGCAAGTTACGTGGTTATTGGTAGAACTGAAGTATGTTTATTTGTATACAATGCTTTGTTCTACTGCAGTCTGAAAAAAGTGGCAATTATAGTCAAAAGCTTTCAGTAAATAATTGCAGAGGATACTCCACAAGTGAGGGGTGAAGTCAGAATGTGAATGAAGAAAGAGAGACCTGGAGAGTTCATAATTTACAAAGTGGTTTGAAAAGATCTCTGTCCTTCCCAGCTTGACGTTGAGTAAGGGTTTAAAAACCTTTAGTAAATAGGACCAAGCCCAGGCAGATGCTAAAATCCCAGTTCATGATAGCAGAGCAGGATTAGAAACTTGTTGAAAACTGAACAAATATCCTGAGTCCTGGGACTTTGAGAGCTTCTAATGTAACAAAATGCGAGCACTTTCTTTCTGCCACAAATCAAATCGCTGAAAGAAATATGATAGAGCCAGTCACACACTCCTCCTGACGCATCAATTCTTGGTTGTCCATAGGAAAGTTTTGACCAAAAAGTGATATTATTCACTACTGCAGCCTATATTGGCTCTTTAGTATAATATATTTGACATTTATGATTAAATAAAAATATTTGAGTTATATTCTTATGATAAATATTTCACCAGATTATAAATATCACCAAACAAAATGCTACATTTTCACTTTTCAGCTAGCCTGGAGACATACAACTGGGTGAGAAACAGCAAGGTAACAGTAAGTTTAAAATAAGTATATTATCCTGGGTACCATTTTGTCAGTAGCTTCAGTATATACTACCTTGTGAAGTGTGAAAATATTATATATCTTTGCTTCACTCCTTTTTAAAAACCTGTCCTGTTCAAATAACCACCCAACCATCAAATCCTATCAATTCTTCTCAGATTGCCTCAACTTTTTGTTTGTTTGTTTGGGTTTTTTTTGTTGTTATTGTTGTTTCCACCAAATTCATATCACCTGAGAGGTAGAGAAAAGTAATAGCTTCTGGGAGTTTTCCTGGCTAAGTACTTTCTTTCCAAACCATTCTCTCTCTCTCTCTCTCTCTCTCTATATATATGTAGGTAATTGTAGTTTATAAAAGTAGTATATACATGTTTAGAATCTGAGGACTACAGAATATATAATATTAAATGTGCAGTTAATTTTTTTAAAACTATACTTAATTCTTGTAAGGTCACAATTATATCAACATAGTACCTATTTTCTACTATAAAAGAAATTCAACATACTTCTATTAATTTTCTTCTCTCAATTACTGTTAATATTTAGTTATTCCAGTGGTTACCTTTATAACTTCAAGCCCTAGTCTTGAAATTTCTTGACTCAAAGGAATGTCACCTATTAATTCTTCATTTTACATTTCTTCTCAGCTTTCCTCTTTTAATTTGCATAGTTTTACCATTATGTCTCCTTTATCCTTTATATTTGCATTATGTTCTATGAACTGTAGTTAAGGCTTCCTTATTTTGACTATAGATTGCTTTTAAATTTGAAATCTAGGAAATGGCATTTACGATTATTCTCTCCAAACTCAAGTGGTATTACCTTTCATAGAGAAATAAATATGTCATTATATCTTGCAATCACAATAATAATATAATATCAAGATCAAATGAATCTTTTTTTTCTACAGGCTACTAATTATTCCAAAATACGCCTCATTTTAAGAGTGAACTTGAATTTTTAACAGATAAGTTAAATATGTAGATATGTTCTCTATATCTCTATATTTCTATACCTATATAGTTGTTTTTCCTCGAGATTTTAACTATTTTGGGGGGACAGAATAAACATATTTCATCTTATAAAAAAATACTCAGATTCTAAGCCTAAGTACATATAATAGAATGACCTTTTTTTTTTTTTCTGCAAGACATTCATCATGGAATCCACTATCTAATTTGCACCAATTGCTTTAATATTACTGCTGGCATCTTCATATTTCTTGTAACTGGACTCTTCCAATATTAGTTCCATAGTTTTTTGGCTGTTAATGTATCCTTTATTTTATTCTCTTATTTTCCTAGACTACGTCTTCAAGTTGTTTTGTTGAGAGGCTAAGAGAAGTTTTAAAGTAAGAAAATGTCTATTTGTTTTCATACTTTATTCATAGTTGGGCTGAGTACAGAACCATAGTTCCAAACTCAGTCCCCTCTGAACATTGAATGCATGGGTCCACTGTCTCCCAACCTGTAGTATCAGGTATCAAAGTTCATGCCATATAGGCGATCACTCTTCTGTGGGTAATCCTCTCAAGGTCTGACATTCTCAATGTCTAAACTCAGATGCTCTAAGTCTCTTTTATCCTGAAATTTCACCAATGTGGGTTTGGGATTTTTATTTTACTCAACAGTCAGTGGCCTCTCCTAATCTGAATTATTATGTCTTTTTTCCTCTCCAATGTCTTTATTTTTCCTTTAAGGACTCTTTTTAAACAATGGTGGAACTTTAGGATCATCTTTCCATATCACCAATACTTTTTTTAACCTTTTCTATCGTCTCATGTTTGGCTCTATACTCTGGAATAGTCTTTAGCTACATTCAGGAAGTCTTTCTCTTGACTTTCAGTTTGTAAGAACTCATGTTTTCTAACTGCTTTGTGTCCATAACTGCTCTTCTTTTGAAAAGATGGTAGTGAAGTTTAATGGATGCAATACTTTTCATAGTGTCTAAGGAGAGTAATTAGATTTTTTCATTGTCTTCTTCTATTCTCAGAATTATTTTATTTGGATTATAATAATTCTGTGAATCATTTCATCTGTTTTTTATTTAGATTAAAAAAATTAGCAAGCAATATAATCCTATTTCTTTTCATCTTGTAGATGTTTGTCAATTTCTGGTCCTCATTCATGTTTCCAGAATGGGCATGCCTTTATTCTTTTAAAATTTTATTCAGTTAGCCAAAAATTTGTTCGGGTTTTTCTGTAAGATGGTATGGAAGAACCCAAACAAACTTTTTTTGCCTACTTAATATTTCAGTTGAAGATGTGGAGAGAGGAGAAACAACTATAGAGACTACCATCTTAAAAACTCACTTTCTTATAGAGTATTTGCATTATCTTCAATATTTCCTACTATCTAAAATGTCAAACTTACATAATTTAGTCTGGTATTTGGGACTGGATGCAGTTACATCTCAGCTTGTCTTTCTTCTTAATCCTCCATTTATCATATTTAAGAATCAGTCATTCCCTTGCCCCACTGAGCGGGGTTATGCTCTGTTTCCCTGCATCTTCTGACTCGTGCCTGTAATGTCCTTTTCCTTCTTTTTTATCTACTCACATTTTACAAAGGTAGGTTGGGCTCAAAGTTGCCTTTCTGAAGTCTTTATGAGCATCCTAAGATGGCCAAAATCTGCATTACTTAAAAACATTTGAGTTCTGTATAAATGATTGTTTTTTGAGCCAGCAATGTCAGTTTTTTTCAACCAAAATTTTATCTACCGTATTTATTCTGAAACCAAAAATAATTTTACCCAAGTGAATCCGCCTGCAATGCAGGGGATCCCGGTTCAATTCCTGGGTCAAGAAGATCCCCTGGAGAAGGGATAGGCTACCCATTCCAGTATTCTTGGGCTTCCCTTGTGGCTCAGCTGGTAAAGAATCTGCCTACAATGTGGGAGACCTGGGTTTGATCCCTGGGTTTGGAAGATCCCCTGGAGAAAGGAAAGGCTACCCACCAAGTATTCTGGCCTGGAGAATTCCATGGACTGTATAGTCCATGGGGTTGCAAAGAGTTGAACACGAATGAGCGACTTTCACTTTAATGTTCACTTTCAAGTAGGATAAACTTTTAAAGGCAAATGTTTCATGTTTTGATATCTTACTAAACAATTCATGCTAAGTTGCTTCAGTTGTGTCCTACTCTGCAACCCTATGGACCATAGCCTGTCAGGCTCCTCTGTCCACGGGATTCTCCAAGCAAGAATACCAGAGTAATCTCAAGTCTCCTGCGCTGGGAGGTAGATTCTTTACCACTAGTGCCACCTGGCAAGCCCTACTAAACAATAAACATATCAAACTGTTGATGAGATGCAGCTTAAAAAAATAGTCTGCCTGAGTTAGGCAATTTTCATTATAGATTGTTGTCTTGATCAGGACACAAGAGTGGTTAGACATTCTTATTTCAAGAAAGCTGCGTAGAATTGTTATGCCTGGATGGAGGCAACAATATCATTACACAATGTTCCAAGTGCTCAATTCATATTTTTTGACAGACCAAGCAAAGTTTCTAAGCCAGACACTGGAAAAAGATGTGCTTATGGTTCAGTCCAACTTAGAAGCCAAAGTAATGTTTCGTGAGTAGCATTACCTCACACAGATCTGAAAGATCTCTCTCCCCAAGAGCGAAAATAAAATTAGCGACCAGAATCCCATGAGAGAAACTCTACCAGGCAGATATTCTATAGCCTAGTCATTGCCTTGAGAAATAACAGAATGACACGTCAGTATTTGGAAACATCATGGTCCAGTTAAGGCTTGACACCATATCCCAAAGCAGACATATGAAGTATTGGAAAATAAAATATCCTCATGTCCTAGGGTTAAGTCCTTTAGGCAGGCACTCTGAGGCTTATTACTACCTTGGCTGTTCATGTTCCCTAATATGGTTGACATCAACCTGATAATCTGTGATTCATTTGAATGGCTTTCTTGAAGACTCAAACGTGACTAACTTGAGAACAGAGACAAACACGTCAGTGCATGCATTTTAAGCAGAATGATATTTGAAGTAAGACATGCTGAAAATTTGTCATCTACAAGTCACTGGGCAACCTGATCCCAAGCCAGTTTTATAGTCTGTACAGAATTCAAGAAGCATATGCATGCATGCTAAGTCGTTTCAGTCATATCCAACTCCTTGTGACCCCATGGACTGTAACCTGCACGGCTCCTCTGTCCATGGGATTCTCCAGGCAAGAATACTGGAATGGGTTGCTGTGCTCTTCTCCACAAGAAGCATATATTAAGTACCTAATGTCTAGGAGTCTGCTCAGTCATGTCTTGACTCTTTGTGACCTTGTGGACTCTAATCCACCAGGCTCCTCTATCCATGGAATTTTCCAGGCAAGAATACTGGAGCAAGTTGCCACTTCCTACTCCAGGGACTCTTCCCAACCCAGGGGAATGCATCTCCTGCACTGGCAGGCGGATTCTTTACCACTGCACCACCTAGGAGGCCCCCAAAGTCTGGGAGAGGGGATGATAGTTAAGATATAATGCACTGTCTACTGCTCTTGAGAATATAATATTTGGAAGTTAAAAATTACATATGTGAGGTGAAAGTCACTCAGTCATGTCCGACTCTCTGCAACCCCAATGACTATACAGTCCATGGAATTCTCCAGTCCAGAATACTGGAGTGGGTAGCCTTTCCCTTCTCCAGGAGATCTTCCCAAACCAGGGATCAATCCCAGTCTCCCACACTGCAGGCAGATTCTTTACCAGCTGAGCCACAAGGGAAGCCCATATATGAAACATTTATTTAAAATCCAAGATACTATCCAATCAGAAATTCTGTAGTATTATAACTAGTATACACAAGGGATGTGGAAACACAGAAGAATGAGACTTCCAGTTAGGGGTATCAACCAACCACTTATGATCTACAAGTGTAAAACCTTCTAAAGTTAGTTTTGAAACAGACTCCACACATCAAACAGGAGGGTTGGAATAATAATGGTAAGCTGACTCTAAAGACTTGCATAGATATTAATACTGCAATCATGAGGATGTGTGGCAGCATGGAAACTGATCATGACAAAGTGAAATAAAAGGCAGTATCCCAAAGTATGCATAGGGGTTCCCTGGAGGCTCAGCCGTCAAGAATCCACCTGATCAGTGCAGGAGACGCAGGTTCAGTCCCTGGATCAGGAAGATTCCCTGGAGAAGGAAATGGCAACCTACTCCAGTATTCTTGCCTGGAGAATTCCATGGGCAAAGGAGCCTGGCGGGCTACAGTCCATGGATCTCAAAAGAGTCAGACATGATTTAGTGACTAAACAAAACAAACAAAAGTACTGCACAAGGTATGCTTACAACTATGTCAAATTACATGAAGGAGGGCATTTGTAGCATATGGGTAGGATTATAGGTGTTTGCTCTTTATGATTTCCACTATTATTATTATTTTCAATAGCGGAAATTTTAGAAATGCTACAGAAGAAAATATACAAATAGGTTAGCAAGCAGGCAGCATTTGAACTCCAGGAAATGTTTGATTAGATGATAGTAAGTGATCTAACATACCTCTCATAAAACATATCATGAAAGAAAGTTAAAGTTGCTCAGTTGTGTCTGACTCTTTGCAACACCATGGACGGTAGCCTGCCAGGCTCCTCTGTCCATGGAATTCTCCAGGCCAGAATACTGGAGTGGGTTGCCATTCCCTTCTCCAGGGGATGTTCCCAAACCAGGGATTGAACCCAGGTCTCCCACATTGCAGGTGGCTTCTTTACCATCTGAGCCACCAGGGAAGCCCAAGATACATCTTAAGTTATGCAAGTATCAGGAAGTTTGAGACTTTGCCACGATGGTGACCAAGATGCTGGGACCTGTCTTTATTTCTTGTCATTTTTGTCCAAATGATCATACATCTATGACACTAATAGTTGTATTTCCATGGCGAGGTACCTACAATTAACACAACTGAAGTGGCAGGGTGCATGCTGGGCAAGAGAGGTGGAATACAGGTACAACTTCTGAGATAATCGGATCACACACACACACTTAAAGTCATTTGCCTCCTGTTGCCTCCACTCTACTTCCAGTCCCACCCTAAGGTGTTCTGATGCTGGGGTAATTCTTAGCCTGAGCATCCGGCTGTGAGTACTGCTTGTGGAAATGACTTTGGATTCACACCTGCCGGGATTCTCATCTTGCCTCTACCACTGACCAGCTCTGTGCCTTGAACAAGCTAGTCATTACTTTGAAACTCCATTTCCTCCTTTCTAAAAAAGCGTAATCAAGTTTCATGGAGGACATCTAAAGATGAACAAGATGATAATGAGTGTGAAGCTGCTGGCAGAGTATTTGTACCCACTTGGCATTAAGTTTGTTCTCTCCCCACAATTTTCCTTTGTACACAGGACTCTGGTGTTCAGGTATCAGAGGCAGAATTCAGGCAGAAATGAAGGTGACTCCCCCTTAGCAGTAGGTTGTTTGCAGAGCTTGCTCCTTCCCCTATGCTTTGCCTCCCATGCATTAGCATCCCGACTTGATATGGCAGGATGAGATTAGGCCAGACTTCTTTGGACATTAAAGATCAGAGTGAATTTCCTGGGTTGGCTCTATTTGTAAACTGTATTTAAAACTTTGGTCCTGTCTAATCTGGCTTTTATTTATTTGTTTTGCCATGAGGCATGTGGGATCTTAGTTTCCTGGCCAGGGGTAGAACCCACATCCTCTGTGTTGGGTTCTCTGTGTTGGAAGCACACAGTCTTAACCACCAGGCCACCAGGCAAGTCCCTAATCTGCCTTTTAGAACTGGCTAGATCTCTTCATGGAGAAGGCAACGGCAACCCACTCCAGTACTCTTGCCTGGAAAATCCCATGGATGGAGGAGCCTGGTGGGCTGCAGTCCATGGGGTTGCTAAGAGTTGGACACGACTGAGCTACTTCACTTTCACTTTTCATTTTCATGCGCTGGAGAAGGAAATGGCAACCCATTCCAGTATTCTTGCCTGGAGAATCCCAGGGACAGAAGAGCCTAGTGGGCTGCCGTCTATGGGGTCACACGGAGTCGGACACGACTGAAGTGACTTAGCAGCAGATCTCTTCAAGAAAATTAGAGATACCAAGGGAACACTTCATGCAAAGATGGGCTTGATAAAGGACAGAAATGGTATGGACCTAACAGAAGCAGAAGATATTAATAAGAGGTGGCAAGAATACACAGAAGAACTGTATAAAAAAGATCTTCACGACCAAGATAATCACGATGGTGTGATCACTCACTTAGAGCCAGACATCCTGGAATGTGAAGTCAAGTGGGCCTTAGAAAGCATCACTACGAACAAAGCTAGTGGAGGTGATGGAATTCCAATTGAGCTCTTTCAAATCCTGAAAGATGATGCTGTGAAAGTGCTGCACTCAATATGCCAGCAAATTTGGAAAACTCAGCAGTGGCCACAGGAATGGAAAAGGTCAGTTTTCATTCCAATCCCAAAGAAAGGCAATGCCAAAGAATGCTCAAACTACCACACAATTGCACTCATCTCACACGCTAGTAAAGTAATACTCAAAATTCTCCAAGCCAGGCTTCAGCAATATGTGAACTGTGAACTTCCAGATGTTCAAGCTGGTTTTAGAAAAGGCAGACGAACCAGAGATCAAATGGCCAACATCTGCTGGATCATCAAAAAAGCAAGAGAGTTCCAGAAAAACATCTATTTCTGCTTTATTGACTATGCCAAAGCCTTTGACTATGTGGATCACAATAAACTGTGGAAAATTCTGAAAGAGATGGGAATACCAGAACACCTGACCTGCCTCTTGAGAAACCTATACACAGGTCAGGAAGCAACAGTTAGAACTGGACATGGAACAACAGACTGGTTCCAAATAGGAAAAGGAGTACATCAAGGCTGTATATTGTCACCCTGCTTATTTAACTTATATGCAGAGTACATCATGAGAAATGCTGGGCTGGAGGAAGCACAACCTGGAATCAAGATTGCTGGAAGAAATATCAATAACCTCAGATATGCAGATGGCACCACCCTTATGGCAGAAAGTGAAGAGGAACTCAAAAGCCTCTTGATGAAAGTGAAAGAGGAGAGTGAAAAAGTTGGCTTAAAGCTCAACATTCAGAAAACGAAGATCATGGCATCTGGTCCCATCACTTCATGGGAAATAGATGGGGAAACAGTGGAAACAGTGTCAGACTTTATTTTTTTGGGCTCCAAAATCACTGCAGATGGTGACTGCAGCCATGAAATAAAAGACGCTTACTCCTTGGAAGGAAAGTTATGACCAACCTAGATAGCATATTCAAAAGCAGAGACATTACTTTGCCAACAAAGGTCCGTCTAGTCAAGGCTATGGTTTTTCCAGTAGCCATGTATGGATATGAGAGTTGGACTGTGAAGAAAGCTGAGTGCCGAAGAATTGATGCTTTTGAACAGTGGTGTTGGAGAAGACTCTTGAGAGTCCCTTGGACTGCAGGGAGATCCAACCAGTCCACCCTAAAGAGATCAGTCCTGGGTGTTCTTTGGAAGGAATGATGCTGAAGCTGAAACTCCAGTACTTTGGCCACCTCATGCGAAGAGTTGACTCATTGGAAAAGACTCTGATGCTGGGAGGGATTGGGGGCAGGAGGAGAAGGGGACGACAGAGGATGAGATGGCTGGATGGCATCACTGACTCGATGGACGTGAGTGTGAGTGAACTCCGAGAGCTGGTGATGGACAGGGAGGCCTGGCGTGCTGCAATTCATGGGGTCGCAAAGAGTTGGACATGACAGAGTGACTGAACTGAAACTGAACTGTCCAATACAGTAGCCACTGGCTGCATGTGGCTACTTACACTGAATTAAAATGAAATAAAGTTAAAAATGCATAAAAATGTTCCTCCATCAAACATCTCAAATAATCATTGGGCACATATGGCTAGTGGCTACCGAATTATCTGGCATAGACAGAACATTTTGATCACTGAAGAACAATTATAACTCCACTCTGGGTTCTGGGGGTATCAGTGGGAATAAGAAATGTCATAGGCTTGTATATTTTGGAAATGAATCCTTTGTCAGTTGTTTCATTTGCTACTATCTTCTCCCATTCTGAGGGTTGTTTTTTCACCTTGCTTTTCAATGACGTTCAGCCCAAGAAGATAAACTCAGATAGTGAAGCAGGGTAGAAGAAAAACACATTTCTTGATTAGGGGGAGTCAATATACACAAGCATTCTAGGCACGAGCCCATGAGAGACATCAATAGCATTCTCTCCACATACCACCAGCCACTTGCAAAAAAAGTGTGATAAGATACATCAACTTCAGTAACTTAAGTGACATTTTTGCTAGCAAAAATGAGTACTCTTAAGCAGATCCTGGTAGCCTGTGCATAAGGCAGAAATCTACAGGGATATACAATTTGTTAAAGGCTTGCCAAGCGGTTTGGAAGTTTTATTTCTTCACACAAAGGCAACACTTGCCTCCAGCACCACAAGTACTTGTGACAGGCAACACAAGTTTTGTGAATGGGAGATGAGACA
This sequence comes from Bos indicus, assembly GCF_029378745.1. Classification (NCBI taxonomy): domain Eukaryota; kingdom Metazoa; phylum Chordata; class Mammalia; order Artiodactyla; family Bovidae; genus Bos; species Bos indicus. The sequence continues at coordinate 22,402,860 of NC_091783.1, forward strand.
CCCAACAACTTGGTTCCACAGTCCAGAGTTTCATTCTGAATCAGTTGCTAATTAAGGGTGGCCCCCAATAACCTATTCTGTCAACAGGGGGCCCTGGTGAGTTAGTTACAATCACTGTACAAAGGTCAAACTCATAAACCCAACAGTATCTGCAGCTCTTAACCCAGTCACCGGGCGCCTGCAACATTTTCAAAAGAATACAGCCTTTGCCCCACTTAACGTAACCCTACTGTCCTTGAGATCAATTTCATGTTTCCCTCAAAAGGAGCCCTTATGAAGTTCTCATCTACCCGGGTACATATGCCTCATTTGAACTTCTGAACCCTTTTGGGGTGCGGGGGTGGGGGGTAGGCGCTCTGCCTAGAAGATGAGCACAGCTGTAAGTTCATGGCCTCCAAACCCCAGTGGATGTTGGTGCTTCTAGAGCGCCCTCCGCTTCCTAGGCGGCAGTCTGTCATTATTCGTGAGCCAGTCATTTCAACACTTTGCCAGTTTCTTTAGATCTCTGACCCTTCCACCTTTCCTCCCTCAGCAGATGGTCTTGTCTGGGACTTCAGAGGGTAATTGAAGCCACTAGACCAGCATTTAACTTCCTGCCCCCAAACCTGCACATTTACCTTCAAGGCAGCCATCGTATTCTGTTTCTTGTTTGTTGCAATGAAGAGGCAAGTCCTGGCTAGCTGCCTCCTGCTCTGTAACCTTCTCCCAGACCCTTCCTTCCTTCCTCCAGACCCTTACACGCTGCTTCTACTGGCTCATTCCCAGCGGTATTTGAAGTGGTCAGGTCTCTTCCATCCACTCCACCTTCTTCCCTATAGGTCCCTCTTTCTCTCCTCATCCTTTGAACCAAATATCTCAAGGCTTATCTAAAGCTGCCCTCTCCATGTCCCCTCTCTCCTCAACTTCCATGCTGGATCCCACTTCCACCATGAGATTGAAATCATCATCAAGATTACTAACAACCGTTCTGCTGCTGAATCAGTAGGCACTTTTTAGGCATTATCTCCCTTAACCTCTGTGAGGCATTTGGGTTTATCAATCCTTGGCTTTTTGCTTAGTCTCCCATCCAAGTGCTAACCAGGCCTCCTGCTTAGCTTCCGAGATCAGCAAGACCACGTGCATTCATGCTGGGGTGGCTGTAGACTTACTCAGTCTCGAATGTTATCTTCCCCTGGCTTCCATGAGAGTATACACAGCTGGTCTCTCTCCCATGTTTCTGGTTACTCACTTTCAATCTCTCTCTCTCATTGTAATGAAACACACAGAGAACTTACCATTCTAACCATTTAAGTCAGCAGTACATTCACACTGCCGTGCAGCCATCATCAGCATCCTTCTCTAGAACTCGCTTCATCTCACAAAACCAGAATGCTATACCCATTACACAATAACTTTCAAAAAACAAATATAGTAATATTGCTTATATGTGGAATCTAGAAAAATTATACAGATGAACTTATTTACAAAGCAGAAATAGATACACATAAGTAGAAAACAAACTTATGGGTACCGAGGAGGAAAGAGCGGGTGGAATGAGTAGGGAGATTGCGATTGACAAATAAACACTGCTATGTATAAAATAGATAACTAATGAGAACCTACTGGATAGCACAGGGAACTCTACTTAATGCTCTGTGGTGACCTAAATAGGAAGGAAATCTAAAAAAGAGGGGATATATGTATATGTGTTGCTGTTGTTTAGTTGCTAAGTTGTGTTCAACTCTTTTGCGACCCCATGAACTGTAGCTTGCCAGGCTCCTCTGTCCATGGGATTCTCAGGCAAGAATACTGGAGTGGGTTGCCATGCCCTCCTCCAGGGGATCTTCCCAACCCAGGGACTGAGCTCACATCTCCCACACTGGCAGGCAGAGTCTTTACCACTGAGTCACCAGGGAAGCCCATATATATGTATACCTGATTTACTTTGCTGTCCAGCAGAAACTAGCACAACATTGTAAAGCAACTATACTCCAGTAAAGATTCAAAAAACAAAAAAACAATAACTTCTCAGTTTCTCCTCCTCCCAAGAACCTTGATAAGCATGATGCTTGTTTCTGCTTTATGAATTTGGCTGCTCTAGGTATCTCACATAAGTGGAATTGTATTCTTATGTAAATGGAGCTTTTCTGTGACAGATATTTCACTTACCATCCTCGAGGTTCATCTATGCTGTAGCATGTAATAGAATTACCTTCCTTATTTAGGCTGAATAACATTCCATTGTATGTATATACCGTATTTTGTTTATCCATTCACCTGTTGATGGGCACTTTGGTTGCCTTTGGATATTGTGAATACTACTACTATAAACATGAGTGTACTCTTTTTTTCCCCTTAATCTACCTCTTAAATATTGGTGATCTTCAAGGTTGTATTCTCCTTGGGCAGTTTTACCTGTATTCATGGTTTATTGTTTACATGCTGCTGCTAAGTCGCTTCAGTCATGTCCGATTCTGTGCGATCCTATAGACGGCAGCAAACCAGGCTCCCCCATCCCTGGGATTCTCCAGGCAAGAATACTGGAGTGGTTTGCCATTTCTTTCTCCAATGCATGAAAGTGAAAATTGAAAGTGAAGTCGCTCAGTCGTGTCCGACTAGTGACTCTCAAAACTATACCGTGGTTCAATTTTTCTGTTTTGGGATTCAGATCTTAATAGGAACATATATCCTCTTGGATGACTACTTTTTACTTTGGCATCCCTGAAGGGGGTCCCCAAGGATCAATTTGTGCTCCCGCAGAAGATGCTTCTCCATTAATCCCTTCTTGATACACCTTGTATTCCCTATAGCCCTTACCTGACTTTTTCTTCTCAACACTGAAATAGATTACCACACGGCAAGCACTCAATAGATGTGCTGAATGAATGAATTAGACCTTGACCTCTCACTTACCCAACCCTGTCTATTTTGCTTTCTAAACTGTGCTCAACCTCCTCTCTATCCTCTGCGTGCTAAGTCACTTCAGTGGTGTCTGACTCTAACCCCCAGGCGTCTCTCTCCATGGGGATTCTCCAGGCAAGAATACTGCAGTGGGTTGCCATGCCCTCTGCCAGGGCATCTTCCTGACCTGGGGATCAAATCCTTGGCTCTCATGTCTCCTGAATTGGCAGGTGGGTTCTTTGCCACTAGAGCCACCTGGGAACCCCCACTGTCACCATCACCTAATCCAGATGCTCGTCAACATCTTTCACTTTATGTCTCTACTTTTAATCTCATCCTCTCCTGATCACTTTCCATACAGAGTGACCACCCTTAGATAAAAATGATAGAAGTTTTACTCCTCTACTTAAACACCTCAAATATCCCTTTGAGGATACAACCCAAAGTTCATCATTGGCCTCCCAAGGCCCTTCCTGATCTGCTTGTCCATCCAGCCCTCCCTCTCACTATCACCCTGAGGCTGCAGCTCATTACTGAACTTCTTTCAATTTCACTAATACACCATATGCTTCTCATATTTTCTTTCCAGGTCTTTGAAGATGCTACTCTTTCTGCCCAAACAATCTCTCGTTCTCTGCAATCCCCCTCTGATCAACACCTGCTCGCTCCTCCTTTTCCTTCAGGTCTTAGATGAGATGTCACTGCCTCTTGGAAGTCTCATCCAACCTCCCTGTTCCAGTCGTGGCTTTGCTGTCACTGCTAGGAGGTTCACAGGATGCCATGGAGGTGCCTACCATAGTACTCAGCACCCTGAAGAAGAAGCTGCCCGTTTTATTAGTGTCTGCTATGGTGGGCCATAGCTCCCAGGGCTGAGACTCTTTCTTACCCAAACATACCCTCTGCACCTTGCACAGAGATGGGACCATGGTAGAAGCTTAATATTTAACATGCAATCCTCTAAAATAATTCAGCCTGGGACACTTCAAACATCCAGGAAAGTATTAAAAAAATTGTATAACAGCAATAACATACACAGTACTCACAAGCTATATTCTGTAGTTAACATTTAGCCATATTTTCTTCATCTAATCATCTTGCACTATTTGACAAATCATTTTAAAGCAAATCATAGAGAAAATGAATGAATTCTTCAGTCTTACCAACATGTCCACAGACCATAGAAAATAACCTACTGAAGAAAGGGATAAAGAAATAGGAATAGAAACCTTTAAATCTCTACCTAACTGCAGCTAAGTGAAATTCAGAAATGAGAATGTTAAGCCGGGCATCAGATACTTTTATAAATGTACTCTCACTCCATCATTTAATTCTCATGAGCCTTACAAGGTCACCTCATTAATAAACAAAAGGAACTCTGTCAAGACCCTGTAGCTCTAGGAGGGAAGGAGAAAGAAAATAAACATTTGCTGAGCCCCATGATGTATCCAACACTTACGTTACTGCCAATTACTCTCACAACAAACTCAAGATGTAAAAACTCAGTGAGGTCAAGTTATTGGCCCAGAACCTAAGGGAGGAAAATGGCAGATGTAGGAATTTGTTCCAGGTTTCCCTCTCTTTCCACCACTATTCATTACTATTTAAATTACAATTTAAAATACATAAAATATATATATATTTTTTACTGTGGTCCAAGATGACTAAAACACATATTATTGCTTCTACAGGCACGAGGAATGCCTAGGCTAACTTTTTAGTTCTTTCTAGCCCTGGGGTATAGTGGGCTTCCCAGGTGGCTCAGTGGTAGAGAATCTGCCTCCCATACAGTAGACATAGGAGACACGGGTTTGATTCCTGGGTCAGGAAGATCCCCTGGAGGAAGAAATGGCAACCTACTCCAGTATTCTTGCCTGGAAAATCCCATGGACAGAGGAGCCTGGCAGGCTACCATTTATGCAGTTGCAAAGAGTTGGATGTGACTGAGCACACACATACATACCCCTTCGTGGTATAGATGAGGCAGAGGAAATTACAACGGTGAACTAGAACCAGCAGCATGTGAGATCAGAAGCCAGGGACCTGGTGCCCTGGCTTTGCCACCGAATGTCTGACACTAGGCTAGTCACCCAGCTCTGTGCACCCAACAATGTTCACCTGCCAAACGATTGAGCCGGATGAGATTCCTTCCAGCTGTTACAAAACACAACACACAGGAAACTCTGCGCTTCTTAGAGCTTTGCCTCAGTCATCAGCTGGCGAGGCTTGGATGGAGGTCTTCCTGATCCCAGCCCCAGGTTTTGTACACTCAGTGAATGTGCTCCCTGGGGCAACGAACTGTAAATGGAGGCCGGTGTCGGTCAGTGCAGGCAGAATAACTTCAGACTTCCAGAAGCATATCTCCCACAGATTCTAACATGATAACTGCAGATGAAGACGGTGCCAGAAGAGGAGCTGGGGAAAAGTCCCTGCTCAAAAAAACCCTGGTTTCATCTCTACCACTTGTACCCTCTACTAGTTGAGCCATCCCACTGATCACACTTATACTCTTTGGTGGGGGGGGCGGTATAGAAACTTTTATGTATTTATTTTTTATTCATTTTTATTGAAGTATACTTGCTTTACAATGTTATGTTAGTTTCTGCTCTACAGCAAAGTGAATTGGCTACATGTTTACATATATGCCCTCTTTTTTGGATTTCCTTCTCATTTAGGTCACCACAGAGCACTGAGTAGAGTTCCCTGTGCTACATAGTGGGTTCTCCTTAGGTATCTATTATATATACATATATATGTAAGTATTTTATACACAGCATCAATAGTGTATATATGTCAATTCCATCTCCTAATTCATCCCATCCCTCCATGCCCCCTGAGCATACAACTTTTTTTTTAAAGGCTGTTTATCCCACTAGAGTAAACTTTAAGAGCTCTGTCTTTTCCCCTTTATATTCCTAGCTTGTAGCAGGGGACTTGGCATGTAGTTGGCAATCAAGACATGCTTATGGAATGAAAGGCAAATCTTACCACCTCCAAACATCCCAATGCAACTTATGTTCAAAGTTCAGCTCAGACACCATCTCAACCTCCCCTCATCCCTCCCAAATGCCCATTGTATTGTCGCTATGTTTCTTCCATGATGTGTCTCATCTTCTAAATTTTATTAGTTCTTTATGTGTGTATCATAACTCCCTAGTAAGATCAAAGTCACACAGAAGCTATCCTCTGCTCACCATTAAAACCCTATAATACATAGTTCATATTTGCTGTTCTTCAGTTGCCTAGTTACGTCTGACTCTTAGCGACCCCGTGGACTGCCGCATGCCAGGCCTCCCTGTCCCTCACCATCTCCTGGAATTTGCCTGATTTCATGTCCTTTGTATCAATGATGCCATCCAGCTGCCTTCAGTCTTTCCCAGTGATAGTTCATAGTAGGCACTCAATAAATACTTGTGGAAGTAGAATGTCATATATATACATACAAACATACATTCACATACACAAAGTAACTGTCCCAGTTCTTTAAATATAGAAGACATTAATTACTATTAAGTACTGTTTCTTATAAAGTTGTGGTGAGGCTAATACCCTCAAATTGCAAACACTTGTAGAATACTCCAAACCTTTTAAGAAAAGATATTTAAACTAGACTAAAAGTTATAAAACTGGTCACATCCTTGGATAATATTACTTCTGGGATATTGTCCTAAGGAAAAAAACAAACCAAACCAACCAAAACAATAACAAAATGTACAAAAAAATGTTAGTACAGCATTTTTTAGTGAAAAATTAGCAACTATTATGGGACATTGATGCAATATAATACTATTTTGTCCTAATGACTTTTCCGATTACTCATGAAAGATTCTTGTGACTAATGCTAAATAAAACACAGAGTTCACATGCACTGTTACCCACTGTAGAAAAACAGAAATACTTATGGGAATAGCAAATATGCACAAAAAAGAAAAATAATTATTTTAGAATGGTGTTGGTAGATATATTTTTTACTCAAAGTTTCCTTTAAATTTATTGTTTTTATAATAAAAAAAATTTGGTAGAGTCAACATTAACCCATTTCTAATGTGGCTATATTTCCCATAGACAGCTATTTAGTGAGGGTCAAAGTGGCAAGCCACTCCAGTATTATTGCCTGGAGAATTCCATGCACAGAGGAGACTGGCAGGCTACAGTCCATGGGATCTCAAAGATAGAACATGAGTGAGCAACTGAGCAGACATCATCAAAGCATAAATTAAAATGTTTGCTAATAGCTATCACTCCCGTATTTAACTCTAGCACTCAAGTGGTACTGAGTAAGGATGCTATTCTGTGTCATGAATACAAAGCATAGGCATCGTGTGCAGACACAGAAACAAGTTTGGATGAGAAGCAAGAAATTAGACCCGGAACGGGAATCTCAGGAACCACACAAATGAGGACGAGGTCACTCACTCAAGGAAACTATTCATACTGGTTTCTCAGGGGGTTAACTTAGGAGGCTGCCACCCAGCAGGGGTATGCAGAGAAGGCAGAGGAGTGAAGGATGGCTGTCTGCTTGAATCACCACCATCTCCTGTCCCCTGACCATGTATTATCTCACATTAAAGCTGTAAACCTGCCAGCCTCATGCCACTGGCTGCCTGTATTTGCCAATAAAGTTTTATTGGAACCCAACCAGGTCCGTTCATTTACATTCATTATGTTTTCATTCTACAACGAGTTGGATACTTGTGACAGAGACTGTATGATCAACCCACAAAGCAGGAAAGTATTTACAATGTAGTTCTTTACAGAAAAATAATTTGTTATATAAGCTATATAAGGAGATTTATACACAGATGCCCAGTTTAGGGTCAACTTTTTCTATTACTTTTTTCTTCAAACATGCCAGCTTAGAAGATAAATTATACGATCACCTTATTAACCAAGCAGAATTTTGAGGGTGAAAGGGAGTGCTAAGTGGATACTATTCCAGGACAACAGAAGTTACGTAGGACAGCCCAGGACACCAGATCTATGGGCACCCTCCCGGGGCATAAGTGTATGTGTGTGCTTAGTTGCTTAGTCATCTTTGACTCTTTTGTGACACTTTGGACTATAGCCTGCCACGTTCCTCTGTCCATAGGATTTTCCTGGCAAAATACTGGAGTGAGTTGCCATTTTCTTCCTCCAGGGAACCTTCCTGATGCAGGGGTTGAACCCAAGTCTCCATGCCTCCTGCATTGCAGGCTGATTCTTTATCCATTGAGTGAAGAGCAGGTTTCAAAGGGTATTCAATGCCTGTCCAGAGACTACTTTTCTTTTTTTTGAATGAAGTATAGCCAGACCACCTTACCTGCCTCCTAAGAAATCTATGCAGGTCAAGAAACAACAGTTAGAACTGGACGTGGAACAACGGACTGGTTCCAAGTTGGGAAAGGAGTACATCAAGGCTGTATACTGTCATCCTGCTTATTTAACTTATATGCAAAGTACATCATGCGAAATGCCAGACTGGATGAAGCACAAGCTGGAATCAAGATTGCCAGGAGAAATATCAATAACCTCAGATATGCAGATGATACCACCCTTATGGCAGAAAGTGAAGAGGAACTGAAGAGCCTCTTGATGAAAGTGAAAGAGGAGAGTGAAAAAGCTGGCTTAAAACTCAACATTCAGAAAACTAAGATCATGGCATCCAGTCCCATCACTTCATGGCAAATAGATGGGGAAACAATGGAAACAGTGACAGACTTTATTTTTTGGGCTCCAAAATCACTGCAGATGGTGACTGCAGCCATGAAATTAAAAGATGCTTGCTCCTTGGAAGAAAAGCTATGACCAACCTAGATAGCATATCAAAAAGCAGAGACATTTACTTTGCCAACAAAAGTCCATCTAGTCAAAGCTACAGTTTTTCCAGTAGTCATGTATGGATGTGAGAGTTGGACCATAAAGACAGCTGAGTGCTGAAGAACTGATGCTTTCGAACTGTAGTGTTGGAGAAGACTCGAGAGTCCCTTGGACTGCAAGGAGATCCAGCCAGTCCATCTTAAAGGAGATCAGTCCTGAATATTCATTGGAGGGACTGATGCTGAAGCTGAAACTCCAGTACTTTGGCCACCTGATGGGAAGAACTGACTCTTTGGAAATGACCCTGATGCTGGGAAAGATTGAAGGCAGGAGGAGAAGGGGACAACAGAGGATGAGATGGTTGTTATCACCGATTCGATGGACATGAGTTTGAGCAAGCTCTGGGAGTTGATGATGGACAGGGAAGCCTGGCGTGCTACAGTCCATGGGGTCACAAAGAGTCGGGCACAACTGAGTGACTGAACTGAACTGATAGTTGATTTATAATGCTGTACAGCAAAGTGATTCAGTTTTCCACCTATCTATACGTTCTTTTTAAAAAATATTATTTTCTACTGTGGTTTATCATAGGATATCGGATGTAGTCCATTGTGCTATCCAGCAGCACCTTGTGTATCCATTCTCTATAATAGCTTACATCTGCTACCCCAGCCTCTCGTCCCAGTCCTCGTCACCCGCCTCCTCCTTGGCACCCACAGGTCTGCTCGCTTTCTTCATGAGCCTGTTTCCGTTTCACAGATGGGTTCATTTGTGTCATTTTTAGATTCCACACGTAAGTGATATCATATAGTACTTATCTTTCTCTTCATGACTTATTTCCCTTAGTTTGGTAATCTCTAGTTGCATCCATGTTACTGCGAATGGCATTATTTCATTCCTTTCACGGCTGAGTATTATTCTGTTGTCTACCCCATCATCTTTATCCATTTCTCTGCTGATGGTCACTTAGGTTGCTTCCATGTCTTGGCTATGGTCAACAGTGCTGCTATGAACATAGAGGTACATATATCTTTTTGAATTATAGTTTGGTCTGGATATATGCCAGAAATGGAATTGCTGGATCGCATGGTAATCCTATTTTTAATTTTCTGAGGAAGCTTCGTACTGTTTTCCATAGTGTAGCCACTTACATTCCCACCAACAGGAGAGAAGGGTTGTGTTAGGGGCTGCTTGTACGTGTATACAGAAAGTTCAGGCGGCTCCTCTTAGTGGTTCTTCTATTTCAGTTGCTCTCAGATGCCTTTCTACTTCCTTCCCTCCGTCTCAGCTCTGTCTGAGGTTCAGCTCTGGTTCTTGAAGAGTCTAGCTGTTTGGGCACCACTCAGGGTACACACAGCATCTCTACTTTCATTAGAGTAAAAGGGCAAATTTACTCATCCTATTTAAATAAACCTTAATCATTGCAAATAAGAATTTTGTACCTGTAATCACTTGGTTTAATATCTAGGCAACTCCTTAAAATTCTACTTTTAAGAATTTTCAGTTTCTCTTATCAAATAATTTATTTTAAAATGACCATCAACCATAGCATTTTATCCCAAAGAGATCCCAAGACAAACACGGTATATTACCCATTGATTTGAGCTTTTAGTACTCACCAATACTGTTTGGAAAATTACTGAAGAATGAAGTTGTTAATTTTATCCTTTCAGAGTGATACAAAATAAAACAGCACATACTCCACCCCTCCCACCCCCAAACACACACATCTGTCCCCTACTCGCTGTAAAAGTTTCAATGATATGGGCAGAAAAATAAAACCAAAGATCTTTAGAGCACCCCGAATGAAATCCAGGATGTTACACTTGGTGAGACTATTCCCTGTGTGAACAAAAGTAGCTCACAGCTTTGAAATCTCTCAGGATGGCTTTCCAAATATTGCCATCTGGTGGAATTTCAGTTAATTGCTCCTTTGTTCTAGTGAGCTCCTGGAATATTAGATAGCGCACCAGTGGGAAATAACAGAAGGTCAAATGATTGTGTCTCAAACACAAATCCCAAACTGGAAAAAAAAAAAAAAAATGACGCTTTCTGAGCTTTCATCTCCTTTAAGACACCCATCTCTATTTTAAAGTCAATGGAGCAGTGGCCTGGATTTTTAACAAATAATCCCTTCTTAATAATTAGAAATATCCTGAGGTATCTTGGTATTTTCTCAGTTCACTTCTCACCAGGAAAATCTCCAAAATTAAACTTCAACTGGCGTGAGCATTTTTAGAGGAATTGCTGATAACAGCTAATTAGCTCTTGGTACACATGGGAAATGGAATGTTGCTTGAAAAATAATGTGCGAGTGAAGCATGTTTGCTGGAATACTCGCTTTAACTGTATAATGGAATTTTGAAAGTAAATTTGTTACAAAGGCATCAGTAATATGCACTCCGATTTAATCTGTAAACAGGGAGTCGTGCAACATAATTTATGTTTAAACCTTACCTTGAGCATCCAGGCTCTCTCCCTGGCTGTCGAGATGAAATATTCCTCTGAGAAATGGGATACTGGCATAGAACAAATGAGAAAAAAAAAAAAAAACACGGAAAAAAGCATTTAATCTGATGAAAACATAGGAGCAGAGAGTTATAATTTAGTTCATTGGGTGTGGCCAGCAATGGAAGAGAAAATGAAAAAGTGCACAGAATATCCACATTCAGTTGATTGTATCATATGAGAGAAAGTCAGCCAAACACTAGGTTTCTCAGCTACATTATTATATCAATCCTTGGGTTGATCGATTATAGTTTGAGAGTGTTTATATAATAATAGTCCTATAAAGGGAATTTTTTTACCTTCCCCCACCCTGATAGCCTGGTGTGATGGGAATCATGTGTTAGCATATAATCTGAGGAACTAGGGCCCCCAGTGAGGTATCAAATGCCAATATCAATTAAAGTACTGACTTTCCCAAAGTTGGGTTAATTTGCAGATTTTATATCTAGTATCAACATAGGCTTATTCTTCTAGTTAAAAGATGTGTTTAATTTTAACAGGATAAGCATTATAAACAATGCCAGGATCAAACATACACACACACACACACACACATATATATACACACAGCCAAGGAATTACTTTCTTTTATATGAGTTTGCTATTTATATTCAAATCTGCTTTGACTAAATGATAAAGTAAATAGATGAAGGACAGATCTGATTCCAGAGGCTGAGAAATGCTTGTGAGCTCTGGGTTTTGGGGGTCCCAGGTTGGGGGTGAATGGGACCTGGGGCAGCTGCTTGTGGCTTAAGTAGATGCTACTAAAAAGGACCCGAGGTACAGATTAGTGGGAGCCGCAGGGGTCTTCCCGCCACCCCCAACTAGAAATCACCCCTCTCCACCTGCCACCTAAGCCTTCGCCCTGCACGTTGCTTGTCTATGTTTTCTGTATGTGGCCATTTTGTAAAAGCCTTTGGTGCTTGTTTAGTTTAAAATCAACTGTACAAAAATAAAATATTTGTGACAGATCCAACACAATGTGATTAATCCCAGACATAGTTCTGCAGATGTCCCTGGGAGAAAGATTTTAAGCAAGAGAAAAGAGGGACTTCCCTGGTGGCCCAGTGGTTGGGCATGTGCCTGCCGATTCAAGGGACATGGGTTTGATCTCTGGTCCAGGAAGATTCCACATGCCACAGAGCAACTAAGCCTGGGCACCACGACTACTGAGCCCATGAGCCACAACTACTGAAGCCTGTGCACCTTACAGCCTGAGCTCTACAACAAGAGAAGCCACCATCCTGAGAAGCCCGCACACTGGAATGAGAGAGGAGCCCACAACCACCGTAACTAGAGACAGTCTGCCTGTAGCAATGGAGACCCAGCACAGCCAGAAATAAATAATCAATTTTTTTAAAAAAAGAGAGGCATTTGGCATTTTACAATTTTTTTTTTTAAATAAGGGAACGAGTAGATGGTGAAAAGGGAAAAAAAAAAAAGCAAACAACAAAATGGTAGGTGCTGAGATGACAAGCAATGGCAACAGCTGAATTGTCAGTGTTACACCATTCAATAAGAGAGTTCAAAAGTCATTTATATAATTTGGCTTGCATAAAAATCAGAAAATTTAATGTGAATGGTTTCAAGAACTGACGTCAGTCAGGTAAGCTACTTTTTTCCCCCTTAACAGAAATTCCTCACATACTTCATAGAATTTAATTTTATGAGTGTTTCATATCTTTCCCATAATTTAACAAGAGTTAATAAAACTATAAAAGTCTGGTTTAAAAAAATCTGTTCCCATCCACATCAGTTCCTTTTCCCAAGTCCTCCCATCTTTAAGATATTTTAACTGAATCAGAAAAAATTTTTCAGTTGCTGTCTTTATTTAGCTAGTACAAGTAGCTATGTTACTAGGCAAAATGCTGGCTATGAAGCTAGGAAGCAAGAGTGTAAGATTCCTGGTTTTTCTATAAACCAGATAATTAGCCCTTAGAAAAGTCAAGGTCAGCTGTACACAATTGGCCTTTTTCTGTTCTGACTACAACAGCCCATTACGAATTTTTCAACAGCTGCAATGGATCAGTTTGGGGAAGAATGAGACCATTTATTGAATACCCCTGCACAAGTCATTGGACATATTTTATCTAATTCAAACCTCAAATCCATATTATTAAAATGAAAAGACTGAGGCTAGGAGCAGCGGAGCAGTCTCTCAGTATGACGCAACTAGAGTAACAAGTCCTAATTGAGTCTGACAGACTCTGCTGTTAAGTCCACATGGCATCATTGTAAAAGCCAGGCTTTGCCACTGATTTGAAACTCCTGGAGAGCTCCTGGTACACTCCTGGGATATAGAAGATGCTCAGTAAGATATGGCCTTGTGAGGGTGAAGATCTAGGTGGGCATGGCTGGTCAGGTGAATGTTTTTCTCTGGGCTGTCTGGCACATATAGACAAGTTATTGCCTATAAATTTCACATTTTTAAAAAGATGATCTCAAAATAGATCACTGTGTAAATGTGAAATGCAGAACTATCAAACTTTCAGACAAACTCTAAAATAAGAGAAAAGCTTTGGGATCTAGCACCTGACGAAGAGTTTTATGTTTTTGACAATGGAAAATATGATCCACACAAGAGAAAAATTGACAAATCGGACTTCACCAAAATTAAGAACTGTTATTCATGTGAAGCAGATACAAATATAAGGTATAAACCAGGAGAAAGTATTTGCAGACCACTCATCTGACAGAGGACATGTATCTAGAATAAGAACTCTCAAAACTCAGAAAACAATTAGGAAAAGGGCAAAAGACACTGACAGACAGTTCACTGAGGAGGATATACAGATGAGCACATGAAATGACAGTCAACATTGTCAGCCACGAGGTCAGTGAAAAGAACAAAACTGTAATGTGATATCACCAGACACGTATCAGAATGACCAGAATAAGAAATAGTAACATTCTGAAATTCTGACACTGTTCATGGGGTTCTCGAGGCAAGAATACTAAAGTGGTTTGCCTTTGACTTCAATATTTCCCAGATTGAAAGCAGGAGGAGAAGGGGACAACAGAGGATGAGATGGTTGGACGGCATCACTGATTCGACAGACATGAGTTTGAGCAAGCTCCAGGAGTTGGTGATGGACAGGGAAGCCTGGTGTGCTGCAGTCCATGGGGTCACAAAGAGTCGGACATGACTGAGCGACTTGAGCTGAACTGAACTTGCCTTGGACTTAAAGGAGATCAAACCAGTCAATCCTAAAGGAAATCAGTCCTGAATATTCATTAGAAGGACTGATGCTGAAGCTCCAATACTTTGGCCACTTGACGTGAAGAACTGACTCCCTGGAAAAGACCCTGATGCTGGGAAAGATTGAAGGCAGGAGGAGAGGGGATGACAGAGGATGAGATGGTTGGATGGCATCTCCAACTCGATGCACATGAGTTTGAGCAGGAACTGGTGATGGATAGAGAAACCTGGCGTGGTGCAGTCCATGGGGTCACAAAGAGACAGGAATGAGTGACTGAACTGACTAAAATTCTGATGAAGATGAGAAGAAACTAGATCACTCATATATTGCCTATGAGAATGTAAAATGGCTCAGCTACTCTAGAAAATATTCGACTGTCATAAGAAACGAAACCAAACCAAAAATGAAACATGCAGCTACCACACAACCCACCCAAGGTACTCCTGGCATTTTTCCAGGAAAGTTAAAACTTTTTATTAGTGGATTTATTCATAGTAGCCAAAATCAAGACAACCCAGATGTCCTTTGACAGGTTAGCAGTTAAACAAACTGATATACCCATTCCATGGAATATTACACATCAAGAAAAAAAAAGACTACTGCAAAACTTGGTTGGATCTACAGAGAATTATGCTGAGTGAAAGAAGTCAATCCATAAGTTAGATACTGGATGATTCCATTTATCTAACATTTTTAAAATTAGAAGACTACAAAAAGAGAGCACAGGTTAGCAGTTGCCAGGGGTTGAGGAGAAAGTGAGGGCTGGAGGGAAGAGGGTATGATTCAGTTCAGTTCAGTCGCTCACTCATATCCGACTCTTTGCGACCCCATGAATCGCAGCATGCCAGGCCTCCCTGTCCATCACCAACTCCCAGAGTTCACTCAGACTCACGTCCGTCGAGTCAGTGATGCCATCCAGCCATCTCATCCTCTGGCGTCCCCTTCTCCTCCTGCCCCCAATCCCTCCCAACATCAGGGTCTTTTCCAATGATTCAGCTCTTCACATCAGGTGGCCAAAGTACTGGAGTTTCAGCTTTAGCATCATTCCTTCCAAAGAAATCCCAGGGCTGATCTCCTTCAGAATGGACTGGTTGGATCTCCTTGCAGTCCAAGGGACTCTCAAGAGTCTTCTCCAACACCACAGTTCAAAAGCATCAATTCTTCGGCGCTCAGCCTTCTTCACAGTCCAACTCTCACATCCATACATGACCACAGGAAAAACCATAGCCTTGACTAGACAGACCTTTGTTGGCAAATGTCTCTGCTTTTGAATATGCTATCTAGGTTGGTCATAACCTTCCTTCCAAGGAGTAAGCGTCTTTTAATTTCATGGCTGCAGTCACCATCTGCAGTGATTTTGGAGCCCCAAAAAATAAAGTCTGACACTGTTTCCACTGTTTCCCCATCTATTTCCCATGAAGTTCTGGGACCAGATGCCATGATCTTAGTTTTCTGAATGTTGAGCTTTAAACCAACTTTTTCACTCTCCACTTTCACTTTCATCAAGAGGCTTTTTAGTTCCTCTTCACTTTCTGCCATAAGGGTATGATTATAAAAGGGCAAAACTAGGTACCTTTGTGGGAATGGAAACGTTATGTACCTTAAACATGCATCAATGTCCATAACCTGATTGTAATCTTGTACACAGAACTTCAAGATGTTACCACTGATGGGGAAACTGAGCAGATATCTCTATATTGTTTGTTACAGCTACATATTAATGTACAATTGTCTCAAAATAAAGTTTAACTTAACAAAATCAGGAGCTTGGACAACAAGTAGAATTGAGCAAGATACCTCTTCTTTCCCGCCGCCCCCCCACCCCTGCCACCTTTTCAGAGAAGTACAAAAGCCCCAAGGCAGCGGGCCAGATGGGGTCAGGAATTTGCTCCATGTTGTGCAGATCCAAGAAAAATAATCTTCACCCACAGTTTTAGCATTCAGAACCCACTGCCAAGCATTCACTGTCCAATCTTGCCTGTCTTGGAACTTTCTCTGCTGTTATCTCCTCTTTCTCTTACATTTACCTTCCCAGCCAAAATGCTGACACAAATACACATACCGCAAACCAGAAATGACTTTTTTAAAATGTATTTTTAATTGGAGGATAATTGCTTCATGATGTACTGATTTCTGCCATACAACTACATGAATCAACCATAAATTTACATATGTGCCCTCCCTCCTGAACCTCCCTGCCACCCTCCACCCCAGCCCACCCCTCTAGGTTGTCACAGAGCACTGGGTTGAGCTCCCTGTGTTGGGAGGAATTGAGAGAGTAGCATTGAAACGTCATACATTATTATATGTAAAATAGATAGCTAATGGGAAGTTGATGTATAAAAAAAAATGACTTCTAAATGGCAGTGTGATACACTCTGCATTTTAGAAACGATCTCTCCTACTTTCGAGTTCATGCTTTCCACAAAGTTCCAAACTTCCCACATCTTATTTGCACAGGAATAGAATTTCATCCTTTGTGGTTTGTTGATGACAAGGCCGGTGTTCTGTATTCTAACCTGCGCCACACACTAAATAAGGATCTAACTGTAATTGCCCTGGGCTTCCCAGATGGCACTAGGGGTAAAGCACCCACCTGCCAAGGCAGGAGGCATAAGAGACGTGGGTTCGATCCCTGGGTTGGGAAGATCCCTTGGAGGAGGGCATGGCAACCCACTGCAGTATTCCTGCCTGGAGAATTCCATGGGCAGAGAGGCCTGGAGGGCTACAGTCCACAGGCTCGCAAACAGCAGGACACAACTGAAGTGACTTAGCACACACACATGTAATCACCCCACAGAGAGGAGATGGTGGACTTTCTCTTCACCTTAGGAGAGACCCTGTTGACTCTTCTCATTTTGAGCACTAGTCAGCCACCCCAGAAATGAGTGGCCGTA
Organism: Bos indicus; assembly: GCF_029378745.1. Taxonomy (NCBI): domain Eukaryota; kingdom Metazoa; phylum Chordata; class Mammalia; order Artiodactyla; family Bovidae; genus Bos; species Bos indicus. Next base: position 22,420,138 of record NC_091783.1, read on the forward strand.
AACCAGTTAATTTCTCCTGCTCTGTCTGTTGGATTTGTTTTACTTGAAAAGACCAAATGTCTTTGTTCGGAAGAGAGTCATGACACAGTCAAACTCTTTTAACAAAGCACATTTTGTTTTCCCCCAACCTCTGGAAATTTCAAATCCTCTTTGAGCAAACTCAGAATTCTGGCATCTCATGGGTGCGGAACAGCACAACTTCCATCCTTGTTCCAAATCCGTCCAAAACACTACTTCCTTGTCTAGCCATAAAACCACAGGTACATAAGCGATATGTCAGAATGAAAAAAGGGTTGTAAAAATATTGCCAATTGTGCCATATTGAAAGGAAGAGTTCTTTTTTTTTCAGTGCTATTGGGTTGGCCAAAAACTTCAAGTTTTTCATAAGATATTATGGGAAAACCCAATGAACTTTTCGGCTAACCCAATATACCTGTGGCTGCTCAGGTGGTGCTGGTGTAAAGAACCTGCCTACCAGGGCAGGAGACACAGAGATATGGGTTCAATCTCTGAGTCGGGAAGATCCTGGGAGAAGGGAATGGCTCCCCATGCCAGTGGGGGCTTTCCTGGTGGCTTAGCCGTAAATAGCCCACCTGCCCACCTAACCCCTAGGGTTAGGCAGGGGACGTAAGTGACTCGGGTTCAAACCCTGGGTCAGGAAGAGTCCTTGGAGGAGGGCATGGCAACCCACTCCAGTATTCTTGCCTGGAGAATCCCATGGACAGAGGAGCCTGGCGGGCTACAGTCCACAGAGTTGCAGAATCAGATATGATTGAAGTGACTACATACACAATACATATCTAGCTGGCGAGGCTTCTGCTCAAGGCAAAGTTAAGGCACCCTCCTCCTACAAATAAGCAGTTATTCCCGCCTCCCCAGCTGCTCCCAGCTTTTCCAAGAACAGAACACTGCTGGGACCTGAACCCAGGTTTTCTTCCCAGGACTTGACTCAGCTATCTGCATCTTCAGAATGAGCTGTATCCTGAATTCCAAATTCCCTGAAGCTGCTTGGAGATACTGCAGTTGTAGATTACATTCTTTAGTGTGGGAGGCCCATGGCTTTCTAGGAATCATGCAGTTTGTAAGCGTGAGCGAAAGGTCACAGATCCTCAGAGCCTCCTTGATGTCAGCCTTTCTGAGCGCCGTGTCTCCACTGACCACTGCCTCAGTTAGTGGCCTCCGGTTGGGCTCAGGGCCCTCCCAGGGCACCAGGAGGAAGCCCAGAGACTGCCCAGTTCAGCTCTCTCAGGGGACCAGAGCCATGACTGCCGGGAAGCAAAGAGCTGAGCTCTTTGGGAAACCAAACCCAAATGAAGTTATCTGGCAAGAAAGGGTCAAATGACACTGAATTTTTGGTATTGAGTATGGTACAATGCATTCTTCTCCTTAAGAAAAGCAGACCGCAAATATCCCATATCGCATATTAAAAGGCTTTTGAAAAATTGTAGCTGGTTGATAAAGGGATTTGAGTGGGAGGGATTAAGCGTGGTAATGATGCTATAAACTTCTTATGGTCGTGTGATCTGGGCTTCTGTAAAAATAAAAGATAATCTGAAGAGGCCATTTTATAATTAAATAAAAAATTCAGTTCTTTTATACAAACTGAGACTGACCCCCTCTTCTAGAATCCTCCTTTATCCATCTGCTACTAGCCCTAGAAGTAGACAGATTGACCTTTTTATTCTAGAATATTCATGTGCCAATATATAAAAGGGGGCTTCCCTTGTAGCTCAGTCTATAAAGAATCTGCCTGTAATGCAGGAGACTTGGGTTTAACTCCTGGGTTGGGAAGATTCCCTGGAGGAGGGATAGGCTACCCATTCCAGTATTCTTGCCCAGGAAATCCCACGGACAGAGGAGCCTGGTGGGCTACAGTCCAAGGGGGTCACAAGAGTTGGATATGACTTGGCGACTAAACCACTAATGTATACAAGAAATCTGTAAAAATGATGAGACAAACTAAGTATGAGAAATACCACATTCACCTTATTTCTGTGAAATATTAATAATTATTTTTCACTCATCCTTTTAAAAGAGGGGTTGGAATAGAACAGCTTCTTTGCTCGTAAGTGTGATTAATAAGGAAATGTAGCAGAATGTTTGCAAAGCAGAAAAGCAGCACAGAGAACAGCATCAGGTTCACTTACAGTCCAGGGTTCAAGTTTATGGCTCAGATCATAGTGAAAACTAGAACCCTGCTTTACATGTATCCTATCTATAGCTTGTCATTCCTTCGACCACCCAGAGAAGGAACCCACTAACATATTAACAGTGTAAGAAAGATGATGTGAAATCTAAGACTTTGGCAATAGCAAGAGGGTTGCTATGATCTCTCTCAAAAGATGAATAACCATTGTCCAACTTGCGCTATGTGGAAATCTTTTCAAACTCTGACATTTCCAGCAGAGTCTGTTAGAAGTGTTGGTAAGTGGACAGAACTTTTTAAAATGTGCAGGTATGGACAGGGAGGTCTGGCGTGCTGCAGTCCGTAGGGTTGCAAAGAGTCAGACACGACTGAGCAACTGAACTGAACCAGCCAATCGATTAAGCACCTTGTAAGCATTATCTTCAGTTTTACAATGATCCAGTTTTGTTATCCGCCCCTCCCCCCATTTTACAAGTGGGAAAACAGACACTAGTAACACTGTTACTCTGAGTCACATAGTTAATAAGTAAGGGAGGTAAGATTTGAATGTAGTTCTCTTTGACTCCAAACCCCATGTGTACTTCTTCTTAAGTCACTGCACTGCTTTTGATGTAAGAGGAATATTTCTGAAAGAGGTGGGGAAAATAAACTAGATTTCTGAAAAAAAAAAAAAGTGCAGGCATGTTTGTATGGCCTCTGCCTGTAAGTTTTCTGTTGGGGTCATGTGGACCCTAGAACGTGATGTGGCACCAACCAACACTGCTCGTGGGGTTTGATTTACCAAGGAGAATGGCACCCCACTCCAGTACTCTTGCCTGGAAAATCCCATGGATGGAGGAGCCTGGTAGGCTGGAGTCCATGGGGTAGCTAAGAGTAGGACACGACTGAGCGACTTCCCTTTCACTTTTCACTTTCATGCGTTGGAGAAGGAAATGGCAACCCACTCCAGTGTTCTTGCCTGGAGAATCCCAGGGATGGCGGAGCCTGGTGGGCTGCCGTCCATGGGGTCGCACAGAGTCGGACACGACTGAAGTGATTTAGCAGCAGTAGCAGCAGCAGCTACTTACGAAAAGTTTCGGGGTTGTATTAGTAAAGAGATTCCTTGATGGAGAAATTCATACTGAATTCCACTCACCTGGAAAATAACCTAGTGGAATTCTAAAGAAGCGAATTTTCTTCATAATTGTTTTTTCCCCTCATCAATCTATTATGGGAAATAAATCCAGGTAAAATATGCAGCTTGAAAATATTTACCACACAGTTCCAGGATCATCCATGGATACCAAAAAATCCACAGGTGCTCAAGTCCCTTATATAAAATGGCACAGTCAGCTTTCTGTATCATAGAGTTCGGCATCCATGGATCCAATGATCTGCGTAATGAATTTGATCTAGAGGACTGTTCCTTAGAGTCTTTTCTTTCCATAATTATGTGTGTCTACAGCTCTTAATTTTGCAACGTTCTTTCACATATGACATCACACCTAGATCTTGAAATCATAGTTCTCTTACAACGAGAGGTTCTCTCTGCTTGCCTTTGCTTTGCTCTCCTTTATATCTTCCCTGGTACTCCCACCTGGTACTAAGTCACAGAGCCAAACTTCTAATTCAGAGTTTTTTCATTGTCACCTCCCTCCCTCAACACCTGCCCACAGGGAGCTTTTAAAGACGTTTTCTACCCTCAAGAAACTAAATACTTATTGCTGTTGTGCAGTCACTAGGTCGTGTTTGATTCTTTGCAACCCCATGGGCTGCAGCACGCCAGGCTTCCCTGTCCTTCACTGTCTCCCAGAGTTTGCTCAAACTCATGTCCATTGAATCAATGATGCCATCCAACCATCTCATCCTCTGTCACACCCTTCTCCTTCTGCCCTCAATCTTTCCCAGGATCAGGGTCTTTTCTAATGAGTCAGCTCTTTTCATCAAGTGGCCAAAGGATTGGAACTTCAGCTTTAGCATCAGTCCTTCCAATGAATATTCAGGGTTGATTTCCTTTAGGATTGACTGGTTTGATCTCCTTGTAGTTCAAGGGACTCTCAAGAGTCTTCTATAGTGCCACAATTCAAAGGCATCAATTCCTCGGCACCCAGTCTTCTTTATGGTCCAGCTCTCACAACTGTACATGATTACTGGAAAAACCATAGCTTTGACTATACGGACCTTCACTGGCAAAATGATGTCAAATGAAATACTAAGGAACAGGATTTTGTTAGGGTTGTGTTTTGGAGGGCCACAGACCATTCTAACATCCAGTTTTCATCCTGTTGCTATGGTTCTGCTGCTGCTGCTAAGTTGCTTCAGTCCGACTCTGTGCGACCCCATAGACGGCAGCCCACCAGGCTCCGCCGTCCCTGGGATTCTCCAGGCAAGAACACTGGAGTGGGTTGCCATTTCCTTCTCCAATGCATGAAAGTGAAAAGTGAAAGTGAAGTCGCTCAGTCGTGTCCGACCCTTAGCGACTCCATGGACTGCAGCCTACCAGGCTCCTCCATCCATGGGAGTTTCCAGGCAAGAGTACTGGAGTGGGGTGCTATTGCCTTTTCCGTGACATGGTACACTCTACTTCAATTGAGGAAACATCTATTATGGAGTATCTCCTAGGTGCCAGGGCTGTGCTGAGTAGTAGGGATACTCTGTCAGTTACAAAACCTTTTCTTTTTTTTTCCAGAACTTGAGGGGAAAAAAGGATCATTGATCCCATTCTCCAGGTGAAGAAACTGAGGCTTAGGAACTAGTATGTTACAGGCTCCTGTGCTAACACACAGGTAGCAAAGGACAGAGCTGGAATCCAAACTCTGGCCTCCTGATTCTGAATCTTATGCTTCCCTGTGGATCCATTATGACCCATTCTACCTTTTTCTTCTCTTATATCAGGCTTCCTCTGCATATTATTTTAAAATTCATTTTCATATATTTGGAGCAATAGGGCACCAAGTTTTGAAATTTGTAAAAGTTTTTTTAAAAGTTTCTATTCATTCATTTGCTCAACATTTATTGAGCCCCTAACATCTACCACTTACACGCAGCTAAGGCATGCTATTCTGGGCATCAGGTGCTGGCCACATTTATTACATGTATCAGGTCATTTATTCCCAATAACACTATGAGGAGGGCTATTTTTATTCCTATCTTATAGGTATATGAACTGAGGTTTGGGCAGGGCTGGAGTTCAAACTCAGATGTTTGGACTTCAAAGCTGGACCTCTTGAGTGCCACTGTACATCTATTTAATCCCAGGCATCAAGGGGCCTCTAATACACAGTGCAGACCCCTGCTTACAGACACACAAATTAATTATATCATAGAGCTGTGAATGCAAAAGGGAAAATCTTATGACTGCTGTCCTCTTGAATACTATGTGGAGTTTGAAAGAGTTTTTCACGAGTCACCTTGGAATCTTGTTAAAATTCAGACTATGCTTTGATAGATCTTGGGTAAGGTCTGAGAGTCTATCTTTCTAAAACTTCTAGATGGTCTTCCCTGGTGGTTCAGTGGATAAGAATCCTCCTGCCAATGCAGGGTTCGATCCCGGGTCCAGGAAGAGTCCATAGGCGGGGGAGCAACTAAGCCCGTGTGCCACATCTACCAAACCTACGGGCTGAGACTGCTGAAGCCCGTGCACCCTAGAGCCCACACTCCACAAGAGAAGCCACTTGCACTGAGAAGCTCGTGCACTGCAACAAAGAACAGCCCGCACTCACTCCAACTAGAGCAACACCGTGTGCAGCAACGGAGACCCAGCGCAACCCAAACAAGTAAACAAACACTGGGTGACGCTGATGCTGCCAATCCGGGGACCGCACTCTGAGCTGCAAGGCAGGTGGTCTCTCCACTTCTGAGCTTGAGGTTTTCCCGGTAGAGTGACTTTGGGCATGCCATTTAAACTCTGGGCCCTAATTTTACAGTTTTCTGTAAACTGCAGCTACTTAGGGAGAAGGCAATGGCACCCCACTCCAGTACTCTTGCCTGGAAAATCCCATGGATGGAGGAGCCTGGTAGGCTGCAATCCTGCTGCTGCTGCTGCTAAGTCGCTTCAGTCGTGTCCAACTCTGTGCGACCCCATGGACGGCAGCCCACGAGGCTCCCCTATCCCTGGGATTCTCCAGGCAAGAACACTGGAGTGGGTTGCCATTTCTTTCTCCAATGCATGAAAGTGAAAAGTGAAAGTGAAGTCGATCAGTTGTGCCTGACTCTTAGTGACCCCATGGACTGCAGCCTACCAGGCTCCTCCGTCCATGGGGTTTTCCAGGCAAGAGTACTGGAGTGGGGTGCCACTGGGGTCACTAAGAGTCAGACACGACTGAGTGACTTCACTTTAACTTTTCACTTTCCTGCATTGGAGAAGGAAATGGCAACACACTCCAGTGTTCTTGCCTGGAGAATCCCAGGGACGGGGGAGCCTGATGGGCTTCTGTCTCTGGGGTCGCACAGAGTCAGACATGACTGAAGTGACTTAGCAGCAGCAGCAGCTACTTAGAGTGTGACTGCTATGTGTAAAAATTCTTTACCAACTGTAAATTTCTAGGTGAATGGAAAATACTTATGTTTATCATTATCACTATTAAATAACTGAATTTGAACACATATCCCTCATCAACTAGGTCTGAGTATTAATTAGATAGCCAGGAAATATAAAAATAAAATCAACTCTAGGGAAACTCAGTAGCTTAAATGGAATGGAGGAGCATGACTGAATGAAAGGGATCTTGTCGATGTGGTCTCCATGAAAGGGATGTGAAGGAATCCTTTGAGCAGGGCACTTGCTGGCCCTTCTGAAACTATTCCACTGCCTTTTGGGGGAGGGGCTGTAGTCTGTGATTTCAACAAACCCCACATTTTGACCACCACCTAAAGTTGGCGGCCAAGGGGAAAAACGCAATAAATAATCTTACTCTTTTGACCACAAGTGGAACTTTTCCTGTTAGCTAGAGTAGAACCCTCACCATCACAGGAGTTGGAGGGGTTTCAGGCTTTGTAGATATCACTTCATTTAATGCAGTGTTTAACAGTCTGAAGTCTTTCAAGTCTTTTGAGTCCTAGAGACATTTATTTTTCTGCCATCTTCCTCCCCATCCTACAGAGTCCTTCCTTTCTGCTCCTCGAGGGGACAGCCAAGGTTGAGCTGTCAGCTGAGCACACAGGAGCACCATGTGCTTGAAAACCAGGAGGTTGCTTAGATGACCCAACAAGCACTGCCAAATGTAAACAATGAGCTGAAAAAAAAAATCCTTTAGGACTCTAAAATTACTAAGTTTTTAGTAGGAAAAGTTTCCAGGCCTCAGTTTTTCATCTAGAAAAAAATGGGATTCAATGAGATGACCTCCAAGGCTGCATGCGGCTCTAAAAACACAGTTGACTCTTGAACAAGGTGGAGGTTAATCCAAGTATAATTTACAGTTGGCCCTCCACAGCCAAGGTTCTTCTGCATTCAAGGATTCAACCAACCAGGGTCCATGCAGTACTGTAGTATTTACTATTAAAAAATCTGCAAGTGCAAGTAGACCCATGCAGTTCAAACCTACATTGGCCGAGGATCAATTGCACTATGATACTACTTGGCGTAAAGAAAAGCATACAGCAAGTAGTTAGGCACTAATTTTGTGAGATGATCTCTGCTAGAACACACTGATGATGCCAGACTGAAGGATGTGTAGAACACACCTGCCTGTGTTTGCTCTCACCAGGAGCAGGAAGGCATCCCAGGGCCGTGTCTCCAGAGTCCAGATGCAGTGACACTATGGCCCAGTCAGGGGAAGACTCTGTTCATCATAAGCCCCTCTGCAAGCACCATCTGCATTAACGATGTTACCAGGGCCACACGATAAAAACAGCAATGATTCTTAGCCCTGGTCACAAGTGTTGATGTTTGGCCTTTTCGCATTTTCTAGCACTCAGCTAGTCTTGTAAAAGGGGACGCCCTTTGCACCATGGGATGCAGGCTTTCTTCTCTTGCCTGTACTGTATGTGTGGGCAGCACAGTACAACTCACTGCTGGACCGGGTCAGAGGTTCTGCTTTTCCCATGTCTTCACTTCTGTCTAACAGGATGCAGTATATGACATCTCTGCGTCTCAGCCCAAGCTGATTGGTGGAGAGATGACTCAGCGCCAACCACAAGCACAGGGGGAAGTGAGCAGAGAAGGGTTTCTGAGTGCATCCTTTATAAAATGCATCTGCTCTGCTAGAAATCCCTCTGCTTTCCTATCTTGACCAGCTGCAATGGCATTCTCCACATATTAAGTGGAAGTGTGAATCTTACCACCGCTTCTGTCTGTTACAATCTAACTCAATTAATTTGATGTGCTAGTGGGTCATCAAAACTATATATTTTCCTCATGTTTTAAACAATGTGTGAATTCTCCAGAGGAGGAGAAATACAGTTCTCAGTGCATTTTCTATTATACTTTATTCTGAGAAAGCTGGATTAACAACCACTTTTCAGCACACTAGGATGTCCTGTGGGAAAAGGATAAGTTAAAAATAAAAATCCCTTCTTTATTGATGAGTAGGGGCCACAGGTGAGCAGAACTGGGATGAGAAGCCGCTCCCTGGATAATATTTCACATGACTGATCATTGGGACTTCTCTGGTGGTCCATTTTTTGGGTGTTTGCCTGTCAATGTAGGGGACACAGATTTGATTTCTGATTTGGGAGGATTCCACAGGCCACAGAGCAACTAAGCCTGGGAGCCACAGTAACAAGCCCATGTGCCGAGAGCCCGTGCTTCACAAGAGAAGCCTGAGTGCTGCAACTAGAGACTAACTCCAACTCCTGCTCACTGAAACTAGAGAGAGCCTGCACGCAGCAACGAAGACCCAGTGCTTGCCCAGAAGTAGATAAATAAATAAAAATTTAAAAGTAAATGACTTATTATTAATAAAACCAATAAGGATGAAGTTAAATGGCACCCCATTCCAGTACTCTTGCCTGGAAAATCCCATGGACAGAGGGGCCTGGTGGGCTGCAATCCATGAGGTCACTAGGAGTCGGACACGACTGAGCATCTTCACTTTATTTTTTCACTTTAATGCATTGGAGAAGGAAATGGCAACCCACTCCAGTGTTCTTGCCTGGAAAATCCCAGGGACAGGGGAGCCTGGTGGGCTGCCATCTATGGGGTCACACAGAGTTGGACACGACTGAAGCAACTTAGCAGCAGCAGCATGCCTAACTTGCAAAGTTTTAAGAGAAGATCCTTACTTGAATAGGAGGCTAATTAGAGACAATCATTTTTTTTTTTGCCTGGTGGCTCAGATGGTAAAGAATCTGCCTGCAATGCACAAGACCCGGCTTTGATCCCTGGGTCAGGAATATCCCCTAGAGAAAGGAATGGTTACCCACTCCAGTATTCTTGCCTGGAGAATCCCATGGACAGACGATCCTGGTGGGGTACAGTCCATGGGGTCACAAAGAGTCGGACACGACTGAGCAACTAACACTTTCACTTTTTTTTTTGTCTTAACTCATTTACTTTTGTTTTGAATGTTTTGGGAGATATTGCTGCAGACTCTTTATCATCTCTCCAACTCTTCACATCTGGAATAATTTTAACTGACTCTCTTAACATTTTCGTCTCTAGAAACTCTACTCATGAGCATTAGTAACAAACATCTGCATAGTTCTTCCCGATGGAGAAATCAAGGTGTAAAACTCAACCAAATTCCTACAAAATTATTAATATGGTAGGAAAAAAAGTATCCAAGGCTAGTAACAAGGTTTTGTTTTTTTTTTAACTTTTTAAAACAAACACCCCAAATGTGAAAAAACAAACCACAAAAATGCTTTCAGATTCTAAGAGCAACTCTTAGAACACCCCTAAGCCTCCCAAGAATATATTGTTAAAAATCTCTTTTCACTGGGATGGGCCACAACCCCAAGGGAAAGCATGACTCAAATGGACTTAAAGCGTGATGTCACAGCATGTAGAACACACAATCATTCTAGTCAACCTCACCTGCGTCAGGTTGCTCAACAGGGTACACTCTGAAGGCATCAAATGACTTGCAAACTCCACCCAAGGTCCAAAGTCTGGGCAAACTACCATGAATCGTATCATAGACACTCAGATAGCAGTTTAGGACAGCCTTGTACACGCTTCCCCAAGGGACAGACCTGACTTAGACTTAGGATTCCTCTGGAGTTGGTGTCCATGGTGACGGGGAAGTACAGTGGTAGACTCCCGGGGCCGGGGAGCCACACGCTCTTGAATATAATTATACTCTTGTGATCTGTGTAGCTAATTGTAGGAGCTGTTGGTAAGCAGTACCAGGAGCCTCTTGTTCTTTTCAGATATGAGGAACAATAGCCCTGCAGGACAGATGTTTCTTGTTTCTGGGTACAATCTGATTCCAAAGCCTGAATCAGTCTCCCGAGACTGCAAAACAGCAGCCTCCAGGGCTCAGCCTCCCTCCAGCAGATTGTCCGTTCCTGAGTTTACAAAACACTCCTTCCACAGTGAAAAGACTTGGTGGTTCTTGACTACAGTGGAAGTTCCCCGTGGTTCAGGTGTTGCTTAGTTTTAAGGTGAGTTTAAAAACATCAGTATTGATTGTACCTGCACTTTGTCTACAATTTAAAAACACATGTTTGAAAAGAAAAATCAGTAGCAGGTGGATGAAATTTGTCACAGATGAGATGCAGGATGGGGGAGAAAAGTCCATCCTGAGGTTATTTTTTTTTGGCCACACCTTGCAGTATGTGTAACTAGTTCCCTGACCAGGGATAGAACCCCCGCCTCTGCAGTGGAAACGTAGTCTTAACCACTGGGCCACCAGGGAAGCCCCATCCTGAGATTCTTACAGATCAAAAAAATGTGAATGTTTTTTAAATGGAAAAATGACCCATGGTATGAGTCAAGACAAAGCTATTGTAACAGAACCCAGTCAGAACCAGAAGCAGCTTTGCAGAGTTCCACTATTTGTCTTTCCTATCATGTACGTGGGCCTCCCAGATGGCGCTAGTGGTAAAGAAAGTGAAAGTGAAAGGGAAGTCGCTCAGTCGGGTCCGACTCTTAGTGACCCCATGGACTGCAGCCTACCAGGCTCCTCCATCCATGGGATTTTCCAGGCAAGAGTACTGAGAGTGGGGTGCCACTGGTAAAGAACATGCTTGCTAATGCAGGAGACATAAGATATGGGTTTAATCCCAGGGTTGGGAAGGTCCCCTGGAGAAGGAAATGGCAACCCACTCTAGTATTCTTGCTCAAAAATCCCACAGAGGAGCCTGGAGGGCTATGGTCCACAGGGTTGCAGAGTCAAGCATGACTGAAGCGACTTAGCGCATACACACACAGCATATCACCTACAAGTGTTTTGTATCTCCTTCCAGCAGATAACCACTATTTCTGTCTCGCACTAAACACTGACCCAAACCTGCTGGCTGCTCCACCTTCACACCGAGTGTAAAGCACAATTCCTCTCAGAGATGTTGGTGTTTAAAAGATATCAATATTTTAGGCAAAAGAAATAAAGTTCCAGCAGTAGACTTTTAGAAAGTACTTGCAGAGAAGCATCGCCTGCCCCATGAGTTTTCTGTCATAAAAACTTGCAGCAGAAACAAACAAACAAAAAACTGAACTGCAAGCCAATGAACGAGAGAGTCCTACCTGAGCACCCCGTTTCCCAGCAGGAAAAAAACTTGTCTTCTGCATTTCTTCATCTATGAAAGCAGGGGGGCTGGAAAATGATGAAAATTCCAAATAGGAAGCTCTTATGTATCAAGAGCTGCTTGAGGACCCAGGGTCTGGCGATGACTACAAGCCCACCACCATCTCCAACCAGAGACGGAGTGGGGGAGATGAAAAGGCAATCACAAGGATCCACCTATCCTATCCTATCCTATCCTGGATGGGTGGGCCAGTGGGAGGTGGTGGGAAGGGGTGGTTAGGAGATTAGGAAAGGCCTTCCTGAACAATGCTCACGCATAACAACCAACACCTGTGGATCTCATTAAAGGACAGATTCTGATGGAGAACGTCCGGGGTGGAGCCTGATCTTGGGCACTTCTAAGATGTTTCACTGGTCCGTGGAGCACACTCGGAGGGGTGGGGCCCTAAAAGGATTAACAGCTGAGCTAAGACAAAGGCTAAGCATAAATAACTGTCATCCTAGGCAGAGGGCAGTGCAGATACTGAAGCTAAAAACACTGTTGAATAGGGGAAGTGGCATTCAACATGCTAAGGGAAATTTTTATGTGAAATATTGTTAAATGCAAATGCAGACAGTAAGAGCTCCATGCAAACATACAAATAGATTTGCGAGAGTTGCATGAAGGTGGTTAGATGAGGAGTGTTTCCCCTAACGCCCCTCCCTCATCTTTTTCAGACTCTCAGTAATGAATTTATTAAAACAACAAAACAACTGAATTTCTCCTCCATGGGCTGGGTAGAGGGGAGAACTCTGCCCTGGGGTGTCTTAACAAAATGACCGTGAAGCTTCTTTCTATCTGGAATTATGTGATTGTTTCAGATACAAAGCTACTTAATAACTGATAACCACAATTATTAGAATGAATGTGCTAATAGTGACATAAAAACATGTTTTTGAAGGAATAATATTTTATTTAAAAAACTAATTAAAATATTAAAGCATGTGTTTTATAACCTATTAATAAATTTTTCCTGGGGCAAAGTGCAAGAGGATTGTATAGAATTCAGGCAGGAAAAAGCCTCAAATCACTTGATCTCACAGAGCCATGAGTGGTAACCTGATGAGGAATTCATTGTTCGGTGCCCCCAGAACACATTGCTGACCCCAGCCAGGAGAAAAACTTTCAGTTTCTGATGCAGAGGAGAGAGTTATGGTTGTCGAGGTCATAGAGCCCCAGGTTGCATGACTATGAGGTGTGTGTACAATGGCTCTGTAGAGGGGACTGTTAAAATTACTGTAATCTTTGGTCCAAATCAAATGGGCTTCCCTTGTGGCTCAGCGGGTAAATCTGCCCGCAATGCGGGAGACCTGGGTTTGATCCCTAGGTTGGGAAGATCCCCTGGAGAAGAGAATGGCTACCCCCTCCAGTATGCTGGCCTGGAAAATTCCACATGCTGCATAGTCCATGGGGTCGCAAAGAGTCAGACATGACAGAGCAACTTTCACTTTATTCCAAATCAGGCATGTTGTGGAAAACCACATCATGTAATCTTCAGTCAACTGCCAGCCCTAGCTGAAGCAGAACACAAAACAAATCTTAAGACCACATTGCCGTACACAACACAGTCATCACAGAGACCCTCCTCCCACACATTATCTGGGGTAAACACACATCCCAGGTGATGCTAATGCTACAGGTCTTGGCCCTCACTTGACCAACAAGGCATCCCCGGAACCACCTGAGACTGAACTTCAATCATCAGTGTCCTGTGGACATGGTTGATGGGTTTCTCCCATCACTACACTTGAGCTAACAGTTTACCTGTTAAAGTATCTATTTTATTGAAAGGTCTGTGAAAGAATAGAAAGTACCTTAAGATATCTTACAAATAAGATACCATTCAAGATTCTTATATGAATCTTGTGAGACAATTTCAGACTCCACTCTCTCTAACAGCTGAGAAAACTCAGCTTCAGGGATGGTGATGAAGAATGTTAAAGTCTCCCGAATCACCCAGTCGGTCAGCTGCAGAACTGGTTGTTCGCATCAGGCCTTCTGATGTTCTCACCCCAATTCCAGAATTCTTTCTAGCATATAACCCTGTAACTTCTAAAAAACAAGCAGGCAACTATAAAGGGAGGTTTTTGAACTCAAGAGGCATTAAGATCTATGAAACCTTTTAAATTACTTTTTAAAACAGATTTTCCTAAGAGTAGTTTGGGCCTTTGCCATAGGCCCAAATTGCATGTCCTTTGTTCAGTTTTAGAGGAACCTAGGAATACTATGCGGAGAAGGCAATGGCACCCCACTCCAGTGTTCTTGCCTGGAGAATCCCAGGGACGGGGGAGCCTGGTGGGCTGCTGTCTATGGGGTCGCACAGAGTCGGACACGACTGAAGTGACTTAGCAGCAGCAGCAGGAATACTATGAATGTATGGTGTTGGCATATAAATATTATTAAAAAATTTTAATTGGAGTATAATTGTTTTATACTGTTATGTTAGTTTCACTAAAGTGAAAGTGAATCAGCAATATGTATACATATATCCCCTCCCTCTCGAACCTGCCTCCCACCTTATCCCCATCTCACCCCCCTAGTTCATCACCGAGCACCAAACTGAACTGAAATATTCTTATGTAAGTTGTAGTATATGAAGTAAAAAAGCACAAAAAGATTTGCTGGTGATTTGTAGGTTCTTAAGGACAACCCAGAATGTTATAATAGGTTGTTGAATTAGTTTTAGTGAGAGACTTTTTTAAACTTACATTTATCTTATTTTGTTACATATGCTCATTATAAAACAATATTAGAAATGGTCATTTGGGATTTTCATATGAACAAAATAGAAATACAGTAGTTCCCTATCTTGAAGATACTGGATCAAAGGAAAGTATTCCTAATGTGTTAAAAGAGACAGTTTGTTAAGGATTACTGCAACGGGATATTAAACATAAAGACCAATTTATGGTGAAAAAGTGGATCCTTTAGTTTAGGACTTCTCAAACTTTAATATGTATATGAATCACTTATGGCTCTTGTTAAAGTGAAGATTCTGATTGAGAAGGTCTGGGGTGGAGCCCAAAACTCAGCCTTTCAAGATATCCCAGGTGATGCTGATGATATAGGACCTGGGACCTCACTTTAGCAAGGCGTCATTGGAATCACCTGAGGGTAAACTTTGACCAGCAGTGTCCTGTGGACGTGGCTGATGGGTTTTTTCATGTTACCCCATGTACCTATTAAAGTATCTATTAAGAGGTTTGTGAAAGAATAGAATGTACCATAAGATATTTTACAAATAAAAAATGTTGCTGACTTTCCTGGTGGCAAAGTGAATAGGAGTTCACCTACTAATGCTGGGGACACTGGTTTGATTCCTGGTCTGGGAAGATCACACAAGCCAAGGAGCAACGAAGCCCAGGAGCCACAGCTACTGAGCCTGCGTTCTACCCTGCATGCTGCAACCACTAAAGCCCAAGCACCGAGAGCTGGGGCTCTGCAGCAAGAGACGCCTCCACAGTGAGAAGCGCGGGCACTGCAGAGAAGATCCAGCACAGCCAAACATTAAAGAAATGAATAAAATTATTAAAAAGTTTCTAATTTTCTAGACCTGGCTTTACTTTTTATTTCCCTTCTTAAGTAAGCAAAATGTGCACAAAACTTCTGATAGTGGCTTGATTTTTCTCTTTAGTAGGTGAAGGCAACTCAGATATTTTATTATCCTCAGAAATACAGTTGCAGATCACATATTTTACAGACGAGGAAAGCTAATCATATTGAGATTATGGGATAAAAGTAAGATTGTAAGATTTAGCAAAAAAAAAAAAAAAAAAAAGAAAAGAAATAAAACAAAACTTCAATCAACCCCCATCAAAAAGATGGGATACCAAGTTAAATCTGAATTTTACCTAAAAGATTAATGTTTTCAGTATGAGTATATCCCATACAATATATATACTTAGGCTAAAAACAAAAGACAACCTTGTTCATCTGAAAATCAGACCTAACTGGGGTTCCTGTATTTTATCTGGCAACCATTGCTAAAAACATACCCTAGATTTTAACTTACACGTAAGTGCTAGGAGAGCAGATGCTGGGGTGGAGAATTAACAGACCCACTGACAGTGTTGTTGAAACATCCCAGCTGCACAGGGAATTGCTTTCTGGACTTGCCAGAACCAGATGGAGCACTTGGCTATTACTGCCTTGATTTATGGAAACTTCTTTTGGGAGATTTGTGCCCTGAAGACCACCCTTTAAAAAAATTATGATATAGGGTAAGTTGGAAGTAAAGCTAACGGGAATCTTGTATCAGTAGCTTCCTTTCTGGAGAAGAACGAGGTGGCACAAAGCAGGAAGGTTTTTCTTCTAGTTCCCTGTCTTTTCTTCTTGTGGAGATGTTCAGTGGGAGAGTGAAAATAGTGGTTCCTTAGACTCATGAGAGGTGATTCTTAATACACTACATTTTGGCAGGTTGATTGGATTTAAGATTATCTTTGAAGGAAGGAGGTGTAAGGTGGTTGCAGGCACTCTCGCCACTCTTGCTTATTGGTTGGTGAAAGCTGACTCGACTAGCTTTTAAAGAGGGTAATTTAGTCTTCTGATTTCACTTTTATGTATACAAGCCAATAAAAAGTCTCAAAAATTTTAGCAAAAAATCCAGGAATTGCCTCATTTTCCAGTTGCTTTTTCTTGCTTATTTTCCCTTCTACTGACTTCAAATACCAACAGTCATTCCTGCCATGATGTTTATAATCATCTCTAAGAACCAAGGTCTGCCCATCACCAGAATATTTTTGAGTGTTTTGATGCTGAAAGCTCAGCTTCTCTGTGGTGCCAAATCGAATCTTGGAGATAGGTTTCGGTGAAGTAGAGAAGAATAGCTCTATTGCTTAGTCAGGCAAAGAGGGCCACAGAGAGCTAATGTCTTCCAAACTGTGTCCCAACTTGGGGAAGATAGTGGGAGGTTTTATAGTAATTGCTCAAAGAGGGTGTGATCAGCTTGTAGACATTCTTCTAATGGGTTGGTGGTGAGGTAAGTTGGCAACCTTCAGGTCCAACTGGTCTGGGGTCTACATGCTTGTGGGCAGCATATCATTGTTAATTGTTCACTTCTCCACCTGGAGGGGTTTCAGTATCTGCAAAACAGCTCAAACATATTGTGTGTATCCATTGATGGGGAAACAGGATCTTGCCCCAAGGCTGCCCTTGACTGTTTCTCCCTGGTCTCACAACCCCTCCCTTCTCTAATTAACAACTACTTGAATTCACCCATTGAATTCAGGGGAGGTTACAGAAGCTGAATGAAAGTTGCTTCCTATAATCAAAGAGATGGGGACACAGAAAGGCCTTGGGCTCAGGAGCCCCACAGGGCCCTGGCAAGGTATCAGTTTTGATCCTGCTTAAGCATTTGACAATTATGAATTCCCTATTCTGGTAAAAATACAGTAAATCCAATTAATTCCTACTTTTAGGAATTACTTTGGAGAGAACTTCTGCTG